>NC_068421.1:37883526-38483526 GCF_023373465.1 Oncorhynchus keta
TAAATTGTCTGCATTCTGAATGTTTTGGGAAAGAGGTACACTCATACTCACACACTTCTCTATCCTCCATAGTTTTTGACTAGATTGGTGACAATGTGTCTTTGTAGTGGGGAACCGAACAGACTTTTGGTTGTAAAGGGGGAAAGAGAGAGATGGAAGAGATAGGCATTGAACAGAGCCACACATCGATGCTTTTTAGATGAGTGTCTGGACTTGGCTCTGGCCAGCACTGGACCGGACAGTAGGGCTGTGTCCCGAAGCTCAGAAGATGATTGGACAGGAGGAGAGTCACGTGTTATTTGCTTCTGTGGGCTTAGCTGATTGTAAAGGAAAACAGGTATCTGATTTGTGACAATCGTTTGGGAAGTTGAGCTGTCTCTCATACAGTGTGGCTGACAGGAATTTTGGATCAAACCATTCCCAGACAATTGATACACACACTTGACACGAGCCTGGCTGAAAGCACACTTACACTGGAGCTCGTCCATGCACATAATGTTTGAATCATGGTAGCATAGCAACACAAGTCAACTGCATACATAGTTACTCTCAAACTGGCCCAGTGTATCTTTAGTGTACTGTGTTCTTAAGCTTCGGGCAGAGTATGGAAGTACTTTGTGTGCGCACACACACTTGCTGTTGAGGTTTGGGAAATGCCTGTGGCTTGTGGTATGTTTCAGGAAATGACATCATCCAGGAACAGTTGGTGCAGGTTTCTAATTTCCATCCCAAACCAATGGAAATAGTCTGTCTGTTTGGGCTTGCCATAATGTTGGAAGATGAATACAACAAGAAAACACAGGGCTATATTGTTGTCATAGACTGTGTATAGAAGAAGAACCAACGTTTGTCTCAAATCTGGAAGAGGATGGAGGAAAAAGACGATGATGTAAGGAGGGAGAGAGGAAGAGAGTGAGGTGGAGGAAGGAGGAGGGGTAGAGAGGATGAGGAGGAGACAGGAGGAGGGGGAGCAGAAAGGAGAGAGGAGGCGGGAGGGAGAGAGTTGGAGGGAGATGAGAGGAGGAGGGAGTTGAGAGGAGCAGGGAGATGAGAGGAGGAGGGAGAAATGGAGGGAGATGAGAGGAGGAGGGAGATGAGAAGAGCAGGGAGATGAGAGGAGGAGGGAGAGAGGAAGAGAGAGAGGAGGAGGGAGATGAGAGGAGGAGGGAGAGAGGAAGAGAGAGAGGAGGAGGGAGATGAGAGAAGGAGGGAGATGAGAGAAGCAGGGAGATGAGAGGAGGAGGGAGAGAGGAAGAGAGAGAGGAGGAGGGAGTTGAGTGGAGGAGGAAAAGAGGAGGAGGGAGAGAGGAGGAACTAGATGAGAGGAGGAGGGAGAGAGGAAGAGAGAGAGGAGGAGGGAGATGAGAGAAGCAGGGAGATGAGTGGAGGAGGAAGAGAGGAGGGAGATGAGTGGAGGAGGGAGAGAGGAGGGAGATGAGAGGAGGAGGGTGAGAGGAGGGAGTTGAGAGGAGGAGGGAGATGAGAGGAGGAGGGAGAGAGGAGGGAGATGAGAGGGGGAAGAGAGAGGAGGGAGATGAGAGGAGGAGGGAGATGAGGGAAGCAGGGAGATGAGAGGAGGAGGGAGATGAGAGAAGCAGGGAGATGAGAAGAGGAGGGAGAGAGGAAGAGAGAGAGGAGGAGGGAGATGAGTGGAGGAGGGAGAGAGGAGGGAGATGAGAGGAGGGAGTTGAGAGGAGGAGGGAGATGAGAGGAGGAGGGAGAGAGGAGGAAGATGAGAGGAGGAGGAAGAGAGGAGGGAGTTGAGAGGAGGAGGGAGTTGAGAGGAGGAGTGAGAGAGGAGGAGGAGGGAGAAAGGAGGGAGATGAGAGGAAGAGAGAGAGGAGGAGGGAGATGAGAGAGAGGAGGAGGGAGATGAGAGAGAGGAGGAGGGAGAGAGGAGGAGGGAGATGAGAGAGAGGAGGAGGGAGAGAGGAGGAGGGAGATGAGAGAGAGGAGGAGGGAGATGAGAGGAGATGAGGAATCGCTGACTGATAGAATAAGGGAAAGCGAGGAAAAGCGATGCCAATAGGAGAGCGAACAAGCCGAGTCTGTTCAATGAAAAGAACTGACACAGAGATTGAGAATGGGGAGATGAGATGAGCACTTTCAGAAAACCTTGTACTCAGATATAAACTGATTTGAGTCTGACTTGAATTTGTACATGGCTTAGTGATTTATTGTGTTATATTTTGACACTGCGTTGCTGCCTACGGTGAGAATATGTACGTTTTTGAATTTGCGGTGCAATGTTTGTGTAGCCTATATTGTGCTCCTAATAATGGATGGGGCGGACCAGGTGGAATGGTGTCAAATACATCCAACACATAGTTTCCATGGTTTCCATGTGTTTGATGCCATTCCATTCGCTCCGTTCCAGACGGTATTATGAGCCGTCCTCCCCTCAGCAGCCTCCTGTGATGTACAGGTAGGCTATTTGATCATAATTGTTTTGGCTGTTCGTGAGTGCGTATGTGTGTGCTTGTGCGTGTCTGGTGGTTCATGGACATGAAAGACTGTGTCTACCACCGCAGGTCCTGTGCTTACTCTAGCATAGTAAAACATCAGTAAAACATTAGGGTTTACACATTGGGCCACCACACATAAACACACTGAGGCCACTCAATAGTGGAACACACACAGCTTTGTTTTCGTGAATTTTGGGGATTTTTTGGGGAGTAAAAATGTACGGTGCATTCGGAAAGTATTCAGACCCTTTGACTTTTTCCACATTTTGTAATGTCAGACTTATTCTAAAATGGATTAAATTGTTTTTTTCCCCCCTCGCCAATCTACCACAATACCCTATAATGACAATTCAAAAACAGGTTTTTAGAAATGTTTGCAAATGTTAAAAAATTCTAATAATGAAATATGATATTTACATAAGTATTCAGACCCTTTACTCAGTACTTTGTTGAAGCACCTTTTGCAGCGATTACAGCCTCGAGTCTTCTTGGGTATGATGCTACAAGCTTGGCACACCTGTATTTGGGGAGTTTCTCCCATTCTTCTATGCAGATCCTCTTTTGCTCTGTCAGGTTGGATGGGGAGCGTTGCTGCACAGGTATTTCCATTCAAAATCCTATTTTCCCTAAACCCCTAACCCTAAACCTTAACCCTAATCTTAACTTTAACCCCACCCAAACCCTAAACCTAACCCTTCAAATTTGTTTTCCTACCTTGTCAGGACATTCTGGTAACTTGTCAGGACATTGTGGTTTTGATCATGTCGGAAAACATGTACACACACACCAAGCCAGCTGTAGTGGTGGGCCCTCATTTGGGTCACGAGAAATTGGGACAGGTTCAATTAACAACACAGAGCAATCAATGCTGACAATGCCTAGGGCTCACGGTCCAGCACTCCACACCACACCACACCGCCCCACACCACACCACGCCACCCAACACCACACCACATCGTCCCACGCCACACTACACCACACCATACCAGGCTGCATGGCTAAAACCTCAACTTCAGGGATAGACAACTAAATTAAGCCGCGGGACAATTTTTGTCAGAGGGGATGGCCTCAACTAAGCCCAGAAATAGATTGTATTTGAAAATAACAATAATTATATAACTTGATTATATTGAGACACAATCACATATGTCTCTTTCTTTAATCGTGGGAATACTTGGGAAAAGATTTCCTAAATTACACATTTTTATATGAATTCCTGGTGATTTTACAATCTTTTTTTTACCCAAAACTAAAATCCCACAAAATATATATACTGTATTTTTTTGTTAAAAAAATACTTTGGGGGGGGCAATAAAAATCTCTCACAGGCCGGTTTTGGCTTGCACGCCGCCAGTTTGCCGTCCCCTGCTCTACTCCAGGATTCCATGGGGAAAAAGAACAACAACACAGTTGGAAAACCATCAAGATCCTGTATTCTAATTCCCAATTCTATGGGAAAAACATACCACATTTTTAAATGGAATCCACAAGGGAAGATTACTCATAGTTTGTTTTCAGACTGTTTTGCCGGTTTTCCATATATTTTTTTACATTTATTTAACTAGGCAAGTCAGTCAAGAACAAATTCTCATTTTATAATGACGGCCTACCCCGGCCAAACCCTCCCCTTACCAATTGTGTGCACCCTATGGGAATCCCGATCACCGCCGGTTGTCATATGTGGTGAATAGCCACTAGTGTTACCACGGGAATGATTGGGGTTTGATGTGAGGTTAAAACAATGGTTGATTGAATTCTTTGGAAGCCATTTTTGTCACGTAAGGAGGAATCTGAGCAGTATGTGTTCCCATCCAGCCTGTGAGGTCATTGTGTTCGATAACTATACCATTAATAGGCTTATGGGAGAGCTCAGCCCACCGCTGTATGCTTTGCCCACAGTGAATTATCAAGCTAATCTATCTGTATGACACAACACAGATGGACACACTTTCTTTCTGGCTGTCTCCCATTTTATGTAGCTATCTGCCTCTATCTCTCTCTCCTGTCTCTCTAATTCTGTCATCTCTATCTCTCTTTCTTTGTCCTCCTCTCACACACGGTCTATTTTTATAGGTCTAGCAATCTCTCGTTCCCTCGTTCTCTCCCTTCACCTCTCTTCTCCAGCTGTAGCTCTACCAACAACAGAGGAGCAGAGGGAGAGGGGGAGGGGGAGTGACAGAGAGAGAAAGGTGTTGGTTGCTTGTCTCTGGGTGTCTTTGTGTTTGGAGCAGTCAAGTGCCTGGTCAGAAAAACCCTCCCCTCCCGATCCATCCCAAGCCCCTGCCTGCAGCCTCCAGCCTCACTGGCCATCACAGATGGATGGATGAAACTGTGTCAGCGCCCACCGTAGCTAGCCGAATCACCCCCCTTTCCTCTCTCATCCTATCTCATTCTCTACATCTCTCTGTGTCTCTCTGTCTGTCCTCTTCATCCTCCCAAACCCTGCTCCCCTCTCGGACAGGTTTTGGAGATGGCTGATACCAAACCGTCCCTCTCACTGGCAATTCAGACAGGAATGTGTGTGTATGTGTGTGTGTATGTGTGTGTGTGTGTTAGAGAAACACAAGCACATTACACACACACACAGTGACAGGGGGCTGTGTGCATGTGTGAATGTGTCGGTCACCTTTTCTCCAAGTTAATCCCATAAGAAGAGGTGTGGTTCTCCCTCTCCTCTCTCCCTCTCTCCCCCTCTCTCTCTCTCTCTCTCTCTCTCTCTCTGTTTCTCTCTCGCTCTCCGATCCCCGAGCAGATTTTCATCACATGTTCTGTTAGTTTAGATCTCCTCTGCTGCTGCCGCTGCGAGTATCAGGGCGTTCTCTTTTTCTCATTTTTGAACACCCATCATCGCCATCATCATTGTCATTGTCTTTCCACTTCTTCTACTACTCTCTGCTCTGCCTCTTCTTCTGCTTTCACTGGTCTGAGATGAGTTTGAACGCTGAGATGGGGGAGGCCATCGAGCTAAGGTGAGTGTTTGTGGCAGGGGGGGGAGTTTGGGGGTGTGTGTGTGTGTGTGTGTGTGTGTGTGTGTGTGGTTACATTAGGATACAGTAAGTAGATATGCTGATGTGTTACAGTACGGTAGTAATTGTCCATCTGTTCTCCTCTCTACGCTGACCCTATCTACCATAGCTGTGAACACAGGTCAATAGCCTAGCGCTAGCTTGTCTGTAGTTAGAGATAGCATTAGCCTCGGTTATTATTGGCCACAGCCATTTCAGCAGCTGTCGAAACTGACGGGGCGTCTACAAGCTTATTCCAAGAGCTTATAGTCTTAGCAGCTGTATTAGCCCCCGTGCCCATATGGAGCAGATTAAACTCTCAGTTGATATGCCAAAAGACCCAACATTTGTTTATGTGCCGAGTGTGCGGCATTAAATGTTTAGGGATGTTTTCATAGCAGAAAAAGGATGACTCTTAGTCATCTTACCACTACCACAGAAGAACAACAAGGTCCGCCAGCAAAAGCCATGTAGCCAAGCCAAGCCAAGCAGCTACAGGAAGAAAGTGGGACTGTTTTTGTCTGTTTGAGTGATTGGCAAATGCAAATACTTCTCTTATGTTGAGACGAGAGAGAAAAGAGAGGCATTCTTCACAAGTTGTTTCCTGTGTGTGTGTGGTGTGTGTGTGGTGTGTGTGTGTGTGTGTTTGAGGAGGGTGAAATGTGAGTGCTGTCTGCACACTTGCTCTTGTCTGTATGACTCTTTAGGATTAGGCAGCCCGTGGCGGATGTCTAGCCTGGGTCTAGCCTGGGTCTAGTCTGGGCAGATAAGGCATGGTAAGAGGAGAGCGAGGATAGCATGCCGATAGGTCTGAGTGGTCTTCACATGCCTGCCACAGTTTTACATTAGCCCTGGGAGTGACCCCCCCACACACACACACACTCTGGACCAGCTGGACCGCCCATGGCGGCCATATCCACTCTCAATCTCTCTCTCTGCCTTCCGCCAAGGGCACAGGGGGATTTAGGCGTTTTTGTTGTTAATCTCCATGTCTTTCATCGGGTCTTGGAGCAAACACACACAGACAAGCGTGTGTATCTCATCTTCACTCAGAGGCCCTTGGCTGAGGGCTTAGTCTGTGTTTGTGAAGAAAGGGAGGGACAGAGGAAAGAGGAGTGTAACTAAGATATGAGAGCACAGCTGTGTGTTGGGGAGGGACATTGGGAAGATGGAGGGACATTAAACAGTCTTGGGGTAGGATTTACCCCACCCACACAGATAAGTCAAAATATTCCGATTTTGTAGCAGGTCTGTGAGATGAGAAAAGTTGACATGGCACATAGGTTCTACTTGAACCATATGGCTCGGTGCCCCTGGCATAGAACGTCTTACCTTCACATTGCAAACAGATACCATACCGTATTACCGTTACTCTTTAGCTTGTTATTCCCAAGCATTAAAGCTCCCTAACAGGTCTCACTGTGGTTGCGTCCCAAATCAGCACCCTATTCCCTATGTAGTGCACTACTTGGGCCCTGGTCAAAAGTAGTGCACTACAGAGGGAATAGGCTGCCGTTTGAGATGCAACCACGTGTCTCTCTGTCTCTGTGTGATCTTATCCTACAGGCAGAGACAATACTGGATCATTGTTGGTCTCAAGTTGCTCCTGTCCTGTTTGATATGAATGTCCTGGCTGAGTCATTGTTTTGACTTGGCAGAGATGCAGGGAAGTGTTCGGGGAAGCAGATTGATTTGTGGCCAGAAAATGAAATGACACTGCTTAGACTCTGCTGTTGTATCTTTACTGTATATACATTATGATAAATGCTTTTGAGAAATTGGCACTAAATAGTAATGACCGTAATGGGAAGTCAATTTGCTGTCTTCTAGTTAGCAGTATGTATGCTTGGTAGTACTGGTCTGGGTGAGTGTATGTTTGACAACTGGAAAGTCACTATGGAAATTCCAACTCGGCCTTGGCAGTTGGCACACTCACTCGACTTCTTCTTCTTCTTCTTCTTCTTCTTCTTCTTCTTCTTCTTCTTCTTCTTCTTCTTCTTCTTCTTCTTCTTCTTCTTCTTCTTCGATGATGTGTATATATAATGGAAACAGAGAGCAGAACATCCCACGCTCGCTCACACACACACACACACACACACACACACACACACACACACACACACACACACACACACACACACACACACACACACACACACACACACACTGAAGCGACCCCATCCACATACACACGTAGAAGGTTATTCTGACCTGTAGCCTTACAGAATAGCAAGACGTAGTTTACTGTGCCGTACATTTCAATAGAATCAGGAAGAGATCTGAGCTGTTAAATTTGTACTAATCTTCTGGAGAGAAAAAATGCTGCCTTTGCACAAACAAGACAAATACTGATAAGGCACATTTGATCCCTTTCAGCGTTATGACTTATGCATTTAATATTTGTTTGTTTTTTTGCGCCCTCCGTCACACTAGCTGTTTGCGCTTGAAATGTGTCTCCGCGGCCATAAATAATCAATAACGTGACAACTTTAAACGTATTCCCATGACTGTGTTGTCAGGCGTGTTCAGTACTAATATGGTGTTCTATTAGTGGGTTTGTGGAACTACTTCCAGAGAGTCCCACCGCCTCACCTGTTGTCGTGGTGATGCACCTTATGCATGTACTTGTGCATGTACTTGTGCATGGCTGTGCATGGCTGTGCATGGCTGTGCATGGCTGTGCACGGCTGTGCACGGCTGTGCACGGCTGTGCATGGCTGTGCATGGCCGTGCTTCTACACCTGCATTGCTTGCTGTTTGGGGTTTTAGGCTGGGTTTCTGTACAGCACTTTGAGATATCAGCTGATGTATTTATATTTATATGCTGATGTACTTTATATGCTGAGGAATCCCAGACACCAGCAGAGCAGAGCAGAGTAGTGTGAGTGACAGGCAGTCAGAGACCAGGGCAGGGCATCAATCATTATACTAACTGACTAACTCACTGACCAGCCTGTGGCTCAGTCTAATTGAGTTTGGGCATTGGACCTTCTAAGCAGTGGTCTTCCCAGAAGCCCCTCGGCCTGTGTCTTCTTCTTCCTTATTGCATTAGATCCACAGGAAGGGCTGACTGAGTGTCTGTGTCGCAGCCTGTTTAAAGCAAATTATGTCCGTTGCCATGCCGAGGTACAGTACTTGACCACCCGAACTGATGCCCTGTGTGTTCTAACTCCCACACCCATCCGGGTCAAGGCTGTTTGGAAGTGTGGGTGAAAGGGGGATATGTGTGAGTATGAGTGTGTGTATTAATGTTTGTGCTGCGTACGATGTGTGTGTGTTTGTTGTTCCCTGTAGTTGTGTTGTGTCAGAGGTTATACAGTGAATTCAGAAATGTGGAAAAAGGGAATGGGTCTGAATACTTTCCGAATGCACTGTATTTCAGTATAACCTACCTCACATCAGAATCCACAGTCCTGTTTGTCGCCCACACTGCCATCACAGCCTACGCAAGGCATGCATGGTTCATATTACCGTGTTGGAGGGGGATTGAATTACGGCATGGCCTATCTGACATGAATGTACATGTGGAATGAGAAAGAGTGTCTGCTGGAAGAACTATGAGAGGGGATGGAGAGAGAGACAGGGACAGAGAGGGAGGTGCTATAGAGTAAGTGTGAAGGTGGAATGATGTATGGTGGGGATTGAGGGGAATATTATTATTTCTTCTCTTTAACCCTTATTTTACCAGGTGAATTGACTGAGAACACATTCTCATTTACTGCAACGACCTGGGGAATAGTTACAGGGGAGGGGGGGTAAACTGGGGATGATTAGGTGACTGCGATGGATTGGGAATTTAGCCAGGACACCAGGGTTAACACCCCTACTCTTTTGATAAGTGCCATGGGATCTTTAGTGACGACAGAGTCAGGACACCTTTTTAATGTCCCACCCGAAAGACGGCACCCTACTACACAGGGCAATGTCCCCAATCACCGCCCTGGGTCATTGGGATATTTTCTTCAGACCAGAGGAAAGGGTGCCTCCTACTGGCCCTCGACTTGCAATGTTTAGTTTAGAGGTCGACCGATTAATCGGAATAGGCGATTACTTACGGGCAATTTCAAGGTTTCATAACAATCGGAAATCAGTCTTTTTGGACACCGATTTGGCCGATTTAAAAAATAATAATTATTTAACTAGGCAAGTCAGTTAAGAACACGTTCTTATTTTCAGTGACGGCCTAGGAACGGTGGGTTAACTGCCTTGCTCAGGGGCAGAACAACAGATTTTTTTGTCAGCTCGAGGATTCAATCTTGCAACCTTACAGTTAACTAGTCCAACGCTCTAACCACCTGCCTCTCATTGCACTCCACGAGGAGTCTACCTGTTACTTGAATGCAGTAAGAAGCCAAGGTAAGTTGCTAGCTAGCATTAAACTAATCTTATAAAAAACAATCAATCATAATCACTAGTTAACTACACATGGTTGATGATATTACTAGTTTATCTAGCGTGTCCTGCGTTGCATATAATCGAAAAGGACTGTCGTTGCTCCAACGTGTACCTAAACATCAATGCCTTTCATAACATCAATACACAGAAGTATATATTTTTAAACCTGCGTATTTAGCTAAAAGAAATCCAGGTTGGCAGGCAATATTAAGCAGGTGAAATTGTGTCACTTCTCTTGCGTTCATTGCACGCAGAGTCAGGGTATATGCAATAATAATAAACGTTTTGTTTTCGAAATGATAGTTTCCGGATTCGACCATATTAATGACCAAAGGCTTGTATTTCTGTGTTATAATTAAGTCTATGATTTGATATTTGATAGAGCAGTCTGACTAAGCGGTGGTAGGCAGCAGCAGGCTCGTAAGCATTCATTCAAACAGCACTTTTGTGCGTTTTGCCAGCAGCCCTTTGCCATGCTTCAAGCATTGAGCTGTTTATGACTTCAAGCCTATCACCCTCTGAGATTAGGCTGGTGTAACTGATGTGAAATGGTTAGCTAGTTAGCGGGGTGCGCGCTAATAGCGTTTCAAATGTCACTCGCTCTGAGACTTGGCGTAGTTGTTCCCCTTGCTCTTCCCCTTGCTCTGTTCCTGGTTCGAGCCCAGGTTGGGGCGAGGAGAGGGATGGAAGCTATACTGTTACACTGGCAATACTAAAGTGCCTATAAGAACATCCAATAGTCAATGGTATATGGAATACAAATGGTATAGAGAGAAATAGTCCTATGAATACTATATTAAATTCAACCTAAAACCTCTTACCTTGGAATATTGAAGACTCATGTTATAATAATAATATATGCCATTTAGCTGACGCTTTTATCCAAAGCGACTTACAGTCATGTGTGCATACATTCTACGTATGGGTGGTCCCGGGAATCGAACCCACTACCCTGGCGTTACAAGCGCCATGCTCTACCAACTGAGCCACAGAAGGACCACGTTAAAAGGAACCACCAGCTTTCATATGTTCTCATGTTCTGAGCAAGGAAATTAAACGTTAGCTTTTTTACACGGCACATATTGCACTTTTACTTTCTTCTCCAACACTCTGTTTTTGCATTATTTAAACCAAATTGAACATATTTCATTATTTATTTGAGGCTGAATTGATTTTTATTGATGTATTATATTAAGTTAAAATAAGTGTTCATTCAGTATTGTTGTAATTGTCATTATTGCAAATAAATGTTCAAAGAAATAGGCTGATTAATCGGTATCGGCTTTTGTTGTTGTCCTCCAATAATCGGTATCGGTGTTGAAAAATCATGATCGGTCGACCTCTAGTTTAGTTACACAAATGATGGGAGAGAGAGTGGTGCTATGTGATGGATGGGGGTGCTACAGGCAGTCGCTAGCATAGTGACAGTGGTAGAGAGACCTGGGTTATATTCATAACGACACATTTTAACGGAAAATGGAAATGAACATTTCTTATTGTACAAGTTCAGGTATTCCCTCCCTGTTTCATCCTGTGTTCTTCTCTTTGGTGTAAAATGATTAGGACCCGGGGCTGGTGAACTGTGGATGAACAGGGGTGATGGAGGGTAGGGAGGAGACCGTCCCAGGCAGACAGGCAGACAGGAAGTCTGTGCTGGTTAGAGAGAGTGTCAGTACGTCAGGCTGAAGACTGCCTCTACACATGACAGCCTCTGTTCCAGCTGTCTCTCCACATTAGCTTTCACACACTCACGCACGCACACGCACCGGCACACAGCCCACGCTCATAGTAATATGCATAACCATCCCATTCCAGTACACAGGCCTTCATACTGTACTGTAACCACTAGAGCATTACTGTTGTATTTGTGAGTGTTGCCAGTGCAGACTACAGATGATGATGTATTAGCAGGGTTCCTATACAGTTCTGGCCTGTCCTCTCCTCGGGGGTTTATCGCTGGATCAAATGAACTATGGCTAATGTGACATCAGCAGGAAGGACCGCTGACCCCAGAGTTGCGTATCACTGGAATGAAGTGGGGCCGACCTGTTCTCCCAGGGTCAGACAGTAGTCAAAACACTGCTACCCCCGTTTATGTGGGCTTGGTTCCGCTCCCTCATTCCACAACTAGACACACACAGGGAAGGAGTGGAGGGAGGGGGTAGGATATGTGGGATGGAGAGAGGGGGAGTGGAAACAGCCGGTTGTCGTGGGGACGAGCAGACTTTTCTTGCTCCGAGTCTCTCAGTATTACATGTTTTTGTCTGCATCATTTCCAATCCCCCCATATACACTACCGTTCAAAGGTTTGGGGTTACTTAGAAATGTCCTTGTTTTCCATGAAAACATACATGAAATGAGTTGCAAAATGAATAGAAATATAGTCAAGACGTTGACAAGGTTATAAATAATGATTTTTAATTGAAATAATAATTGTGTCCTTCAAACTTTGCTTTCGTCAAAGAATCCTCCATTTACAGCAATTACAGCCATGCAGACCTTTGGCATTCTAGTTGTCAATTTGTTGAGGTGATCTGAAGAGATTTCACCCATTGCTTCCTGAAACACCTCCCACAAATTGGATTGGCTTGATGGGCACTTCTTACGTACCATATGGTTAAACTGGACAAAAAATGCAATTTTCTTTCAAAAACAGACATTTCTAAGTGACCCCAAACTTTTGAATGGTAGTGTGTGTATATATATATATATATATATATATATATATATATATATATATATATATATATATATATATATATATATATATATATATTGATATGTTTGTTGTTGTAAATATACAGTATCAGTCAAAAGTTTGGACACACCTACTCATTCAAGGGTTTGTCTTTATTTTTACTATTTTCTACATTGTAGAATAAAAGTGAAGACATCAAAACTACGCAATAACACATGTGGAATCATGCAGTAACCAAAAGAATGTTAAACAAATCAAATATATTTTAGATTTTAGATTCTTCAAAGTAGCCACCCTTTGCCTTGATGACAGCTTTGCACACTGTTGGCATTTTCTCAACCAGCTTCACATGGAATGCTTTTCCAACAGTCTTGAAGGAGTTCCCACATATGCTGAGCAATTGTCCAATGATTTTCCTTCACTCTGCGGTCAAACTCATCCCAAACCATCTCAATTGGGTTGACGTTGGGTGATTGTAGAGGCCAGGTCATCTGATGCAGCACTCCATCACTCTCCTTGGTCAAATAGCCCTTACACAGCCTGGAGGTGTGTTGTGTCATTGTCCTGTTGAAAAACAAATTATTGTCTCACTAAGTGTAAACCAGATGGGATGGCGTATCGCTGCAGAATGCTGTGGTAGCCATGCTGGTAAAGTGTGCATTGAATTCCAAATAAATCCCTGACAGTGTCACCAGCAAAGCACCCCACACCATCACACCTCCTCCATGCTTCAAGCTGGGAACCACACATGTGGATATCATCTGTTCAGCTACTTCGTAACCAAAAATCTCAAATTTGGACCAAAGGACAGATTTCGACCGGTCTAATGTCCATTGCTCGTGTTTCTTGACCCAAGCAAGTCTCTTCTTATTGGTTTCCTTCAGTAGTGGTTTCTTTGCAACAATTCAACCATGAAGGCCTGATTCACTCAGTCTCCTCTGAACAGTTGATGTTGAGACGTGTCCTTTATTTGAACTCTGTGAAGCATTTATTTGGGCTGCGATTTCTGAGGCTGGTAACTCTAATGAACGTATCCTCTGCACAGAGGTAACTCTGGGTCTTCCTTTCCTATGGTGGGTGTCATGAGAGCCAGTTTCATCATAGCGCTTGATGGTTTTTGCAATTGCACTTGAAGAAACGTTAAAAGTTCATGAAATTTTGCATTGTGACTGACCTTCATGTTGTAAAGTAATGATGGACTGTTGTTTCTCTTTGCTTATTTGAGCTGTTTTGCCATAATATGGACTTGGTCTTTTACCAAAGAGGGCCGTCTTCTGTATTCCACCCCTACCCTTCTTTATCATTTTCCCCTTACCCTGCCACCTCTCCCCTAATTGGAGTAAACTAATGGACAACAATACTTGGACAACAATACAACAATGCTTCCACTTCCAGCTTATACATACTACACACATACATACTACATACATTTCAAGGACAGTATGATTTACATGATTTATCTTTAGTTTGTTTTTAGTCCCAGCTTTCAGCTACCCTCAACCAATGTTCCCTCTAAGCTGCTCCCACGCACCTCCCCCCGGGACTGCCTCGCAGAAGAAATCTCAGCCCACATAGAGAACCACGAGATTGAACTTCACTCAACTTTCTAGAGCAGTCGAGAGCGATCTACTGGTCGATCTCCAAGGCATTCCTAGTCGATCGCCAAACATTTCTGTAAAAAAACTCGATAAAGCCTGATGTTCCTATTTGTTTTTATTCGTCTCAGGCTGTTGGCATTATTCAAATCAAATCTTATTTGTCACATGCGCCGAATACAACAGGTGTAGTAGACCTTACTGCGAAATGCTGAATACAACCGAATACAGCAGGTGTAGTAGACCTTACTGTGAAATGCTGAATAAAACCGAATACAACAGACCTTACTGTGAAATGCTGAATACAACCGAATACAACAGGTGTAGTAGACCTTAATGTGAAATGCTGAATACAACCGAATACAACAGGTGTAGTAGACCTTAATGTGAAATGCTGAATTCAACCGAATACAACAGACCTTACTGTGAAATGCTGAATACAACCGAATACAACAGGTGTAGTAGACCTTAATGTGAAATGCTGAATACAACCGAATACAACAGACCTTACTGTGAAATGCTGAATACAACCGAATACAACAGGTGTAGTAGACCTTACTGTGAAATGCTGAATACAACCGAATACAACAGGTGTAGTAGACCTTAATGTGAAATGCTGAATACAACCGAATACAACAGGTGTAGTAGACCTTAATGTGAAATGCTGAATTCAACCGAATACAACAGGTGTAGTAGACCTTACTGTGAAATGCTGAATACAACCGAATACAACAGGTGTAGTAGACCTTAATGTGAAATGCTGAATTCAACCGAATACAACAGGTGTAGTAGACCTTAATGTGAAATGCTGAATACAACCGAATACAACAGGTGTAGTAGACCTTAATGTGAAATGCTGAATACAACCGAATACAACAGGTGTAGTAGACCTTACTGTGAAATGCATACTTACAAGCCCTTAACCAACAATGCAGCTTTAAGAAAAATAAGTGTTAAGAAAATATTGACTAAATAAACTAAAGTAAAATATAAAATAAAAAATAACAATAAGGAGGCTATATACAGGGGGTAGGAAAGTGTATCTATAGGCTTTCGTTGTTGTTATTATTAGCAGCTTGAGTCTTTTTTAATATTGAGGATTATTTCACTTTCTCTGTTCATAGGAGTAACAACATGAATTTGTGCATGAGGCAGGTGCGATGCGAGTTTCGCCATCAGCTGGAAGACAGTGCCCATTTGATGAAAGGCAGAGTGGAGGGATGTTGAGAAGCAGACCTTCAGTCTACTGCTCTCTCCCTCCGCTGAGACTGACCAACAGATGCAGGCACCGTCTGTTCAGTAAAATAAAACTCAAAACAAATGATTTAAATGTATTCTCACGCAGCTGTGTGCCTCACAAGTAATACAACAACGGTGTGTTCATAACCCTGCCTCAAATGTTGTATTTTAAATTGACAAAAATGGCCCAATCATCAATGCATTGGCAGGGCAATTCAAGCAAAGCCAATATGCGTTGACAAAACATTACTGTTTTTTAATTGGTTGATGTTGCATAGTCTTACGTTTTTTTTTAAGTCATGTTAAAAAAAATCTGAGCGGTAGATCTCAGCTTGCATTTTGACTCAGAAAGTGATCTTGACTCAGAAAAGTTTGGTGACCACTGTTATACAGTTTTCCCTGTTAACACTATCAACGTTTCCCTTTACTGTGGCAAATGTGATTTAATCAACGCAATGTTAGCCACTTTCAATGCAACATACCAAAACAAAACAAACTATGCAAGCGATATTGTTGTAGGCAGAACGCATCGGAGTACGATTCTATCGCATTGACACGCACGACTCAGCCCATACTCTACACAGACCGGTGCGGCAATAATCAATCAGAGCTGCAGGAGGCCTATATGCAAATAGACCATTGTCAAATATGGATCTGTGCCATTCACTTTGAACTGGACTGTGTTTACAGCATGAGCGGTTGAGTAGATGCGCTTGTTTTGAGATCAAGGTGAGAGCTGCATGTTGCCACGTGTGCACATTTTGTTCATATCCTTTGCTAGTTAGTGAGTTATTAGCCCAGATATAGATCAGGAGCACAAAACGTGTACATTTCTAGACATCTTTGAAAAGTGTGTCAGGTAAAGAGCTTTTGTTGTCTTAAAGAGGCAGTGTTGTATTTTGAGACAGGCTCGAATCATTTTGATTTGATTTGATTTATTAGGATCCCCATTAGCTGACGCCAATAAGCTTGTAAATGAAAGACCTTTCTATTCTCATAGTTTCTAGAGATTATAAATGAAAGATAAGCACCTTTGCTACGAGTATTATTGTATTATTGATCGATTGACTATGACTTTTTAGATCACCCAGCAGTGCTATTTGCTGAGTTAGCTCCAAGTACATGTGGCAATTTTTCAGCCATTCCTGAACCTGTGACCAGAAACAAGCTACATATGGAGAGTACCAAAGCAAGTGATCTAATGATTCTGTCTCTTCGCAGCAAAATCTGCAGAGCTGGCATGGTTGTATCCCCCACATATAGAACATTCTATTGGTTACAAAATGTAAAAAATAGCTCTAAGTTTTGAATCCGGCTTCGTTTTGTATAGCAGTTCATAAACCATGTGTCATGGAATCGGTACATCGAAAATCTACTCCAAACTATTTGGCGCAGCTGTATATTAGGTACTTAAATGAAACTGGTCTACTTTTTTATTTATCACAATTTTCTTAAGCCAATTTTGGTCTTTAATGCAGGACCACAGACAAGTTCCTTACCTTCTCCCCTTTCCCCTTGGGTCCTACATATTTGCGGTAATGCTGCAGTCAGTTGGTTGTAACTGCGTGTGTGCCAACTCCACCAGTCCTGTCTATGATTTTATAAAAAAAATAAAAAAAAAGATAATGGTTTTTATCGGTTAGTATATTTGAGTTTAACCATAATATTTGTCGTAATATTTGTTCTGTCTTTTCTGGTGGATTAAACTGGAATTGCAGCCAACTTTCTATTGTTTGTTTTAAAAATAGAGATATTTTGGAGATGATTTCATTTGTAAATAACTGAAAGTGAGAGATTGTAATCTGAATAAAGGGAAAAAGGCCATTCTTGAACACGGATTGAGCCATTCTTACTAATCTGCTGGTGAACCAGTTCAGATTTAACTTGAGTTTTTGTATGATTGAAGGCTTTTGTGAGAGGTTCAGTGCTTTAATGTTTAATCATTTTTGCCCTCCGAGTTCATATTCATTATATAAATATCACTCAGTATTTACGTTTGGTGTCTGAGTATTTACGTTTGGTGTCCCGAAAATTGGGTCATCCTGAGGCTGCACTGTGTGTGTGTGTGTGTGTGTGTGTGTGTGTGTGTGTGTGTGTGTGTGTGTGTGTGTGTGTGTGTGTGTGTGTGTGTGTGTGTGTGTGGTGCATTTGTGTGCGTGTCTTTTAATAAAACGGCTTTGTCCACATCAAACACACATAGAAAGGCAGATGAGCCGAGGAAATAGAACGAAGGTAACATCATAAATATGCTTCCTGATTTTATACATTGGAAGTTTTTTTCCTCACTACTCACCATTCCTCACCACTGTCTTTTTGACATGGCCGGGGAACGTTCCCGCAACGCTCCCTGATCTCCGGTAGAATGGAATCATTAGCTGTCTGTCACAGTGCGGTAGCGGCTTACCCCTGACCACGGCTAGTTGGTCTACTTCCCTTTAGCTTTGATAAACGTTTTCCCTGCTCCCTGCCCCGCGGTCGGGCTTTTCTAACTGTGGAAGACCATAATACTTGTGTTAAGAGAGAACTATATTTCTTTCTCTGAAGGCTGTGTGAATGTGAAACTCTGTTGTTCATCTATAGTTACTACCATTACTGAACGAACTAGTCCAATGTTCTGCAAACCTAGTGAGCATGTGGAGTGGTTTTGTCTCAAATTGTTTCCACAGGCTAGAACAGAAATAGTTTTTTTTCCATAGTCAAATTGAATGTAAGGGCTCTCTCAAATTAATTTAGGATGGTTTATCTCTAAATTCACTATCTGTGATTTTACTATGATTGTGTATGTGTTTGTTTTACTGATGTTTTACTATGCTATAGTCCATCCTAGTTTTATTTGGCTGTGTTTCACCACTGTCTTTTTGACATGGCATGGGAAACGTTAACATTGCCAAAGCAAGTGAGGTAGACAACATACAAAGTGAATATATAAAGTGAAAAACAACAAAAATTAACAGTAAACATTACACATACAACAGTTTCAAAACAGTAAAGACATTCAAATGTCATATTATATATATATATATATATATATATATACATATATATATATATATATATATATATATATATATATATATACATACACAATGTACAAATAATTGACACAAGATAAAATAAATCATTTAGCTGTCTGTCACTGTGATGGCAGTGCAGTAGGTATGGGCAAAATTGGATATGTTTTCGAATTCTTTGTGGATCTGTGTGATCTGGGGAAATATGTCTCCTAATATGGACCACGGCTAGTTGGTCTACTTCCCTTTCTTTGATAAGGCGTATTCCCTGAGTCTGTACATAGTCAAAGCTTTTTAAGGTCAGTCACAGTGGTCAGACCATAGGGCCAAATAGCATTTAGTTTGCTCTGTTTTTTTGTTAATTCTTTCCAATGTGTTAAGTAATTATCTTTTTGTTTTCTCATGACTATAGGGTGTGTTTTCTTTCAGAGCCCCAGGACCAAGGGGGTTCATCTCTCTGTTTGTGAATGGAAAACTCTTTTAGGTGGTTGTAGAATTTAATGGCTCTTTTCATTTTGATAATTAGTATCGTCCTAATTCTGCTCTGCATGCATTATTTGGTGTTTTACTGTACACGGAGGATATTTTTGCAGAATTCTGCGTGCAGAGTCTCAATTTGGTGTTTGTCCCATTTTGTGAAGTCTTGGTTGGTGAGCGGACCCCAGACCTCACAACCATAAAGGGCAATGGGCTCTATGACTGATTCAAGTATTTTTAGCCAAATCCTAATTGGTATGTTGAAATTTATGTTTCTGATGGCATAGAATGCCCTTCTTGCCTTGTCTCTCAGAACCTTTGTGGAAGTTACCTGTGGCGCTGATGTTTAGGCCAAGGTATGTATAGTGAGGGCATGATGGAATTTGTATTTGTGGTTTGTCTTTTTGGAACACCATTATTTTGGTCTTGATTTCCACAGGTCTGACAGAACAGAAGGTGCTGCTGTTTTTTCAGACATTTAGATTCAAACTTTTCTAGTGAAGTTCGTTGATATATATGTTGAAGAGGGTGGGGCTTAAGCTGCATCCCTGTCTACCCCACGACCCTGTGTGAAGAAATGTGTGTTTTTGCCAATTTTACACTTGTTGTTTGTGTACATGGATTTTATAATGTCATATGTTTTACCCCCAACACCACTTTCCATCAGTTTTATAGCAGACCCTCATCAAATTGAGTCGAAGGCTTTTTTGAAATCAACAAAGCATGAGAAGACTTTGCCTTTGTTTTGGTTTGTTTGTTGTAAGGTGTGCAGGGTGTGGTCTGTGTACGGTAATTTGGTAAAAGCCAATTTGACATTTTCAGTACATTGTTTTCATTGAGGAAATGTGAGTCTGCTGTTAATAATAATGCAGAGGATTTTCCCAAGGTTACTGTTGACACATATTCCACGGTAGTTATTGGGGTCAAATTTGTCTCCACTTTTGTGGATTGGGGTGATCAGTCCTTGGTTCCAAATATTGGGGAAGATGCCAGAGCTAAGTATGATGTTAAAGAGTTTTAGTATAGCCAGTTGGAATTTGTTGTCTGTATATTTGATCATTTCATTGAGGATACCATCGACACCACAGGCCTATCTGTCTCATTCTTTGTTTCTTTAATAGTTGATTCTAAGATCTGTAGTTGATCATGTATATGTTTTTGCTCTTTGTTCTTTGTTATAGAACCAAAAAGATTGAGAAGTGGTTTACCCAGACATCTCCATTTTGGATAGATAATTCTCGTGTTGTTGTTTGTTTAGTGTTTTCAATTTTCCCAGAAGTGGTTAGAGTCTCAATTGCATTGAGCTGATTTCTCATCTCTTCTTTTCCGTAGTGTGTTTCTGTATTGTTTTAGTGATTCATAGTCTCTCGGGTCTCTATGTTTTTGGTTGGACAGGTTTCTCAATTTCTTTCTTAGATTTTTGCATTCTCATCAAACCATTTGTCATTATTGTTAATTTTCTTCGGTTTTCTATTTGAGATTTTTAGATTTGATAGGGAAGCTGAGAGGTCAAATATACTGTTAAGATTTTCTACTGCCAAGTTTACACCTTCACTATTACAGTGGAACGTTTTACCCAGGAAATTGTCTAAAAGGGATTGAATTTGTTGTTGCCTAATTGTTTTTTGGTAGGTTTCAAACTGCATTCCTTCCACCTATAGCATTTCTTAATGTTACTCAGTTCCTTTGGCTTTGATCTCTCTCTCTCTCTCTCTCTCTCTCTCTCTCTCTCTCTCTCTCTCTCTCTCTCTCTCTCTCTTTCTCTTTCTCTCCTTCTCCATATGTTTCCCATCGTTTACCTCCACCCACTAATACACACACACACACACACACACACACACACACACACACACACACACACACACACACACACACACACACACACACACACACACACACACACACACACACACACACACACACACACACACACACACACACACACACACACACCCACTCCCTCCTGCCTGCTCTACTTCTCTGATTCCTGTTGTTAATATCTCAGGGGTTTATGTGCACCGTGACTGAGAGAGAAAAGAAAGCCCATGTAGCTGTAATCTAGTGCTCCGATTCCAGGCTTGTATATCTGTGGCTAGAGCAAGGTGAAGGGAGGAGGAGGAGATGGAGAGATGCAGAGGAGGAATATAGGTCACTGACAGAGATAGAGGGAGGAAGAAGGTTGATTAAATCACAAAGGAGAGAAAACCTTAGAAAAGGGTATAAAAACAGAGGTATTTAACACGCCATGGTTTGTATGACAGATGCACAGAGAGAAAGGGAGACGTTCAGAGAGAGGGAGAGAGAGCGAGAGAGAAACAGGTTGTTTATGCACACCGTCACACACTAATACCCACCCCCTACGCCAGCCCGGTCCCATGTTGCATGTGGACACTGTCATACGGGGTGGTATGTTGCCCTACTAGCTGTGTGTCTCGACAGCTCACGGTAATGCTGGGAAGGAACACACAGTGGGAGAGGACTGTCACTTTCACCGCTGCAGCTTGACTCTCTCTCTCTCTCTCTCTCTCTCTCTCTCTCTCCCTCCCATGGAGCAGGATCAACTCTCAGGGAGACACT
Source organism: Oncorhynchus keta (assembly GCF_023373465.1). NCBI lineage: Eukaryota > Metazoa > Chordata > Actinopteri > Salmoniformes > Salmonidae > Oncorhynchus > Oncorhynchus keta. Next base: position 37,904,989 of record NC_068421.1, read on the forward strand.
CTTAAAGGGACAGATCCACTGCTGCATCTCCCTCCTGCAGCCTCAGACACAGACACAGGAGAAAGGAGGAGGAGAGAGAGAGGGAGAGATAGAGGAGATGGAGAGAGCGAGAGAGAGATGGGTATCTGAGGGGGAGAGAGGATAGTCCCTGCGTCCCTGCGGTTGGTAAACGGACATTTATAGCTGCTGTTTTGTGTTGATAAGGATGACAATGAATAACAGTAATACTATTTATTGGCTTTGAATGTATATCAGAAGCCTACAGTGCCTCACACTGTACAAGACAATAAACATTAAGCAACACTGTGGTTATGTCTGCCAGCCAAACAGTGGGAGTGGGTTTTAGGGAGGAGGAGATTGTGATTGAGGACGGGTATAGGTGAGGGAAAGTACTGTATGTGTGTGTGTGTGTGTGTGTTAGGTGTGTGTGTGTCTCCATTAACTCTTGTGTGCCGAGTTGGGCTGGCCCTGTGTTATTTGCCAGCTGTGTGGCGGCTCCTCCTGGTTATTTTGATTGGATGCAATGATAGTATGTCCTCAGGCTCCAGCTGTACGCTGTTCTAATGGTGCTGCTTTGGCTGAAGGGCGCACTCATCACACACACACACACACACACACACACACACACACACACACACACACACACACACACACACACACACACACACACACACACACACACACACACACACACACACACACACACACACACACACTCCTCCCTCCAATGTAATAACTCTTATATTGTTGCTGTTTCATTCAAAAGGTCTCCGTTGCCAAACATGGAGCGCTGTGCGGAATGTTTACCTTGGTCTCTTAAACAGTGGTGTGCAATATTTTAGTAGTGTTTAAAAAACATGTTTCCTGCCTGATTAGTGTTGTGAATGCAAATCTCAGAGAGAGAGAGAGAGACAACCCACATCTATGCTTATTTATTTTATCTTGTGTCCTTTACCATTTGTACATTGTTAAAACACTGTATATATATATATAATATGACAATGTTAACACATGTTTCCCATGCCAATAAAGCCCTTGAATTGAATTGAATTGAATTGAGAGAGAGAGGCCGAGAGAGTGTGAGGGAGAGAGAGGCATAGAGAGAGGGGGAGAGATAGACAGAGAGAGAAAGGAAAAGAGAGAGACATGAAGTGAGAACCGGGGCGAGTGAGTGGGCAAAATGGGAGGATGACTTCAGTCTACGGTAAACAAAAGAAAGACAAAAAGCCATAGGTCATTCCCCAACCAAACACACTTTCCCGTTACAATGTACTCCAGATGTGTCCAGATGTGGGGCGTCAAGTAGCCTCGTGGTTCGAGCGTTGGACTAGTAACCGCAAGGTTGCAAAATCAAATCCCTGAGCTGACAAGGTACAAATCTGTTGTTCTGCCCCTGAACAAGGCAGTTAACCCACTGTTCCTAGGCACGCATTGAAAATAAGAATTTGTTCTTAACTGGCTTGCCTAGTTAAATAAAGGTACAATTTAAAGAAATTATTTAAATGAAAACATTGGGTGAGGTGCAACTATTTGTTCTTTGTTGAAACTTGGCATGGGCCTATACTGTGTGTGTGTGTGTGTGTGTGTGTGTGTGTGTGTGTGTGTGTGTGTGTGTGTGTGTGTGTGTGTGTGTGTGTGTGTGTGTGTGTGTGTGTGTGTGTGTGTGTGTGTGTGTGTGTGTGTGTGTGTGTTTTTTTACTATCCTTTGCCGATCCCCACAATGAAAAATGATATTTTAGGCTCAGGGGCAAGGGTTAGAAGTTAGGGTTAGGTTAGGGGTTTGGGGTTAAGGTTAGAGTTAGAGTTAGGGTTATGGGTTAGGGAAAATAGGATTTTGAACGGGAATCAATTGTTTGGTCCCCACAAGGATAGTTAAACAAATGTGTGTGTGTGTGTGTCTGTGTCTGTGTGTCGGTCTGTCTGTACTCAGCCTTGGAGATACATGTTTTGTAAAGCTACAGGGGTCTAGGCCTATAAGAAGTTAGACGTGAGAGGTTGGGGTGTAAAGGGGGATGGGGGATGTTGTCAAGGTTTCCTTCACTGCCCTCTGGCTGCAGTTTGGTCAGGCAGTGCCAGTGTGCCATCCTCTGAATGCTGGGTCTGTGCTGACTGGGGTGAGTGGCAGGGTGCTGGGTACAGGGGGTTGACACCCTGGCAGAGAGAGGCACGCAGCAACACTGTGACCTCAATCAGATGAGATTGAGATTTCAAAGTCCTCTCCACCCTCCCCCATCCCTCTCACCCCTGTCTTCTCCTCTCCCTTTCCGACACTTTACCTCCCGCTCTCTCATTCTCCTTCTTTCTCTGTTACCCTCTCTTACACTCCTCTCTCGCTCTCACTCCCTCCGTCTATACTTCTCGTTCTCCTCCCCTCTGTCCCTCTGCAGCCTTCTTGGCAGGAGCTCAGCCGTTAGATCACATGACCTCATAGCAAGTCCATTAGATCAGCCCTGAAACTGGAGCAGAACACCCAGAGCCCTGGCCCCTGCCTGGGCTGGTCCCCCCATGTCTCCAAACCCGCTCCCCTGCTCCTTCCCTGGGGAGACATCTGACGCCAGCTGCCCCTCGCCCCCCCTTCCTGCACCTGCCCCAGTGGGGGCCGCCGGCCAGGTGCCGCGCTGCCAGCATGCTGCCCAGAAACACCCCTCCCGCCTGGCCTCTGAGGGACCTGCTGCTCTTGGCAGAGGCAACATGCCAGCAATGCCAGCGACACCAGGCTCATTTAAACGCACCACGTAAACAGATCCCAATGTGCCTGTACACACACCCAACCTTACACACACTTTCACTTCCGCCGTGCCATGCCTCACACCTGCTACCCATCCCGTAAGGTGACAGAACTTACGGGAAGCAGTGAGTGTGTGAATGTGTGTGTCATAGGCTTATCTAATAACCGTGTGTTTGAGTCAGTATATAAAGCTTAGCCCGTGTGTTTACGGGAGGAGGACAGTTCTACAGGGCTGACAGATTGCTTTGGAAGAGCTTTATCGAGATCAGCTGATTATACTTTCTGATCATACTGTTGGAAAGACTTCAACACACCCACTAGACAAATACTTAGTGAAAGCCAGGAGAAAAGAATGCCGAAGCTTGGGGCAAGACCGCCGAGATGCCCAAGATGGTAAGATCATTTGAGAGGATGTCTGTTCCGCTTTAAACTGGGCCGTGCGATATTCTGAGATGTTTCTCTTTCTCTGGTTCAGTTTTCATACTTCGTACAGCGAGAAACTGACTCCCACAAAAAAAAAGACTCATTAGCATTTTTAAACAGGTCTTGTTTTGATAGTGTCATCATGTTTCATTATGAAGATGTTGAAATTACCAATGCAAATTAGGTATTCAGGCTGAATGGCCTAATTAAGTGTGTGTGTGTGTGTGTGTGTGTGTGTGTGTGTGTGTGTGTCTGTGTGTCAATAATTCCGATGTTCAAAGCCCACAGGATGAAAGGACTGTCTGGCTTCGTGGTCTAGCTCTCTACCTGTAACCCTAAACTCTGATGGAAATGTGATTAAACAAATCTAACAGATATAGCTCTGTATAGATATTTAATGATGATAACATGGATTAAATTGCTAGGTTGTAAAGGATAGTAGCGTTTTCACACACCTATCATTAGTTTATCTCAGTTACAGCGTTGTCTGCTGTGGTCCATAGGGACAAACGCTTTCTCTCTTTAAAAAAGGGTTTGTCCCTCTGGGCTACCATAGTTGTCTCTCTCGCTTTCAGAGTAGAGGTGTCATTTCTTGTCACTGTCGTTTCACCCCCATGGCTGTCACGAGCACACAACTTAACACGTACTGACCTCGCCCCCCTGTGTGTCTCTGTCTCCATAGCAACAGGGAGCCCCAGACCCCGGAGATGAATAAGCTGCGTCAGAGCCTGCGCAGGAAGAAGCCCACCTACGTGCCAGAGGCCAGCAGACCCCACCAGTGGCAGGCCGATGAGGAGGCCGTACGCAAGGGCAAATGCAACTTCCCCGTCAGGGTAAGACTGAGACCCCTGTCCTGGGACCTGGTCGTAAACCGACTCTTAACTAAACCTCAACCTAACTATTATTACTCTTAATCTTTTGGTTCAAAATGTTGAGTTATAAGATTCAATTGGTATACTATCTGGGACAGCAGGGAAGGAAGTTGTATTTCGTATTACAAAATCACACCTAACTCTAGCCTTAGATCGAACTTAGTTCTGACTTTTATTTTTACTCTTATCCTAAGTCCCGTGGCGGTGTGATCAGTGGAACAGAACAGAACCTGACAGTAATGATGATCCTAGTTCTAGTGATGAGACTTAGCTGTCTCTAAGTCTTTCTGGAGGCCCAGTGGATGGGGAGAGATCAATAGTGAATAGTGCCTAAGGGTGGATGGGGAGAGATCAATAGTGAATAGTGCCTAAGGGTGGATGGATGGGGATAGATCAATTCTACCTCCTCCCTGGTGAAACTGCTGCATGATTCTCTTCCACCCATTTGTCTGAGGTGATTTGCCTTCTCCCCAATTAAGCATTATACGACAGCCCAACTGCATTGTGGTATATAAGCACGCTCTTAGTAATTCCACTCTGGTTCCCCAAAATCAGCTGTAGTCTATGCGTAGGATAGATGGATCCTTATATGCAACTTTAACGAACAGAATAGTGAAGGAGTACTATCAGAGTGCTGCTCTAGGGCAGTAGAGTGGGGAACAGTAAGAGAGGAGAGGCAGATAAAAAGGGACACAGGGGAGGAGGGATGGGGGAAGTGAGGGATGAGGGCAGCGATAGAGAGGGGGGGGGGGGGGTGGATAGATAGGAGGGAACATTTCTAATGGAAAAGATCCATGATGGCATGCTTCAGATCCCCAGCAGGAATTGCTAGCAGCAGTCATTACCCCACTATCAACACCTCTCTCCCCCTCACCAATCTGTCTCTCCTAGCTCTTCAGCTGCTTCCTTCAAAAAAAAAACTATAGTTTACCCAATTGTATGGCCCACTAGGTTTCAATTAAGAAACATACTGTAGTTTTAACGGACCGCTAGCTTGCGCAAGGCACATATTATCGACCTGATGTTATGCGGTCTAGCTGGTGGTTTGTAGTAAAGCTAGCTGCTAGACTATAACACAAATGCCAGTGGTGACACTTTGTGGGGATCATTTTGAACTGCATGTAATTACACCGGGATGATACATATCATGAAGCAAAAAACTTGAAACTTTATTTCAAGCAACATGTATTTTGAAATGAAATCACAATGAACCTCAATGTGTTCCTTTCTGCACTAGCTCATGACAGTGGTATTTGCTAGTAATGTCTCTGTCCCGTGCATGTCATCCTGTTTGTCTGTTTTATTTGGTTGTCACATGGTCTTGGTAGGATAATGGACGCTGCTTTGTGGGTATGAAGTGCTGTTGTGGACAGGGTTTGCATCCTAGGTCAGCCATGAAGGGTTTGTTACACCCACACCAAGAATCAAGGACATCGGCTTCAGATCTGTGCAATATCACCAGACAAAATTAGTGACAACCAAATAAAACAGACCAACGGGGACTGTTCAATGACCAGAAAACACACTATACTTCATTCAAAGAATCAACACTTTATTTCATATCATACAAAGAAGAAAGTGAAATGAATAGTGTCTAATACAAATAATCAGCTGAATGTCAGGGCTGAGCTGGAACCGAAGCCTGCACACCCAGTAGCTAGATCTCTAGCAGCAAGGTTGGCCATGCATGTTCTAGGTCTATGCATTGTTATTTTTAACAGTATTTTTGTAGTCTTTTACAACCAATTCTAACAGTAAACCAATAGTATACAGTACCAGTCAAAAGTTTGGACACACTTACTCATTCCAGGGTTTTTATTTATTTGGACTATTTTCTACATTGTAGAATAATAGTGAAGACATCAACATTATGAAGTAACACATATGGAATCATCATCAAGGTCTCAGCTTAGAGAGAAGAAGCCTAGTGAGGTATTGGTCTGTCACATTTGTAAATGAGAACTTGTTCTCAACTTGCCTACCTGGTTAAATAAAGGTGAAATTAATCAAAAACATGTTATTAAGAAACAGTATTGGCCTCCCGGGTGGCGCAGTTGTTAAGGGTGCTGTACTGCAGCGTTAACTGTGCCACCAGAGACTCTGGGTTCGCGCCCAGGCTCTGTCGTAACCGGCTGCGACTGGGAGGTCCGTGGGGCAACGCACAATTGGGCTTGCGTCGTCCGGGTTAGGGAGGGCTTGGCCGGTAGGGATATCCTTGTCTCATTGCGCACCAGCGACTCCCGTGGCGGGCCGGGCGCAGTGCACGCTAACCAAGGTTGCCAGGTGCACAGTGTTTCCTCCGACACATTGGTGCGGCTGGCTTCCGGGTTGGATGCGCACTGTGTTAAGAAGCAGTGTGGCTTGGCTTGGTTGGGTTGTATATTGGAGGACGCATGACTTTCAACCTTCGTACGGAGCCCGTACGGGAGTTGTAGCGATGAGACAAGATAGTAGCTACTAAACAATTGTATACCACGAAATTGGGGAGAAAAGGGGGTAAAAATTAAATTAAATAAAAACAGTATTGGTCTGGATGAATGATGAATTAATTATGCTAAATTATGCAAATATAACTTGTCTGTGTATAGCTGTATATAAGACAACTGCTAATGTCCATCTGCCCAGGCAGAGCTCCTGATTGGCATATGGTGCTTTGAATTTGTTGGAACCTCTCTAGCGTGCTGACAATAAACAATAATTCATTTAAGGTTGACTTTGAGTGTCCCTCTGTAAGAATTTCCACCACATTTGACGTCACGGCACGGATTACTTCTGTCTGCGGAGCTTTCCAGTCGGGGTCTGCGAGGAAAACCGGTGGTGGAAGCGTGAGGGAAATTCCCATCTGACCTAAAGAGGACGAGGACCCGCCCAGACTAGACCCTTACTGTGAGCTGCCCAGAAGGAGACACATCATAAGAATTTCCACGAAAGGACTATCATTTGTTTTTCAGCAGGACAATGACCCAACACACCTCCAGTCTGTGTAAGGGCTATTTGACCAAGAAGGAGAGTGATGCAGTGCTAAATCAGATGACCTGGCCTCCACAATCACCCAAGCTCAACCCAATTGAAATGGTTTGGGATGAGTTGGACCGCAGAATGAAGGAAAAGCAGCCAACAAGTGCTCAGCATATGTGGGCCCGCTGCGATGCTTCTTTGGGAAATCTATAAACATTCATTTAAAAAAATATATATTAAACCCTGGTCGTCAGGACCTTCCCACCTGCAAATACTATGGTAATTCTAACTTTAACCTTGAGAAACTAGACCAGGGGTCTCCAACCTTTTTCCAGCATGAGATTTTTTTTTTAAATGAAGCTAGCTACTCATTTTTCATAGCTTTTAAATAGGCACATTCTTCTCTTCTACTTTACCCTGCAACTCATCCCCAGATCCTTGGTGTACAAGAGATGCCATTATAACTGGTAAAATAATGGTTAATAAACAGTATCTGGCATGACAGGCCCCATGCAATTATCTTTAGTTTTTTCCCCAAATTCCATTTTCGCTGTTTTATTTTACCTGGTTTAGAATTGTTTTTATTTTTGTTCCTCTCAACAGTTTAATTATTCATAGAGAAACAAACGAAAATGGATCTTCTGAGTCCATGTCAATGCGTAAATCACATCAGGAGATTCGATTTTTGAGTGTAATTCCACTTTAATTGCGCATCTAGCAAGAGAGGAATGTGTTGGCACAGGGTTTCTAAACACAGAGGCGCAACATCGCAAGATTTGCGGGAACACTTGTGAAATAGACCAAACAGACCAGGCCAGGGTTTGGGGTTTGAGACGTAAATGAGAGAAGTGAAAAACTCTTCGTAAATTGTTAATTGTCTTGAAATCTAAAGGCACGTCCTAGATTCGACCCAATGTCTTAAGTAGTTGAACATGTTATAACACCAACCTCGTGAGAGACGAACTGACACGTTTTCATTTTGGTAAAAAAACGACTTTACATCGAAATAGTGCCTTTAATTTGATGGCCTGCACATGTGCAGTTCGGCGTGCGATGACCGTCAGAACCGATTACGTGTTTCTACGCATGAGCTTAGCTACCCATTGTCGCCATGACATCACCTACAACTGTGTTCGGGGAGTCTTATCGGAGAAGCAAATTTAGCTTATCTTCATATTGTACTGTCTTTGGTGTCGGTCTAGCAATGTTTATGTTGTTAGGCCTACAGCTGCACCACATGTCATGGTCGGAGGTAAAAAACAAAACAATGCCCACCCAATTGATACAACAAATCATGATATAGTTCTGTGAGGCAAGCTTACTTTGCAGTTAGCATTTAATTGAGGTTATTGGGGAAAGTCTTTCTGTCTACCCACAAAACAGTTATCATTAGCATCGCTATCTGGCTCCATGGAGTGATAAACAAACGCTCACACAAAACAGACAGTCTGGCAATATCGCTGGATGTTAATTGGCAGATATTATTTTACGTTTGGCTTTTTAAGCCAATAATGGCAAACCTGGGGTGGGATAATGTAAATGTGGGTTTGATTGGATAATAGCTGGGAGTTTTATTTTTGACTGTAATGGAACACATTTTTAAAATGCATGTACTTTCATAATTGCTTGGCGAGCTACTCATAGCTGGGCTGTGAGCTACTGGTAGCTACTGGTAGCTCGTGATCTACCCCCGAACTAGACTAAGTTAGCTAGCATAGCTTACAGCCGCAACCGAACAGCTGTTGTTTACAAACACACCGCAAATTCTTTGGTGTCCTCGTCAAAAAGCTGTTAAAAATTTATATAAAAATTGTACGTTTATTGGTCGCTTACACAGATTTCCAGGTGTTAAAACAGGTGCAGAGAAATGCTTATAGAGCTAGTAACAAGGCGAGCGTGTCTTTCGGTGCTGTTTTGCTACAAGAGCATAGTAGCAGTTGTTTGGAGGTCTTTCTCTCTCTCAATTAAATGAAATTCAAGGGACTTTATTGGCATGGAAAACATATGTTAACATTGCCAAAGCAAGTGAAGTAGATAATATACAAAAGTGAAATAAACAATACAAATGAACAGTAAACATTATAGTCACAGAAGTTCCAAAAGAATAAAGACATTACAAATGTCATATTATCTGTGTTGTAGCAATGTGCAACTGGTTAAAGTACAAAAGGGAAAATAAATAAACATAAATATGGGTTGTATTTTCAATGGTGTTTGTTCTTCACTGGTTGCCATTTTCTTGTGGCAACAGGCCACAAATATTTCTGCTGTGATGGCACACTGTGGTATTTCACCCAGGAGATATGGGACTTTATCAAAATCGGTTTTGTTTTCGAATTCTTTGTGGATCTTTGTAATCTGAGGGAATTATGTGTCTCTAATATGGTTATACATTTGGCAGGAGGTTAGGAAGGGCAGCTCAGTTTCCAACTCATTTTGTGGGCAGTGTGCACATAGCCTGTCTTCTTTTGAGAGCCAGGTCTGCCTACGGTGGCTTTTCTCAATAGCAAGGCTATGCTCACTGAGTCTGTACATAGTCAAAGCTTTCCTTAAGTTTGGGTCAGTCACAGTGGTCACATATTCTGCCACTGCATACTCTCTGTTTAGGGCCAAATAGCATTCTAGTTTGCTCTGTTTTTTTGTTAATTCTTTCCAATGTGCCAAGTAATTATCTTTTTGTTTTCTCGTGATTTGGTTGGGTCTAATTGTGTTGCTGTCTTGGGGCTCTGTGGGGTCTGTTTGTGTTTGTGAACAGAGCCCCAGGACCAGATTGCTTAGGGGTCTCTTCCCCAGGTTCATCTCTCTGTAGGTGATGGCTTTGTTGTGGAAGGTTTGGGAATCGCTTCCTTTTAGGTGGTTGAAGAATTTAACGTCTCTTTTCTGGATTTTGATAATTAGCGGGTCTCGGCCTCTCTCTCTCTCTTTCTCTGTCTCTCTCTCTTTCTCTGTCTATCTCTTTTTCTCCCTCTCTTTCTTTCTATCTTGATCTCCCTCTCTCCAATGTTCCCTCTAAACTGCACGTGGGCACAGAGTTCCCCAGGTTGCACAGAAGAAATATCAGCGTGCATGGAGTAGCACGATATTTAACTTCACTCAGCATGTCCCTTTCCTGTGGGAATTGTGATGGAATCAACACAATATTAGCCACTTTCAATTCCACATACCGAAACAAAATTAACTATGCAGGACTGTATGCAAAACTAACTATACAAAAGATTTTGTTGTAGACAGATTGCATTGGAGTAGGATTCTATTGCATTGACAAGCACATACTCTACACAGACTGGTGCAGCATAACCAATCAGAGCTGCAGTATGCCTATATACAACGAGACCATTGCCATATATGGATCTGTGCCATTCACCTTGAACTGGACTGTTGTTACAGCATGAGCAGCCATGAGTAGATACACTTGTTTTGAGATGAAAGCGAGGGCTACATGTAGCCACGTGTGCACATTTTGTTAATGTCCTTTCCTAGTTAGTGAGTTAATAGCCCAGATATAGATAATTTGTAGTCAGAGCACGAAGAGCAGGAAAGGTGTGCATTTCTAGACATTTTTGAAAAGCAAGTCAGGTAAAGAGCTTTTTTTGTCTTAAAGGGGCAGTATTGTATTTTGAGACAGGCTTGAATAAACTAAGTAGCCAATAGGCAGAGGGTAGCATCATTTGTCTAATTCTCTGTAATAATGGTATGGGAATGATGATGCATTTTATATTTTGCATTAAACATTTAGTTTCAGTTTCAACAACAGTTTCAGTTACCTACTTGTCTGAAGGACATTTTCTCCATTGTTTTGATGTTTGGCCACTTTCTTAGGCCTACGTTATGATCGAATAGCCACAATATCCACTTGATCACTGTTAAAACTAATTTAAAGGGAGTACAGCCTCGGTGTTCACAGTAATCGTGCACCGAGAGTTGCACAGAATTTTCACAACTGTTAAAGTTTGCGCTCAGAAGACCTGAAATTTGCTCAGTGATGAAATCTTTTTGATGGAACATTGTCTCTTTTTCTTACCCCCCGCTCTCTCTCTCCCCCGCCCTCTCTCTCTCCCCCGCCCTCTCTCTCTCCTCACCCTCTCTCTCTCCTCACCCTCTCTCTCTCCTCCCCCTCTCTCTCTCCTCACCCTCTCTCTCTCCTCACCCTCTCTCTCCTCACCCTCTCTCTCCTCACCCTCTCTCTCTCCTCACCCTCTCTCTCCTCGCCCCTCTCCTCTCTCTCCTCACCCTCTCTCTCTCCTCACCCTCTCTCTCCCCCGCCCCCTCTCTCTCTCTCCCCGCCCTCTCTCTCTCCTCACCCTCTCTCTCCCCCGCCCCTCTCTCTCTCCTCACCCTCTCTCTCCTCCCCGCCCTCTCTCCTCCTCACCCTCTCTCTCCCCCCGCCCTCTCTCTCTCCCCCGCCCTCTCTCTCTCCTCACCCTCTCTCTCCCCCCGCCTCTCTCTCTCTCCCCCGCCCTCTCTCTCTCCTCACCCTCTCTCTCTCCCCGCCCTCTCTCTCTCCTCACCCTCTCTCTCCTCACCCCCCTCTCTCTCCCCCGCCCCTCTCTCTCTCCTCACCCTCTCTCTCCCCCGCCCTCTCTCTCTCCCCCCGCCCTCTCTCTCTCCTCACCCTCTCTCTCCCCCGCCCTCTCTCTCTCCTCACCCCTCTCTCTCTCCTCTCCCCTCTCTCTCCCCCGCCCTCTCTCTCTCCCCCGCCCGCCCCCTCTCTCTCTCTCTCTCTATCTCTCTCCTTTTCTCTGTCACACACTCACTAAGCCACACATAACTCTAAATGGGGTAAATAAAGTGACTCATGCTTTCAAAAGGCCTCTGCGGAAAAATAGTATACAATCTATTTGAGGCACCTTTTCGGTATGTTTTCCACTCTGCTGGTTTGGCTCAGACGAATGGGTTTATATTTGACAAAAAACATTCTGGCAACCTAATTGTCTCTCCAAGGGCCTCCGACGCACCACAGGGAACTCTGGGGGACTGGAAATCTAATCCTGTAAAAGGACTCTATCGTCCCTCATTCATCCTCATTATTAGCAGCTGACACAGTCTGGTGGCTCACTTTGAAATGGATTGGCTTACACTGTTTTGTGATCATGTGAATGCAGAGGAGATTAACTACATTGCATAGGGTACTTGGGCATATTTGTGTGTTCATGCAGTTTGTAAAAATCTTCATAACAGCCTTTGCATCTCTGAGTTCTAATGTATCTCTCATTCTTTCTCTTTCTGTCTCCATCTCTCTCTCTCGTTGTTTCTCTCCCTCTCTCGTTGTTTCTCTCTCTCTCGTTGTTTCTCTCTCGTTGTTTCTCTCTCTCTCTCGTTGTTTCTCTCTCGCTCGCTGTTTCTCTTTCTCTCTCTCTCTCTCTCTCTCTCTCTCTCTCTCTCTCTCTCTCTCTCTCTCTCTCTCTATCTATCTATCTATCTATCTATCTATCTATCTATCTATCTATCTATCTATCTATCTATCTATCTATCTGTAGTACCTGGGTCTGGTGGAGGTGGAGGAATCCAGAGGGATGCATGTGTGCGAGGAGGCTGTGAAAAAGCTCAAAATTGTAAGTATCCCTCCACTCTAACCCCCTGCTGACACCTCTCTTTTATGTATGTTTATGTAAGCTGCCATGTTTTGTTTTATAGGCTGGTATTCTTATCCTGGTGGAGTTATCAACTCATTATAAGATATCCTGCACCTTACACAGTAGTCCAACACACACATGCACGCACGCACGCACGCACGCACGCACACACACACACACGCACGCGCGCGCACACACACACACACACACACACACACACACACACACACACACACACACACACACACACACACACACACACACACACACACACACACCGATACCACTGCAGTCTCTTGCTCCCTGTCTTGAGATTGTGTCTGCTTTTTCCAATTCCCCTGTTCCCTTATTTACCTCTTATCTCCAGATCCATATCTCCTCTCCTCTTCAGCCCTCTACCTCTATTTTGTCTTGAAGCTCAGCCCAATCCCACCCCAAGCATCTGCAGTAAATTCCTAATCTAAGCCCCTTGCTTCTTCTCCTGTCGGAGCTGAGCCCTCCTTCGAATCAGTAATGAGCTCAGCTACTCAGACCTGACCATCCCCGTACCACAGCTTTAGAACAGCCGCCTTCCACTTGGCCCCCTGGGAAGGCAGGCTTGCCCAGGCCGTGCGAACAGTGTGACACAGAACAGGCCGGGTCAAACAAGCACAAGCTGCAAAGAGTGAAAAAGCCACCATAGCACATGCTGCTGCCCGGGCCAGTGCCGCTGAGAAGCCTGGTATACTAGACAGGGTCTTGGGCATAGGGTGGCATGCAGTCAGAGTGGGGTCAGGAAGGAGGTGACACCCCCCTGTCAGCTCCCAGGCTCTCCTGCCCTCTGGGCTCTGTCTGTGGGGAAGGAGTCGGAACAGCAGGCCTAGACCCTGGAGAAGCCTGGAGACGGCTCCGGTGTTTCACTGTCTTGTTTGTTTTCCCAGCCTGACTCCTTTTTCCCCCATCGTCTTCCATGGGCTTTGTCCACTGCTCAGCAGGGTAGTTATATATGTGTGTGTGTGTTCGCATTCTAGAGTGTGTGTTTCTTTGATCCTTTAGCCTTTTTCCCTTCATCAGGAAGTCTGCTGCACCCCCTGTCATTTCCTTGGTCACTTTCTTTAACCTGTCCGTACACATATTCCCCTCCCTCCCTCTCTTTCTCTCGCTCTCGCTCTCTCTCGCAATCTCTTTCTCTCTCTCTCTCTCTCTCTCTCTCTCTCTCTCTCTCTCTCTCTCTCTCTCTCTCTTCATTCTGCAGTATAGTGATCGTCTGTAATGTCTGTCCTTTGGCTGGTAGTCAGGGAGGAACACTTAGCTTCTCACAGAGGCTCTCCTCTTCCTCTCCCCCTACCTTCTCTCCATCGCGTTACCTTACCTTTTACATCTTCCTACTCCTCTCCTCTGGTTCATCTCTCTCACTGCCTCAACTCTCTTCCTTCCCCCCTCCTTTACTCTCCCCTCGCTCTTTCTCTTCAGGATTATGCAAAATACTGACGCTTTATCGGTTGGCCATGCTTTAGGAAAAAAAATAGTCATTTCCTGCAGCACTCAGTCTCCCTCGTCTCTCTCTCTCTCTCTCTCTCTCTCTCTCTCTCTCTCTCTCTCTCTCTCTATCTATCTCTCGCACACACAGCACGCACGCACGCACGCACGCACGCACGCACGCACACACACACACACACACACACACACACACACACACACACACACACACACACACACACACACACCCCTCGGTTGGAGTGCAGGGGCACTGCTCTCCCAGCTACCCTCTCATATTGATGGTATTTTTAACCTGGCCTTGTTCTGGTGCCCCCTGCTGAATAGATAGAGGCTTGTGAAGAGAGACAGCCAGCTGGCTCCCCTCAGTAGGATACCCTCCTCTATTTCTCTTTATCTACTGCTTCCTATAGAGAAACAGAACAACTGGGACATGCATTCCACTATTGCCACTTGAGGACAATGAAAACTCTTAGATCTACTATACAGCCACATGTTTTAGGCCTCTGGTGATCTGACTGCACCAGCCCAGAGCCTCGGTTTTTCGGATGACTGCCTTGCCTGGTTCACCAATTACTTTGCAGACAGAGTTCAGTGTGTCAAATCGGAGGGCATGCTGTACGGTCCTCTGGAAGTCTCTATGGGGGTGCCACAGGGTTCAATCCTCGGGCCGACTCTTTTTTCTGTATATATCAATGATGTTGCTCTTGCTGCGGGCAATTCCCTGATCCACCTCTACGCAGACGACACCATTCTATATACTTCCGGCCCGTCCTTGGACACTGTGCTATCTAACCTCCCAACGAGCTTCAATGCCATACAACACTCCTTCCGTGGCCTCCAACTGCTCTTAAACGCTAGTAAAACCAAATGCATGCTTTTCAACCGTTCGCTGCCTGCACCCGCACGCCCGACTAGCATCACCACCCTGGATGGTTCCGACCTAGAATATGTGGACATCTATAAGTACCTAGGTGTCTGGCTAGACTGTAAACTCTCCTTCAGACGTAGAATGTATGCACACATGACTGTAAGTCGCTTTGGATAAAAGCGTCTGCTAAATGGCATATATTATATTATATATATTATATCAAACATCTCCAATCGAAAATCAAGTCAAGAGTCGGCTTTCTATTCTGCAACAAAGCCTCCTTCACTCACGCCGCCAAACTTACCCTAGTAAAACTGACTATCCTACCGATCCTCGACTTCGGCGATGTCATCTACAAAATTGCTTCCAACACTCTACTCAGCAAACTGGATGCAGTTTATCACAGTGTCATCCGTTTTGTCACTAAAGCACCTTATACTACCCACCACTGCGACTTGTATGCTCTAGTCAGCTGGCCTTCGCTACATATTCGTCGCCAGACCCACTGGCTCCAGGTCATCTACAAGTCCATGCTAGGTAAAGCTCCGCCTTATCTCAGTTCACTGGTCACGATGGCAACACCCATCCGTACCACGCGCTCCAGCAGGTGTATCTCACTGATCATCCCTAAAGCCAACACCTCATTTGGCCGCCTTTCGTTCCAGTTCTCTGCTGCCTGTGACTGGAACAAATTGCAAAAATCGCTGAAGTTGGAGACTTTTATCTCCCTCACCAACTTCAAACATCTGCTATCTGAGCAGCTAACCGATCGCTGCAGCTGTACATAGTCTATCGGCAAATAGCCCACCCATTTTTACCTACCTCATCCCCATACTGTTTTTATTTATTTACTTTTCTGCTCTTTTGCACACCAATATCTCTACCTGTACATGACCATCTGATCATTTATCACTCCAGTGTTAATCTGCAAAATTGTAATTATTTGCCTACCTCATGCCTTTTGCACACAATGTATATAGACTCCCCTTTTTTTCCTACTGTGTTATTGACTTGTTAATTGTTTACTCCATGTTGTCTGTTCACACTGCTATGCTTTATCTTGGCCAGGTCGCAGTTGCAAATGAGAACTTGTTCTCAACTGGCCTACCTGGTTAAATAAAGGTGAAATAAAAAATAAAAATAAAAATAATAATAGACCTAGGGTGAGGATTACACTGCCTTACACCTGTCCCTTCTCTCTCTGTCTATCTCTCTCTGTCTCTCTCTCTCTTTCTCTCTGTCTCTCTATCTCGTTCTCTCTGTCTGTCTGTCTGTCTGTCTGTCTGTCTGTCTGTCTGTCTGTCTGTCTGTCTGTCTGTCTGTCTGTCTGTCTGTCTGTCTGTCTGTCTGTCTGTCTGTCTGTCTGTCCCATCTCTCTCTCTCTCTGTCTGCCTCTCTCGCTCTCTCTCTATCTCTCTGTCTGTCTGTCTGTCTGTCTGTCTGTCTGTCTGTCTGTCTGTCTGTCTGTCTGTCTGTCTGTCTGTCTGTCTGTTTCTCTCTCTCTCTGTCTTCCTCTCTCTCACTCTCTCTCTCTTTCTGTGTGTCTGTCTGTCTGTGTGTCTGTCTGTCTGTCTGTCTGTCTCGCTCTCTCTCTGTCTCTCTCTCCCTCTCAATTCAATTCAGTTCAAATTGCTTTATTGGTATGACGTAACAATGTACATATTGCCAAATCGTACATTGGAAATTAAGTGATTCATTTACAATATTAACATAATTAAAATAATAATAATCAAGATTGTCAATGGGACAATCAGTAACAACAATGGCATAGTGGACATGTGCAGGTTGGTTGGTCTGTCAGACACTGTCCCTCATCTTATGGCAGGCAGCAGCGTAGTGCACTGCCAACCCACAGCTCTCTGCGTCCTCCCCCAACTTGACAGGTAGCCTATTTTCATCAGAGGTCTTTGAAACCTTGAATAAGAGTTTGACATTTTTGGAAATGACTCATTGTTTTATATTTTTCATGTCTTGTCAGGAAATGCAGCTCTGTCTTGGATTCTGCTGTGGTGCAGTGGTTGCACAGCCTTTCCTCTACAGGGAGCCAGGTTTTCCTGTCTACTCTTCTCAATGGCAAGGCAGTGATCGCTGAGCCTGTACTTTGTCAAGGTTTTGATCAGTAACCATGGCCAAATAGTTAGCCACGGTGTACTGTTGATTTAAGGCCAGATAGCACTGCATTTTGCTTTGTGCTGTGTTTCCCAATAGGTCATGTAGTTTTGTTTAGACTGTGTTGTAATTTGATTTATTCTGATTCATTGAATGTTCTGGTCCTGAGGCTCCAGTGTGTTAGTAGAACAGGTCTGTGAACTCAGCTCCAGGACCAGCTGGATGAGGATCCTTAGGCTCCAGTGTGTTAGTAGAACAGGTCTGTGAACTCAGCTCCAGGACCAGCTGGTTGAGGATCCTGAGGCTCCAGTGTGTTAGTAGAACAGGTCTGTGAACTCAGCCCCAGCACCGGCTGGTTGAGGGTCCTGAGGCTCCAGTGTTTAGTAGAACAGGTCTGTGAACTCAGCCCCAGCACCGGCTGGTTGAGGGTCCTGAGGCTCCAGTGTGTTAGTAGAACAGGTCTGTGAACTCAGCCCCAGCACCGGCTGGTTGAGGGTCCTGAGGCTCCAGTGTGTTAGTAGAACAGGTCTGTGAACTCAGCCCCAGCACCGACTGGTTGAGGGTCCTGAGGCTCCAGTGTGTTAGTAGAACAGGTCTGTGAACTCAGCCCCAGCACCGACTGGTTGAGGGTCCTGAGGCTCCAGTTTGTTAGTAGAACAGGTCTGTGAACTCAGCCCCAGCACCGGCTGGATGAGGAGACTTTTTTTCTTCTCAGCTCTTGGCATTGCAGAGCTTGGTAATGATATGAGAGGGGGTCGCTGTATTTTAGATGTTTCTAAAACTTAATTGCACTTTTTTATTTATTTTATTGAATTATTAGTGGATATTAGCCTAATTCTGCCCTGCATGTATTGTTTGTAGTTTTCCTCTGGACATGTAGGAGAATTAGAACTCAGCATGCAGGGTTTCAATGGGGTGCTTGTCCCATTGGGTGAAATCTTGTGGACCCCACACCTCGCTGCCATAAAGTGCAATTGGGTCAATGACACAGTCAAATTGTTTTAGCCAAATTTGAATTGGTATTTCAATTTGAATTAGTTTTTTTAATGGCATATAATGCCCTGCCTTTCTCACTAAGTTCATTCACTGCCTCATTTAGGTGTCCAGTTGAGCTTATTTTTAACCTAAGTAATTGTAGTGTGTGCAGTACTCTGTATTTTGTACCAATTGAGAACTTTGGTCTAATTCCTTGAGATCTGGATCTTCAATATTTCAGTATTTTTGGGGTTTACTACCAGGGCCCACGTCTGGCAGTACTGCTCTAACAGGTCCAGGCTCCTCTGTAGGCCATGTGCTGCGGGTGACAGTAGGCACAGGTCATCTGCGAAGAGCAGGCATTTAACCTCGGAATTGTGGAGAATTAGACCAGGAGCTGAGGATTTGTCTAGAATAGTGGCCAATTCTTTGACGTAAATATTGAAGAACGCAGGGCTGAGATTGCAACCCTGGCAAAGGCCTCGCCCCTGGTTAAAGAATTCTCTTGTTTTCTTGCTAATTTTGATGCTGCACGTATTGCCAGTCAGATTTAGTTGTGTCATATATTTTACCCCCTACACCACTTTCATTAACTTTGTAGAACAGTCTTGTATGGGTGGAAATATGATCAGTCATGCAATGTTTTGGTATAAATCCAAGTTGGTTTTTACTCAAGACATTGTGCTTATTAAGGAAGTTTGCATTTATAATACACCAGAAAACTCTCTCTCCCACCCTCTCTCTCTTTCTCCTTCTCTCTCTCTCTTTATCTGTCTCTCCACAGAGTGGGAAGAAGACAGTGAAAGCAGTTCTGTGGGTGTCCGCAGACGGTCTCAGAGTGGTGGATGACAAAACCAAGGTAAGAGTGTGTCTGCAGGGCTGTTATAGCATAAACCTGTGTGCTAATCATACATACAAACACACACTGTCTGCTTCCAGATGTCAACAGTGGCTAAACATGAAACAGTAGCCTGGAACCATAGATACATACCCCTGCTCGTGGTCTCTAGCTCTGTCCAGAGTTCGTATGACAGAGCAAGTGTACAGAACTTTGCAGTATATTTGAGGTTTAAAAAGGCTTCTAAAAGTTTGTAATTTCTGCTTTAAAATGTCAGACTTGATGTTCCCTTACAAAAATTCTATCAACCCCTGCAAACATTTCCATGAATTATAATGACAATGTCCTGTTGCTGCAGGATAACTATTCTGCTGTAGCAAACTGCCTCAAATTAAGATCCTACGTCTGTATTAGGAAAAGTATGTTGTAAAGACAAAGAGAGAAAACTGCTCAGCAGGCGAGAAGCTGGCAGTCACTCCCCCTCCACCCTCCACCTTCTCCCCCCTTCGGCTGCTGCTCTCCCGCCTCTCCTTACCCACCCCCCAGCCCTTTCCCAGGTCACCTGCCATTCTCAGTCGGGCCTGAGATTGATGATGTCACCCTTCAGGCTCAGTGCAAAAGGGCTGCAACGCGTGCCTGTCCCGATGACTGTGTTTATCCTCGCAGGCCAGATTAGACTTACTTTAGGCCGGTCTGCTGAGTTTTCACACTTGACATGTGTTACTGATGGATGTCAAAGGGGGCTTTGGGTAGGGGAGGGTGACAGTACACACACACATAGTGTTTTATTTTTATTTGACAAACACACACAGAAACACACACAGAAACACACGCACACACCTCAGGACAGGACTGTCTGGCCGCTAGGGGCCCCTATTTGCGAGTGCAATTACCCACCTTTCTTTTCAGGCCAGAGAAAAGAAGGGGAGGGGGGAGAAACAGTCCCTCTAAGCAGTCTTTTTTGTTTCCTGTGGCAGAAGACAAATGGACCCCACCCCATCTTCCCTCAGCATCTCTCCACCTCCCCCCTTTCTTGTAATCCCATCTCCTGGTCCTGTCAAAGTCAATGTCAAAGAACACCACCGTCACAGAGAAGAAAGCCCCCTTTCTCTCCACCTCCGTATCTGACCCATGTGACATGACTCAGCACTGTGCCCCCTTCCAGTTTTTCATGACTGAGTATAATAATAATAATAATAATAATAATAAATATGTGCCCCCTTTTTCCAGACTTTTTCAGTGGCATGCCTCTGAGTGATCCTCCACCCCCACAAACCCACCTCCATCCACCACTAGGCAACCCAGCACGCACGGATACACACACACACACACACACCACAGCACGCACGGATACACACACACACACACACACACACACACACACACACACACACACACACACACACACACACACACGCACACACACATAACCAGACGTTCACTTCCCCCACCAGCCTCTCTTCATCTACTAATTGGCTCTGAATGAAAATACTGTTATTTATTCCTTGCCCACTTCATTCATTCCCCTCTTCCTATTTCCCGATAGAAGAGTGGAAGGAAGTCCCTGAATGAGTGTATGAGCCCCATTTCCCTTTCATCTCTTGTTTTCCACTCTGACTCAAAGGGTGTCAGGGGCCACTAGTGGCATGGGGGGGGGGGGGTAAGGGAAGGGGCCCCTTCCTCACCCTATAGTTCCCTACAGTCACTAGCCAAGACTCCTGAACGAGCTTGATACAGATTCTGGAACAAGAGAAAAAGTGGTTCTCCATGTTTTAGAATATGTTTTGTAGAGCTGTAAACAAGATTTAGTAAAATTTAGTTCTCGGGAGATGATCTTTCCTCACCAAATAATGACATTTCAGTAGGAATGTTTTAATCACATACATTCTCTATAGGCTACCATGTTATGTGTGATATGTTTCATTTCTGACGTGGTCAAGTCAGCCTTCTCTGACACGTCATCTCTTTGTCTTTAGGACCTCATCGTAGACCAGACCATTGAGAAGGTGTCCTTCTGCGCGCCCGACCGCAATTATGACAAGGCTTTCTCCTACATCTGCCGTGACGGCACCACACGACGCTGGATCTGCCACTGCTTCATGGCCCTGAAGGACTCGGTGAGGGGGTGTGTGTGTGTGTGTGTGTGTGTGTGTGTGTGTGTGTGTGTGTGTGTGTGTGTGTGTGTGTGTGTGTGTGTGTGTGTGTGTGTGTGTGTGTGTGTGTGTGTGTGTGTGTGTGTGTGTGTGTGTGTGTGTGTGTGAGAGAGAGAGAGAGAGAGGGCCCAGCGACTAGATTAATCCAATCCCCACATCGCTCGCCCAGAGATTAGGATTACTCTAGGGTTATCTCTATCTCAATTGCTTCTTGGAGCGCTATTGACTGTGACCTCCTGGCAACTCTGAGCCACATTTCCTCCAGGGTGATAACCACTTTTATAGTATAATGGAATGAAAATGGAGTGCCAAGTCATTCCTCACAGACATGGTTCTGGTTTGATAAAGCATTTTCCAGTAGAGAAATTGACTGGCTTCAGGCTATGTTCAGACTTGTCAATTGTGTATTTTTTTGTATTAGTACCCATTCACACATAACAGAGTTTTAGAGACACGCAAACATGCATGCACCCACGTACACAGACACACCAAAAGGGTGTTGAGGAGGAAATTGACCGGGTGTGTTGTGGTCACCAGGGCGAGCGTATGAGCCACGCCGTGGGCTGTGCCTTCGCCGCCTGTCTGGAGAGGAAGCAGCGGCGTGAGAAGGAGTGCGGCGTCACAGCCTCGTTTGACGCCAGCCGCACCTCCTTCGTGCGCGAGGGCTCGTTCCGCGTGACGTCGTCCAGCCAGCAGGGTGGCGAGCGCGAGGACATCATGAAGCAGCTGCAGGACAAGAAGAAAGGTATGTCTCATCAGGAGATGAAGAGCAGCACAGACACACAGACAGAAACATCTGTCACTCACATTCTAATGTATCACTGGAAAGTTACTGGAAAGTCAAATGCAGCCTGAGTTATAGAGCTAACAGGAGGATTCACTCACTGTGGATCGTCGTTGTTGTTCACCTCTATCACTCTGAAGTGTAACAACGCATATACTGTATGTTGGCAGGTAGTAACCTTTATCAGTGTTATTGGCTGTAGTGGTTACTAGTTGTAGTCCAACATTAACCCTGGTCATTATGGTCCAACATTAACCCTGGTTATTGTAGTCCAACATTAACCCTGGTCATTATGGTCCAACATTAACCCTGGTTATTGTAGTCCAACATTAACCCTGGTTATTATAGTCCAACATTAACCCTGGTTATTGTAGTCCAACATTAACCCTGGTCATTATAGTCCAACATTAACCCTGGTTATTGTAGTCCAACATTAACCCTGGTTATTATAGTCCAACATTAAACCTGGTTATTGTAGTCCACCATTAACCCTGGTTATTATGGTCCAACATTAACCCTGGTTATTGTAGTCCAACATTAACCCTGGTTATTATGGTCCAACATTAACCCTGGTTAGTATAGTCCAACATTAACCCTGGTTATTGTAGTCCAACATTAACCCTGGTTATTGTAGTCCACTATTAACCCTGGTTATTGTAGTCCACCATGAACCCTGGTTATTATGGTCCAACATTAACCCTGGTTATTGTAGTCCAACATTAACCCTGGTTATTATAGTCCAACATTAACCCTGGTTATTGTAGTCCACCATTAACCCTGGTTATTGTAGTCCAACATTAACCCTGGTTATTGTAGTCCAACATTAACCCTGGTCATTATAGTCCAACAATAACCCTGGTCATGGTAGTCCAACCTTAACCCTGGTCATGGTAGGGTTAACATTAACCCTGGTCATGGTAGTCCAACATTAACCCAGGTCATTATAGTCCAACAATAACCTAGGTCATGGTAGTCCAACAGTAACCCTGGTCATGGTAGCCCAACATTAACCATAGCAAATTGTAATCTCCAGAGCCCCCGTGTACCATCCCAGCCATCCCCCCTGGCACCTCCTCACCCCCTGAGGGCGAGGCCTCGCCCGTGGGACAGGGGGTAGAGCACGCAATCCCGCGGCGCCACGCGCCCATTGAGCAGCTGGTGCGGCAGGGCTCCTTCCGGGGCTTCCCGGCCCTCAGCGGGAAGAACTCGCCGTTCAAGAGGCAGCTCTCGCTGCGCCTCAACGACCTGCCTTCCAACCTGCAGCGCAAGACCGCCGACTTCCAGAGCAAGAACCCAGGTTAGCCTCACCTGTTTATGTTAGCTTAGCTAAGTCTCTGCATTCTATGACCAAGGACAAAGAGTGGTTAGCCTCACCTGTTTATGTTAGCTTAGCTAAGTCTCTGCATTCTATGACCAAGGACAAAGAGTGGTTAGCCTCACCTGTTTATGTTAGCTTAGCTAAGTCTCTGCATTCTATGACCAAGGACAAAGAGTGGTTAGCCTCACCTGTTTTTGTTAGCTTAGCTAAGTCTCTGCATTCTATGACCAAGGACAAAGAGTGGTTAGCCTCACCTGTTTTTGTTAGCTTAGCTAAGTCTCTGCATTCTATGACCAAGGACAAAGAGTGGTTAGCCTCACCTGTTTTTGTTAGCTTAGCTAAGTCTCTGCATTCTATGACCAAGGACAAAGAGTGGTTAGCCTCACCTGTTTTTGTTAGCTTAGCTAAGTCTCTGCATTCTATGACCAAGGACAAAGAGTGGTTAGCCTCACCTGTTTTTGTTAGCTTAGCTAAGTCTCTGCATTCTACGATCTAGGACAAAGGGTGGTTAGCCTCACCAGTCTAGGACAACATAGTCCTGCAATGCCACACTTCCATGTTGTGTTCATAACTCGGAGGAATCCTGGAAATCAAGGCTAATGTCAATCAGAGCCTGGAGTTTTCCTCTCTTCATGACCTGACCAAGGATAATTCAGGAATTTTCCCGGTCAGATCATGGGTCAGGAAAAACTCTGAACCTTTATGACAAAGTATGGTGGTGTTTATAATTATTAGTATTTGACCAGGAACAAGTGAAGCCAGAGATTCATTGATCGGGGTCATAATAGCGCTGAAGTTGATCATCAGTGTGTTATTAAAGCTGTGGCTGATTGCTGTGGTTGATTGCTGTGGCTGATTGCTGTGGCTGATTGCTGAGTCCATGTAATGGTTATTTTTAAGTATAATAATTAGGATTCCCAACACAGCTTTTTGTTCCTGCTGTAGTGAGGTAGATTAAACCTCTCAGTTATGTTGATTCTAGTTATAATGAGCAGACCTCAGCTTTGAATCATTAATAAACACACATTTCACCTCTGATGGTTGCAGCACAATTGTACCTGACATCTATTTACATTCATGTACATAGCAGTAGCAGTACCAGCGTTGTGTCCAGAGATTCTCTCTTTCGTATAGGATCTGTACCTATTTGAATCCCACGCATGCATCGAAGACACGCACACACCCACGCACACACTTAGCCAGCAATAGAAGCCACACAAGCATGAACACACGCAAGCACAGGACACATGTACACACACCCACACACACAGTAGCAGCAAATTTCACTGCCTCGCCCCTCCCCAGTAGTCCGCCAGGTCTCTCAGTGAACAATGTGTCTATAAATAGTCTCCACTAGACCAGTCCCTCTACAGCCATAGATCCAGGGATTGTAGTACACACAAACACAGACACACACACACACATGCACACACAGTGATGTACACACTCACACTACACTACTACACAGAGAAACCCCACAGCTTCTCCCTTCCTCTTTGAACCCTATGGGCCAATCAAATGTTCAGAAAGAGAGACCTTACAAGGCAGGCCTGTCAGGAACAAACCAGTTCAGACTGCTGTCTCCAGACAGAAAGACACTACATCTGCACCTGGAGTAGTTATTCTAAGCAGGGTCATTCATTGGGCACCAAACAGAAGAAAACGGTTTGAAACAGGGAGTGACTACTTAAACCTGTCCAATAATAAATGGCCATTTTCATTTTCCGTTGCAAAAGGTTTTGCTATGCTGTGCCCTAATGAATAGGACCCAACAGAGAGACCGTGCAGCGGGCGCTCCATAGGAATTACGTCCACCATTGACCCCTCTGGTTCTGTTTGGCCCCACAACTCTCTCTGCTCTCCACAGGCTTCGCTCACTCTCTCTGTCAGGGACAGGTCACTGAAAGGGGAATTACACAAATGATGAGCTATTTTTTATCTACTGGTTATTGGTTGAGATTTTCCCTCTGTTTTCTACACTAAGGATTTAGGCTATAGATAATCTCATGCATGAATAACAGACCTGTTGGGTGTGTTACAGAGTAACTTTTATTTTCTGACTTTGAAGTACAAAAGATGATGAAGACCTCATAAGACCATGGGAACAGATTACATTTAAATAAAGGGCTTAGAAATGTTTACATCCGGTGTCATGTACTTTAATCCTATATCATTATATAAGTGTATGTTTGTTCCAAGACTTTAATCTTGCCATCAAATCATCCAAAGGAAAGCCAATCCTCAAAATCCTTCTCCCCTCTGTAGTCCCAGAGATGGATCTGTCTGTGTGTGGCGAGGCAGACAACAGCATCAACGCTCTGTGCAGCCAGATCAACCATTCCTTCACCAGGCCCTCTGAGGAACTCTTCTCCAACCCCACCCCCAACGGCCTGCCAGGCTGCACTGTGCCCCCAGCCATCCCCCCTCCACCCGCCCCCCTGCAAGGTAACTCATTGACTACCGTATCATTCTCTCTCTATGAGCTCTAGTCTGGCTTAACATGTGTTGTACACCTCAACTCCAACTTTGCATTCGGAATGCGTTTGTATTTGTAATGTTTCTAATGCCGATTTGCTTCTTATGCTTGTAAGGCTGATTTGCCAGAAAAGTGTCAGTTATTTGTGTGTATCTCTGTGGTGTGCTACAGCGTAGGTCACTAAACAGCCGGCAATGCAGCTTTTCAAAGTCCCTTTCCCTGATGCTTGTAGAGATCCCGTTCATGGTAAACGCTCCGCATGTCGGCTCAACCCTTGCAGTGAATCCCGGCCCTAATCAGAAAAGGCTGCCGAATAGGATGTGTGTGTATGTCCTCTGTGCTTGTCATTGTAAAGCGGTAGAGAGATCCAGCAGCAGGGTTGATGTAACGTGTGATTGACATGTTGCTCTCTGCTTCTCTCCCACAGCCACGTCCTCCTGGGTGCAGGCAGAGCCCCCGGTCCAGTCCCCTGTCCACAGTGGACACAGGAGGACGCCCTCCGAGGCTGAGCGCTGGCTGGAGGAGGTGGCCCAGGCCGTCAAGGCCCAGCAACAGAACCCCAACCTGTCCCCGCCACTCATCCAGCCCACCCCTGCCATTCCAGGGCCACCCATGTCAAACGCAGCTATGTCTGTGCCACCTATGTCTAACCCACTAATGCCTGGCCCACCTATGTCTAACCCACTTATGCCTGGCCCACCTATGTCTAACCCACTTATGCCTGGCCCACCTATGTCAGGTGTGCCCATAACGGGGGCATCCATGCCGGGGACAACCATGCCAGGGGTGCCTGGCTCCCTGCCCACTTCCATGCAGCCGTTTCCCTTGGCGTTTGATGCCACTCCTGCGCCCGTGAGCCTGTATAACCAGCCACCCCTGCAGCCAACGTTTGTACCCATGCAGGCCTACATGCCCGCCCTGGCCAACAGCATGGTGTACTCCAACGCCAGTGTGCCTGTGGTGGGCATCACGCCTTCCCAGATGGTGGCTAATGTCTTCTGCACGGCAGGCGGCTCTACCGGCGGGCCTTCCATGGGCATGTGCACAGGGCCCAAAATGGGCACGCTCACCGGCGGGCACCGCCACTCTTTCTCCGGCCAGCCGGGCGGGTTCCCTATGCCACCCTTCGGAGCTCATCCCACCGTCAATGGCCTCCCCCACAACATTCCCACCTCCCCCGCCACCATCATGCAGAACGGCACCAGCAGCAATAGCAGCAGCTGGCCACCGGAGGGCGCACAGCAGGCCAACCCGCTCCCAGCCAATGCCCAGGAGGTTGATCGCTTCGAGGCAAAGTGGGCCGCGCTGGAGACCAAATTGCAACCCAAGGCGGCGCCCAACCCTTTCTCCAATGACTTGCAAAAGACCTTTGAGATCGAGCTTTAACTCTGTATTAACCCAGGTCAGGCCACTGCATAGACTATGATGATGCAGACACCCAACCACAATGAACCACTCCACTCCCCCCCTCCAGCCCCCTGCCCCTAAATGCTGTCGCTCCCCGTCTTCTTGATTTTCTCCTCCTCTGTTGAGACCCCAGGATGTAAATTGGGTCTGAATGAAGGGGGGACATGATGACTGTGTATGGGGTTCCTCGCGATGCATTCCCTGGGATTTCTAGCAATCATGTTCTGCGTGGGGATCTATGGAAGAGCCAGAGAATATGGATACAACACATGCCACTGAGATGAGACACTGAGAGAGATTATGTTGATGGTACCCAAGCACAGCAAAGGCCCTGGTTGACTAGCCAATGACACAAATCGATGGTGGAGACCCCAAAGGAGGCGTCGACCAATAAGAGTGACAGACGGTTTGATTGCCAAAATGGTTATATTTATGATTTTTACTTAGCTTTTAACCTGTTATAGTTTCACATTGTTGTTTCTCCCTGTATTTATTTGTGTGGAACTGGAAAGAGGAGGAAAATAACTAGCAGCTGCAACTGTGTCAGCGGAGAGAGCAAAGAGAGCGAGTGAGTCATGAAACGAGAGGTTGGAAACGAGTGTAAATAGCATGCTTTTTTCACCCTCTATTTATTACCAATCCATGTATAACCGTCAATTTGCTTACTCAACCCAAATGAGTCACCGTTAGCTAAATCACCATGGTGACCTCACCCCTCTGTCCCAGTGCCACTCCACCTGCAGGGCAGACACACTAGAACCCTGGAACATTCTGGAAAGGGTCCAAATAGTGCGGCACATTCCAAGTTGGTTGGTTGATTCGCATTATATTCTAAAACATGGTAGTAGTCACCCCCGTACGAGTGTAGTCAGTCAACACTATGAGAGTCTATTTGGAAGTGTTGAGCCTAAGATTTAAGAGATTAGGGATGGGAGATCTTGAGCACTTCGTAAGATAAAGAGGGTAAGTTTGGGGTGAGTTATGTTTTTTTTGTCACTGGGTCTGCGTTTGAAATGGCACCCTATTCCCATATAGGGCCTTGGGCAAAAGTAGTGCCTCCCTATAGGCACAGACGTCAATTCAACGTCTATTCCACGATGGTTCAATGCAATTTCCTAGAAATGACGTATATACAACGTTGATTCAATCGGTGTGTGCCCAGTGGGCTGGGTCAAGCTGCACTTCTGACATAATGGGACTACAGTCCGTTTGTCGAGGCTTCTGGATCCAGGCTCTTGTCTTGAGGCCATTGTGACGGGCAGAAGTTCTGGCACCTGCTGTGTGTGGTCTACCAGGCTGAGTAAAGATGGCTAGGGGAAGTGATGAGTCATTCACCACTTTAAACAGACAGAGGAAGGCATCCATCTTTGTAGAGGGAAAACAAAAGAGCGGGGCGGGGCGGAGAAGGTGAAAGATAGACTGAGAGAACGAGGGTATGTGAGAATGAGTTTGAGGATGTGGACTATTGAAAGGCTGTGGTGAACTGAGAAAACATGAAAGAAGAAAGGGTTGGATTAATGAAATACCATACAGGCAAAACGGTACGTTAAACAGACTGTTGTTTCATTCCTTTAAACTCCTTTCACTGCTCCCAAACAAAAGCACTTCTGTTAGAGTTATAGTCACCATGCATTTAGAGCTCCGCAGAAACAATACTTTACTGTTTGATCGTAATCTCAAAAGAGGCAAGCATTTCCTTCCGTGAACTTTAGTTGAAACACACAAAGACAATAAATGTGCAGTATACTATAGCTACAACCCCATATTGGAATTTTAGCCCACTTGGCAGGACTTCCATTGGCAGGTCAAGGCGGGGCAAACGCATGTGCTTCGATGGGAAGCTTTATGCTATTTGTCATTATACTGCTTTATGTACGATCCTGCCCCAGACGACATGAGTGTCTGGGAGTGAGACGGAGTGGGACCCAGGGGACCAGTGTTATTGAATGGACATCACAACTAGACAAACAGGCTCCATCCATCCCGCTCTCCTGGTCATTAACTCCTTAGGACTCCTCGGCCAATCAGGCTTTGTCATTTTTACATGCGGCATAATACTGGCTGACATCCATTCGCTTTCGCAAAGATATAAATCACCAGTGAGGGGCCCATGTTTTTGCTCATTTAGACAAATCGATTTTCTAAATGTATTCTCTCCCCACCTTTTAAGAGAAAAAAAACGTAGTCATTCATGAAATTGCTGTTTTCATTTTGTTAAATTCCCGTTATTTACACGCCCTCTAAATTAAAATGTAGGTTGATGACGTTCAGAATAAGAAACTAAATGACCTCCTAAACCTGATTGTAAACCATAGTGTAGTGATAACAAACCAGTGGAGTTTATTTTTGTTCTTTATTTACAGAATTTTGTATTTAAACCTACATATTTGTATTGTAATTACATTGTACAAAGATAAATAAATAATATAATATTAAACTTGTGTTGGTGTCTGTGTTTTTTTGCATTCTGTATCGTGCTCTCCCTCCCTTTCTCCCAATGCAGGTCATGTACCTGTCTTATCCCCACCAATTCATAAGAACTTTATCTTCCCCATTACTAATAGAATAAATGTATCCGTACCCTGTGCCAACGGTGATACATGTACCATTGGCATAAAAAAACACTCATGTCAACTGTCTACTTCTAAAGATGGTCAACAGTTGAACAGCACCAGTCATTAAATGAAGTAAATGATCTCCGTAGTTGTATTTAAAAAAAATCTCAAACCTACTGTTTGCCCTGAAAGTCTTGGAGTAAAACGTTGAAGAGTTCTCTCTTATTGAACGCATTGACTACGCTTGCCGACTCTACCGCTGTTCACAGGACTCTACCGCTGTTCACAGGACTCTACCGCTGTTCACAGGACTCTACCGCTGTTCACAGGACTCTACCGCTGTTCACAGGACTCTACCGCTGTTCACAGGACTCTACCGCTGTTCACAGGACTCTACCGCTGTTCACAGGACTCTACCGCTGTTCACAGGACTCTACCGCTGTTCACAGGACTCGCAGAGCTGTTCACAGGACTCTACCGCTTTTCACAGGACTCGCAGAGCTGTTCACAGGACTCTACCGCTGTTCACAGGACTCGCAGAGCTGTTCACAGGACTCTATCGCTGTTCACAGGACTCTACCGCTGTTCACAGGACTCTACCGCTGTTCACAGGACTCGCAGAGCTGTTCACAGGACTCTATCGCTGTTCACAGGACTCTACCGCTGTTCACAGGACTCTACCGCTGTTCACAGGACTCTACCGCTGTTCACAGGACTCGCAGAGCTGTTCACAGGACTCTACCGCTGTTCACAGGACTCTACCGCTGTTCACAGGACTCTACCGCTGTTCACAGGACTCTACCGCTGTTCACAGGACTCTACCGCTGTTCACAGGACTCGCAGAGCTGTTCACAGGACTCTACCGCTGTTCACAGGACTCGCAGAGCTGTTCACAGGACTCTACCGCTGTTCACAGGACTCACAGAGCTGTTCACAGGACTCGCAGAGCTGTTCACAGGACTCTACCGCTGTTCACAGGACTCGCAGAGCTGTTCACAGGACTCTACCGCTGTTCACAGGACTCTACCGCTGTTCACAGGACTCTACCGCTGTTCACAGGACTCGCAGAGCTGTTCACAGGACTCGCAGAGCTGTTCACAGTACTCACAGAGCTGTTCACAGGACTCGCAGAGCTGTTCACAGGACTCGCAGAGCAGCCCGAGCAGCCTTCTCCAGTGTCTTGACAAAAGCTCAGGCCGCTAATGCGACCAGACAAGGCCCCTTTTCTTCCCCAAGGGCCATGAAAAAGAGGACAGCCACAGAACACTTGAGTCATTTTAGTACTAACTCTCTCGCCATTGTCTTTCCCCAACTGCTCACTGCAGCGCTGAGGAAGAATCGGGACAACAGGAAACAAAACAAAGACACAGTCAGAGAGAGAGACAGAACGAGGACAGGCCCCACTACTACAGCACAGTGCAAGGGAAATGGGTTGCCATGGACACAGCAGTGAAAGGGTCATTTATAAACACCCCAAAACTGCCAGAGTAGGCAGAAAAAGCGTGATGCGTATATAAATGAAACTGCCATAAGGAAAGAATGGTGCTAGAAATAATAAAGCAGACTAATGTGCTCACATGTAGGCCAAATCCTAGTGGTGTCTGTCTGGCCTAAGGAGAAGCTGTCATCTAAGACTTCTCACTGTTTCTATTATGGACATGCTCTACTGCAGGGCCCATATTCATAAAGCGTCTCAGAGTAAGAGTGCTGATCTAGCCTCAGTTTCTCCTTTTAGATCATTATGAATCAGATTACATAGACAGGGGGGGACCCGATCCTAGATCAGCACTCCGACCCAGAGATGCTTTATGACTACGGGCCCAGGTGTCTGAAAATGAATCCCTGCATTTAATGAGATGGGTTCATAATCCCCTAAAGTCATTCATTAAAACAAACCCCTAAACAATAAAAAAAACAGTGCAATTTTATGCAATCAATTTTTATCTGCTTTCCCATCTGGTGCGTCACACAGTGCAGTGAGGGTGTGATGGCAGTATGTGATAGAAGAATCAGAATCAGTAATCATGTTTGTGTAATAGCTCTTGCCCAGATACTGGAATGAGCAGATAATACGTTTCTCTGCTATTGTTTCTGGTGTTTTTAAGATTGGTGCATGGATACTGTGGCACGTCTGTTTCCAGATCACATCTGTTAAAAGTGGCTTTACCACCGTTAGAATCATGTTGGTAATTGCCATGGATGTGAAATGTAAGCGCTCGCACGTGACCTTTAAAGTCCTTGAGGTGAGGGAGGTGATTAAGTAGATTCATTACATACGTTTAGACATTGATCAGTTCAGAGTCCATTGTTCTCACACGTACAGCCATTCAACAAGGTCATTTGAACATATGAATGATGTATTTTAACATTTATTATGTTGCTTAAAGAATCCTTTATCTTCTGTGTACAAATGGTGGTTTGAAGTCGGTTGGCCCCAAGCAACCTCAAATGTCAAAACACACACACAGACACACATGTAAACAAACGCAAGCACGTTTGCACATGTACTCGCACACACACACACACACTTGCACGTGCACGCACCCCACCAACCCACTCTCTTACACACACACACACACACACGCACACGCACGCACGCACGCACACACACACACACACACACACACACACACACACACACACACACACACACACACACACACACACACACACACACACACACACACACACACACACACACACACACACACAGCTTCCACCATTCTAGAAGGTTGGTTGATGTTGTTGCCTATGAGGCCTGGCTGGTTGGATACTCAGTGCTTTTTCCTCACCCCTCCCACTCTTTTCCCCACCATTGTGCCCAAACCTGGAGCTCTGACTGGGGCCTTGGCACTGCCCAACCGCACTGGCGCCATTTCATCCCTTGCCAGCTCCTACCAACCCCTGCCAGCAGCTGTCATTCATAAATACCAAGCCTGATAGCTGTTAGGGTGTCCTAGGGAGGACATGATGTCCACGTAGACTACCCATAGACCAATATGGGTAGTCCACAGTATGTGGAACTGACAATATACATACAACTAACCTATTCCAACAGGGGATTATCGTTTATGACCATCATTGGGAATAAAATAGACTTCCATAGCTGGAACAGATGCCCGACTACATTTGAACGTAATGCTTAGACTTTTCCACCCCCTTCACTGCCGTCTAAATCTGTGTACACAACAGATGCAAGACGTTATGCAATTGTTCAAAGCTCCTGTACATTATGTGATGCAGTAAGGGTCATCACTAGTGTGTTTAATCTGCAATCTGCCATCCTGATCTCATGCTGCCTGCTTCTACATGGGAGTCATGTATTACAGTAAGCCAACATGGATAAACAGTTGGCATGTACATCATCATTCAGTCATCATTCAAAACAGACAAGATTACATTGAGTTAACCATTGCTGTCAAAACGTACTATGGTTCAATGATATCAGTAGATATCTAGGCCATAGTGGCTCGGCTGCCTACTTCGAGAAATCACTGTCCGATCACTGTCACTTTGTCAGCCACTGCGTTTTGACGCTGCAGGCAGAGAATGACATTTCTGTTGATGTACCTCCACCTAGTGGCGAGAAAGGATTATTGCGCATTACACAACTGATCCATTTTGCATTAGTCATTGTAAGAGCGTCATCTAAAATAGGAATCTCTTTTGTCCCATATCCTCCAGCAGGTTAACTCTGTCTTATGTCCACATTTATAGTCCCATTGATAAAATTAAGTAGTTGGAGTAGGAATTGTTGCTGTGTGTGTGTGTTTGGTTGTGTGCGCATTTAATTTCTCCCGTCATAGTATAATATAATATAGGCCCTATCACCTCTCCATTATGCTCCAGAACTCACACATCACAGTGGGCCGCACCTGCAATGTGCTACGTAATACATTTAAGGGTCGGGTGGTGCTCCGGGGGCATGTGAAATGTGAAAAGATCCGATGTGATTAGTGATAGAAATATCAGAACTCAGCTGCCTGTGTAAATGCAGCCTTAGATCCCTGCTATCCTGCTCACTGAACCATCCTAATATAATAATAATAATATACTAATCACAATGCCACTAATGGATAAGTAGAACAGAACCATACATCAAGATCAATGTAAACTTCATGCTGGTTCAGGTTCATTGAATCCAGTATTTTATCTTAATCCAGACTCTTTTAGACCATAATGGATATACAGTAGGTGATCAGGTGCTCTACTTCTGGCCTTCCTCTGCCTACATTATGCTACAGTCAGTCAATTCAGGAAGAGATTTCAATTTACATTTCTAAAATGTAAACAACTTTTGATATACAGTAGGTTCTCCATTTCAGTTTATTGAGAAGTCATTGGAAATATAAGCCCTTTATTCAATTATTGAATTGGAATTGGAATTCTGAATTGGCTGACTTCGATTCCAATTGACCCCAACCCTGCTACAATGCTAAACCTATGAGACCGTTGTTGTAAAAATATACCTAGTTGTAAGCTACTTCATATTCCTAATCAATCTGTAGCACATTTCCTGTTTATGTCTCGTCTTTACATGGGAATAGAGGGTAAGAATGTGTTCCTTCTGTAAAGGAGGCATGTTTTCCACGAGAGGCATGAAACGCCTCATGGCCAAATCCATGTACATACTGTCATTGGTCTGATCCAAGGAAATGGCTGTTGTCATTTCATGGCTCTTAGTCTGATTACCACCCTCTGTTATCCCTGAGAGAAACCTACACAGAAAAACAGATCAATCACCTTCACATGACCTTGGTCTTTCAGGAACTAGCCAATCGGAGGAAGAAATAGAGTGATGGCCCAGGGCGCTTCATCAACAGAACCTCCACCTATGTTCCCAGGTCAGTTCTTACACCTTCACTACGCTGTGGCTGGTTTTCTACAACATAACCAGACATCACATCAGTTCTCATGCAATTCAATTCCTTCTAACTTGACCTGACATTTATGAAGAAGGTGGTTGAAGGTGGAATGATCTAGAGAAATTGCAGCGCTAATGGTCTATATGTACATCATGGAGACAACCTCGCTGTAAGACTGCTTTCTAGAGCCAGTACTGTTGGTCTGTCTGCTTGCCTATCCTACTCCTGATTGGCTGTGCAACTTGTGGTGTCATCTGAAAGTACAATAGCAGTGCCCTTAGTCAGAGAAAGGAGTGTAGGAAAAACCAATGATGCTATATGTATTATTTACACACACACACAAATATATATACACACACAGTACAATTCAAAGGTTTGGACACCTACTCATTCAAGTTTTTCTTTTAAAATGTTCTACATTGTAGAATAATAGTGAAGACATCAAAACTATGAAATAACACATATGGAATCATGTACTAAGCAAAAAAGTGTTGAACAAATCAAAATAGATTTTATATTTGAGATTCTTTAAAGTAGCCACCCTTGGCCTTGATGACAGCTTTGCACACTCTTGGCATTCTCTCAACCAGCTTAATGAGGTAGTCACCTGGAATGCATTTCATTTAACAGGTGTGCCCTGATAAAAGTTAATTTGTGGAATTTCTTTCCTTCATAATTAATGCATCTGAGCCAATCAGTTGTGTTGTGACAAGGTAGGGGTGATATACATAAGATGGCCCTATTTGGTAAAAGACCAAGTCCATATTATGGCAAGAACAGCTCAAATAAGCAAAGAGAAATGACAGTCCAACATTACTTTAAGATTTGAAGGTCAGTCAATGTGGAAAATTTCAAGAACTTGAAGTTTCTTCAAGTGCAGTTGCAAAAAACATCAAGCGCTATGATGAAACTGGCTCTCATGAGGACCGCTGGAGAGCTGCATCAGATGACCTGACATCCACAATCACCCGACCTCAACCCAATTGAGATGGTTTGGGATGAGTCGGACCGAAGAGTGAAGGAAAAGCAGCCAACAACTGCTCAGCATATGTGGGAACTCCTTAAAGACTGTTGGAAAATCATTCCAGGTGGAGCTGGTTGAGAGAATGCCAACAGTGTGCAAAGCTGTCATCAAGGCAAAGGGTGGCTACTTTGAAGAATCTAAAATATAAACTCAGAAGAAAAAGAAACCCTTTATCAGGACCCTGTCTTTCAAAGATAATTTGTAAAATCCAAATAACTTCAAAGATCTTCGTTGTAAAGGGTTTAAACACTGTTTCCCATGCTTGTTCAATGAACCATAAACAATTAATGAACATGCACCTGTGGAACGGTCGCTAAGACACTAACAGCTTATAGACCGTAGGCAATTAAGGTCACAATTATGAAAACTTAGGACACTAAAGAGACCTTTCTGCTGACTCTGAAAAACACCAAAAGAAAGATGCCCAGGGTCCCTGCTCATCTGTGTGAACATGCCTTAGGAATGCTGCAAGGAGGCATGAGGAGTGCAGATGTGGCCAGGGCAATACATTTCAATGTCCGTACTGTGAGATGCCTAAGACAGCGCTACAGGGAGACAGGACAGACAGCTGATTTGTCCTCGCAAGGGCAGACCACGTGTAACAACACCTGCAAAGGATCGGTACATCCGAACATCACACCTGCGGAACAGGTACAGGATGGCAACAACAACTGCCCGAGTTACACCAGGAACGCACAATCCCTCCATCAGTGCTCTGACTGTCCGCAATAGGCTGAGAGAGGCTGGACTGAGGGCTTGTAGGCCTGTTGTAAGGAAGGTCCTCACCAGACAACACCGGCAATAGCGTTGCCTATGGGCACAAACCCACCGTTGCTGGACCAGACAGGACTTGCAAAAAGTGTTCTTCACTGACACGGTGTTGTCTCAACAGGAGTGGTGGTCTGATTTGCCTTTATCGTTGAAGGAATGAGCATTACATTGAGGCCTGTACTCTGGAGTGGGATCAATTTGGAGGTGGAGGGTCCGTCATGGTCTGGGGCGGTGTGTCACAGCATCATCGGACTGAACTTTGTTGTCATTGCAGGCAATCTCAACACTGTGCATTACACGGAAGACATCCTCCTCCATCATGTGGTACCCTTCCTGCAGGCTCATCCTGACATGACCCTCCAGCATGACAATGCCACCAGCCATACTGCTCGTTCTGTGCATGATTCCCTGCAAGACAGGAATGTCAGTGTTCTACCATGGCCAGCGAAGAGCCCAGATCTCAATCCCATTGAGCACGTCTGGGACCTGTTGGATTGGAGGGTGAGGGCTAGGGTCATTCCCCCCAGAAATGTCCGGGAACTTGCAGGTGCCTTTGTGGAAGAGTGGGTATGAGGAGGAGATTCACTGCAGTACTTAATGCAGCTGGTGGCCACACCAGATACTGACTGTTACTTTTTATTTTGAACCCCCCGTTGTTCATGGACACATTATTCCATTTCTGTCAGTCACATGTCTGTGGAACTTGTTCAGTTTATGTCTCAGTTGTTGAATCTTAAGTTCATACAAATATTTACACATGTTAAGTTTGCTGGAAATAAACTCAGTTGACAGTGAGAAGACGTTTCTTTTATGCTGAGTTTGTTTTGATTTGTTTAACACTTTTTTGGTTACTACATTAATCCATATGTGTTATTTCATAGTTTTGATGTCTTCACTATTATTCTACAATGTGAAAAATAGTACAAATAAAGAAAAACCCTTGAATGAGTAGGTGTTTCCAAACTTTTGATTGGTACTGTATATGAGTTTATATACAGTGGGGCAAAGAAGTATTTAGTCAGCCACCAATTGTGCAAGGTCTCCCACTTAAAAATATGAGAGAGGCCTGTACTTTTCATCATAGGTACACTTCAACTATGACAGACAAAATTAGGGAAAAAAATCCAGGAAATCACATTATAGGATTTTTTATGAATTTATTTGCAAATTATGGTGGAAAATAAGTATTTGGTCACCTACAAACAAGCAAGATTTCTGGCTCTCAAAGACCTGTAACTTCTTCTTTAAGAGGCTCCTCTGTCCTCCACTCGTTACCTTTATTAATTATCAGTATAAAATAAACCTGTCCACAACCTCAAACAGTCACACTCCAAACTCTACTATGGCCAAGACCAAAGAGCTGTCAAAGGACACCAGAAACAAAATTGTAGACCTGCACCAGGCTGGGAAGACTGAATCTGCAATAGGTAAGCAGCTTGGTTTGAAGAAATCAACTGTGGGAGCAATTATTAGGAAATGGAAGACATACAAGACCACTGATAATCTCCCTCGATCTGGGGCTCCACGCAAGATGTCACCCCGTGGGGTCAAAATGATCACAAGAATGGTGAGCAAAAATCCCAGAACCACACGGGACCTAGTGAATGACCTGCAGAGAGCTGGGACCAAAGTAACAAAGCCTACCATCAGTAACACACTACGCCGCCAGGGACTCAAATCCTGCAGTGCCAGACGTGTCCCCCTGCTTAAGCCAGTACATGTCCAGGCCCATCTGAAGTTTTCTAGAGAGCATTTGGATGATCCAGAAGAAGATTGGGAGAATGTCATATGGTCAGATGAAACAAAAATATAACTTTTTGGTAAAAACTCAACTCGTCGTGTTTGGAGGACAAAGAATGCTGAGTTGCATACAAAGAACACCATACCTACTGTGAAGCATGGGGGTGGAAACATCATGCTTTGGGGCTGTTTTTCTGCAATGGGACCAGGATGACTGATCCGTGTAAAGGAAAGAATGAATGGGGCCATGTATCGTGAGATTTTGAGTGAAAACCTCCTTCCATCAGCAAGGGCATTGAAGATGAAACGTGGCTGGGTCTTTCAGCATGACAATGATCCCAAACACATCACCCGGGCATTGAAGGAGTGGCTTCGTAAGAAGCATTTCAAGGTCCTGAAGTGGCCTAGCCAGTCTTCAGATCTCAACCCCATAGAAAATCTTAGGAGGGAGTTGAAAGTCCGTGTTGCCCAGCAACAGCCCCAAAACATCACTGCTCTAGAGGAGATCTGCATGGAGGAATGGGCCAAAATACCAGCAACAGTGTGTGAAGACTTACAGAAAATGTTGGACCTGTATCATTGCCAACAAAGGGTATATAACAAAGTTTTGAGATAAACTTTTGTTATTGACCAAATACTTATTTTCCACCATAATTTGCAAATAAATTCATTAAAAATCCTACAATGTGATTTTCCGGAATTTCATTCTCATTTTGTCTGTCATAGTTGAAGTGTACCTATGATGAAAATTACAGGCCTCATCTTTTTAAGTGGGAGAACTTGCACAATTGTTGGCTGACTAAATACTTTTTTGCCCCACTGTATACAGTGGCTTGCGAAAGTAATCACCCCCCTTGGCATTTTTCCTATTTTGTTGCCTTACAACCTGGAATTAAAATGTATTTTTTGGGGGTGTTTTTATCATTTGATTTACACAACATGCCTACCACTTTGAAGATGCAAAATATTTTTTATTGTGAAACAAACAAGAAATAAAAAATAAAAAAACAGAACTTGAGCGTGCATAATTATACACCCCCCCCCCCAAGGTCAAAACTTTGTAGAGCCAGCAATTACAGCTGCAAGTCTCTTGGGTGTCTCTATAAGCTTGGCACATTTAGCCACTGGGATTTTTGCCCATTTTTTAATGCAAAACTGTTCCAGCTCCTTCAAGTTGGATGGGTTCCACTGGTGTACAGCAATCTTTAAGTCATACCACATATTCTCAATTGGATTGAGGTCTGGGCTTTGACACGGCCATGCCAAGACATTTAAATGTTTCCCCTTAAACCACTCAGGTGTTGCTTTAGCAGTATGCTTAGGGTCATTATCCTGCTGGAAGGTGAACCTCCATCCCAGTCTCAAATCTCTGGAAGACTGAAACAGGTTTCCCTCAAGAATTTCCCTGTATTTAGCGCCATCCATCATTCTTTCAATTCTGACCAGTTTCCCTGTCCCTGCTGATGAAAAACATCCTCACAGCCTGATGCTGCCGCTGCCATGCTTCACTGTGGAGATGGTGTTCTCTGGGATGATGAGAGGTGTTGGGTTTGGCCAGACATAGTGTTTTCCTTGATGGCCGAAAAGCTACATTTTAGTCTTATCTGACCAGAACACCTTCTTGCATATGTTTGGGGAGTCTCCCACATGCCTGTTGGCGAACACCAAATGTGTTTGCTTATTTCTTTCTTTAAGCAATGGCTTTTTTTCTGGCCACTCTTCCGTAAAGCCCAGCTCTGTGGAGTGTACGACTTAAAGTGGTCCTATGGACAGATACTGCAATCTCCGCTGTAGAGCTTTGCAGCTCCTTTAGGGTTATCAACACGATATATATAAATATTATGTTCAACATAGGAGGGCCAAGCACAGGAAGCTGCTCTTTCAGTAGTCTAGTTGGAATAGGGTCCAGTATGCAGCTTGTAGGTTTAGAGGCCATGATTATTTTCATCATTGTGTCAAGAGATATAGTACTAAAACACTTGAGTGTCTCCCTTGATCGTAGGTCCTGGCAGAGTTGTGCAGACTCAGGACAACTGAGCTTTGGAGGAAAACGCAGATTTACACAGAGGAGTCCGTAATTTGCTTTCTAATGATCATGATCTTTTCCTCAAAGAAGTTCATGAATTTATCACTGCTGAAGTGAAAGCCACCCTCTCTCGGGAAATGCTGCTTTTTAGTTAGCTTTGCGACAGTTTCAAAAATACATTTTGGATTGTTCTTATTTTCCTCAATTAAGTTGGAAAAATAGGATGGTCGAGCAGCAGTGAGGGCTCTTCGATACTGCACGGTACTGTCTTCCAAGCTAGTCAGAAGACTTCCAGTTTGGTGTGGCACCATTTCCGTTCCAATTTTCTGGAAGCTTGCTTCAGAGCTGGGCTATTTTCTGTATAACAGGGAGCTAGTTTCTTATGACAAATGTTTATTGTTTTTAGGGGTGCGACTGCATCTAGGGTATTGCGCAAGGCTAAATTGATTTCCTCAGTTAGGTGGTTAACTGATTGTTGTACTCTGACGTCCTTGGGTAGGTGGAGGGAGTCTGGAAGGGCATCTAGGAATCTTTGGGTTGTCCGAGAATTTATAGCACGACTTTTGATGATTCTTGGTTGGTGTCGGAGCAGATTGTTTGTTGCGATTGCAAACGTAATAAAATGGTGGTCCGATAGTCTAGGATTGTGAGAACAAATATTAAGATGCACAACATTTATTCCACGGGACAAAACTAGGTCCAGAGTATGACTGTGGCAGTGAGTAGGTCCGGAGACATGTTGGAGTCGATGATGGCTCCGAAGGCCAGAGTGGGCCTGTGGACTTTTCCATGTGAATAGTAAAGTCATCAAAAATTTGAATATTATCTGCCATGACTACAAGGTCCGATAGGAATTCAGGGAACTCTGTGAGGAATGCTGTATACGGCTCAGGAGGCCTGTAAACAGTAGCCATAAAAAGTGATTGAGTAGGCTGCATAGATTTCATGACCAGAAACTCAAAAGACGAAAATGTCGGAGGTTTTTTGTAAATTGAAAGTTGCTATCATAAATGTTAGCAACACCTCCACCTTTGCGGGATGCGCAGGGATATGGTCACTAGTGTAAAAAGGAGGTGAGGCCTCATTTAACACAGTAAATCCTCTGAATGTTTTATCCTAACATCGTGGATAACAATATCCCTATACTCGCCAGTTTTTGCCAGCAAACATCTTCAGATTAGCCTTAACTTCTGTAGCCCTGCCCCCTGGTAAACAGTGTATGATCGCTTTATGATTCTTATTAAGTCTAATACTGCGGGTAATGGAGTGGCCAATGACTAGGGTTTTCAATTTGTCAGAGCTTATGGTGGGAGCCTTCGACGTCTCAGAACCTGTAACGGGAGGAGTAGAGACCAGAGAAGGCTCAGCCTCTCACTCCGACTTGCTGCTTAATGGGGAGAACCGGTTGAAAGTTTCTGTCGGCTGAATAAGCAACACCGGTTGAGCATTCCTACAGCATTTCCCTCCAGAAGCCATGAGAAAGTTGTCCGGCTGCGGGGACTGTGCGAGGGGATTTATACTACTATTTGTACTTACTGGTGGCACAGACGCTGTTTCATCCTTTCCTACATTGAAATTACCCTTGCCTAACGATTACGTCTGAAGCTGGGCTTGCAGCACAGCTATCCTCGCCGTAAGGCGATCGTTCTCTGGTATATTATGAGTACAGCGACTGCAATTAGAAGGCATCGTGTTAATCTTACTACTTAGCTTCGGCTGGTGAAGGTTCTGACAAACCACGTCCAGATAAAGCGTCCGGAGTGAAAAACTTGAATGAAAAAAAGTTGAGCGAGGGAAAAACAAAAAATATAAACGGTAATTAAAAAGTAAAGTTGTCAGGTAGCAAAGTAAGGTTAGCAACAAAATGCACAG
Organism: Oncorhynchus keta; assembly: GCF_023373465.1. NCBI lineage: Eukaryota > Metazoa > Chordata > Actinopteri > Salmoniformes > Salmonidae > Oncorhynchus > Oncorhynchus keta. Next base: position 37,946,803 of record NC_068421.1, read on the forward strand.
CAGCACGTAAACAAGTCTACAAGTTGTGACTGGAAATGACGTGAAGTTATCTTCGGTCTCTTTGTTACTTCTCTGATTAATGCCCTCCTTGCCTGGTCCATGAGTTTTGGTGTGCGGCCGTCTCTTGGCAGGTTTGTGGTTTTTTCAATTTTTTCATGGAATTACTGGAGCTCCGTGGGATGTTCAAAGTTTCTGATATTTCTTTTATAACCCAACCCTGATCTGTACTTCTCCACAACTTTGTCCCTGACCTGTTTGGAGAGCTCCTTGGTCTTCATAGTGCCGCTTGCTTGGTGGTGGCCCTTGCTTAGTGGTGTTGCAGAATCTTGGGCTGAGATCATGTGACAAATCATGTGCACACAGGTGGACTTCAACTAATTATGAGACTTCTGAAGGTAGTTGGTTGCACCAGATCTTATTTAGGGGCTTCTTAGCAAAGTTTTCAGTTTTTCTATTTTTTGAAACAAGTTCATTTCACTTCAACAATTGACTATTTTGTGTCTCTCCATTACATCAAATCCAAATAAAAATCCATTTAAATTACAGGTTGTAATGCAACAAAATAGGAAAAACACCAAGGGGTGTGAATACTTTAGCAAGGCACTGTACGTTATTGTGAGAAGAAAACTGGTCACACACGGGTTGAATTGTATTTCAACATACCTCTTTATTTAGGTTGATAGGATGACATTGACATAATGACGTTGATTCAAATATACCATTTTAATATCAACATTTAAACAAGATAAAAATAAAAAAAATAAAACATCTAATCAAATATGAAATTCTACTTAATTTCAACCACAAAACATATACTGTATATGGAATACAGGATGTGGAATTTTCAACGCACTTTCAACATAAACATATTTCTGATGATTATGTTGTAATTCAATTGATGTAACAACCTGTTAGTCAGGTTAAGTAATTGTATTTAAGTTTAACCCTAATTTCAATGTTTACTATGCTGGTTGTAATGAGATGAACAGTACTGGTTGATGACTTTTTGGAAATCCAAATGTGTTTTCCACATACATTCCACGTCACAATAGGTTGACAAATGACGTTGATTCAACCAGTGCCCAGTGGGATCAGGTAATTAAAATTCACAAAAGACTGATTTAAAAAAAAAAATATCAAGATTGTCATATACCCAGAATCTCATAGTATATACGCATTGCATAAAACAACAATTGGTTATGACTATACAGAAGGCAAGTATTACAGGATCCAGTGCTCGATAAAGAGAATAAAATCTGATGGAGAAATTAAATTGCCTTTTTAATTCGGCTAACATCAATAGCTAACATCAACAGTCACATCAATGGATACATGATAGACGATATTACTGCAAATGCAAATAATCTGTGCTTTACATAAGCAAGCGATTCAGTTTGAGATTTCTTCCAACAATTACACTAGCTAATAATTAAACTGGTTGTTTGGATCCTGGATGCCTGATAACAGTTCCATCATGCCATGTTCCTGTTGCTGTCCGAATCATCTCGTCTTTATCTCAACTTGCACATTATTTCCCCTTGCTTCCAGACAAGCATATATTTTGGTATAGCGGGGTTAATATAAACCTCGCTGTCTGCCTGTCCAACCTTGGAAACAATGTTTAACTCTTCAATTTCTCTGTGACCAGACGAGACAACTTTTTCTGAGCTAGGCGAAATCACGCATATGCCAATAGAAAACAGCTCAAACGAAAATGTAGCTAGTGTACGGTCATTCCAGGTTCAATGTTTGACTTGACTGAGCTGAAGTTGGCTAGCGAGTGACACGAAAGTTATCCTGCTTGCATAGCAACCATTTTGTTTAGTAGAACTGATGACCATCCTGTTGCATAGCAACTATGCAAGAATATTTAACGACTAGGTCGCATCTGTAGCAACATGACCAAAATAACCAGATTTTTGTCCGCACTATATCTCCTGGTAGAATAAGGTCATTTTATGAATTTACTTATCAAATAAAGTCAATGAAAATATGTAATTCATTGTTATTTTAATATGTTGGTAACAGATTTCTAAAAACAATAAGGTGCGCAAAGCAGTGCTGTATCATGAATAGTCAGTCACAGGCAAATAAGTCGACTCCGTTCTAGCGTCGGGCCAAACAACGCCATTTACCTTTGACCTTATTCATGATACAGCACTGCCTCTTGTGCCTTTTCACTAACTAAACCCTCAGTATTCATTAAAAATAATGTGCTTGTTTCAAAACATCAATGGATCGCAAAAGTGCCCACCTGTTAAGATACTATACCCCTTTCACACTAGTGAGCCAAGCCCAGCAGTACTGTCCTGGTTAATAATCCACTCTAGTTGCTGGAACCATGCTGGAAAGGACAAAGGACAAAGGACAAAGGAAAATACATGAGCCAGCACAGTATGGATGGGGTCAGCAAGACGGTGTGAAAAGGGGCCCTAATGTCAACTGGAATGTCTGCATGTCACATATTTATTCATTTTCCTGCCTTGTGCATCAACTCAAAACCATGGCACACTGTCCGAGATCGCATTCAGGGAGGAAGAGCATGTTGTGATGTCACTTCATGTGTCTCCTCTGTCAGGTTACAGGGCTGTTATACTCCTTGGTGGGGTCTGAGGCAAAGGCTTGGCTGGCCACTACAAGCCCACAGCCGAATTAAAACCTAACCTAACTCATCAATGTTCAGCCACTCCCAACAGGTAAGAATAATATTAAGATTCTTCCCGGCTGCAAGTAGAGATCTGTGTGCAAACAGAAAAGTTGTCGGGCTAATGTCTTTCAGTGCAAACAGTGGGTTGTTTGAAGGAGGTTTACTCAGTCATTTACAACTGTTGCAGCTTTCCAGTTGTCAGAAGTCCAGTTCTTGATCCCGCTAGGTAAGTTCTTGGTTTTTAGGCAGTCTATATCAGATGAGGCAGTCCCATGTTTTGAGTGCTTCTTCAGCACATCACACTCGAGTGCCTTCCTTCCCTATAGGGCAGGGGTCACCTGGATTGGGTATTTTTCTCTTAAAAAGGTCAGTGGCTCATGGTGCATAGAGAGACAGAGATAAGCCGTGGCATCTCACTAGATTTCAGATACCTAGTAGCACAGTATCCTTGGTCTCTGCCCTGACCTCAAAGGCTGCCCTTGTGGCTGGCACAGTCGTCACAGACGCGGACAGGGTGGTCCCAGCCACGGGAGGGCACTGGGCGGCTCTTTGAGGAGCAACTGCTGCAGACACCCTGGCCACATGCCCGGCAGTGGTGCTTGGACATACTGGGGGTGAAGGCTTTTCTGCACTTATGGCACTGCACGATCTGCTGGTCGGGGATCCAGTAGTCAGGCCGGGCCACTCCCTTCACAAAGCCTGGAACATGGAGGAGAGCGAGATACATAAATAGCTGTTTATTGACAGTCAGAGCAGAGGATAAAGACTATAATCTTGTGAATATAATATTAAATGTTAGATCTTGTGGATTTCTGTCTGTATGCGGTAAAATGTCTATGGTACCTGGTGTGAAGTTTTTTTCCCAAGTGTTTTTGTGAATACACGGAGACATTTATACTAACTAGCTTTATTTGTGATGCTTTTCTCAAACACGACACTAGCCGTACTCACACAGAGGATAGTCCACTGCAGTGGTGACCATGTCTAGAGTAGACTGGGCCACCTCTGTCAACCTGCGGGCCATCATCCCCCGCGGCTCCACCACAGACACCACAGACACTACAGGACACGGAGAGGGACCAACAGAGCCATCAGGATCACTGGAAAACATGTTATTTTAACCTCTATTTGACTAGGAAGTCCCTTGAGAGGTGTAGTCTTTCGAGGGAGACATGAATGAACACTTACTATTTACATCAAACACCTTGGTTGTCTCCCAAACTGAACCCTATTCTCTTTGCTAGTGTACTACTTTTGGCCAGAGCCCAATGGGTCCAAGTAAGTCAAGTAAGATGGTGAGTCTTCGACGAGTAAGCATTGTCCGAGCCAGAATGGCCGCCCTCGGTCAATAGTTCAGTATAAAAAGGAACTGGGTACCATTTAGAACGCGTCCCTCATTCATTGTCGCATTCATTCATTACAAAATAATAATAATACATTTGACTAAAAACTGACCCTGAATCAGACTAAGTTGGAGGTAGCGTCAGGTTTTACATTAACATCCATGGCCCAACACTGATCCTAAAACATTAGCTGGCATCCTGACCCTGGTTGGTGGTGTCGGTCCCTCCCTGGCGGTGGCAGGTATCACAGACCCGGACGGGGGTGCTTCCCCAGCCCCTCTCGGGTACGGGCATGCTGTGGGTGGAGCAGGCCTGGCAGAAGCCCTCGCCACACCAACGACAGTGGTGCTTCCTCTCTGCCTGCTCAAAGGGCTTCTTACAGCAGTGACACATCTGGGGGACAGGCACAGAGCACAATAATGATTAGAATGTCAAGAGCCAGTAGTCAAAACTATACACTCACAACCATACCAAACAACTCTGTTCAGTGCCACATTTGAGAATTAAAACAGCCATTTGTTGGTTTTACTCACTATAATGATGATATATTGGGTTTAGAATTAATGCAGCGTCCTTTTGGTATTTGGGCACTGGGTCGATCACCTTAATAAAAACAGCTACTCTTAGGGCTCTGCTATCTGTTCAAAAAGCCTGTGAGTGTGTTGCTGGTCGAGATGCCGTGTTTGCTGGTTAGATCATGCTGTGAGAGTGATGACTCACGGTGATGTCCGTGTTGGGTCTCCAATAGAGCGGGGCCACCTGGTCAGTGAGCCAGGACGTGACAGCCTTGGTGGGGCCCGTGCTGTACTCCGACACAGATTGGATCACAACGTTCATCCCATCCAGCACCCTCTGCGCCGCATTCTGGTGGTCTGTCAGGAAGGCCTCAGACTGGACAGAGAGAGCAACGGTCAGAAGGAGAGGGAGGTCATCTTTGAATGTATTTGATATCTATGTTGGCAGTGTGTATTCATCCATTCATAATTGATGATGATGACCATGAACCATTGAAGTACAGTGTGCAGTGTTGTTGTTGCCAGTGCAAGTAACATTATCTTTATTAACCTTTGATAGCGGACATACTTTGAAAGTTAAATATATGCCAGACACTTTGCATATAAATTCCAACCAGTTCAGTCGCAAATGCCCCTAAACATTCTCACTGACACTTCAATTGAGCTTGAGTGACTGTTTGTCTGCAGTTCCTGCCAGTACAATCAGGGGTGTTTAGGACCAGGCGGCTCAGCTCACCCCCTCCCAGACGTGTTTGACATCGGGCCGCACCACGCCGCTCTCAGGGTCCTGGTTGCCCAGCCAGTACTGACGGCTGCGGTAGATGATGCCACAGCTGCCACACTCCAGGACATACCTGGCAGGGCAGGTGCACCGTGGAGAGAGTGGAAGGAAATATATAGTGCATTGGCTTAGATGGCAGAGTGGATTCTATGTATCTGTGAATAACTGGTACTTCATTGACTGGCTGGTTGAAAGGGACATCTTTAATACCATCAAAAAGTAAGTGTGTGTGTGTCTGCAAAGAGTCCAGATTACTTCAACAACTCACCCAGACCAGGCGTACTTTGCCAACCCAAACCAGGGGTTGTCTGTGGAGGCTGAGGTTTTAGGAATGACAATAACCTCCCTGCCACCCTCATAGCACCGCTGTGTGGGTAGAACCAGATCAGGGAGAGAGCACACAACGTATGATTAATGCTAGCTTCATACCCTTGGTTCATGCATTTGCTACTACGACAAACATCCTTATATCATATATAGAAGAATACTTTCTTGTCCATTTTCTTTTCAGATCACATTAACAAGTCTATATTGCTTCCAACCCAACTAAATGTATCTTTCTCTCTTACGTCCCATCACAGACCATATGTGAAATGCCTTACCTTGCAGATGAGGACCTTGTTGTTGTACTGGTGAGCGTACTGACACAGTCCGTCTGCCAGGTGAGGGACTCTGTCTCTGAGATGGTTCATCCCGTTCTTACAGCGGATACTGAGGGGAAAGAAAACAAGGACAATGAATCCATCCATCACATACTTAACATCTCTGATCACCTGCCATGTTGGCGGATGGCCAAAAGGCGTCGCTCCTTTTCTCCTAGCGGCACAAGATGTTAGACGTGCATCATAACATAATTTATAACGGTGACCAACAAGGCTTCATACTCAAGCAGTGAGAGTCTGTTAAACCAATGTCTATTTCTGGATATGAACACCAATCAGTATGTTTAGGGAAAATTCAGCTTCTGATCTAGCTCAAATTTCCCAAGTTGAAGAAGACGCTGTACATCATGAAAACTCGTGGATATGTATGATATACATAGGACAAACAGACTTTTATGCTTCCTTTGTGGCAACCCATCTGGGAGGGACACATATCCTAGCACTACTTGCTCACGTGGAGCAGGTGTATACACATCAGTGCACACTGTAGCAAAACATGGAAAATGGTTTGCAATGAAAACGAGAGCTTCAATTGGACAAATGCAGGTTAGTCCCTCCCCATTTAGTTTTGATTCATGCGATAAAGTTATTCTGAGCAGATACATGCAGCAGATGCAGGGAAGTCACTTACTTGCAGCTGAGGCAGACTGAAGAGCAGGTGAAGTATTCGTCAGGGAAGAAGGAGTAGAGGGGGATTTTGTTGTCTAAGATCTCCCCACAGAACCTGTCACTCAGGGCCTGGAGAGGAGAGGAGAAGGAGAGAGAGGTGAGGCCCAGGGGATGGAAGGGGAGGAGCCAAGCAGGGTCATGAGGTCAAAACAAACAAAACAAACATTCATTGGTTGGTTTTGGAAAGGCCTATTTACCCAGACAAGCACATAATTCCCATGAACATTAGCTAGTACCAGCATTACCTGTCTATCAAACAAATGAATTATGCAACAATGCAAAAAGATAAACACACACAGACCTGCAGTGCGCTGAAGACGATGGCCGGTTGGCGGGGCGATCGTGTGGCAGTGTTCCTGACTTGCTGGCGTACAGCCTCCAGGAGCAGAGAGTAGTTGGTCGGTGGAGTGATGGTCTGAGTGCCCACGTACTGCACTGAGCTGAAGGCCTCTGTACCCAGGCCCAGGTCATGGAAGCGCCTCTGGAGCTGAGTGTCTGCATAGCCAGGGACATCTATTCGCTCTGTGGGGACAAAGTAGGACAACGTCATGGGTTGAGTCACACACTTTAGTAGTTGTATCTGTGGGTGTCTCACCCAGTGTAATGGCTGGGTGTGATTCTGAATTTAAATAGTATGTTAGCGTGTTGTTGTTCAATTACTTTTTTTATTGAATGTTATTTATCCCCAAGGTGCAATTACTTTGGGCAAATGAGTCTGAAACAACAACATGACAGCATAATCTAACCATTCCACAATGTGTTGTCTAACACAACTCATGAGCAAATTGTTGTGTAACGCATGTATAGAAACATATGATTGCATGTGGTGCATGTTAGTGACTGGGCCTCTCCTGTACATACCATGGCCCAGTAGCTGGGTGTGGGTGGTCTCCTGGAACACGATGACCGCCGGCCCCAGGGAGGAGAGGGGAACGTCCATGCCACAGCGGCTGGAGAGGGCGCGCAGCTCGGGGGTGAAGTGCTTCAGGTAGGCCCCTGAGGCACTGCTTAGGAACTGGAACATGTCGTTGTGCAGCCTCTCGGCCCGCGTGCGGTACACCACCACGTCCGATACGGCCAGCACCTTCAGAAGCAGACGCATGCGCTGGTTCTGGTTGGCCGCCGCCCCCAGCAGGCCCTCTGTGTCCAGAGCCACCAGGCCCAGCCCGGGGTCAAAGGCGGCCCACACGCCCACTGTGCAGGAGCTGGGGGACTTGGAGGTGTAGAATACGGTATCCGCGCCAAACAGGATGTGGTTGAGGGTGTGGGACTTGCCGTCGCCCGTGTTGCCGAAGATGGAGAGGACCTTGACGCCCAGCATGTCCCCGCAGCCCAGCCTCTCCAGGAACTGAGCCTCATCATGGACCTGGGTTAATGGTGTAGAGGATGGGAGATCAAGTTATGTTAGTTAGCTATAGGATGTTATGTTGTCAAATACATGTCAAATTACTTTTCCTTTAGGAGCAATTTAGGCTTACTTATGTGGTTGTTGTGTTGTGGATATAGTTTGTCTATCTTTATTCCACTTAATGTGAACACTAGAGGGCACTATATCGATTTGGGTCATGGGTTACATGTATAGGCAGACAGGTAACCAGGAAGTATGGAAGCAGATAGGTATGGAGAGAATACATGCAGATGTAATTGTCGTAGGCGCATATTTTAGTTCCAATGTGTTAATGGTGAGCAGGGTAAGAACAACCACATAAATAGGACAAAATGGCTCCTACGTTAGCATTTGGCCTAACAATTATGTTATCAAAGGTAACTTTACACTGACAAGTAGTCTCAGGGCTCAACCTTACCCTTATTCATGACTCAAATTGCATTTCATTACAATGAGTCATTGAACATCCCCTTTATCCTTGTGAGGAAAAATGTCCCGATGCTCCGATGATACCCAAATCCTCTGTCTAAATGTCCCGATTCTCCGATGATACCCAAATCCTCTGTCTAAATGTCCCGATTCTCCGATGATACCCAAATCCTCTGTCTAAATGTCCCGATTCTCCGATGATACCCAAATCCTCTGTCTAAATGTCCCGATGCTCCGATGATACCCAAATCCTCTGTCTAAATGTCCCGATGCTCCGATGATACCCAAATCCTGTCTAAATGTCCCGATTCTCCGGTGATACCCAAATCCTCTGTCTAAATGTCCCGATGCTCCGATGATACCCAAATCCTCTGTCTAAATGTCCCGATTCTTCGATGATACCCAAATCCTCTGTCTAAATGTCCCGATGCTCCGATGATACCCAAATCCTCTGTCTAAATGTCCCGATGCTCCGATGATACCCAAATCCTCTGTCTAAATGTCCCGATGCTCCGATGATACCCAAATCCTGTCTAAATGTCCCGATTCTCCGGTGATACCCAAATCCTCTGTCTAAATGTCCCGATGCTCCGATGATACCCAAATCCTCTGTCTAAATGTCCCGATTCTTCGATGATACCCAAATCCTCTGTCTAAATGTCCCGATGCTCCGATGATACCCAAATCCTCTGTCTAAATGTCCCGATTCTTCGATGATACCCAAATCCTCTGTCTAAATGTCCCGATGCTCCGATGATACCCAAATCCTCTGTCTAAATGCAAATACACCTTACACGCGTTGCAGTTTTTTGAAACATTTGTAATTGGAACTTAACATTCATATAAGCGAGCAATAATTTTCCTTATTCAAAAGATACTTACTGTATGCAGTTTACAGGGCTCTACAGGTATAACAATTTGAATCGCATATGCAACTAATTGTTTTGCTGTGCGACCTGGAATTTGAATTTAAGACCATCAGTGCACCTAGAAAAAACATCACCCAGATGAAAATGGTTGCAATGATTACTTCACTGTACCGCAGCCCAGGTGCCATGCCTGTCATTCTTGCACCATTACTACAAAGAAAACGTCTTGGTACTTAAAATATTTGTCTTTGCGTTCCTAATTTCTTTGTGTGCTCCTGCATTTTTCAACAGGCACACACGTGCTCCCTGTAAAAAAGGTCAGCGTGGAGCCCTGGTTGAGGAAAGTTTATTTTAATGTTTGTGACCCCCTTTTATTTAGTTGTCTTTTTTGCTGTTGAAGCGGGGAATAGGGGTTACAGGTACAAAAAAACAAAGAAATGCATATAATGATCACCACAACCTGTTGCATCCCTCAGTCCCCCATCCCTCCTCCCGTATCTTCCCTCCCCAACCAGAAACCATGCCTCCCACACCAGCAGTGCTGCCTGCCAGCGGTAATCTTCTACGATTCATTGAGAGATTCAAGGGGCTATTATCATTAAGTAACATAACCGATTCAAAGCATTGAATATTTAAATTAGATATATTTTTCCCTTTGCCTTAGAAGCATATAACTGCAGGGCACTCCCATATCATATGAAGGAATGTGCTTACCTGGTGTAGGGGACACAGTGAACAGTTGGGGCCAATTTCAACGTTAAACGTTTCCTTGGCGTTAAATACAGTCTGTGAACAAACTTAAAATGTATAAGTTGATGGTTCGGTTTACGGGATGCAAAGGTCATATTTATCCATATTCTATTCCAGTTAAAGGGTTGTCCAGATTCAATTAGATCTGTGGACCATACTTTAATGGCTATCCCAGAATGACCTTTCCAAAAGTTGCTTCTATATATTTTAGAGATCAGTCCTTTCAGGAGCCCAGATCATTTATTTATAAATCCCATCATTGGATGGTTCAGTAGTTGGATTTCCAAAGGGATTCCATAGGAAAAAAAGGAGTTGCCTGATAATGTGTATTTATCTTTTACATTTTGGAATGTTCTCAAACCCTTGCTGCCCATGATATCAGTAAGGGTATGGGGACTCCACATTTGGACCATTGGGGGATAACAAGACATTATTGTGAAATATTGGAGTATGGGCATGCCATTTTGATTCCCAGTTACATTGCTTTTCAATAATAAGCCTTGAGGGTAGTTTTCATTATTTAAGGGATACTGTATATCAGTGAAGACCACTTCTTCCAGGGTAATAGGAGACACCATATTTCTCTCTATACTTAGCCAGGGGGGCAGAAGAATTATGTCTAAACCAATTTAGGATGGGGAGGAAATACAATTTAAAGTTTGGTTCGGAGAGTCCTCCTACGTCTTTCCCTTTTTGTAAATTGTTTTATTTTATCCTGAGTCATTTACATTACCATATACACTAACGTTCAAAAGTTTGGGGTCACTTAGAAATGTCCATGTTTTTGAAAGAAAAGCTCATTTTTTGTCCATTAAAATAACATCAAATTGATCAGAAATACAGTGTAGATAGACATGGTTAATGTTTTAAAATGACCATTGTAGCTGGAAATGGCAGATTTTTTAAATGGAATATCTACATAGGCGTACAGAGGCCCATTATCAGCAACCATCACTCCTGTGTTCCAATGGCACGTTGTGTTAGCTAATCCAAGTTCATCATTTTAAAAAGGCCAATTGATCATTAGATAACCATTTTGCAATTATGTTAACACAGCTGAAAACTGTTGTTCTGATTAAAGAAGCAATAAAACTGGCCTTCTTTAGACGAGTTGAGTATCTGGAGCAAGCAGCATTTGTGGATTCGATTACAAGCTCAAAATGGCCAAAAACAAATAACTTTCTTCTGAAGCTGCCAAGAAATTGCCAAGAAACTTAAGTTCTCGTAAAACACTGTGTACTACTCCCTTCACAGAATAGCGCAAACTGGCTCTAACCAGAATAGAAAGAGGAGTGGAAGGCCCCGGTGAACAACTGAGCAAGAGGCTTAATTAAATAGTACCCACAAAACACCAGTCTCAATGTCAACAGTGAAGAGGCGACTTCGGGATGCTGGCCTTCTAGGCATAGTTCCCCTGTCCAGTGTCTGTGTTCTTTTGCCCATCTTAATCTTTTCTTTTTATTGTCCAGTCTGAGATATGGCTTTTTCTTTGCAACTGACTAGAAAGCCAGCATCCCAGAGTCGCCTCTTCACTGTTGACATTGAGACTGGTGTTTTGTGGATACTATTTAATGAAGCTGCCAGTTGAGGACTTGTGAGGCGTCTGTTTCTCAAACTAGACACTAATGTACTTGTCCTCTTGCCCAGTTGTGCACTGGGGCCTCCCACTCTTCTTTCTATTCTGGTTAGGGTCGGTTTGCACTGTACAAGACCTTCAGTTTCTTGGCAATTTATCACATGGAATATCCTTCAATTTGGTGTCACAAACTGTATGATTGATTTTGCCTGTGGAGCTTTCCAGTGAGGGTCTGCGAGGAAAACCGGTAGCGCATTTTATGAAAATTCCTGTCTGACCAAGAGGACAAGGACCCAGCCAGACCAGACCCTTACTGTGAACTGCACAGGGGAGACATCATCTGTGAACAATTGAGGGACATATCTTCTTGAAATTCAGTAAGTCAATTTAAAAAAAATTGTATACAAATTCAAATAAATTATGGAAACCTAATTAAGGTGAGTAACACATAAAAAGGTACCCATAGTCTTATAGGAGAAGGCTATTCACTAGTCTTATGAGAAGACGGTACCATGGAAAACCCCACTGACAGCTGTCTGTAGGCATTTATAAGAGAGGTGTCTATCTGGTCTACAGCCATTACTAATAGCATGTGGTCTTATTATATATGTATGTGAAAGATACATGTGGTGCATAAGAAGTAACGACAGAGAATCATTGAAGATGCACATGGGGTAATACGGGAGATTATCGAGTGTGTTTGGGAATAGTACTAAGTGAATGTTGAAGTTGTGTGAGTGTGTAAAGGACGTGTTTAGTTTAGTTTAGTTTATTTTATTTTTACAGGGACATTGCACATTAATCAACGTTTCAGTAAAAGTGCCGGTTTTAGCCAGCCGGCTAATTTTCAACCGCAGTCCCTGGGCAGGTTATTAAAAACAATTACAATATAGACAATAGCACCATAGACACAGCAACATAGCAACATAGGACAAGCAAGACATAGCATACAGACAGAGCAACATAGAACAAAAAGCAGCAAGACAAAATTCATAAAAGCAACAAAGTGTTTCCATACCTCACAAGCTACAGACAACATGGAAAGCGGCAACACACAGCTAGGGACCATGTTCACAAATCTGATTGACCTTTAGCCATGTCTTGAAGCATTTTGTGAAAGTGTGATATGTGGTGCAGTTATGTGTGTCTGATGGCAGTGTATTCCAGACATGGGAAGCTCTCACAGAGAATGCAGATTTACTAAAGGTGCTTTTCCTTAGGGGAACTATACAGTCACCTCTCATGGCAGACCTTGTGGATCTGCTGCCATATGTCTGGGTTTTCTGTTTAACAAAAATATTGAGTGGAGGGGGAGCCAGGCCATTAAGGATCTTGAATACAATACATGCGTCGGTGTATTGCACAAGATTTTCCCAACTCAAGAGCTCATGTTTTCTAAGGATGTGACAATGATGATGGCTATTGGGCTTCCTATCAAGCACTTTGAGAGCCTGTTTGTAGACAGACTGAATAGGTTTTAATGTTGTACAGCAAGCTTGGGCCCAACTAGTCAAGCAGTATGTTAAGTGGGGGAGTATCATAGATTTGAAGTACAGTTTTGCTACCTCTGTAGTCAAACAATTTCGTATAAATCGGAAATTAGCTTGATTGAATTTAGTTATTTGAATGACCTTTTTCACATGCTTTTTAAAAGAGAGGTTGGAATCAAGTATGATGCCAAGGTACTTAAAATCGGATACCACCTGGAGCTTCTCCCCTGACACATAGACATCTGGCTCAGTAGCATCTGTTGCCCTCTTTGTGAAGAAAATGCAAACAGTTTAACATTGAGATGCAAACACGAGTCACTGAGCCACTTTGTAACCTGGACCATTACAGTAGTGAGTTCTTGTGCAGCTTGTTGTTTGCTCTTTGCATGCACATATATCACTGTATCATCTGCATACATTTGAACTTCAGACCCAGTACAGACAGAAGGCAGATCATTAATGTACAGGCTGAACAAGAGGGGCCCCAGTATTGACCCTTGGGGCACGCCCACATCATAGCTACGAGTGGGCGACAGCTCATTGCTCACTCTGACACACTGAGTTCTGCCTTCAAGGTATGATTTTATCCATCTCAAGGCATCAGGGGAAAAGTTGAACTTGGACAATTTTGTGATGAGAATCTCATGGTTAACAGTATCAAAAGCCTTCCTTAGGTCCAGAAACACAGCCCCAACAGCACCCCCTTTGTCCATCTTGGACTTCACATTTTCCAGAAGAAAGCAGTTGGCCGTTTCTGTGGAGTGTTTCGCTCTAAAGCCAAACTGCATGGAGTGTAATGTGAAAGGGCTGTTGTTGAGGTGGACAATCAGTTGTTCTGCTACACACTTTTCAACAACCTTTGACACCACAGGTAGTATACTAATGGGCCTGTAGTTACTCACGTCAGCAGGGTCGCCTGATTTAAAGATGGCCGTTATTATGGCCGACTTCCATACCCTTGGAAACACACCGAGACCAATAGATGTGTTGGTGACCTTAGTAATGGGGCCAATGAGTGACTCTTTGTAGTTTTTAAGAAAGGTGGAGTCCATCCCAAACACATCTTTGGCTTTAGAGTTCTTTAGTGAGCTAATCACCTTGTTCACCTTTGACTCAGAAACCTCCCTTATGATGAAGACAGGTTGAGTGTCATTCACTAGCACTGAGCCCAAGAAATCAGTGGAGGGGTTCTGTGTCAGTAACCTGACAGAGTCAATAAAGTAGGAATTGAAGGCTGTTGCTATTTCAACTGCATCCTGTGTTAGATTGTTATTCACCATGATTTCTAGTCTTTTTCCAGTGTTACTATGGTCTTTCCCTGTTAACTTTTTTAGATTCTCCCATATCAATTTAGAATTTCCCTTTGCTTCACCAATTATGTTAATAAAAAAGTTTGCCTTGGCCTGTCTGATTTCTTTTATCACCTTATTTCTCAACATGGTAAACCTACGTCTGTCATGCTCTAATTTAGATTTTAGGGCTGTTTTTAGAGCATAATCTCGTTCTTTCATCAATTTCCAGATTTCTCCATTTAGCCAAGGAAGAGTGCTCTTTTGGCCAGGTTTGGATTTGATTTTCTTTAGGAAGCCATTTATTGTAGTCTGGATTGTGGATAGAAAAACCTGACTATCAGCTTCCACGTCTGTATAGGACAAGAGATCATTCCAGTTTATTCCCTTAATTGCTTTTTCAAAATAGTTTAATTCACTCTTAGGTATTCTGAGTTGATCCGGCTTTCTAACAGTAGAGAGGTTAAACCTGCTCTTAGACAGCTTTCTGGCTATAAGTGTCAGATTATGATCAGACAGCCCAGTAACCATATTGAATGATTTAGTCACTCTCTCTGGTTTATTACTGAACACCAAATCAATATGTGTTTTAGAGCAACAAGTCACCCTGGTTGGCCCTTTAACTAGCTGTGTAAGGTCAAAGGTATTAGTGATCCGTTTGAGGGTTTTCCTACAACACTTGTCTTCATAATTAATGTTAATCTCCCATTAAGATGACCTCTTTCCCAAAATCACATTCCCTAAGCATGGTATTAAACTGATCAAAAACCACACTTTTGGTGGAAGGTGGCCTATACATTCCAATGAGGGTAAAAGACATTTGGGGAGACAGTGTAACGTTCAGGCCGATACATTCTAGTTCATTATCACATGACCACTCAATTTGTTTACATCGGATATGTTCTTTAATGTAAATCATCACACCCCCTCCCTCCTCTTACTTCAATCCTGTCTCTCCTGAAAACATTGAAGCCAGGCACAATCAAAGCAGAATATGGAGAGTGTTTATGGAGCCATGTCTCTGAGAGGCAGAGAAAGTCAAGGTTGGAGTCTGTGAGTAGATGTTGAATTTGATCACTTTTTGGAATGACACTACGAATGTTCAAGTGCCCCCCTAGTAGTCCCTTGGGCTTAGCTCGTGGGTCCCAGATGACTCGAGAGTGATTGACACATTGAAAAAAGTTAAAATTTCGATGTTTTCTGACGGCTGGGTTTAGGCCGTTTTGTTTCGTTTTGATTCGGGGCAGTTCGGTAGCGCAATTAACAATCCCTCCCGCCTGCACTGGATGAGGGGAACTAATTAAAATAGCTTGCGTACCAGAAGCAGAGTCAGGGATCGCATATAGCGACTCTGGTATGTTTGAAGAGTCCAAATCTATCCTGGAGCCGGGTGAGTCGAGAGAAACCATAGGACCATAGCACTCACCCACCTCCACAGCGGCGACGACCAGTGGACGAGGCCTTCCACCGCTCTCCACTCCGGTGCGTATCACTGGCTCGGTGATATTGGGCCCAGGATTGAGTTGTACATCCCCGGAGAGCAGGAGGGTAGTGAACAGGTAGTTTAACAGTTTCCGATAAATGTTGGACTTGTGTTTGTTACGCCTAAGCGGTTCAGTAGAATAAGGAGCGAGGTAGACTTGGCCATTATTCATAACATTATGGTATGCTGTGTACTGTCCGCTCCCGTGGAACAGTGAACCAATGTGTTTGGTGTTGATATTCTCCGGTAGTAGACTGATTGTGTCATCCCAGCAAGGACGCACTGAGATTATCAGTAGAGCAGCTACATAACTGACAGTCATGGCAGAGTACTGGAGATAAAACGCATTATTGCGCTTTAACTCTTTGCATGAGTTACTTAACTGGGATCGGCGTACACCTGATGGTTTAGATAAAATTACAGCATTCGAATGAGAAGCAGCACCTGCCGTATGAAGAGTATAATGGGTTACTAGAGATAAAGTAACATATGAACAAAAACATAAAGAGTGTAATAAAAGTTTACTAGAGATAAAGTAACATATGAAGAGTATAATGGTTTACTAGAGATAAAGTAACATATGAAGAGTATAATGGTTTACTAGAGATAAAGTAACATATGAAGAGTATAATGGGTTACTAGAGATAAAGTAACATATGAAGAGTATAATGGTTTACTAGAGATAAAGTAACATATGAAGAGGTGTTATAATGGGGGTTTTTTACTAGAGATAAAGTAACATAGGATGCAAGAGTATAATGGTTTACTATTGTGCACATGGGGTGGTGTGGATGTAAAAACTTAGAGATAAAGTAACATATGAAGAAGTATAATGGGTTACTAGAGATAAAGTAACATATGAAGAGTATAATGGGTTACTAGAGATAAAGTAACATATGAAGAGTATAATGGGTTACTAGAGATAAAGTAACATATGAAGAGTATAATGGTTTACTAGAGATGTAACATATGAAGAGTATAATAGGTTACTAGAGATAAAGTAACATATGAAGAGTATAATGGGTTACTAGAGATAAAGTAACATATGAAGAGTATAATGGTTTACTAGAGATAAACATATGAAGAGTATAATGGGTTACTAGAGATAAAGTAACATATGAAGAGTATAATGGGTTACTAGAGATAAAGTAACATATGAAGAGTATAATGGTTTACTAGAGATAAAGTAACATATGAAGAGTATAATGGGTTACTAGAGATAAAGTAACATATGAAGAGTATAATGGTTTACTAGAGATAAACATATGAAGAGTATAATGGGTTACTAGAGATAAAGTAACATATGAAGAGTATAATGGGTTACTAGAGATAAACATATGAAGAGTATAATGGGTTACTAGAGATAAAGTAACATATGAAGAGTATAATGGGTTACTAGAGATAAAGTAACATATGAAGAGTATAATGGGTTACTAGAGATAAACATATGAAGAGTATAATGGGTTACTAGAGATAAAGTAACATATGAAGAGTATAATGGGTTACTAGAGATAAAGTAACATATGAAGAGTATAATGGGTTACTAGAGATAAAGTAACATATGAAGAGTATAATGGTTTACTAGAGATCTGATGAAGTAACAATAGAAAAAAAGCCTAATAATATTCAACTTGCACACCACCCGTAAACGTACGTATGTGGTCTAAAATGTATTAAGAGAAATTAATAGTATAATGGGATACTAGATTTGATAAAGTAACAATGTATCAATGCATCATGGGTTACTAGAGTTTAACTTGATAGGTAGAGACTTAGTATGGACAGAGCATGCCATCTATAGGGGACTGATAGACAGTGCCAGCCCAGTTATTGTGAAAGTTGATCCCAGAAAGAGACTCTAGTCTCGAAATAAAAAAGAAAGCTCCCTCCAAAATGTATCTCTTCCCTTCTGAATTGGCAGATGTATTTTATAAACTCAGCGCATTACATGATTAATCTTGATAAAGTAACAATGTATCAATGCATCAGGGTTAGCCTAGAGTTTAAGCGTTGGACTAGTAGAGAAGGTTGCAAGTTCAAATGCCGATCTGACAGGGTACAAATCTGTTGTTCTGCCCTGAACAGGCAGTTAACCCAGAAAGTTCCTAGTCCGTAAAATTGAAAATAAAATATTCTTCCCTTCTGACTTGCCAGATGTAAAATAAAGGTTAAAAAATAAATAAATAAAAAACATTAATACACGTGAAGCAAAAAGTGAATATCCAACAGAAATTGGTAATAAATATTAAGAGGTAACATTGTTATGGTAGACTAAAATTAAAAACAATGGAGAAAGTTATCATGTTTGTTTTGTTTTAAACCTTGCAATAGGGGGAAAAGCAGAACATTGAGAGTGATCCAAGTGTATTAACAGTAGTGATTGAGAAGGTCTTCCTATTGAGAAGAAGGGAGTCCTAGTCGAGGGAAACAGATATGGAGACTAGTGAAAGTAACAAAGTGAATGTTGATTGGCTGTCTGATAGCACTCTAATAATGCAATGTCTTAGTAATTTGAAGAAATAATGTTTCAATACAAGGTCACATGATGAACAGAGGGATTGAGCATTGGGATTGATATTAAATTAGAGGCCGTCATCTGGTGTTTGGGTTAGAGATGTTTCCTGTGAAACAGATAGCCGTCAGTACTCACTGAACTCAAACAGGCTGTAAGGGACTCAGTGGGACTTTTGGAACAGAGGTATGAATCATTGAATAAGATACGTTTTTGACCATTTCCAAAGTATTATTACTCAATTATACAGTTTGGGTAACACAAATGATTTAAGCAAGAAGGTAATGTCATCTAAAAAATATTCTGTTTCCATTATGTGAAACTGTGTCCAGAATTGAAGTAGATCCAATCAAATGTTTTTAGTACTGAATATTGAGCTGATAAGCCAGCACCAACTCTTTGAAGGTCCTAGCATATTTGTTAAACAGGTTTCATATTTTGACTAGTTGGGTTTACAGGGACATATGTCAATGCAACAGGTCAAAAAGATAAGGTTACAAAACAGGGGCTCTGGGATTGTTTACTTTAGAAGGTGGCTGCTCCGCTTAACGGGACACTGTCATCTGACATGTCTGAAGTATGCATTCTGTATATGCATGGTTTTATCAAGACTTCATGACAAAGACGCAGTAAACTCAAATAAGATTACGATTTTTTTAGGACTGATTAACATGTGTAAACTAAGTGCATGTTTATTTTCTTGTGAGACCATATGCTGGTGCGGTTGGCCCTGGGTTCCTCCTAATGCAAGACAATGCTAGACCTCATGTGGCTGGAGTGTGTCAGCAGTTCCTGCAAGAGGAAGGCATTGATGCTATGGACTGGCCCGCCCGTTCCCCAGACCTGAATCCAATTGAGCACATCTGGGACATCATGTCTCGCTCCATCCACCAACGCCACGTTGCACCACAGACTGTCCAGGAGTTGGCGGATGATTTAGTCCAGGTCTGGGAGGAGATCCCTCAGGAGACCATCCGCCACCTCATCAGGAGCATGCCCAGGCGTTGTAGGGAGGTCATACAGGCATGTGGAGGCCACACACACTACTGAGCCTCATTTAGACTTGTTTTAAGGACATTACATCAAAGTTGGATTAGCCTGTAGTGTGGTTTTCCACTTTAATTTTGAGTGTGACTCCAAATCCAGACCTCCATGGGTTGATAAATTTGATTTCCATTGATAATTTTTGTGTGATTGTTATTGTCAGCACATTCAACTATGTAAAGAAAAAAGTATTTAATAAGAATATTTCATTCATTCAGATCTAGGATGTTATTTTAGTGTTCCCTTTATTTTTTTGAGCAGTGTATTTGTTAGTGGTGTTAATACTGATTTATTGTGTGGGGTCTTTATTTTTAGTGGATTTTTCACAGGTTAGAAAGGATGCACCTTAAAGGGCACACAAAGGCCATTTTCTGACGCGTCTATTGTCAGAGTTTTGGCTGCACACATGTAAATGATCTTGATAAGAAATGTACTGAAAAACCCAATGTAAACCTGGTACACAAAATGTTTGTAATGTTAAATAATGTCTGAAGTACAGGGAAAGAAAAGGGAAAGAAACACTCACTGAATGGGATTGAATGACCTCAGACCTCAGTTCTGACTTTCTGGTGAGGCCTGAGCACCCTCACTAGAAAGACCAGAGACATTTAAATGGGCTATGTAAACATTAATAACGAGGAAGAAGTTTAGAATGTAGCAATAGCCCTGTGTGTGATTCAGACCACGAGAAGGACAGAGAGAGTGCGCTCCCCCTGAATGAGGGACACTTGTCTCTAGTCTATTTTACCATTACCTTATGGGATACAATTATTTCCTTGTTTTTTTGGGACACATGAATCACGATGTGAGTCATGTGTCTAAATGGGGAATAACTAGTCCCCTGGGGCCCCTTTGGAAATATGCAAATAGATTTTCTTCACATGCCTGCAACTAAAATAAAGATATTTTGTTAATGGTTGACAGTTACTCCAAATGGACTTAAGTTTTCCCCCCTCGAGTGATATATGAAGAAGCGTATCGAGTGATATATGAAGAAGTGTATTGCTGTTCTTGTTTTGTTTGCTTTTGTCTTGTGTCAATACCAATCTCACCAGATTGGGTCTGCTGGATGGTCTGGATTTCTCCCTAAGGACTGGCCCTTTAAACTCCCTGACCCTGTAACTCCGCAGTGAGATCGTCAAGATGATAGGGGAGTGTAAGCCATTTTGGGAGGGGAACAATGGTTTCCCCTGTGTGTCGTTATTCTCATTGATATTTGTCTTCGACATTTGTGTTAAGAATATTGGAAGCAGTAATCATTTGTCATACAGTGAATCATTTGTCTGGATTTCATGAATCAGAAATGCCCTAAACCAAAACTGTTGTTCTGGTCTGTCCTCTCTCTCGGTTATGGCAAAGGTGACCACAGATGGTATCTAGATGCATGGAAGGGATACTGGAGCCGACCCCCACGACATTGGGGGACCTAACAGCATAGGTGGGAGTCCCCTCGATGTCCAGGGGATCACAAATTGAATGTAGGATTTTGTAGTAATGAAACATTGAAAAAGCCATCAGCTCTTTTACGAGACACTGAAATTTGAAGTTGGCAGTAGTGAGTGTAGTGGTCAGACACGCTCTTATGTCGAATTTCTATTTTCTTAAAGAAACTCGGGTTGTAGATAGTAGTATGAAATAGATTTGTGAGAATGATTTACACCTGTGACTATAAAGTGTACTATTTTGCCTTAGGAATATGTGCTCGTCGGGAATCAATGAAGTTGTAATCAGAGACTATATGCTGGAGAGCCTTGGTTGCGTGTGGATTGTAGTTATTCATATTAGATTTGTCCCACATGTCATTCCTGTCTGTCCCAATAACCAGATGGAATTCAGCTAATTCTAACAATATGCTGTTCAGAGAATGAGAATTTAAAAAACGTAGGATCATATTAATTTGGAGCGTACACATGAATAAAAGGGCATTTTCTTTCCATTGTGGATACATTTTAAGGAAAGTGATTATGCCTTCTTGGTCTTCCCCTTTACACAAGATGGTTTCTCATGTATCATTATGATTATACACCTTAACTTTTGTTTGGGGATGATGAAAAATCAGCCACTTTGTACAAATGGTTCTTTATTCTATGAGCCCTTTTGGAGCAGGTGTGTTTCTCGGAGCATTGATAGAACTACATGGTTTCTTGCTAGGATACCAAGACACCCAGAACGTTTAATAGGACAGTTTAGGCATTTCAAATTCACCCCTTCCTGGACTCTACAAGATGTGTCAAGTTGGCTGGATGTCCTTCGGGTGGTGGACCATTCTTGATACACATGGGAAACCGTTGAGCGTGAAAAACCCAGCAGCGTTGCAGTTCTTGACTCACTCAAACCGGTGCGCCTGGCACCTACGTCCATGCCCCGTTCAAAGAAACTTAAATATTGTGTCTTGCCAATTCACACTCTGAACGGCACACCATGTCTTGTCTCAAGGCTTAAAATGCCTTCTTTAATTTGTGGATTTAATAAGTGACATCAATAAGGGATCAAAGCTTTCAACTGGATTAATCTGGTCAGTTGATGTCATGGAAAGAGTAAGTGTTCCTAATATTTTGAACACTCAGTGTATGTGCTTTTGAATAATTTAATCATCTAGTGTGGAGGTTGACGGGAGAAGAATAACAAAACCAGCTGATGTTGCCAATCATTTTGCAGATTTTCTTTTACAAAGAAAATGAATTTACTGAGTGATAACGGAAACACTCATTCTTCCAAACAAGCTATTGTCCAATGGATTGATGATCATATTATGACCAAGATCAACTGCTATTTTAGCCTATAAATGGTGTCAGTAGAGGAGGTGTTAAACCTATTGAAGTCATTAACCGCTGGAAAATCTACAGGTTATGATTTTATGGATTTAAAAAAACTGCTATGCTGCTCCCCAGATTGCAGCTCCACTGAAATAGATATTTAATTGGTCACTGGAAAATGCATGGAAGCATGCTAAACTGTGTACAATCCCGAAAGAAAGCAAAGAACCCATTACTCCTGCTAATAGTCGACCAATTAGTCTACTCCTTTCACTAAGTAATATATTGGAGGGTATTGTGAGTAGACATATGGGAGTACATGAAAAATAGTCATCTGATTACAGCGAAACAGCATGCTTATCGCAAAAACCATTCCACTGCATTGGTTGACATGACTGACAAGTGGCTCCTTGCTATGGATAATGGCAGGTTTGTGGGTGTACTATTTTTAGATTTTAATGCAGCATTTGATTTAGTGGATCATTCAATAATTTTGACAAAATTATTGCATTATGGGTTTAAGAAGGCAGCATTGAATTGAGTACAGTCAAATCTAACTGACAGGAACACAGTATGCCAACACAGTATGGGGTACAATTAAGTATGGGGAAGTACAAATTGAGGAAGAGGCAGAAACCAAACTACTAGGGGTGCAGCTAAACAACTGCTTATCATCATGGTGGTTTCAAATAATTCATCTATGTAATAAAACAAATTAAAACTGCATGCATGATCGGAACCATGGCTAAATAATTACCGGGAAAGATTCTTAAGCAAACAACCCAAGCATTCATTGGGAGTCAGGTGAACTATTGTTCTGTGGTCAAACAACCCAATAATTAATTTGGAGTCAGATGGACTACTGTCCTGTGGTCTGGGGAAATGCATCAGAACGTTACATTAGGAGGGAGCAGATTGCTCAGAACAAAGCAGCAAGGATTGATTTAAGGTGGAGATATGGTTATTATGTTGTAGTCATGCTCAATGCTCTTGGTTGGTCATAAATCAACAAGATAATTGAAAAAAATATGCTTATTTTATTTCACAAAGTACACCACTTAAAACGGCCAAACTATTCACACCAGTATTCAGTTGGTAAGAGGCAGACATTCAGTAAATGCTAGGAATAGATTGTCCACCATCTGTGTTATCCAGACAGAAAAGAGAAATCGGCAAAATAGCATTTTGATTTAGAGCAATAAAGAAATGGAATCATTTATCTGAGCAAACCAGAAACATTTCAGAATATAAATGTAAACAATACTTTATAACCATTTAAATAAAATACATTGGAAGGTATGGTAGATGAAGGAATCAATCTATCTTTTCAGACTGTTAAAGTATTTATCTGGTCAATATGTCAGTGTATTATATCTGTTTGTAACAGTGTGTTATGTGAAAATGTGATCGTATTATAAATTGTATTTGAATGTTTAGGGACTCTTGGAAGATTAGTCCAAATGAAGACTAAAAGAGATCCTAATAAAATAAAATCAATCTATTCTATGTACAAAAAACATGAAGATGTATTTGTAAAAACACCACCCCCAAACAAGACCACTTCCTCCCCTCCAATTTCCGCTACCAACAACCAAGGCTACACTTCCTCCCCTCCAATTTCCACTTCAAACAACCAAGACTACACTCCCCCCCCTCCAATTTCCTCTTCAAACAACAAAGACTACACTTCCTCCCTCCAATTTCCGCTTCAAACAACCAAGACTACACTTCCTCCCCTCCAATTTCCACTTCAAATAACCAAGACTACACTTCCTCCCCTCAAATTTCCGCTTCAAACAACAAAGACTACACTTCCTCCCCTCCAATTTCCGCTTCAAACTACCCCAATGGAGCATAACTGGGAAGGAAGTTTAGGACCTCGGATGGGTGCTGATGGCTGTGCGTTTCATAATGCATAGTGCATCTTTCGTAATCTAAAGATTTGTTCTCCTACATGTGAAAGTTAAGTTCCATAGGTTTCCAAAACGGTATTGCACACTGGATTATTAATGTTTCTAAATGTTAAAACAAAGCGTTGGGATTGTAGTTCATTGATCCAGCTGTGGTCCTGATAGTTCAGTTGAGAACTCAAGGGCTGGGTAGCTAGCCATAGACCCTTGGACTCTCGAGAGCTTGGCTCAACCCTACAAGGGAGTTAATTAGCTTCAGTCAAGACTTGTGTGGCTAGCTGCTTTCTGGAGCTCCCAATTGTATTGGGTGTTGCTCCCAATTGTATTGGGTTGCACAAAAACAGTACACGGAAAGCCAGAAGTTAAAAACGATTCCCTTTCAACTTACAGTGCCGGTGGGCAGGATGGTTGATCATTATGATGGGGGAATTTGAGACAGAATATCTGAAGAATCGTATTACTAAACAGACTTTCCAAACGTGGAACCACTTTACTTTGACATGAGGTAAGCAGAGAAAAAGTGAGTCTGCAACAGACCCACGTTTGGAAAGTCTGTTTAATAATATGATCATTTAAATATTTTGTCTCAAATACCCCCCAGTCATAATGACCAACCATCATGCCCACCGGTACAGTAAATCAATGTGTAATTGTACTTAACTTCTGGCTTCCCGCAGACTGTTTTTGTGCAACGTGTATGTAAATACACCCGGGTTGCTAAAAGCAGCTAGAGTGTGGCGTTTGCACAGCCTGATTCATTGGGGACTTTCCTGAAAGGAAACTGAAACAAGGCCAGTCATGACAGACCATAGAGATAGATAGAGGACTAATATTCATATCTACGCCATTATAGCGTCTGTGACAGCATGGGCAGCGCAATTGAGGCTACAACCCATAGGAATCCCAACCCAGTTGACTACTTTAAAATTGTGGAAGCCCTCAATGGCGCTGCCCATGCCAAAACTGCCTTTTGGTCACTAGAGGCCTCTTTAATTCTCTATGTGACAGACATCAAGGTATAATACTCCTGCCCTTTTGAAAACAACCATCTTTAACGTTAAGTATGACTAGCTAGTCAAAGTTACATGGCTAAGTTAGATCATTCTTATCAAGTTAGCTGCGTGTCGACCATTTCAACAAAAATGTATACAAAATACTAGCCAGGGTTCCCGAGTGGCGCAGCGGTCTAAGGCACTGCATCTCAGTGTTAGAGGCGTCACTACAGACCCTGGTTCGATCCCGAGCTGTATCACAACATAGTGCGGCGCACAATTGGCCCAGCGTCGTCTGTGTTATGGGAAGGTTTGGCCGGCATTGTAAAATAATTTGATATTTAACTGCCGAGTTAAATAAAGGTTAAATATTATTTTAACAATAAATATATGTTCATTGTCTACCGTAGCAAGGTAAGGTTCGACGAGGCCCATGTCAACATAACGAGTAACGTTAACGATAGCTAACTAACACCGTAGTTGGCTGTTACTTGTGCAAGACAGGATGGCAACGTGACATATTTAATTTTGTTAACACAAATATGAAAGCTGGCTAATGTTACCCTTTGGCCAACCAGTGTGGACTTTGTTTTCATTCTTCCTAGCCAGTTAACGTTAGTTGCGTGCTAGCAAACCGACGTCGTTACCTGCAGATTTTCTTGTTCATCAACCAAAAGAAAACTCCGACCATTTTCCGGGTGATCTTCTGTTTTTATGTGACAAAGCGATACCTCCTCCATTTCTTTCATCAGTACTTGGGACATTGTTATTAAACCATCCCTGGTAATAGAAACTTCCCCCACTCCCGAAAACAACAATACAACACATGGTTTGGTGAGGGAGGAGCCATCAGCAATGGAGCACGCAAAAGACAACGTAGTTACGTGAGGAGTGTTCTGTCGTATGCTCAGCAGCAGCACCATCTTGTGGTGAATATGCAAATTGACACGAACTCAATGAACACTGCATAATTAGTGAAAACCACTGAACGAACGGGTAGAGAGCAGAAAATGAGTTGCTGGACCGCCCAGAGTTGAATTAGCATAATAAAAAATAAAACATCTATGTTTTTTTGCATGGCCTGCGGCTCAATTTACTGCATGCGCCGATGTCAGCCTTCCGCATCTGCCGTGAAAGGTGACTGAGCTTTGTTAGACCATGAGACTTCCCGAAAACCACTAAAACCACTAACTATTATGACCCCTCTATGGAAAGGTGAGAATCTCACAGACATGTAGCCTACATGTCCGATTCGCTATAGGACGCCTGGTACTAGTTTTAAAAATTGAATGGAAGTACTGGATTTAGTGTGTAAAAGAGGATAAATATGTATGTGTATTCTTTATTTTTTAACAAATATTTTCCTGATCTTATATCTCTGAGATATAGGAAAGCCACTTCAAAACAGACTTCCTTTTTATTTTAATTAAAATGTCCACGTATGAATATGTTATTCAATGTGTCTCTATGGGATAACCGCAGTAAGGCTAAATTAAATGTTTCCTCAAATATTTAAAAAAATATATTTTTGATAACTAAAGGGGTCCTAAAATTCAAAATCAAATAGCTTAATGTTCCTTGGTATGACCATCTTAAAACAAATCCATACGTTAGCCCCCCCAAAGACAATCTATGATTTGTTGATTATTTTAATCAGCTGTGTAGTGCTAAGGGGATAAAATCACAAAACGTGCACCCCTTGCATGGAGTTAGGGAATGAATCCCTGTTCTGGGGGGGGGTATACAAAATAATAATTGGGCCTGAGTACTGCCCTACCTTGCCTTAAATTTCATTGAATTCTATATCGGGCAGAAATGAGCTTTTGAATCAGGGAAGTTTCCTCTCATGACTCTACAAGCCAGAATGTTGAATAAAATTATAGTTTAATGTACTTTGCCAGTTGTCCATGCAGTTGGTCCTTTTGGCAGTAGGAATGTGTGACAATATATCCACAGAAAAGTATAATTACATCAACTTTTGAAAGCGCTGGTAGTGCATTCAGATTTCTATCACGTGACGCATGCGCAGAACTATTTAAGTATGAGCTCGGCAAGTACAGTGCATTCAGAAAGTATTCAGACCCCCTGAATTTTCCACATTTTGTTACGTTACAGCCTTATACTAAAATGGATGAAATCGTTTTTCCCTCATCAATCAACACACAATACCCCATAATGACAAAGCAAAAACAGGTATTTAGAATTTTAAAAATATACACAAATTTAAGAAATGTCACATGTAGTTAAGTATTCAGACCCTTTACTCAGTACTTTATTGAAGCACCTTTGGTAGCCATTACAGTCTCTAGTCTTCTTGGCTATGACGCTACAAGCTTGGCACACCTGTATTTGGAGAGTTTATCCCATTCTTCTGTGCAGACCCTCTCAAGCTCTGTCAGGTTGGATGGGGAGCGTTGCTGTACAGCTATTTTCAGGTCTCTCCAGAGATGTTCGATGTCCGAGCTCTGGTTGGACCAGTCAACGACATTCAGAGACCTGTCCCGAAGCCACTTCTGTGTTGTCTTGGCTGTGTGCTTGGGGTCGTTCTCCTGTTGGAAGGTGAACCTTCACTCCAGTCTGAGGTCCTGAGCATCTCGGAGCAGGTTTTCATCAAGGATCTCTCTGTACTTTACTCTGTTCATCTTTCCCTTGATCCTGACAGGTCTCCCAGTCCCTTCCGCTGAAAAACATCCCCACAGCATGATGCTGCCACCACAATTCTTCACCGTAGGGATGTTGCCAGGTTTCCTCCAGATGTGACACTTGGCATTCAGGCCAAGTAGTTCAATCTTGGTTTCATAAGACCAGAGAATCTTGTTTCTTATGGTTTGAGAATCCTTTAGGTGCTTT
Source organism: Oncorhynchus keta (assembly GCF_023373465.1). Classification (NCBI taxonomy): domain Eukaryota; kingdom Metazoa; phylum Chordata; class Actinopteri; order Salmoniformes; family Salmonidae; genus Oncorhynchus; species Oncorhynchus keta. The sequence continues at coordinate 37,974,757 of NC_068421.1, forward strand.
TTGGCTAACTCCAACTGGGCTGTCATGTGCGTTTTACTAAGGAGTGGCTTTCGTCTGACCACTCTACCATAAAGGCCTGATTGGTGAAGTGCTGCAGAGATGGTTGTCCTTCTGGATGGTTCTCCCATCTCACAGAGCTCTGGAGCTCTGTCAGAGTGACCATCGGGTTCTTGGTCACCTTCCTGACCAAGGCCCTTCTCCCTGGATTGCTCAGTTTAGCCGGGCAGCCAGCTCTAGGAAGTGTCTTGGTGGTTCCAAACTTCTTCAATTTAAGAATGATGGAGGCCACTGTGTTCGTGGGGACCTTCAATGCTGCAGAAATGTTTTGGTACCCTTCCCCAGATCTGTACCTCGGCACAATTGCGGTGGATGGCAGCAGCCAGGAACCACCGGCCTGAGGAGGGAAACATAAAAGGAGGGTGAGATCCGGTAGTTGGTGGGGAGTTCCAAATGATAAGTTACCTCATTGACCCTCGGGAGGACCTTGAAGGGTCCCACAAACCGGGGGCTCAGCTTCCGGAGGTTCCTGGTGGAGAGCCAGATGCGGGGGATCAGCCTCATGTGGGCGGCGGTCCGGGATAGTCTTTGGAACACTGGACACAGTGGATGGGAGTCATGGCCTTCCGCCCGGAAGGCCATGGCAGAGTAGGACCTCTCCACCTGCCCGTTAGACTGAAGACCTGCTGGAATAGTGCCTCTGCGACCTGGAGAGCGGTAGGTAGACCAGAGAGAGGGATAAAGCACCAGGATTTGGAGAATCTGTCAACAACAACCAGAATAGTGGTAAAACCATCAGAAAGGGGAGATCCATTACAAAGTCTATGGACAGATGTGACCAAGGCCACTGAGCTACGGGAAGCAATTTACCTGCTGGAGCGTGCCGGGGAGATTGGATTGAGTACATATGGAACTTGAGTTGACATAGTGGGCGACGTCCTGCGCCAAAGTGGGACACCAGTATTTATCGGAGGGGGATTGGATGGTGAAGGTGATACATGGGTGTCTTTGTGTACAGGTGCAGTGATGAAGAAGGGACGGCTTTCCTGGTGCTTGGGTGCTGTGACGTGAGTAATTGTACCGGATCCCAATGGTCACATATCCAGGATTTGGACAGGAAAAGGAGAGGAGAGCGGGTATGAGGATAAGTTCAGGGAGGAGGCTAGGGCCTGGTTGATAAAGTTCCCTGGGGCGCCAGAGTCAACTATAGCTATAGAGACAACTCTTGAGGGACAGCCAGCCAGTGAAATGGGAGAAAGGGGTTGGCGGGAAACGATGATAATGGAATACTCACGCCTACCCTGGGAGACAGAAGGTCACGGATCCACCCCCCTTCTCTAGTGGACCCCGGGTTGGGATGCACCGGACACCACTGGACACAGCCCCAGCTGTCTCCGGCGACACCACTCTACCACAGAGTCATACCTCCATGGGTTCAAACTCTGCCTCAGGACAGCCAAAGGAGGGAGGTGAGTGGCGAGATGCACGCTGACGCTGCGGAGAAGGTTATCGAGACGGATGGCCATCGCGATGAGAGCGTCTAAGGATATGTTGTCATCCCGACATGCCAACTCCGTTTGCACCTCTTCGCGCAGTCCACTGCGGAATAGAGTGAGGAGCGCCGGCTCATTCCATCTACTGGAGGCTGCCACAGTCCGAAAGGTGAGGGCGTACTCCGCAGCGGTCTGGTACCCTGCCGGGGTTGGAAAAGTAATTTGCCACCCTCTGTGCCCTCTGGAGGATGGTCGAAGACCGCCCTGAACAGAGCCATGAATGAACATCTCGTAGGAACCCAGCTCTTCTTCTCCCAGACGGCCGTAGCCCACTCCAATGCCCGTCCAGTCAACAAGAAATGACCGTGGCAACCTTGGACCTCTCGTGTAGGGGGCTCCCGTCTGATAGGCAAAATAGAGGGAGCTCTGGAGTAGGAAGCCATGGCATTTTGATGGAGTTCCGTCATACGGGACAGTCGGGCACCGCTGACATGGGAGGACGGTTGGGTATGCTGGGGGACTGGCTCACTGTGACCACCCGTGGTAGGAGACCCTCCATCAGAGGTATGGAGAAGCTCGCTGGTGGTGTCGAGACGGTGGAGAACGCGGAGGACCACCTTCATGGTTGTACCCAGTAGAGTCAGCTGGTCGTGGTGTGGGTGGAGTAGATGACCCTGTTCCTCGACCTTCTGGAAGATGGGTTTTATCATCTGCTACTTCCATAATTACTTGGGCAGTATTCTATAACGAAGACGCGGGGAGTCAGGAAGCAGGTGCAGATGGTGAGTTTAATAATAATGAACATAGAGAGTTACAAAACAAGAGAAGCGTCTGGACATGGAATCAAAACTAATGGTTGCCAGGTGTACAAATGTGGGTTGCCAGGACTGGTGGTTCGTAGACCGATGACGTCGAGTGCCGGAGGGAGGGAGCAGGAGTAGACGTGACACAATTTTAGAATAAGGCAAAATGTAGAAAAAGGTACGGTGTCTGAATACTTTCCAAATGCACTGTATGCATGCATCTCGTGCATGTATTTTGTATCTTGTGCGCATGTTTTCGGTGGTAGCAATCTGAACAAACTACCAGTGATTTTGAAAAGTTGACTATACTAGTAACTATACTTTCCTGTGAATATATCGTCTCACAATCCTACCTCCAAAAGGACCGACCGCACAAACAACAGGTAAAGTACATTAAAATATAATTTGATTAAACATTCTGGCTTGCTGAGGTCGTGAGAGGAAACTTTCCTGCTTTTTGCCCGACCTAGAATTCAATGCAATTCCACATCGGGTTTCCAGACAATGCCCTACCAAAAGAACAGTAACTACTAATTGAGTAGAACTGAGGGATCATTTTTTATTGTCCAGCCAAATAAGTTGTAGGCATCTGTTATCTTCTGTCATTTTTTATTCATTTTGACCCTGACCTTTGAGCCAAAATGGTAGTTACTGCCTTCTTTCTTGGTACACCCACTGGAATATGTTTCCATGACAACATTTTTTTTAACACAAACTTGTGTTCATAGATTTATTTGTACATGGCTGTCAGTTTCATATACACTATATATACAAAAGTATGTGGACACCCCTTCAAATGGGTGGATTTGGGTAATTCAGCCACACCTGTTGCTAACAAGTTTCCGGTCAACTGTAAATGCTGTCATTGTGAAGTGGAAATGTCTAGGAGCAACAACGGCTCAGCTGCGAAGTGGTAAGCCACACAAGCTCACAAAGCGTGATTACCGTGTGCTGAAGCGCGTATAAATCGTCTGTCCTCAGTTGCAATACTCATTACCAAGTACCAAACTGCCTCTGGAAGAAACATCCAGCACAATAACTGTTCGCCAGGAGCTTCATAAAATAAAAAGCAGCCGCACACAAGCCTAAGATAACCAATGCGCAAAGCCAAACGTTACCTGGAGTGGTGTAAAGCTCACTGCCATTGGACTCTGGAGCAGTGGAAAGGCGTTCTCCGATAGTCCGCTTCACCATCTGGCAGTCCGACGGTTGAACCTAGGTTTGGTGGAGGCCAGGAGAACGCTACCTGCCCCAATGCATAGTGCCAACTGTAATGTTTGGAGGAGGATGATGGTCTGGGGTTGTCTTTCACGGTTCGGGCTTGGCCCATTAGTTCCAGTGAAGGGAAATCTTAACGCTACAGCATACGTTCATACATTCTGGACGATTCTGTGCTTCCAACTTTGTGGCAACAGTTTGGGGACGGCCATTTCCTGTTTCAGCATGACAATGCCCCAATGCACAAAGCAAGGTCCATACAGAAATGGTTTGTCTAAATCGGTGTGGAAAAACTTGACTAGCATGCACAGAGCCCTGACCTGAACCCCATCGAACACATTTGGGATGAATTGGAATGCCGACTAGTGAGCCAGGCCTAATCGCCCAACATCAGTGCCCGACCTCACTAATGCTCTTGTGGCTGAATGGAAGCAAGTCTCCACAGCAATGTTTCAACATCTAGTGGAACGTCTTCCCAGAAGAGTGGAGGCTGTTATAGCAGCAAAGGGGGGGACCAACTCCATATTAATGGTCATGATTTTGGAATGAGATGTTCGACGAGCAGGTGTCCACATACTTCTGGTAATGTGGTGTAGTTTGATACTTGTATCAGCAAAGAACAATCAATAATACCAAGTTAAACCGTAGACACTGCAGCCCAAAGATCGGTGAAAACCAAGGTAAAAGGCAGTAACTGATGTGAGTAACGGCTGTTGCTGCTTTTTTGCCCTTGGTTTCATTGTAACTTTTTTTTGCAGTTAGTGCAAACATGACCCCACATTTTCTCCATAACACAACACAATATTAGGCAGGATATTTGTCTGCATGTATTGAATTGTGTGAAAAATGCCAGTACCATATTTTTGACCAAATGTGCAGTTACTGCACTTTTGCTTGTTATGTATGACATGCACTTTTCAGTAAATTCTGAACATTTTCTGCCTGGGTATATTCTATTGGAATAATCCTTCCATAGAATGAGCTTGCTAATATTCATTAAATATTTGTGAGCAGAGATTTATAGAGAGTGGCTTCAGTGGCACCACTGCTGCTAAAATGACATGGAGAGAAATTCCATCACTGCTGTGGCCACTGTCTCGGTTCAACAGATGAAGAGGCAATTCCTAAAATAATCAATTATCCTCCCTACTCCACTGTCCCCCAAAATGATAAATTATTCAACCTCTTTGGCATCGGCTCACCTAGAATAGATTATATCATTATCAATTGGCCTATCAACACATCTGAGTTATCTGAAGCCCCCCTCTGTCTATATGAAATCTAACAAGATAAAGTAAAGGACCCTTTAGTGTATTCGAAAGTCATTCAAAAAGTACTACTCAAAATGATCTTGGATTCAAATTCTTGGAACATTTGGGGAGTGAAGATTATCACTGATGTTATTGTGGGAATGAGCCCAGCTAGTATAACCTTGCACAATAGATTTAAGAGAAAGAAAAAAACGTGAATACACAAACAGGTAATTCACCTTTACATTCCTACATGGGCACTGTCCAAGACAGGATGCAATTCTGATTTTGGTGAAACATAAATCTACAATTTAACATCCTATATTTGAAACAGTGTATCAAAAAAGTTGCTCTTGTTACATTGAAACACAGAACAGAAACTCTTTGTAGCATCCTCACTGGGAGATGGTGCGCGTACAGCCTCGCCCTTAAAATGTATTTCTATATCTGCAAGACAAGCAAACAATGCATCAGTTGGAATGGCACCTACAGACTGACAGTCCAGTAGCACACCAACCTTGACATTACAGTAGACGGTTTGGTTTACCCATAGAAGTCCAAGGCGGGACCGTTATACAGTTGACCGCGATACATACTGGTAGTTGTAGTGCATTGACTCTCAGCATGTTACATATTGACATGTGCAAAAACTACATTTCCCCAGACCTGTCACTGAACGTTCCCGCTCCTATTGGCTGGCAGCCCAGCCGCAGCCCCAGAGAATGAATGAAATTGAAATTGCTGGTATATTACATGTGCAATACCGGGATCTGCAGTGTTACATTGTATCTATCATACTATATCAAAATGGCCACAGTGGTACAGAACCCCCTGAAATCGTAAGTGCATACATTTGATATTTTACATTTTTAGGGATACATTTGTGGATGCTGTCAGTCCATGTAGCCTAGGTAATCGTTGACAATGTTATGCATCGTAAAGAAGTATCCTGCCTATAGGCTACATAGCAAGCATATAGCAAGCTACATATATTTCAATGGTAGTGTAGTAGCGATGGAAAGGTAAATATGAAACGGCTTCATTTTCTGCCGGGTTATGTTCCAAAATGCAGAGCTGCCTATGCATGCCTAGAAACAATTTCACTGAGCCATCAATTGCATGAGGACGCTATGGTGGAATGTTGAGGTACAATCTATAACCCGGTATCCTTAGTCAATAGACAAGATCGCGGCCAACTTGCATGGCAGATCGGGTAGCGCTTTTCTCTCCAAGCAGACTCTATAATAATAGCGAATAATAGCGAGTGGCAGCGGTTTTGTGAAAAGTTTGTGCTTGATACCTGTTCACATTATTGTGGTTGGCATAACCAAGCCGGGGGTAGCCTGCGACGGCTGAAACCTAATACCTTTAGGATATAATTTTCTTGTAGACAGACCTCTTGGCAAAATAGCCTACGTGCTTTCGGTTATCATGGCAGCAGTGTTTACAGGCAGCGCATCTTCGCTCCGACACCTGATAAAATAATGTGCAGCCTTGCATCATATAAAATGGTTAACTTATGTGCCGGGAGTGGTTGCTTTTATTGGACTGGTGTTGTCTCTGCCAGTCGCGTTGAACACTCCGTCAAGTTTCCATTCGATTCCTTTGTGCAGAATTGACACAAGAACATGTCAACGTGCAGAATGCAGCCTGGGCTGGTGTCCAAAAGGTGGCTGTGCGTCTGTCAGCTTGGTCAAATGTACCCGAGAGACCTTTTCAATTAGAAATCATGGAAAACATAATACGTTGACTCTCGAAAATGTATTTCAGTGTTCTTAGGTTAAATGTAGGCATTTGCAGCCTGTCTAACAAAGAACGTGGTAGCTTACTGTAGCGCGGAACACATTGGATGTTACCTGAGCGGGAATGTAGTTGCGATGCTGTGCTGTCAGCGCTATCTGAAATCCAGACAGGCGACATTTCATGTAATTCATAACGAACTACCCTAAGTATACGAATAGCCTATTACAAGAAACAGTGAACTGCTTTAATTAATGTATTTGTCTATAACACAATTTATTTGACTCAGTCGATGCGCGGCAGTGATGGCATTCTACGTATTGGGGAAACTAACACAAGTTAGGCTATTTCTTGCCATAGGATATGGCCAACTAGCCTAAAGTATGCATAAATAAAATGGCAAATCGTGTGTGAGTTTTAGTAAGGCAAAACTGCACCTCTTAAAATGTAATTAAATCAGCCTATTGCCTACCGATAGTGATCGTGCACAGCACAGAGACCTGTGAGGTGAACGGTGGCGCTGGAGGCATCACCTATGCCGCTCATTTTCTCATTATAATATTCTCTGTTTAGGCTACCCCGTTGTTGTAGGAGAGCTAGAACGTTTTTATATGAATTTGTTGCTTTTGTGTTGCTGTTTTTAAATACATTTTAAGATGCCCAGTTTCATCTGGTTCTGAAAGCAGATAGAATACACAGTCACAAACTGTTTAGGCCAACCAGCCATTTAGTAATTTATCAGTTATTCTTTGGGATTTAGCAACCCTCTGCATATTCTGTGCTCCCAGTGATGGGAGCGGCCGAGTGTCTTGCTGCTGTCCTCCTTGTCTCTGGTTCCTCAATTACTGGGAACAAGTGGGGACATAGATGCTCCCAGAGGCCTTTGCAAGGCCATGTCAAGGAGATTCGTTTGACTTATTTGCATGAAAATTAGAAATGCAAGGAACAAAGGGAATTGCATAGGATAGGAGCCATCAGTGGACTAGGAACTGATTAATACTGACTTGAATGTTTCTCAGTAAGGGTCTAGTTAATACCCTCTACCACTGCTCCCGCTGCTTATATAATGCCATCTAGCCTACTGATTTGGAGTATTCGGAGCTCACCACTCAACTGTTGTCCCATGCATCTCAGAGGTTCAAAGAGTTCAGTGTATGGAGGCAAATCCTCAGAGAACCAACACTCTACTGGGCATTCCCCTAACTTCTCCACTAGTCCGCCTTTAATCTCTCTCTCTCTCTCTCTCTCTCTCTCTCTCTCTCTCTCTCTCTCTCTCTCTCTCTCTCTCTCTCTCTCTCTCTATCCTTCCATCCATCCATCCACAAACCTACCTCTCTCTACCCCTTGCCCTTATCATGTCTCTTGGATTTGAACTCTTTCTCTCTTCCTCCACTGACTACCTTTTTCCTTCTGTCCCCCCATCCTTTCCTTCTGTCCCCCATCCTTTCCTTCTGTCCCCCCATCCTTTCCTTCTGCCCCCATCCTTTCCTTCTGTCCCCCATCCTTTCCTTCTGTCCCCCATCCTTTCCTTCTGCCCCCCATCCTTTTCTTCTGTCCCCCATCCTTTCCTTCTGCCCCCATCCTTTCCTTCTGTCCCCCATCCTTTCCTTCTGTCCCCCATCCTTTCCTTCTGTCCCCCCCCATCCTTTCCTTCTGTCCCCCCATCCTTTCCCCCATCCTTTCCTTCTGTCCCCCCATCCTTTCCTTCTGTCCCCCATCCTTTCCTTCTGTCCCCCATCCTTTCCTTCTGTCCCCCATCCTTTCCTTCTGTCCCCCATCCTTTCCTTCTGTCCCCCCATCCTTTCCTTCTGTCCCCCCCATCCTTTCCTTCTGCCCCCCCATCCTTTCCTTCTGTCCCCCCATCCTTTCCTTCTGTCCCCCCATCCTTTCCTTCTGTCCCCCCATCCTTTCCTTCTGTCCCCCCATCCTTTCCTTCTGTCCCCCCATCCTTTCCTTCTGCCCCCCATCCTTTCCTTCTGTCCCCCATCCTTTCCTTCTGTCCCCCATCCTTTCCTTCTGTCCCCCATCCTTTCCTTCTGTCCCCCATCCTTTCCTTCTGTCCCCCATCCTTTCCTTCTGTCCTCCCATCCTTTCCTTCTGTCCCCCATCCTTTCCTTCTGACCCCCATCCTTTCCTTCTGTCCCCCCATCCTTTCCTTCTGTCCCCCATCCTTTCCTTCTGTCCCCCATCCTTTCCTTCTGTCCCCCATCCTTTCCTTCTGTCCCCCCCCATCCTTTCCTTCTGCCCCCCATCCTTTCCTTCTGCCCCCCATCCTTTCCTTCTGTCCCCCCCATCCTTTCCTTCTGCCCCCCCATCCTTTCCTTCTGTCCCCCCATCCTTTCCTTCTGCCCCCCATTCTTTCCTTCTCCCCCCCTCCTTTCCTTCTGGCTCCCCCATCCTTTCCTTCTGTCCCCCCATCCTTTCCTTCTGCCCCCCCATCCTTTCCTTCTGTCCCCCCATCCTTTCCTTCTGTCCCCCATCCTTTCCTTCTGTCCCCCCATCCTTTCCTTCTGTCCCCCATCCTTTCCTTCTGTCCTCCCATCCTTTCCTTCTGTCCCCCCATCCTTTCCTTCTGCCCCCCATCCTTTCCTTCTGCCCCCCCATCCTTTCCTTCTGTCCCCCCATCCTTTCCTTCTGCCCCCCATCCTTTCCTTCTGTCCCCCCATCCTTTCCTTCTGTCCCCCATCCTTTCCTTCTGTCCCCTCATCCTTTCCTTCTGCCCCCCATCCTTTCCTTCTGTCCCCCCATCCTTTCCTTCTGTCCCCCTATCCTTTCCTTCTGTCCCTCTACTTGGAGGAAGAGGCCATAAGCTGACTGACTGTTGTGATAGTTATTTTGCCATGCCTGACTGATCCGAGGGACATTAATTCCACATAATTCTGTGTTCAGGCACTGTTTAAACGAACAGCCAGGCCTACCGAGTTCACTGAAGCCTGAGCATCCTCTCTCTAGCTCGCTCTCCCCTCTCTCTTTTCACTGTCTTTTTGTGAGGGCATTTCTTTTCTGGTTTATTGCCATCATTCCCCCTTTTTTTTACACATAGACCTTCTTCTCTTTGTCTTCATGGGAAGACGAGAGAGAGACACATAAGTATTTTTAGCTCTATGACCTATTTCTCCATTGCTACCTAACCGACTGTCAGTCACTTCCCTGTGCTTTGGGATCCAATATGGTCGCCAGCTGTAGTCTCGAGTTGTAGTTCAGGACAGGGAGAATAGGAACTACAACAGCCCTTTACAGTAGTGGCCAAGTAGGCTATTTGAATAATTCACTCTGGAAACCTCCATAGAATGTGCAAGAAATACACAGGAAGTAGGCCTAGTATGCCATCCACAGCAATGAGGGCGCTATGAGTCATCAGCCATGTGTTCCAACATAGTTTGACTGGTGCTGGAGTAGTAGGGCCATTTGGATAGGGCATACGACCGTGGGGGACGGTTGGGACATGGACCTAGCTGTGTGACTGGGAACATTCAGAAGAGCCCCTTAAGGAATCTGATTCAGGCTGACTGAAAGGAAGACAGACGTGTAATAATGAGGGTAATGAAGGGTAATGAAAGGGTTGAATGAAGAATAGAGGGGAGCGAGGACGTCATTCCAAACATACATGTATTTGGATGGATGCCTATGGGCAGCTTTTGTTTTGTGTGCATAAAATGCTTTTGGGGATATAAACGTGGTACCTTTGCTTTGAATGTTATTGCCTGTGACTCTGACAATGGCAGGTAGGGATGGAACGAACAGGGCGATGCAAGGTGTCCGCTGACAGAAGATGGGCTTGGTGCAGTGCATGCACTGCAACTGACTGCACAGAATAGGCTGCAGCAATAAACATGCTTGAATTGCATTGCACAGTTGCATGGCACAGACAGAAGGTCCCAGCTCGCATTCATTATACATCACAGGGAAAGAAAATCCATTGGAAGAAAGAATGTCACATAAGGTTTTGAGTCCGTGGCAAAGGGAGTGTTGTGTACATCCACATGGCATAACAATCTACTTCTACCGGCATCCTTAACAGTCCTACTCTGTAATAATCTATAATAATCTCCAAATATTCCTGCTCTTCCTCTCCAGAAACATTCCTCTAATCCCACTCTCTGGACATTACTACAATCCTATTCTCTGGCAGACACACGTGCCACGTGCCATGTGCACACACACACACACACACACACACACACACACACACACACACACACACACACACACACACACACACACACACACACACACACACACACACACACACACACACACACACACACACACACACACACACACACACACACATAGGCACGCGCCCACACCGACACGCGCGCTCACACAAACAAGTCTATACATTCTGCAGTACACTTCCCTCTGAGGTAATTCCTCTGGTACCATTGTCTCGGGCCAATGGTATGGATTTCTGCTAGAAATTGGTGGGTGGAGTCATGTAAAGCAAATTAGTATTTCCTCGTGCAGCAAGTTAATAACGTTAGAGAGAAAAAGGGAGAGGGAGAGAGAGAGGGAGAGAGAGAGAGAAGGGAGGAAGGAAGGATCCATCCACATAATAACAGCAAAAGTGCAGAGTCAATAATCTTACCTGAAGGACCAGTGTTCAGCCACGCCAGTTGGATTGCCATGCACTGATGTACTGCCCGAAATGCACACTCAGACTCCTGGAACACATACACAGAATATACAAACACATACACTACCGTTCAAAAGTTTGGGGTCACTTAAAAACTTCCTTGTTTTTGAAAGAAAATTTAATTTTTTTCCCCATTAAAATAACTTAAAATTGATCAGAAATACAGTTTAGACATTGTTAATGTTGTAAATTACTATTGTAGCTGGAAACGGCAGATTTTTTATGGAAAATCTACATAACCGTAGCCGTGCAGAGGCCCATTATCAGCAACCATCACTCTATTCTGGTTAGAGCCAGTTTGCGCTGTTCTGTGAAGGGAGTAGTACACAGCGTTGTACGAAATCTTCAGTTTCTTGACAATGTCTCGCATGGAATAGCCTGCATTTCTCAGAACAAGAATAGACTGACAAGTTTCAAAAGAAAGTTATTTGTTTCTGGCCATTTTGAGCCTGTAATCGAACCCACAAATGCTAATGCTCCAGATACTCAATCAGTACAACAGTTTTCAGATGCGCTAACATAATTGCAAAAGGGTTTTCTAATGATCAATTGGCCTTTTAAAATTATAAACTTGGATTAGCTAACACAATGTGCCGTTGGAACACGGGAGTGATGGTTGCTGATAATGGGCCTCTGCACGAGCTACAGTAATGTAGATATTCCATAAAAAATCAGCCGTTTCCAGCTACAATCGTCATTTACGACATTAACCTCTTAACAATGTCTACACTGTATTTATGATAAATTTTATGTGATTTTAATGGACAAAAGGTGTGCTTTTCTTTCAAAAACACGGAAATGTGTAAGTGACCCCCAAACTTTTAAACAGCAGTGGATATGTAGAAGCTCCAGACACACACAGGAGTAATAGGTATTGTGCATAAACAGACTCCTAGCATCAGCTACACCCATGTATAGCAGTGTTTCCCATCTCCATCCCTTGGCTACCCCCAACAACACACGTTTTTGTTGTGGCCCCAGACAAACTAACTTGATTCAACTCATCGAGGTCTGGATGATTAGTTGACAAGTTGAATCATATGTGTGCTGGTTCAGGGCTACAATAAAAATGTGTACTGTTGTGGGTACTGTGGGACTGAAGTCGGGAAACACTGTCCTATAGAATACAGTCATATAGGCAGACACACAGACATATGACACTTTATGCAAAGCCAGAGGCCTGTAACATGGCAACAAGGTAGTTACGGTAACATGTAAACTCAGCAAAAAAAGAAATGTCCCTTTTTCAGGACGCTCTCTTTCAAAGAATATTCATAAAAATCCAAATAACTTCACAGATCTACATTGTAAAGGGTTTAAACACTGTCCCATGCTTGTTCAATGAACCATAAACAATTAATGAACATACACCTGTGGAACGGTCGTTAAGACACTAACAGCTTATAGATGGTTGGCAATTAAGGTCACAGCTATGAAAACTTAGGACACTAAAGAGGCCTTTGTACTTACTCTGAAAAACACCAAAAGAAAGATGCCCAGGGTCCCTGCTCAACTGCGTGAACGTGCCTTAGGCATGTTGCGAGGAGGCATGAGGACTGCAGATGTGGCTAGGGCAATAAATTGCCATGTCCGTACTGTGAGACGCCTAAGACAGCTCTACAGGGAGACAGGACGGACAGCTGATCGTCCTCGCAGTAGCAGACCACGTGTAACAACACCTGCACAGGATTGGTACATCTGAACATCACACCTGCGGGACAGGTACAGGATGGCAACAACAACTGCCCGAGTTACACCAGGAACGCACAATCCCTTCATCAGTGCTCAAACTGTCCGCAATAGGCTGAGAGAGGCTGGACTGACGGCTTGTAGGCCTGTTGTAAGGCAGGTACTCACCAGACATCACCGGCAACAACATCGCTTATGGGCACAAACCCACCGTCGCTGGACCAGACAGGATTGGCAAAAAGTGCTCTTCACTGACGAGTCGCGGTTTTGTCTCACCAGAGGTGATGGTTGGATTCGCGTTTATCGTCAAAGGAATGAGTGTTACACCCAGGCCTGTACTCTGGAGTGGGATGGATTTGGAGGTGGAGGGTCCATCATGGTCTGGGGCGGTGTGTCACAGCATCATCAAACTGAGCTTGTTGTCATTGCAGGCAATCTCAATGCTGTGTGTTACAGGGAAGACATCCCCCTCCCTCATGTGGTACCCTTCCTGCAGGCTCATCCTGACATGACCCTCCAGCATGACAATGCCACCAGCCATACTGCTCGTTCTGTGTGTGATTTCCTGCAAGACAAGAATGTCAGTGTTCTGCCATGGCCAGTGAAGAGCCCGGATCTCAATCCCATTGAGCACGTCTGTGACCTGTTGGATCGGAGGGTGAGGCCTAGGGCCATTCCCCCCAGAAATGTGCAGGAACTTGCAGGTGCCTTGGTGGAAGAGTGGGGTAACATCTCACAGTGAGAACTGGCACATCTGGTGCAGTCCATGAGGAAGAGATGCACTGCAGTACTTAATGCAGCTGGTGGCCACACCAGATACTGACTGTTACTTTTGATTTTGACCCCCCGTTTGTTCAGGGACACATTATTCCATTTCTGTTAGTCACATGTCTGTGGAATTTGTTCAGTTTATGTCTCAGTTGTTGAGTCTTGTTATGTTCATACAAATATTTACACATGTTAAGTTTGCTGAAAATAATCGCAGTTGACAGTGAGAGGACGTTTCTTTTTTAGATGAATGCAACATAGGTAACACAGACAGAGAGAGACACCTACTGTACAGATGCATTCTCTCTCTCCACTTCATTCACATGCACTCACTCACTCACTCACTCACTCACTCACTCACTCACTCACTCACTCACTCACTCACACACACACACACACACACACACACACACACACACACACATAGTGATGGGGGAAAAATCGATACAGTTACATTTCACAATCATTTCTTTGTGTTAGTTGGCTGTACCTGCACCAAAACTCCAGTATTTTTCTTTCATAGCTCGTTCTCCATCTTCTTTATAAATAGGGAGCCAATTTCAGCACTTTTATTTCCATGACTGATCAAAACTCATTTTCTCATGGCTCGCTTTTGTCCCTCTGCAGCAGACATGTGAGCAAAATGTTTGGAACATCAAATCGCAATAAAATCACAGTATCAAATCGCAATATATATATAGAATCATGAGAATCGCAATGCATATGGTATCGGCACCTAAGTATGGTGATAATATTGTATTGTGAGGTCCCTGGGGATTCCCAGCTCTACAAACACACTATGCCAAGCTGTATTTGTCTCAGGGACATGGTACTTTAACAGATGAGCTGGTCGATAGTCCTACAGTGGTGCAGCTCTCTGTGTTGCTGTCTGTTGATGTGTCAGCATCAGCTCAACATCAGCACTGTGTGTGTGTGTGTGTGTGTGTGTGTGTGTGTGTGTGTGTGTGTGTGTGTGTGTGTGTGTGTGTGTGTGTGTGTGTGTGTGTGTGTGTGTGTGTGTGTGTGTGTGTGTGTGACCACTCTAGGTGAACAATGCCACAGCCCCTCAACAGCCCAACGTGTTCCAGCTGTTAGACTGGCAGATGCTAGCTGCCACACTTTACTGTACACACACACACACACACACACACACACACACACACACACACACACACACACACACACACACACACACACACACACACACACACACACACACACACACACACACACACACACACACACACACACACACACACAGGCCTGCATGCACTACCACACGAACACCCACACATACGCACCCCTGTCATCACAGCCTAGTCACTGACGGGCATCCTAGCCATGAATACACTTATGTTCCACGCTACATGGCTCCGTCAAAGCCGTCTCCCAAAGTGACAAGAAGTTGGTGTACTTGTCTGTGAACGGTTCTTTATTATGAACAAAGTTCACTGTCAACAGTTGGAGAAATGAAACATAAACAACAAAACATTGGGGAATTTGTGTGGATGCAATACATACAGGCTATAATAGATTATGTTTGGACGGAATGATTATCTTTCCTGGACCACGTATTACATTTCTTTGCCCTCATCTGGTTTGATAATACTGCTAGTATGTATTTTCTAGAGTGTGTACATGTCTGCCCTCATTTTCAGGGTCTGGTTGGGCGTGTGAGGCAGTAGCTGGGTTTGGTCTCTGTGCTGTTCAGTTCTGGGCTGTTCTGCTCACTCTACCAGGCCTTATAGCTTTACATCTCCTAGTCTTCAGCTGCACTGCAATCTACTGAGAGTACTGGGAGACCAAGAAAAGGCAGTCACATCTGTAGAGGGGGAAAAAAACAAAAAAGATAAATCATTTCTCTGGGTACTGAGAAAGAGAGGGGGGGGGGAGTGATGGAGGGGGAGAGGAGGAGGGGGTTGAATGGTTAAGGGTATTATTGCATAGTGTGTGGGGGGATGGGTACACAGATTGCCTTTCCTCCACCAAGCGAGGCAGAGCTGCCTCACACTGCTGTGCTGTGTGGGCCAGAGCAGTAAAGCATCAGTACTGAAGGCCTATGGCCATGGTCAGATGGCTAGTCTATGGAGGCTGTTCACCACACTGCTGACTTCACACACACACACAGGTCTACACATAGGTCTGCATACCTGCCTGGCACACCTGGCCAACTCAGCGTAGGCCATCTGCACACACACACACACACACACACACACACACACACACACACACACACACACACACACACACACACACACACACACACACACACACACACACACACACACACACACACACACACACACACACACACACACACACACACACACACACACACACACACACACACACACACACATGCATATGTCTCAGTCATAGAATATGCATAAAGAGCAGACAGACCCTCCACACAACCCACTACCCCATGTGTGTGTGTGTGTGTGTGTGGGGGATATATTGGGACTACTATACTGGATGATACCAGGTTCGAACCTCATAGATATAGTGCTTTTAGGAAAATATGATTTAGTGTACGTAGCGGTCTCCTAAAGGCCTACTCCTTGATAATCCATTAGTTAAATACCATATAATTTATCTTGCAGGGTCATTATGTACACATCCCCTTGTTAAACAAGTTAGAAATCACCATTCGAAAGTAATCCCTTTTCCTAATTGCATTTTGTAATTGTAGCTTTGTTTTTTTTATGGTGAGGATTCATTTTCCAATGACCCGACTTTCCCTCTAGGTGGAGCCCTCTGTTTCTCTTTCATTCAAGCCACTGCTAATTGAGGCTAATTGGAGAGTGGTCAGGGGTTGGAGGTTTTGGTCCTGTAGTTAGGAAATTGCAGTCGTGGCATGTACCGTGTGTAGATTTGTCATTCTGTGGACTGCAGTTTATTGCGATTGCTTCCAATGCATTAGATAGGGGGTTAGGGTGGGGGTTGTGCTATCTTGGAGGGTTGTCTGTCTGTCTGTCTGTCTGTCTGTCTGTCTGTCTGTCTGTCTGTCTGTCTGTCTGTCTGTCTGTCTGTCTGTCTGTCTGTCTGTCTGTCTGTCTGTCTGTGTGTGTGTGTGTGTGTGTGTGTGTGTGTGTGTGTGTGTGTGTGTGTGTGTGTGTGTGTGTGTGTGTGTGTGTGTGTGTGTGTGTGTGTGTGTGTGTGTGTGTGTGTGTGTGTGTGTGTGTTTGTGTGTGTGTGTGTTTTAGTGGGTGTGCTCCCAGCCATATGCTTTCTCTTTGCTCTGCTTTTGTTTGGACCAATCACTCCCCTCTGTTTGCCTGGTGTCGAGACGCTCTGTGGGTTTAAGACTGTTAAAAAGGCACTTGATGCTCCAGGCTTTTTCCTATTTTCTCCTCCTTTGTGTGTTTTTGTGCATGTTTGTATCTGTTTTGTATTTCTGGCTTTATCTGGGGCTCTGATTGTGAAGGGCTGCTGCTGTATGATCATCTCACACTGTCCACCTTATCTAGTGGCGCTGTACTCCGCCTGTTTATAATATCACACTGTCCACCTTATCTAGTGGCGCTGTACTCCGCCTGTTTATAATATCACACTGTCCACCTTATCTAGTGGCGCTGTACTCCGCCTGTTTAGAATCACACTGTCCACCTTATCTAGTGGCGCTGTACTCCGCCTGTTTAGAATCACACTGTCCACCTTATCTAGTGGCGCTGTACTCCGCCTGTTTAGAATCACACTGTCCACCTTATCTAGTGGCGCTGTACTCCGCCTGTTTAGAATCACACTGTCCACCTTATCTAGTGGCGCTGTACTCTGCCTGTTTAGAATCACACTGTCCACCTTATCTAGTGGCGCTGTACTCCGCCTGTTTAGAATCACACTGGCCGCAGAGTTATGCTGCTGAAATAGGTTCCCTCTTCCCCACTATCTGAAACATAGCCTGGCCTTCCCTGTCCACCTTTGACTGCCTCATAGAGTCCCTGCTAAGACCCTGGAGCTGAAAGCAGGCCAGACCACCAGTAGAGTCCCTCAGCTCCTCCAGGTTGTAGTAGGCCACAAGTAGAGGCCCTCAGCTCCTCCAGGTTGTAGTAGGCCACTTGTATAGACCCTCAGCTCCTCCAGGTTGTAGTAAGCCACAAGTAGAAGCCCTCAGCTCCTCCATGTTGTAGTAGGCCACAAGTAGAGGCCCTCAGCTCCTCCATGTTGTAGTAGGCCACCAGTAGAGTCCCACAGCTCCTCCATGTTATAGTAGGCCACTAGTAGAAACCCTCAGCTCCTTCAGGTTGTAGTAGGCCACTAGTAGATGCCCTCAGCTCATCCGTGTTGTAGTAGGTCACTAGTAGAGGCCCTCAGCTTCTCCGTGTTGTAGTAGGTCACTAGTAGAGGCCCTCAGCTCCTTCATGTTGTAGTAGGTCACTAGTAGAAGCCCTCAGCTCCTCCAGGTTGTAGTAGGCCACTAGTAGAGGCCCTCAGCTCCTCCATGTTGTAGTAGGCCTCTAGTAGAGGCCCTCAGGTCCTCCATGTTGTAGTAGGCCACTAGTAGAGGCCCTCAGCTCCTCCATGTTGTAGTAGGCCACTAGTAGAGGCCCTCAGCTCCTCCATGTTGTAGTAGGCCTCTAGTAGAAGCCCTCAGCTCCTCCAGGTTGTAGTAGGCCACTAGTAGAGGCCCTCAGCTCCTCCATGTTGTAGTAGGCCTCTAGTAGAGGCCCTCAGCTCCTCCATGTTGTATTAAGCCACAAGTAGAGGCCCTCAGCTCCTCCATGTTGTATTAGGCCACAAGTAGAGGCCCTCAGCTCCTCCATGTTGTAGTAGGCCACAAGTAGAGGGACTCTGGATGCTGACGGTGGTCAGGATAGAGAAGCTTGGTCATGTCTGTCTCTGTCTGGTTTCCCTGGTGATGTGGTATATACTCAGCTCTCCCAGCCTAGCATCCACTAACCCAAAATTGTTCTTTTTTAAGCCTTCAAGGGCAAACAGCCGCAGAGTAATGTAATGAGATTTCAGGCAGAAGCAACCAAACCGAAAGCAGCCATTTTCTACAGCTGTCAACTTATTTTTGAAAGGGGGCGACTTATTCTGATAGCTCGAATGGCAGCACCGGGGTGACTGGTGGGGGAGGGGCTGAATTTGGGAGTGTGGGGGGGGGGTTGAGGCGGATGGGCATGAGTGCAGTGGAGGGAGGGACGTAAGTGGGAGGGGAGAGGGGGGAACCTCCGGGGTCATAGCTGCTGTGCATTTTGAATGTGTTCTTCTCCTTTTACCCCGTTGCATCACCATACCTCTGCAGCCTCGAGCCTATTTCCAAATCACACACTTAATATTTGAAAAGCTGGGTGTATAGGTTTGCGTGCGTGTGCCGGTCCTTCTGCCTCTCTGCATTTAGGAGTATCTATTATTCTCCCCAGCCAGCTTATCCACGAGGTTCGTCTAAAGGTGAGGATGGGAAACATTGTCTGTGTTGTCATCTTCAAGATTGACACGTATCTGGTGATTACACCAATACTTCCACTACACTTTCCACCGTCATCAAAGCTATGCTGTAGAATGCCAACAGTACAGTAGAACTCCCAGTATGTCAAGAGTATAATACTTCCATACACAGCCACATTTCTAGCCTTGTTCCTCACAACCCCACGACCCCACCCGTCCAACACCACTCAGCCTCAGTTGAAATGATTTCCCTGCCACCGCCGCCACAGCTAACCTTCGTCCTAAATGTCACGCTATTCCCTATACTGTATAGTGTACTACTTGGCTCTGGTCGAACGCAGTGCACTGTTATGCAATAGGGGATTGGGATATAGTCTAAGTCCCTCGGCCTTGTTCCAGTTCCTCCCTGCTGTGTGTCACATTTGGTTTCTCTGGTATCCAGGCCTCCTCTCATCCCATAGAAAGCACTGGTGGGTGACCATAGGTTGGACTGCCAGGGAGGCAAGGGGGTCACAACATATCCCTTTTAATGCCCAGCCAGAAAATCTCTAATCCCCAGTGCAGAGGTCGGGTGTGATGGTATTGTATGGAGTGTGAGGTGTAGCCAGTCCCAATATTCTGTCTGGTATGTTACAATGACATTTTTGATATATTTACTACTGTATGGATGGCAAATGTATGTACTTTATCGCAGTATACTGTATGGTTAGGATTGGATGTACTGTATACAGTATACTGTATGGTTAGGATTGGATGTACAGTATACAGTATACTGTATGGTTGCGAATCTACAGTTGAAGTCGGAAGTTAACATTACACCTTAGCCAAATACATTTAAACTCAGTTTTTCACAATTCCTGACATTTAATCCTAGTAAAAATTCCCTGTCTTAGGTCAGTTAGGATCACCACTTTATTTTAAGAATGTGAAATGTCAGAACAATAGTAGATAGAGAATTATTTATTTCAGCTTCTATTTCTTTCATCACATTCCCAGGGGGTCAGAAGTTTACATACACTCAATTAGTATTTGGTAGCATTGCCTTTAAATTGTTTAACTTGGGTCAAACTTTTCGGGTAGCCTTCCACAAGCTTCCCACAATAAGTTGGGTGAATTGGCCCATTCTTCCCGACAGAGCTGGTGTAACTGAGTCAGGTTTGTAGGCCTCCTTGCTCTCACACCCTTTTTCAGTTCTGCCCACAATTTTTCTATGGGATTGAGGTCAGGGCTTTGTGATGGCCACTCCAATACCTTGACTTTGTTGTCCTTAAGTCATTTTGCCACAACTTTGGAGGTATGCTTGGGGTCGTTGTCCATTTGGAAGACTCATTTGCGACCAAGCTTTAACTTCCTGACTGATGTCTTGAGGTGTTGCTTCATTATATCCTGCAGCAAAGCACCCCCACAACATGATGCTGCCACCCCCGTGCTTCACGGTTGGGATGGTGTTCTTCGGCTTGCAAGCATCCCCCTTTTTCCTCCAAACATAATGATGGTCATTATGGCCAAACAGTTCTATTTTTGTTTCGTCAGACCAGAGGACATTTCTCCAAAAAGTATGATATTTGTCCCCATGTGCAGTTGCAAACCGCAGTCTGGTTTTTTTATGGCGCTTTTGGAGCAGTGGCTTCTGGAGCAGTGGCTTCTTCCTTGCTGAGCAGCCTTTTAGGTTATGTCGAAATATAGGACTCGTTTTACTGTGGATATAGATACTTTTGTACCTGTTTCCTCCAGCATCTTCACAAGGTCCTTTGCTGTTGTTCTGGGATTGATTTGCACTTTTCGCACCAAAGTACATTCATCTCTAGGAGACAGAAAGCGTCTCCTTCCTGAGCGGTATGACGGCTGTGTGGTCCCATGGTGTTCATACTTGCGTACTATTGTTTGTACAGATGAATGTGGTACCTTCAGGCATTTGGAAATTGCTCCCAAGGCTGAACCAGACTTGTGGAGGTCTACAATCATTTTTCTGAGATCTTGGCTGATTTCTTTTGATTTTCCCATGATGTCAAGCAAAGAGGCACTGAGTTTGAAGGTAGGTCTTGAAATACATCCACAGGTACACCTCCAATTTACTCAAAGGATGTCAATTAGCCTATCAGAAGCTTCTAAAGCCATGACATGATTTTCTGGAATTTTCCAAGCTGTTTAAAGGCAAGTCAACTTAGTGTATGTAAACTTCTGACCCACCGGAATTGTGATACAGTGAATTATGAAATAATCTGTCAGTAAACAATTGTTGGAAAAATTACTTGCGTCATGCACAAAATAGATGTCCTAACCGACTGTGGTTGAAAAACTAGTTTTAATGACTCCAACCTAAGTGTATGTACTCTATAGCTGCAATTTTATATATTGTACAGGTGTAGCATCTTAATTTGATCACTCTTTTGTTGCTGAGAATTATAGACAAGCTTCGTGATTTACATACATTCACTGAAAACCCTCACGTACACACGGTTATATTAACAGTATTGCACTTTTCATGTCGCATCATTTTAACCGGTTAATAGCCTAACCACCAATCAAGCAACATTCTGGATTTACACGTTCAAATCCTGTTGTTGAAGAATTATTTTGCTGCTACATTATAGGTCAAATTAAGATCCTACATCTGTATAGTATACTGTATGGATAATGAGCCTATGTTCTACAGTACATATACTGTGATCTTATATGCTTTCTACTGTCAAATGTATGGTCGTGATCCTATATACTGTGTAGTCTATGAACAATATGCTTTATGTCTGCCATGGCTGGCAACCTTGGTGTTGTGACTGTGTTAGAGAAGCACCGGGAATGAAATAGAATGATGAGGAGGAGGAGGAGGAGAGGAGAAGAGGAAGGCAATGACTCACAGTGTCCCTCTATCTCTCTGTTCACAGGCAATCTGGAGGAACAGTCATTAAGAACAGGTAGGGAGGGGAGGAGGGAGGGAGGGGGAGGGAGGGGGGGAGGGGGAGGGAGGGAGGGAGGGAGGGGGAGGGAGGGAGGGGGGGGGTGCACAAGATAACAAACTAAATAAACTTTACAGGATACACTCTGACCCACGTTCACATCTACTACATAGACTTGCATTCATGTACAGTACAGATATACACATATTACTCTAGCACTAAGTACCCACACGTATAACTATACACACACACACACAGACAGGAGGGAGGGAACAGTCTATTCTACCTCATCTGGCGATGCTGATAGCCTCTCTGTCCACACATTCAGAGCACTGTGCCTCACAGTTCATCTGTCGCTACATCCACTGTGTGTGCGCGCGCGTGCGTGCCTGCGTGTGTCACTACTGATGCGTCTCTACATGCCCTGGCACAACACATCCCAGGCCCTCTGAGAAAACCACGGCCAGACACACAGAGAGAGACCGAGGAATGATACTGTACTTTGGCAAAACATGTATTTTCTCACTGTAGAGTGGGCATTATGCAATGTTGATCTGCGGGTCCTCAAATGACCTAGGTTAACAGGGCTCTCTCTCTTGCCTCCCTGTACCCGCTGTGTGCCAGTTTGGGCGAGGAGTTCTACAGAGAGGCCATCGAGCACTGCCGCAGCTACAATGCCCGCCTGTGTGCTGAGCGCTCCATGCGCCTGCCCTTCCTGGACTCCCAGACCGGCGTGGCACAGAGCAACTGCTACATCTGGATGGAGAAGAACCACCGTGGCCCAGGTGTGTGGGTGTGTGTGTGTGTTCCAATGCATGCAGCCCTGTAATAAAACACAGGGTAAGAGGCAGCATGAAGAGGTATGAGGCCTGGGGTAGGGAGGTCTGGAACACATCTTTGGTTCTCCTCTGCTCTCAGCCCTTTGTCCTCGATGTTGTTCCTCCCTCTCCTCCCTCTCTCTTCCTTTCTCTCTCCCCCCTCTCTCACACCCCTGTATAGTATCAGTGTGTCTGTGTGTTTCACAGGAGGTTGGTGGCACCTTATTAGAGGAGGACGGCTTCGTGGTAATGGCTGGAGCCCTAATCAGTGGAACGGTATCAAAATACATTAAACACATGGTTACCATGGTTACCAGGTGTTTGATGCCATTCCATTTGCGCCGTTCCAGACGTTAGTATGAGCCGTCCTCCCCTCAGCAGCCTCCACTGGTGTGTGTGTGTGTGTGTGTGTGTGTGTGTGTGTGTGTGTGTGTGTGTGTGTGTGTGTGTGTGTGTGTGTGTGTGTGTGTGTGTGTGTGTGTGTGTGTGTGTGTGTGTGTGTGTGTGTGTGTGTGTGTGTGTGTGTGTGTGTGTGTGTGCGTGTGCGTGTGCGTGTGTACAGTATACCTGAGTTTTGAGTTACTTGTGTGTTTGAGTGTGGATGAGTGAGACTGTGTTGTTTTTACTGACATAAAAGGCCGATAGAGGTATTGCTTTGTCAAGCAAATAAACCTCAACCGAAGAATTATGTTTGCACAAAAAAACAAACCTATTTTTGAAGTGGATATAAAATGTTATTCACCTACAGAATCATTGCAAGTAGACAACACCATGGCCTTAACGCCTTCACCATAGCTGTGTCTGCTTTTCACATGACTTCATTCCTCTGGCGTTGTTTGGCCCCCAGGTTTGGCCCCAGGACAGCTGTATACTTACCCTGCCCGCTGCTGGCGCAAGAAGAGACGGTTAAACATTCTGGAGGACCCGCGCCTCGGACCCATTGAGTTTAAGATCGGTACGAGACAGACAGGAAAACCTGGAATGGAGGATGAGGAGGATGGGGGGGCAGAGGAGGCTGGTGGCACCTTAATTAGGGAGGACTGCCTCATGGTCATGGCTGGAGTGGGATATGTGGAATGGTATCAAATACATCAGTGGTTTCCAGACAGTGTTAGGAGCTGTTGTGTTAGTCTGTCAGGGCAAAGTGATAGCTGGGGATGAAGTCTAACATGTATTAGCAGGGGGAGTGTTACTGTTATGTGTGTATTGGTGGGGGGATACTAACGTACGGTATGGTGTGTGTGTGTGTGTTCAGACTACGAGGCGTCTCTGAAGAAGGAAGGGGGCTTGCCGGAGGGGCCGGTGTTGGAATCACTGCTCAGTGGGGAGACTCTGGACAAGAAGGTGGAGGCGAAGGAAGAGGAACCTATGAGCGAGTGCCAGGTAGGAGGAGCTTAGAATCACTCATGGTGGCCTGCACACACACACACGTACGCAAGTTCCAGTCTCCGTCTCTTATGCTCTCTCCGAGCCTGCTGACGTGTTCCTCTACATCTTCACCTTGGAGTTGCTGTGTAGTTTCTTTCTTCTCCTCCCCCTCTCACTCTCACTCTTTATGCCTCTCTTGCTCCCTTTCTCTCCTCTCTCTCTCCTCCCTCCTCTCTCTCCTCTCTCTCTCCTCCCTCCTCTCTCTCCTTTCTCCTCTCTCCTCTCTCCTCTTTCTCCTTTCTCCTGTCTCCTCTCTCTCTCTCTCCTCTCTCTCCTCCCTATCTCTTCTTTCTCTCCTCTCTCTCTCCTCTCTCTCTTTCCTCTCTCCTTTCTCCTCTCTCCTCTCTCTCCTCTCTTCTCTTTCTCCTTTCTCCTCTCACCACTCTCTCCATCTCTCGCTCTCTCTCTTCTCTCTCTCTCTCTCTCTCTCTCTCTCCCTCCCTCTTCTCTCTCTCTCGCTCTCTCTCTCTCCACTCTCCACTCTCTTCTCTCTCTCCCTCTCTCCCCTCTCTGCTCTCCCTCTCCCTCTCCCTCTCCCTCTCCCTCTCCCTCTCCCTCATGGCTCCGTCTGTAGTATCAGTGACTCTGGTTGGCAGTGACACATCCCCTGCATCCATGACACTCCCCCACTGGCACAGTTCCTCTCCTCCTCCCCAGATGAAGTGTGTATTTTGGACAGAGACTGTATGAGTGTGTGTTTAGGAGGGAGAGAGAGAGCGCTGATGTGTGTGTTTCTGAATCTGTGTGTGCCTGCTTCCTCTTCCGGATGAGCTGTCATCTCCTCTGTGAGCTCCGTGTCTCCAGTCCCTACCCCACCTGCTCCAGACGTCTTCCTTCCCTAAGGTCGACGATTAGCGCTTCAATAAATGGTCCACACAGCAAGCCCTGGGCTCCGTTGGGGCTAGGCCTCTGACCCTTGGCCTTGCCTAGCTCCTGTACCCAGCAGGAAGCTAACAGAGGAGGGCTTTGGTTTCCTCCTCCATTACAGCTTCTCTGGGCCTTGCCTAGCTCCTGTACCCAGCAGGAAGCTAACAGAGGAGGGCTTTGGTTTCCTCCTCCATTACAGCTTCTCTCCATATGCTCATTTTAGAGTTTGTTCTTTTGTCACTTGTGACACTTGTTTTTTTGTCACCTCTCTTTGTTATTTGTCAAGGATACTTTCACAGGCCCATGTGTTGTACTTTCTATTTGCAGAATATGTTGATACTTTTTGCCAATGAGAGGAAGTGTTTCTTTCACTCCTACATGAATAACAGCATAGTGTTCTCCTGGTCACTAGTAGTTTAAGGGGGGGGGGGTTGTGTTAAAAGGAGGGGAGGCCACCCTTACTGGTCTAATTTATTGATTGTCCTCTGGACTTACTGTCTCTGTGTCTTTCTCTGTCTCTGTGTCTCTCAATTCAATTTTCAATTCAATTCAATTCAAGGGGCTTTATTGGCATGGGAAACATGTGTTAACATTGCCAAAGCAAGTGAGGTAGATAATAGATAAAGTGAAATAAACAATAAAAATTAACAGTAGACATCACACATACAGAAGTTTCAAAACAATAAAGACATTGCAAATGTCATATTATATATACAGTGTTTTAACAATGTACAAATGGTAAAGGACACACGATCAAATAAATAAGCATAAATATGGGTTGTATTTACAATGGTGTGTGTTCTTCACTGGTTGCCCTTTTCTCGTGGCAACAGGCAACTCTCTCTCTGTACCTCTCCCTCTCTCTCTGTGTGTATCTTTCTCCCTCTCTTTCTCTCTTTGTATCTCTCTCTCTTTCTCTCTCTCTGTATCTCTCTCTCTTTCTCTGTGTGTATCCCTCTCTCTCTCTCTCTGTGTATCTCTCGTTGTCTCTGTATCTCCCTCTCTGTATATCTTTCTCCCTCTCTCTTTCACTCTGTACCTCTCCCTCTCTCTCTGTGTGTATCTTTCTCCCTATCTCTCTCTCTCTGTATCTCTCTCTCTCTCTGTGTCTCTCTCTCTCTCTGTCTCTCTCTCTCTCTCTATCTCTCTCTCTCTCTCTCTCTCTCTCTCTCTCTCTCTCTCTCTCTCTCTCTCTCTCTTTCTCTCTGTATCTCTCTCTCTCTGTATCTCTCTCTCTCTGTGTATCTCTCTCTCTCTCTGTATCTCTCTCTCTCTCGTTGTGTGTATCTCTCTTTCTCTTTCTCTCTCTGTATATCTTTCTCCCTCTCTCTTTCTCTCTGTATCTCTCCATCTCTCTCTGTGTATCTTTCTCCCTCTCTCTTTCTCTCTGTATCTCTCCATCTCTCTATCTGTGTATCTTTCTCTCTCTCTCTCTCTCTCTCTCTCTCTCTCTCTCTCTGTGTATCTCTCTCTCTCTCTCTCTCTCTCTCTCTCTCTCTCTCTCGGTGTGTCTCTCTCTCTCTCTGTATCTCTCTCTCTCTCACTGTGTGTATCTCTCTTTCTCTCTTTATCTTTCTCTCTCTGTATATCTTTCTCCCTCTCTTTTTCTCTCTGTATATCTCCATCTCTCTCTCTGTGTATCTTTCTCCCTCTCTTTCTCTCTGTGTATCTCTCCATCTCTCTCTCTGTGTATCTTTCTCTCTGTGTATCTTTCCCCCTCTCTTTCTCTCTGTGTATCTCTCTATTTGTTTTTGTCCCATGTATTACCTGGTCTCTGTTTTATTGTACTGTTATCCAGTAGCAGCACCAGGAATTCACTGGGGTAGCTGCACATTCTTTATTGGGGAGCTCGTGGAGATACTAGGCTTATTTTGAGGGTGCTTCAGCACCGGCAAGCCCCTCCCTGGAGCGCCTCCCTGCTGATATCTCGTCTGAGCTGCTCCTCTGATGTTCTGGTGTGTCTTCTGCTTCAGAAGTTGCTGGTCGGTGATTTCCCCCATGAACTGGAAGCGGAGGAGATGGAAGAGGACGTCCCCAAACGCAAGAACCGCAAGAACCGCGAAGGACGGGTAAGACGAGTGAAACACACAGGACGATACAGCCATCTACTGTACCTGTATGTTGTCACTGCATAGGGCAACATTTTCCTCTCGCAAATACACAAGAAATCAAATCAAATCAAATCAAATCTTATTTGTCACATACACATGGTTAGCAGATGTTAATGCGAGTGTAGCAAAATGCTTGTGCTTCTAGTTCCGACAATGCAGTGATAACCAACAAGTAATCTAACTAACAATTCCAAAACTACTGTCTTATACACAGTGTAAGGGGATAAAGAATATGTACATAAGGATATATGAATGAGTGATGGTACAGAGCAGCATAAAGTAGATGGTATCGAGTACAGTATATACATATGAGATGAGTATGTAGACAAAGTAAACAAAGTGGCATAGTTAAAGTGGCTAGTGATACATGTATTACATAAGGATGCAGTCGATGATGTAGAGTACAGTATATACGTATGCATATGAGATGAATAATGTAGGGTAAGTAACATTATATAAGGTAGCATTGTTTAAAGTGGCTAGTGATATATTTACATAATTTCCCATAAATTCCCATAGCACTCCCACAAGAGTGCTATGAGTTAAAGCACCGCAACATTTTACATAAATGGGAGATCTGAAACTTCCACTTCCAATTGCATCGCATGTAGTGTGTATCCATGTGTATACCAAAACTGCTTCAACTAAACTTCCTTCTCACATTTTGCTCATATTGTAATTTCACTCCTCCTGTCTATTTGAAATGTTACTGTATTTGAAATGTTACTTGAATTTGAACTGTTAATTTAATTTCACTCATCCTCTCTTTTCTCTTTCAACTTCCCGTTAACACTTTGCTATTTATCAAGAGAAGTAACTTATAGAAAAACCATTAATGGAGGTAAAACAGCCGGTCAACTCATCCATTGCCCTGAATGAGACAGTTACAGGCTTCCTCCCTCCATCCAGTTCCCTTCACATTTCAGAGAGCTAGCTGACTCTCTTGTCTAGTACGTAGGACCCACTGGGAGTTGTGCAAACTCCAGCCTCTCAAGTGGTGCTATCAAATCCTCGTGGAAGCCCTCTCCCTCTCCTCCTGCTGTACTGAGAGGGTGAGGGGAAGCAGCTCCTTAATCCATTCTAGCTCCTCTGCTCTGGCTGGCTCTCTTCTCTCCTCTTCTCTCCTCTTCACTCCTCTTCTGTTCTCTTCTCCTTCCGGCTCCTCTCTCCTGCCCGCTCCTCTTCTCTGCTCTTCTGTTCTCTTCTCCTTCCGGCTCCTCTCTCCTGCCCGCTCCTCTTCTCTGCTCTTCTGTTCTCTTCTCCTTCCGGCTCCTCTCTCCTGCCCGCTCCTCTTCTCTGCTCTTCTCTTCTCCTTCCGGCTCCTCTCTCCTGCCCGCTTCTCTTCTCTGCTCTTCTCTTCTCTTCTCCTTCTGGCTCCTCTCTCCCGCCTGCTTCTCTTCTCTTCTCTGCTCTTCTCTTCTCTTCTCCTTCCGGCTTCTCTCTCCTGCCCGCTCCTCTTCCCTGCTCTTCTCTTCTCCTTCCAGCTCCTCTCTCCTGCCCGCTCCTCTTCTCTGCTCTTCTCTTCTCCTTCCGGCTCCTCTCTCCTGCCCGCTCCTCTTCTCTGCTCTTCTCTTCTCCTTCCGGCTCCTCTCTCCTGCCCGCTTCTCTTCTCTGCTCTTCTCTTCTCTTCTCCTTCCGGCTCCTCTCTCCTGCCCGCTCCTCTTCTCTGCTCTTCTCCTTCCGGCTCCTCTCTCCTGCCCGCTCCTCTTCTCTGCTCTTCTCTTCTCTTCTCCTTCCGGCTCCTCTCTCCTGCCCGCTTCTCTTCTCTGCTCTTCTCTTCTCTTCTCCTTCCGGCTCCTCTCTCCTACCCGCTCCTCTTCTCTGCTCTTCTCTTCTCCTTCCGGCTCCTCTCTCCTGCCCGCTCCTCTTCTCTGCTCTTCTCTTCTCCTTCCGGCTCCTCTCTCCTGCCCGCTCCTCTTCTCTGCTCTTCTCTTCTCTTCTCCTTCCGGCTCCTCTTTCCTGCCTGCTTCTCATCTCTTCTCTTCTCTTCTCTTCTCTTCTCTTCTCTTCTCTTCTCTTCTCTTTCTTCTCTTTCCGGCTCCTCTCTCCTGCCCGCTCCTCTTCTCTCAGGCAGTCAGACGTACAGTAGCAGCCGTGCACTGAGTACCAAGAAGCCCCCCTCTCAGCTTTAAAGATAAAACATATACATATTCATATCTCAGTTCACTATACTCAATTCGTACATTTTGGGAGGGAGGTTGGAAACAAGTCATTATTGCAAGTGTATTAGTAGTGTATGAATGGTCGTGTGGGCATTAGATACAGGGCATTGTATGCACAGTATTTTGACATGCAGTGAGTTATCAGATCACGTACGTGGATGCATTCTAAAGAACTCTTATTAGACGAGAAAGGCATCTCTCTCTCTCCGTCCTGTGTGAAGCCTCGCTGCGGGCTGTAAGACTGTATCTGTCATCCAAACAGCCATGTTGTTAATTGGAGCTTGAAGTTCCCTGGTAGGTGTCATCAACCCCGCCTGTCTGAGGAAAGAGTGATTAGAGTGAAGGGGGGGGCACCTGTTAAAGTAGCAGATGTGTGTGTGTGTGTGTGTGTGTGTGTGTGTGTGTGTGTGTGTGTGTGTGTGTGTGTGTGTGTGTGTGTGTGTGTGTGTGTGTGTGTGTGTGTGTGTGTGTGTGTGTGTGTGTGTGTGTGTGTGAACTCCGTTCACCCGTCTGTGTTCTCGTTGCAGGCCTGTGGTGTAGGGGGTATGAGGAAGAGACAAGAACCCAGCACCATTGAGGACAGGGACAAGCCGTACGTCTGTGACAGTGAGTATCACACGAGCGCACGTGAACGCACACACACATGCGCGCATGCACGCACAGACACACACACACACACACACACACACACACACACACACACACACACACACACACACACACACACACACACACACACACACACACACACACACACACACACACACACACACACACACACACACACACACACACCATGTCTAAGAACCATAGACAACATTCTTACTGCAGGCTAAACTACGCTGGCAAGCATATGGCTGCTGTCTCCACTCTGCACAAAGCAAGCAATTCTCTCACTGCCAATGTTAAGGGGACAACTCCTCTGGTGGGAATGAGAGCGCTGTTAAGGCTGCTAGAACAACAAGCGTATAACGGGAACACTATCGAGCAATATTCCAACTGAAACGGTGACATGGCATTAGCTCGCGATGGATCAGCATTCATTCATTGTGAGTGTATCTATTTTCAGTGCCGCACGATTGATAGATATGGTATAAGTATGTCATGCTGATTGTATTGGGCTACATTTAGTTATGTATCTTGATTTTGT
Source organism: Oncorhynchus keta (assembly GCF_023373465.1). Taxonomy (NCBI): domain Eukaryota; kingdom Metazoa; phylum Chordata; class Actinopteri; order Salmoniformes; family Salmonidae; genus Oncorhynchus; species Oncorhynchus keta. The sequence continues at coordinate 38,005,175 of NC_068421.1, forward strand.
GTGTGTGTGTGTTCCAGTCTGTGGGAAGCGCTATAAAAACCGCCCGGGCCTGAGCTACCACTACACTCACACACACCTAGCGGACGAGGAGGGAGAGGAGGACTCTGAGCGACACACCCTGCCCTTCCAGCGCAAGAACAACCACAAGCGTGAGTCCATGTGTTACAGCAGGCTCTGCGCTCTACCCTGAGGCTGGCTACTGCACTATGTCATGTGTTACAGCGGGCTCTACACTCTACCCTGAGGCTGGCTACTGCACTATGTCATGTGTTACAGCAGGTTCTACACTCTACCCTGAGGCTGGCTACTGCACTATGTCATGTGTTACAGCGGGCTCTACGCTCTACCCTGATGCTGGCTGCTACACTATGTCATGTGTTACAGCGGGCTCTACGCTCTACCCTGAGGCTAGCTACTGCACTATGTCATGTGTTACAGCGGGCTCTACCCTGAGGCTGGCTACTGCACTATGTCATGTGTTTCAGCGGCCTCTACGCTCTATCCTGAGGCTGGCTGCTGCACAATGTCATGTGTTACAGCGGGCTCTGCGCTCTACCCTGAGGCTGGCTGCTGCACTATGTCATGTGTTACAGCGGCCTCTACGCTCTACCCTGAGGCTGGCTGCTACACTATGTCATGTGTTACAGCGGGCTCTACGCTCTACCCTGAAGCTGGCTGATGCACTATGTCATGTGTTACAGCGGGCTCTGCGCTCTACCCTGAGGATGGCTACTGCACTATGTCACGTGTTACAGCGGGCTCTGCGCTCTACCCTGAGGCTGGCTGCTACACTATGTCATGTGTTTCAGCGGGCTCTACTCTGAGGCTGGCTGCTGCACTATGTCATGTGTTACAGCGGGCTCTGCGCTCTACCCTGAGGCTGGCTACTGCACTATGTCATGTGTTACAGCGGGCTCTATGCTCTACCTTGAGACTGGCTACTGCACTATGTCATGTGTTACAGCGGGCTCTACTCTGAGGCTGGCTACTGCACTATGTCATGTGTTACAGCGGGCTCTACCCTGAGGCTGGCTACTGCACTATGTCACGTGTTACAGCGGGCTCTACGCTCTACCCTGAGGCTGGCTGCTACACTATGTCACGTGTTACAGCGGGCTCTACGCTCTACCCTGAGGCTGGCTGCTGCACTATGTCATGTGTTACAGCGGGCTCTGCGCTCTACCCTGAGGATGGCTACTGCACTATGTCACGTGTTACAGCGGGCTCTACGCTCTACCCTGAGGCTGGCTGCTGCACTATGTCATGTGTTACAGCGGGCTCTGCGCTCTACCCTGAGGCTGGCTACTGCACTATGTCATGTGTTACAGCGGGCTCTATGCTCTACCTTGAGACTGGCTACTGCACTATGTCATGTGTTACAGCGGGCTCTACTCTGAGGCTGGCTACTGCACTATGTCATGTGTTACAGCGGGCTCTACCCTGAGGCTGGCTACTGCACTATGTCACGTGTTACAGCGGGCTCTACGCTCTACCCTGAGGCTGGCTGCTACACTATGTCATGTGTTTCAGCGGGCTCTACGCTCTACCCTGAGGCTGGCTGCTACACTATGTCATGTGTTTCAGCGGGCTCTATGCTCTACCTTGAGGCTGGCTGCTACACTATGTCATGTGTTTCAGCGGGCTCTACTCTGAGGCTGGCTGCTACACTATGTCATGTGTTACAGCGGGCTCTACGCTCTACCCTGAGGCTGGCTGCTACACTATGTCATGTGTTTCAGCGGGCTCTATGCTCTACCTTGAGGCTGGCTGCTACACTATGTCATGTACCCTCCACTCTCATGTCACGTCAGAGTAACCCACGCTGGACGCAGTATCCTACAGAATGTTCAATGTAGTAGCATTTCTGTCTGTCTGCATGTCTGTGATGCTGTTTCTCTAGCCCGGCCCTGAATTGGACGGTGTTAATTGGCTGAGCAGGGACATTGAGAGGAAGTGTGTCGGGAGGGGTGGGGGGGGGGCTTTTTGTTCCCCTCTCTCCCCCGGCCCGTTCCATGTCCGAGGTTGGTCATTTACACTGAGCACGTCTGCATCCCAAATGGCACTTTGTAGGGAATAGGGTGTCATTTGGGACGCGGGCAGAAACACAGCTGTAGTCGTCCCCACATCAATGTCCTTGTAGAAAAATACCCATTTACCTCCTGGAGTTAATTGGCTGAGTGCTGGTTTAGATTGGCCTGTCTTAGTGGATTGTCCGTCACTGGGTCCTGGTGCTGAGGCTTGTGTGTTCTGTGTTGTGTCGTGTGTGTGCTGCAGTTTCAGGACTCCGCAGGGTGAATGAGAAGACATTGGTTGCATTTGAGAGGTTTATTATCCTCCTCTCTTCTCCTCCTGCTACACACACGCACGCACTCACACACGCACGCACGCACGCACTCACTCACTCACAAACTCACACACGCGCGCACGCATGCACTCACACACTCACTCACTCACTCACTCACTCACTCACTCACTCACTCACTCACACACACACTCACCAATACATGCACAAAACTCAATCCTCTTGTGAAATGAAAATAGAAGCCTATTGTTTGTGTGGGTGTTTCTATCTTATGGTTTTCCCAATATGCTAAGTGTCAAGTTGCAGATGCACCCCCTCCTTTATATTACACCATATATAATGATATTACTATTAATGGTTATAATGAAACTGGTCCATACATTATTCATGTAATATTCTCCCTAAAATGTGGCTAGACTAGAGTCTGTAAGCCTGGTTCAGGCAAAGTTAAAGGAACACTCCAACCAAAAAACTATATTTTAGTATTTGTTGCATTAGTCCATTGTTGATATAGTCCCAGAATATTTTGCATGTCCGCAATCAAGTTTTCAAGACATATTTTGAAATGCAGAACTTTCAAAATGCAGAAATCCAAATGGAGTAGAAGATTTGCTGAAATCCAAAGTCTCTTTCTGCTTTTTTAAAATGTAGTTATTTTACCCCCCCATCATCCTCTCCCTCTTCTCTCTGACTCTCTCTCCCCCTCTTCTCTCTGACTCTCTCTCCCCCTCTTCTCTCTGACCCTCTCTCCCTCTCTTCTCTCTGACCCTCTCTCCCTCTCTTCTCTCTGACCCTCTCTCCCTCTCTTCTCTCTGACCCTCTCTCCCTCTCTTCTCTCTGACCCTCTCTCCCTCTCTTCTCTCTGACCCTCTCTCCCTCTCTTCTCTCTGACCCTCTCTCCCTCTCTTCTCTCTGACCCTCTCTCCCTCTCTTCTCTCTGACCCTCTCTCCCTCTCTTCTCTCTGACCCTCTCTCCCTCTCTTCTCTCTGACCCTCTCTCCCTCTCTTCTCTCTGACCCTCTCTCCCTCTCTTCTCTCTGACCCTCTCTCCCTCTCTTCTCTCTGACCCTCTCTCCCTCTCTCCGTTTCCCATCAGTTTGATGAATGACAGATTATTCCACAAGGAGATGAGATTCTCTCTTTCCCTCTCCTCTCTCTCACGGTTCACCATGCCTTCTTTCCTCTCCCTCTTCTCTCTGACTCTCTCTCTCTCTCTCTCTCTCTCTCTCTCTCTCTCTCACGGTTCACCATGCCTTCTTTCCTCTCCCTCTTCTCTCTGACTCTCTCTCTCTCTCTCTCTCACGGTTCACCATGCCTTCTTTCTCTCCCTCTTCTCTCTGACTCCTCTCTCTCTCTCTCTCTCTCACGGTTCACCATGCCTTCTTTCCTCTCCCTCTTCTCTCTGACTCTCTCTCTCTCTCTCTCTCTCTCACGGTTCACCATGCCTTCTTTCCCTCTCCCCCTCTTCTCTCTGACCCTCTCTCTCTCTCTCTCTCTCTCTCTCTCAGTTTGATGAATGACAGGTTCACCATGCCTTCTTTCCTCTCCCTCTTCTCTCTGACGGTTCATGCCTTCTTTCCTCTCCCTCTTCTCTCTCTCTCTCTCTCTCTCTCTCTCTCTCTCTCACGGTTCACCATGCCTTCTTTCCTCTCCCTCTTCTCTCTGACTCTCTCTCTCTCTCCCTCTCTCTCTTTCACGGTTCACCATGCCTTCTTTCCTCTCCCTCTTCTCTCTGACTCTCTCTCTCTCTCTCTCTCTCTCTCTCACGGTTCACCATGCCTTCTTTCCTCTCCCTCTTCTCTCTGTCTCTCTCTCTCTCTCTCTCTCTCTCTCTCTCTCACGGTTCACCATGCCTTCTTTCCTCTCCCTCTTCTCTCTGACTCTCTCTCTCTCTCTCCCTCTCTCTCTTTCACGGTTCACCATGCCTTCTTTCCTCTCCCTCTTCTCTCTGACTCTCTCTCTCTCTCTCTCTCTCTCTCTCTCACGGTTCACTCATGCCTCTCTTTCCTCTCTCCTCGGTTCACCATGCCTTCTTTCCTCTCCCTCTCTCTGACTCTCTCTCTCTCTCTCCCTCTCTCTTTCACGGTTCACCATGCCTTCTTTCCTCTCCCTCTTCTCTCTGACTCTCTCTCTCTCTCTCTCCCTCTCTCTCTTTCACGGTTCACCATGCCTTCTTTCCTCTCCCTCTTCTCTCTGACTCTCTCTCTCTCTCTCTCTCTCTCACGGTTCACCATGCCTTCTTTCCTCTCCCTCTTCTCTCTGACTCTCTCTCTCTCTCTCCCTCTCTCTCTTTCACGGTTCACCATGCCTTCTTTCCTCTCCCTCTTCTCTCTCTCTCTCTCTCTTTCTCTCTCTCTCTCTCTCTCTCTCTCTCTCTCTCTCTCTCTCTCTCTCTCTCTCTCACGGTTCACCATGCCTTCTTTCCTCTCCCTCTTCTCTCTGACTCTCTCTCTCTCTCTCTCTCTCACGGTTCACCATGCTTTCTTTCCTCTCCCTCTTCTCTCTGACTCTCTCTCTCTCTCTCTCCCTCTCTCTCTCTCACGGTTCACCATGCCTTCTTTCCTCTCCCTCTTCTCTCTCTCTCTCTCTCTCTCTCTCTCTCTCTCTCTCTCTCTCTCTCTCTCTCTCTCTCTCTCTCTCTCTCTCTCACGGTTCACCATGCCTTCTTTCCTCTCCCTCTTCTCTCTTACTCTCTCTCTCTCTCTCTCTCACGGTTCACCATGCCTTATTTCCTCTCCCTCTTCTCTCTGACTCTCTCTCTCTCTCTCTCTCTCACGGTTCACCATGCTTTCTTTCCTCTCCCTCTTCTCTCTGACTCTCTCTGACTCTCTCTCTCTCCATTTCTTTCTCTCTGCTTTTGTCTTGTGATTTATCCATCGCTTGTTTTTTTCCTTCATTTTCTTTCTATATTTATTTCCATTGCAGGATTTGAAGCCGATTGTTCAATTGAACTGCAGCATAGAAATTCATGGCTGCCTCTCGATTTTTTTTTTCTTCATGAAGTGACAGAGGCAGGGGGGGTGGGGGGTGGGGGCTGGTTTTGGGCATTGATGTGACGGGGGATTGAGGAGGGGGAGAGGGGGGGGGGTGTTTACTTTAGAGGTCGGCCCTCTGGTGTGCACCTGAAAATTGGTTTTGTGAGCAGAAAGAGTCAAGCCAGTACTCGTTAAGTCCTCTCCCCAAAACAGAATTGAGATTCCGAGTCTGGTTTATCTGGACGGACAGACGGTCGGAGGAGTGAGAGCAGGAGGGGGGGATGGAGGGAGGGAGGGGGGAATGGAGGGACGGAGAGGTGTAACATGTAATTGAGCCCTTTTTGAAGGTCAGCGTCCTTTTGTTCCTGTTTTTCTTTTTGAATATATTTATTTCTTTTAAATTCTTTCCCAGTTTCACCTCGCTCACAAAATGGCTTCGCTCACCTTGCTCCGCCACTGTGAGAAGGAATCCTTGTGATCAGCTATAAGGACTAAATGAATTATGTATCAACCCTAAAATGGCGTCCTGGCTGTCTCTGTTCTCTTTCTCTTTTTCTCGCTCTCTCTGTCTGTCTGTGGGGTAGAATACTATATGTGGAATGAGATCTATGGAGTCTGGTGGTTGGTTCTGTTCCAGCATATTCACATGTGATGAAAGTCCTGCAGGAAGAGAGAGCGAGTGGTCTTTTTAATGAGAGTCTAGTGACAGTGACAGTGGAGGGCCTGTGTCACTGTGTCATTGTAGGGACCTCGAACGTTCAGGCAGCTTCACAGACACTATAGAAGCTCCAGTCTAGAGCGCCCAGTTCAATTGTATGTAGTTGTTACAATATTTTGTGAGTGGGCAACATATACTATCATCCAAAATGGACAAGTTGAATTATTTTGCCATGTTAAATGATTTTATAATGCGCTAATGTGGACAGTTTGTGTTACTGCCTTACACAAACTCGCAGTTACAATTGAGTGATTTTGACCTCAGATTGTTGATGTTAATATAACAGTTTATGGTCATCAAGATAAAACTAAATAAATTTCTTTAAACAGATAACTATACTGAACAAATATATAAACACAACATGTAAAGTGTTGGTTCCATGTTTCATGAGCTGAAATAATAAGATCCCATATCTTTTCCATTCGCACAAAAAGCTTATTTCTCTCACATTTTGTGCACAAATGTAACATCCTCGTTAGTGAGCATTTCTCCTTTACCAAGATAATCCATCCACCTGACAGGTGTGGCATATCAAGAAGCTGATTAAACAGCATGATCATTACACAGGTGCACCTTGTGCTGGGGACCATACACGGCTACTCTAAAATGTGCAATTCTATCACAAAACAATGCCACAGATGTCTCAAGTTTTGAGGGAGTGTGCAATTGACATGCTGACTGCCGGAATGTCCACCAGAGGTGTTGACAGATAATTGAATGTTCATTTCTCTACCATAAGCCGCATCCAATGTCATTTTAGAAAATTTGGCAGTACATCCAACCGGCCTGACAACATTTACATTACATTTTACATTTAAGTCATTTAGCAGACGCTCTTATCCAGAGCGACTTACAAATTGGTGCATTCACCTTATGACATCCAGTAGAATAGTAACTTACAATAGTGCATCTAAATCTTAAAGGGGGGTGAGAAGAAATACTTATCCTATCCTAGGTATTCCTTAAAGAGGTGGGGTTTCAGGTGTCTCCGGAAGGTGGTGATTGACTCCGCTGTCCTGGCGTCGTGAGGGAGTTTGTTCCACCATTGGGGGGCCAGAACAGCGAACAGTTTTGACTGGGCTGAGCGGGAACTGTACTTCCTCAGTGGTAGGGAGGCGAGCAGGCCAGAGGTGGATGAACGCAGTGCCCTTGTTTGGGTGTAGGGCCTGATCAGAGCCTGGAGGTACTGAGGTGCTGTTCCCCTCACAGCTCCGTAGGCAAGCACCATGGTCTTGTAGCAGATGCGAGCTTCAACTGGAAGCCAGTGGAGAGAGCGGAGGAGCGGGGTGACGTGAGAGAACTTGGGAAGGTTGAACACCAGACGGGCTGCGGCGTTCTGGATGAGTTGTAGGGGTTTAATGGCACAGGCAGGGAGCCCAGCCAACAGCGAGTTGCAGTAGTCCAGACGGGAGATGACAAGTGCCTGGATTAGGACCTGCGCCGCTTCCTGTGTGAGGCAGGGTCGTACTCTGCGGATGTTGTAGAGCATGAACCTACAGGAACGGGCCACCGCCTTGATGTTAGTTGAGAACGACAGGGTGTTGTCCAGGATCACGCCAAGGTTCTTAGCGCTCTGGGAGGAGGACACAATGGAGTTGTCAACCGTGATGGCGAGATCATGGAACGGGCAGTCCTTCCCCGGGAGGAAGAGCAGCTCCGTCTTGCCGAGGTTCAGCTTGAGGTGGTGATCCGTCATCCACACTGATATGTCTGCCAGACATGCAGAGATGCGATTCGCCACCTGGTCATCAGAAGGGGGAAAGGAGAAGATTAATTGTGTGTCGTCTGCATAGCAATGATAGGAGAGACCATGTGAGGTTATGACAGAGCCAAGTGACTTGGTGTATAGCGAGAATAGGAGAGGGCCTAGAACAGAGCCCTGGGGACACCAGTGGTGAGAGCGCGTGGTGAGGAGACAGATTCTCGCCACGCCACCTGGTAGGAGCGACCTGTCAGGTAGGACGCAATCCAAGCGTGGGCCGCGCCGGAGATGCCCAACTCGGAGAGGGTGGAGAGGAGGATCTGATGGTTCACAGTATCGAAGGCAGCCGATAGGTCTAGAAGGATGAGAGCAGAGGAGAGAGAGTTAGCTTTAGCAGTGCGGAGCGCCTCCGTCATACAGAGAAGAGCAGTCTCAGTTGAATGACTAGTCTTGAAACCTGACTGATTTGGATCAAGAAGGTCATTCAGAGAGAGATAGCGGGAGAGCTGGCCAAGGACGGCACGTTCAAGAGTTTTGGAGAGAAAAGAAAGAAGGGATACTGGTCTGTAGTTGTTGACATCGGAGGGATTGAGTGTAGGTTTTTTCAGAAGGGGTGCAACTCTCGCTCTCTTGAGGACGGAAGGGACGTAGCCAGCGGTCAGGGATGAGTTGATGAGCGAGGTGAGGTAGGGGAGAAGGTCTCCGGAAATGGTCTGGAGAAGAGAGGAGGGGATAGGGTCAAGCGGGCAGGTTGTTGGGCGGCCGGCCGTCACAAGACGCGAGATTTCATCTGGAGAGAGAGGGGAGAAAGAGGTCAGAGCACAGGGTAGGGCAGTGTGAGCAGAACCAGCGGTGCCGTTTGACTTAGCAAACGAGGATCGGATGTCGTCGACCTTCTTTTCAAAATGGTTGACGAAGTCATCTGCAGAGAGGGAGGAGGGGGAGGGGGAGGAGGATTCAGGAGTGAGGAGAAGGTGGCAAAGAGCTTCCTAGGGTTAGAGGCAGATGCTTGGAATTTAGAGTGGTAGAAAATGGCTTTAGCAGCAGAGACAGAGGAGGAGAATGTAGAGAGGAGGGAGTGAAAGAATGCCAGGTCCGCAGGGAGGCGAGTTTTCCTCCATTTCCGCTCAGCTGCCCGGAGCCCTGTTCTGTGAGCTCGCAATGAGTCGTCGAGCCACGGGGCGGGAGGGGAGGACCGCGCCGGCCTGGAGGATAGGGGACATAGAGAGTCAAAGGATGCAGAAAGGGAGGAGAGGAGGGTTGAGGAGGCAGAATCAGGAGAGGTTGGAGAAGGTTTGAGCAGAGGGAAGAGATGATAGGATGGAAGAGGAGAGAGTAGCGGGGGAGAGGGAGCGAAGGTTGGGACGGCGCGATACCATCCGAGTAGGGGCCGTGTGGGAGGTGTTAGATGAGAGCGAGAGGGAAAAGGATACGAGGTAGTGGTCGGAGACTTGGAGGGGAGTTGCAATGAGGTTAGTGGAAGAACAGCATCTAGTAAAGATGAGGTCGAGCGTATTGCCTGCCTTGTGAGTAGGGGGGGGAGGTGAGAGGGTGAGGTCAAAAGAGGAGAGGAGTGGAAAGAAGGAGGCAGAGAGGAATGAGTCAAAGGTAGACGTGGGGAGGTTAAAGTCGCCCAGCACTGTGAGAGGTGAGCCGTCCTCAGGAAAGGAGCTTATCAAGGTATCAAGCTCATTGATGAACTCTCCGAGGGAACCTGGAGGGCGATAAATGATAAGGATGTTAAGCTTGAAAGGGCTGGTAACTGTGACAGCATGGAATTCAAAGGAGGCGATAGACAGATGGGTGAGGGGAGAAAGAGAGAATGACCACTTGGGAGAGATGAGGATCCCGGTGCCACCACCCCGCTGACCAGAAGCTCTCGGGTGTGCGAGAACACGTGGGCGGACGAAGAGAGAGCAGTAGGAGTAGCAGTGTTGTCTGTGGTGATCCATGTTTCCGTCAGTGCCAAGAAGTCGAGGGACTGGAGGGAGGCATAGGCTGAGATGAACTCTGCCTTGTTGGCCGCAGATCGGCAGTTCCAGAGGCTACCGGAGACCTGGAACTACACGTGGGTCGTGCGCGCTGGGACCACCAGATTAGGGTGGCCGCGGCCACGCGGTGTGGAGCGTTTGTATGGTCTGTGCAGAGAGGAGAGAACAGGGATAGACAGACACATAGTTGACAGGCTACAGAAGAGGCTACGCTAATGCAAAGGAGATTGGAATGACAAGTGGACTACACGTCTCGAATGTTCAGAAAGTTAAGCTTACGTAGCAAGAAACTTATTGACTAAAATGATTAAAATGATACAGTACTGCTGAAGTAGGCTAGCTGGCAGTAGCTGCGTTGTTGACACTACACTAATCAAGTCGTTCCGTTGAGTGTAATAGTTTCTGCAGTGCTGCTATTCGGGGGCTAGCTGGCTAGCTAGCAGTGTTGTTTACGTTACGTTGCGTTAAAAGAACGACAATAGCTGGCTAGCTAACCTAGAAAATCGCTCTAGACTACACAATTATCTTTGATACAAAGACGGCTATGTAGCTAGCTATGTAGCTAGCTACGATCAAACAAATCAAACCGTTGTACTGTAATGAAATGAAATGAAAATGTGATACTACCTGTGACTGCGACCGGGTTGTTGAGTGCTATTCAGTAGACGTTGGCTAGCTGTTAGCTGTTAGCTGTTGGCTTGCTAGCAGAGTCTCCTACGTTAAGGACGACAAATAGCTGGCTAGCGAACCTCGGTAAGTTAAGATAATCACTCCAAGACTACACACTCTAAACTACACAATTATCTTGGATACAAAGACAGCTATGTAGCTAGCTAACACTAAACTAATCAAGTCGTTCAGTTGAGTGTAATAGTGTAATAGCACTACAGTGATGCTAATCTGTGGGCGTTTGCTAGCTGCTGGGCGAATAGCAGTGAAGGCTACGTTAGGGCGACGAAATACGATAATTATGCAATTATCTCTGATACAAGGACGGCTATGTAGCTAGCTAAGAAGCAATTGCTAAGATTAGACAAATCAACCGTTGTACTATAATGAAATGTAATGAAATGTAATGAAAAAGTTATACTACCTGCGGAGCGAAGTGCGATGCGACCGCTCGCTCCAACCCGGAGTCCACGTGTAATCACGCCATCCCAGGACCTCCACATCCGGCTTCTTCACCTGCGGGATCATCTGAGACCAGCCACCTGGACAGTTGATGAAACTAAAGAGTATTTCTGTCTATAATAAAGTCCTTTTGTAGGGAAAAACTCATTTTGATTGGCTGCACTCCTGCCCAGTCATGTGAAATCCATAGATTAGGGCCTAATTAATTTATTCCAATTGACTGATTTCCTCATACGAACTGTAACTCAGTAGAATCTTTGAAATTGTTGCATGTTGCGTTTTATGTTTTTGTTCAGTATATATTTGGTTTGGTACCATTAATTAACTCGTCCACCTGTCCATCGCATTATTTAAACCGCAGTTGTGAAATTCAAACTCACAAATGGCGAGGGAAAATGGGGGCGCTCTCTTTATAAAATCCGCCGGCCACAAACAAATACGTGTATTTGACATTCAAGCGATCACTCAAAGAGTCTATTTAGACCTACCCATGGAGAGATGATTCTGTGAAATTTTCCAGTCCAAAAAGTGTTGTATTTCCTTCTGTGTATTGGCCAGCTACTGTAAACATTGTCCCACAAGGAAGTGAGTTGATAAAAACAGGTTCTCATCCATCGACAGGTATATCTAGTGTACCCAGAGCACAAATGACACATGTAGTGGCAGTGAATTGTCCCAGTACCATTGATTTCCATACAATATTGACGTGAGTGATTCATCTGCGTATTTATTACAGTAGAACAAGCGAATCAATTTTAGTCTGGAATGACCACTTGGTAAATTTGATGCGTGAGAAGGTAAGGTACTAATTTAGCAATTTGCAAGTTATCTGAACAAGTGTGTGTGTGTGTGTGTGTGTGTGTGTGTGTGTGTGTGTGTGTGTGTGTGTGTGTGTGTGTGTGTGTGTGTGTGTGTGTGTGTGTGTGTGTGTGTGTGTGTGCGTGTGTGTATAGGGAGTAATTGTATGTATGTATTAGTCTTGAACATATCACAACTTTTTTCAGCATATTGATTATGAATTTATTTTAAAACTGCAGTTTTGACACTTGGCTATATAGAGTTGAAATCGGAAGTTTACATACACCTTTACATACAGCCAATGACATTTAAACTCAGTTTTTCACAATTCCTGACATTTAATCCTAGTAAAAATTCCCTGTTTTAGGTCAGTTAAGATCACCACTTTATTTTAAGAATGTGAAATGTCAGAATAATAATAGAGAGAATGATTTATTTCAGCTTTTATTTCTTTCATCACATTCCCAGTGGGTCAGAAGTTTACATACAATCAATTAGTATTTGGTAGCATTGCTTTTCAATTGTTTAACTTGGATCAAATGTTTCAGGTAGCCTTCCACAAGCTTCCCACAATAAGTTGGGTGAATTTTGGCCCATTCCTCCTGACAGCGCTGGTGTAACTGAGTCAGGTTTGCAGGCTTCCTTGCTCACACACACTTTTAAGTTCTGCCCACACATTTTCTATGGGATTGAGGTCAGGTATTACTGACCACTCCAATACCTTGACTTTGTTGTCCTTAAGCCATTTTGCCACAACTTTGGAAGTATGCTTGGGGTCATTGTCCATTTGGAAGACCCATTTGCGACCAAGCTTTAACTTCCTGACTGATGTCTTGAGATATTGCTTCAATATATCCATGTACTTTTCCTACTTCATGATGCCATCTATTTTGTGAAGTTAACCAGTCCCTCCTGCAGCAAAGCACCCCCACAACATGATGCTGCCACCCCCGTGCTTCACGGTTGGGATGGTGTTCTTTGGCTTCCAAGCATCCCCCTTTTCCTCCAAACATAACGATGGTCATTATGGCCAAACAGTTCTATTTTTGTTTCCTCAGACCAGAGGACATTTCTCAAAAAAGTACCATCTTTATCCCCATGTGCAGTTGCAAACCGTAGTCTGGCTTTTTTTATGGCGATTTTGGAGCAGTGGCTTCTTCCCTGCTGAGCGGCCTTTCAGGTTATGTCGATATAGGACTCGTTTTACTGTGGATATAGATACTTTTGTACCTGTTTCCTCCAGCATCTTCACAAGGTCCTTTGCTGTTGTTCTGGAATTGATTTGCACTTTTCGCACCAAAGTACGTTCATCTCTAGGACACAGAACGCGTCTCCTTCCTGAGTGGTATGACGGCTGTGTGGTCCCATGGTGTTCATACTTGCGTACTATTGTTTGTACAGATGAACGTGGTACCTTCAGGTGTTTGAATATTGCTCCCAAGGATGAACCAGACTTGTGGAGGTCTACATTTTTCTTCTGAGGTCTTGGCTGATTTCTTTAGATTATCCCATGATGTCAAGCAAAGAGGCACTGAGTTTGAAGGTAGGCCTTGAAATACATGCACAGTTAAACCTCCAATTGACTCAAATTATGTCAATTAGCGTATCAGAAGCTTCTAAAGCCATGACATCATTTTCTGGAATTTTCCAAGCTGTTTAAAGGCACAGTCAACTTAGTGTATGTAAACTTCTGACCCACTGGAATTGTGATACAGTGAGTTATAAGTGAAATAATCTGTCTGTAAACAATTGTTGGAAAAATGACTTGTATCATGCACACAGTAGATGTCCTAACCGACTTGCCAAAACTATAGTTTGTTAACAAGAAATGTGTGGAGTGGTTGAAAAACAAGTTTTAATGACTCCAACCTAAGTGTATGTAAACTTCCCAACTGTATAAAAAACAGGAAGCAGCAACAGTATAATTTTCAACTAATGTTTGAGGAATCTATAATCGTACTTTTATCATTTTTTTTCCGACATGAATCAACTTAATCAGGTAAAAACTACTGAATGAACCCAAAACCTTGCTCTGATTTATTGATGTTGATGCTATAAGTGAAATACTGAAAAATGAGTTTGTCCTGGCAAGTCATTGTGTCCGTACTGTAGCAGACAGGTACAGGACATGGTAGCCTATAGAGGAGACTGAGTAGTGATGCAGGCTGAGAGAGGACATGGGTGGTGGGGGCAGGGCAGTACCGTCAGGAACATACAAAACTCACCACCTGAACACACTACATGATCAGCATAGTCAGTCCCAGTTGCTCAGTCCTTTGCTTGCTGTAAACGGGGCTGGGACTTTGTCTACCAGATTGCCCCACCTTGGTAAGGAATGCCTCTTATTAGAGCGAAGACCATTCTGGGCTTTACCAAGTTACTTCCTCAACCTCGACCGTCACCTTTAGCTGTAATTCTGGTCTGGTTTCCTCCTGAACTTTCCACATGCTGGTGCCAGTGCCGGTACAGTAGCTTCCTACATAGCCAGACCAGCTCACGCTGCCTGCCGCCCAGCCACTGCACTGCCTCCTCTACTGCAACAAAGCAGGAAGAGAAAACGTCTGTTGCCTAGCAATCCGGTTGCTATAGTGACAGGCTGGGTTCCCTCCTAAAGAGTATGTTGTTATGTACATTGAGTAGGGAGGGGAAGAGGGGAGGGAGTGAAATTTTGGCTTTGGAGGGGTTGAAACGGAGGGGGCAGAGGAGTTCATTAAATGCAACAGAAAGAAGAAAGCGAGAGAGAGAGAGTGAAAGAAGGAGAGTGAGAGTAAAGAATTCTCTTTATGATTTATCATATATATTACCCCAGACAGGGAGAAGGCAGGCTGATATTGCACTGCTTCATTTGGTATTCTGTATTAACAGAGGAGAGGCTTGCCAGGTTAGGATTGGATCCTCAGTCATTTGGCCATCTTAGTATAACCCCCCCATCCTGCTCATGAAAACATGTCTGTCTGTCGGAGCCTAGACACACACACAAACAAACAACCTATATCTTACTAGGATATCTTATATGTACTGTACTGTATACCTATGTTGCTGTCTAAATTCCAGCGTTTCCTCAGTATTGATTGGGCGGGTCAGACAATGGGACCTAACTGCGGCTAAGAGTCTGAGTTTAGGGGCTTTTTAAACAGGATTTTACATTGTAGAATAATAGTGAAGACATCAAAACTATGACGAAAAAAGTGTTAAACAAATCAAAATATATCTTGTATTTGAGATTCTTCAAAGTAGCCACCCTTTGCCTTGATGATAGCTTTGCACACTCTTGGCATTCTCTCAACCAGCTTCACCTGGCATGCTTTTCCAACAGTCTTGAAGGAGTTCCCACATATGCTGAGCACTTGTTGACTGCTTTTCTTTCACTCTGCGGTCCAACTCACCCAAAACCATCTCAATTGAGTTGAGGTCGGGTGATTGTGGAGGCCAGGTCATCTGATGCAGCACTCTATCACTCTCCTTCTTGGTCAAACAGCCCTTACACAGTCTGGAGGTGTGTTTTGGGTCATTGTCCTGTTTAAAAACAAATGATAGTCCCACTAAGCACAAACCAGATGGGATGGCGTATCACTGTAGAATGCTATGGTAGTCATGCTGGTTAAGTGTGCCTTGAATTCTAAATAAATCACTGATAGTATCACCAGCAAAGCACACATCATATAATCACACCACCTCCTCCATGCTTCACGGTGGTAACCGAATGAGAAGGTGTGTACAAACTTTTGACTGGTACTGTGTATATATATAAATAAATACATGTGTATGTACTGTTTGTGTATTTGCTACAGACAGAGTGAGCCTCTTATGCTGCCATTTTATTTCAAATGAAAAAAAAAAAAACTTTATTTAACTTGGCAAGTCAGTTAAGAACAAATTATTTTTTACAATGACAGCCTAGTAACTGCCTTGTTCAGGGGCAGAACGACAGATTTTTACCTTGTCATCTCAGGGATTCGATCTTGCAACCTTTCGGTTACTAGTCCAACGCTCTAACCACTAGGCTACCTGCCGCCCCATAGTGTGTGCAGGTCAGTGTGATTACAGTGCAGCCAAAGATCAAGTTTTATTATGCACCAAAATCTCCACCGTCCTCTCGCTTTACAATGTCATTCTGTTTCAGACCCACAATGCACTGGGACTTACGCAACCTACTGACTGGACAGGGAAGAGAAACGAGCATGTTATTGCATTGCGTCTTGCTGGTGTGTTTGTGTGTGCGTGCATGTGTGTTTAATAGCGAGGAAGAGATAGGGAATGGGAAAAGGAGGTGGAGACAGATGGTGTAGGTATTTGTGTGACAATAGACGATTGCAGGGGGGGGAAAAATCTAATTTCCTCTGTGAAAGAGAGAAGCACAGACAGGATGAGAAAGAGGAAACGTTCCTCATGAGATATCTCATCTGTGACTGACACTCTTCGTCTGACTGACTCGGTCTCTCTCCCTGCATAATACTGGATCCATTGTCTATGTGTGTGTGTGTGTGTGTGTGTGTGTGTGTGTGTGTGTGTGTGTGTGTGTGTGTGTGTGTGTGTGTGTGTGTGTGTGTGTGTGTGTGTGTGTGTGTGTGTGTGTGTGTGTGTGTGTGTGTGTGTGTGTGTGTGTGTGTGTGTGTGTTAGCGCCACAGTTATGGATGAAGATCATCATGAATATAAAGGAACCGTCATAACCTTTTCTTTCTTTTTAACTGCTTGCTGAAGACTGGACGCCCATTTCTGCTGTAACATGGACTACAACGTGATGAAACTTTGTTGCTCCTTGCTGAAATAAGCGAGGTGTTGTATCAAACAAGTCTTCGGTTGCCTAGGCAACGCCCTCCCAGCTCAAGCTTATATCATCAAATTCATGAAAACGTAGCCACTACACTACCGTTCAAAAGTTTGGGGTCACTTAGAAATGTCCTTGTTTTTGAAAGAAAAGCACATTTTATTTGTCCATTTAAAATAACATCAAATTGATCAGAATTACAGTGTAGACATTATTGATGTTGTAAATGACTGACTATTGTAGCTGGAAATGGCTGATTTTTTTATGGAATATCTACACAGGTGTACAGAGGCCCATTATCAGCAACCATCACTCCTGTGTTCCAATGGCACTTTGTGTTAGCTAATCCAAGTATATAATTTTAAAAGGCTAATTGATCATTAGAAAACCCTTTTGCAATTGTTAGCACAGCTGAATACTGTTGTCCTGATTTAAAGAAGCAATAAAACTGTTCTTGTTCTGAGAAATGAAGGCTACACCATGTGAGAAATTGCCAAGAAACTGAAGATCTTGTACAACGCTGTATATTACTCCCTTCTCAGAACAGCGCAAATGAAATAGTGCCCTCAAAACACCAGTCTCAACGTCTACAGTGAAGAGGCGACTCCGAGTTCCTCTGTCCAATGTCTGTGTTCTTTTGCCCATTTTAATATTTTCTTTTTATTGGCCAGTCTGAGATATGGCTTTTTCTTTGCAACTCTGCCTAGAAGGCCAGCATCCCGGAGTCGCCGCTTCACTGTGGACGTTGAGACTGGTGTTTTGAGGGTACTATTTAATGAAGCTGCCAGTTGAGGACTTGTGAGGCATTTGTTTCTGAAACTAGACACTCTAATGTACTTGTCCTCTTATTCAGTTGTGCACCGGGGCCTCCCACTCCTCTTTCTGTTCTGGTTAGAGCCAGTTTGCACTGTTCTGTGAAGGGAGTAGTACACAGCATTGTACGAGATCTTCAGTTTCTTGGCAATTCTCCGCATGGAATAGCCTTCATTTCTCAGAACAAGAATAGACTGACGAGTTTCAGAAGAAAGTTATTTGTTTCTGGCCATTTTGAGCCTGTAATCGAACCCACAAATGCTGATGCTCCAGATACTCAACTGGTCTATAGAAGGCCAGTTTTATTGCTTCTTTAATCAGAACAACAGTGTTCAGCTGTGCTAACATAATTACAAAAGGGTTTTCTAACGATCAATTAGCCTTTTAAAATGATAAACTTGGATGAGCTAACACAACTTGCTATTGAAACACAGGAGTGATGGTTACTGATAATGGGCCTCTGCACAGCCATTTCCAGCTACAATAGTCATTTACAACATTAACAATGTCTATCTACACTGTATTTCTGATCAATTTGATGTTATTTTAATTAACAGAAAATGTGCTTTTCTTTCAAAAACAAGGTCATTTCTAAGTGACCCCAAACTTGAACTGTAGTGTATATGGACAATTATATTCATACTCGTGTATTAATTTACTTCTACCTGATGCCCTTCATGAAGGTTTTTGATTGCGTTATTATTATTATTTTCTCATAATCGAAAACCTTAATCGATGAATACAAATATAATTGTACGGGGTCTTAAATGACCCCGTTTGCATGAATTTGATGCTATAAGCTTGACGCCCATTCAAAAACAGCACGGGGCTTTCACATGGTGTAGCAGAGGAGAGGAGAAAATGTGTGGAAAACAAAAACACTATAACTGTCATCCAAAATTCCATGACCGTCACAGCCCTAGTGTGTGTATGCATTGGATGAGAGCTGATACTGAAGGATGGATTGGGGGCAGAGGGACTCCCATTCGTCACGTTAAAGAGAGAGGGTGGGGGTTGGGAGTGGAACAAGCCTTTAAAAGTTATTATGCAAAGACATGCTGGCTATAAATCTTGTGTGTTTGTGCGCGCGTTTGTCTCGGTGTGCTTGTGCGTGTGTGCGTGTATTGTCTGTGAATGTGAGTGTATGGATACGTTATATTAGTGTGTATCTGTATGTGTGTCCTGGTGTGGTGCTCCCCTCATTAACCAGCCTGGCGACAGGAGTGCAGAGTGTGTGTTTGACACAGGAGCAGCCACGTCTTCACTTCCCCTCTTCTCTTCGTGTTCTGCCCTTCCTCTCTCCTCTTCCTAAGCATCTTCCTCTCCTCTTCCTCTCTCATCTTCCTCCTCATCTTCCTCTCCTCTTCCTCTCTCCCATCTTCCTCCTCTTCCTCCTCATCGTCCTCTCCTCTTTCTCCTCATCTTCCTCTCTCCTCTTCCTCCTCCTTTCCCCTTCCTCTTCCTCTCCCCTCTTCCTCATCATATTTCTCTCTCCTCTTCCTCCTCATCTTCCTCATCTTCCTCTCCCCACTTCCTCTCCCCTCTTCCTGTCCCCTCTTCCTCTCCTCCTCCTCCTCCTCCTCCTCTCTCCTCTTCTGTTCTATTTGCTCCCCTGCCATGCTGGAATGTGTTTTGTGTTGTGGGGACGGCAGTGTGTAGGTGAGACTAGGAGCTGATCTGTGTCCCAGGATCATCACTGGTTAACCCTAGACTCGTAGGATTGCTTTAGTAAAACCCTGTTTTATTGTCAGTTGCAAAACCACACTAACTAAGCTAAGCTATCTAATAGTTGGCCCTGTGTATGAGTTTCAGCTCAATGTGCTGTATGTTTGGACCTGTGTGAAAAGGTTGATGTTCATTGTGCTGTATGTTTGGACCTGTGTGAAAAGGTTTATGTTCATTGTGCTGTATGTTTGGACCTGTGTGAAAAGGTTGATGTTCATTGTGCTGTATGTTTGGACCTGTGTGAAAAGGTTTATGTTCATTGTGCTGTATGTTTGGACCTGTGTGAAAAGGTTTATGTTCATTGTATGTTCAGAAAACAGAGTGAATAGACATGGGTGAGAGAGCAAAAGAAGGAATGAAAGTGTGGAGGAGAGTGAGAAACAGAGAAAGTGAGAGCAGGCAACAGGTGCTTGTGGGTATTCCTGCGGAAGTGCTAATTCGATAAGGCTGTGGCCACTTTATCGACCAGCCAGTGCGGTATGGCTCTTAGGCTAGAGATTGTGCTAGAATGAGATTGTGAAAACTCCAGGAGCAGGCTGTATTGAGAATGAGGGAGTGAGAAAGGGAGAGTGAGTTGGAGAGAAAAAGGAGAGCACGGAGAGAGAGAGAGGGCTGGAGAGAGACCGGGAGAGTGAGAGATTGGAAAAGAGGAAGAGAGAGGGGATAGAGAGTGTGAGAGAAGCAGAGGGGAGAGGAAGAGAGGTAGAGAAGCTTATACTTAGAGAGAGAGATAGGTAGGCGAAGAGAGGACAGAGATAGGAGGAGAGAAAGCGAGAGAAGGGAATGGAAGGGAAGGGGGAGATATGAGAGGGGTGTTTGAGGATTCATCTCTCTCCCCTAATTCCCAGTGGGTTCCCAAGACACACTTAAAAGCTGTGAAGTGTGCTGTTCTGCCTGTATTCTCCCAGTAATTGGAGGGGTGTTACAGGAAAGGTGGAGCTGGAGTTGAGATGGAGGGAGGTGTGTATCACCCTTGACAACCTCAGGAACGTGCTACCTCTCTGGCACATGTTCTTTGTCTGTCTGTCTGTCTGTCTGTCTGTCTGTCTGTCTGTCTGTCTGTCTGTTTGTTTGTTTGTTTGTTTGTTTGGTCTGTCTGGTTTGGTCTGTATGTCTCTGTCTGGTTTGGTCTGTATGTCTCTGTCTCTCTGTCTGGTTTGGTCTGTATGTCTGGTTTGGTCTGTATGTCTCTGTCTGGTTTGGTCTGTATGTCTCTGTCTCTCTGTCTGGTTTGGTCTGTATGTCTCTGTCTCTCTGTCTGGTTTGGTCTGTATGTCTCTGTCTCTCTGTCTGGTTTGGTCTGTATGTCTCTGTCTCTCTGTCTGGTTTGGTCTGTATGTCTCTGTCTCTCTGTCTGGTTTGGTCTGTATGTCTCTGTCGCTCTGTCTGGTTTGGTCTGTATGTCTCTGTCGCTCTGTCTGGTTTGGTCTGTATGTCTGGTTTGGTCTGTATGTCTCTGTCTGGTTTGGTCTGTATGTCTCTGTCTCTCTGTCTGGTTTGGTCTGTATGTCTCTGTCTCTCTGTCTGGTTTGGTCTGTATGTCTCTGTCTCTCTGTCTGGTTTGGTCTGTATGTCTCTGTCTCTCTGTCTGGTTTGGTCTGTATGTCTCTGTCTGGTTTGGTCTGTATGTCTCTGTCTCTCTGTCTGGTTTGGTCTGTATGTCTCTGTCTCTCTGTCTGGTTTGGTCTGTATGTCTCTGTCTCTCTGTCTGGTTTGGTCTGTATGTCTCTGTCTCTCTGTCTGGTTTGGTCTGTATGTCTCTGTCTCTCTGTCTGGTTTGGTCTGTATGTCTCTGTCTCTCTGTCTGGTTTGGTCTGTATGTCTCTGTCGCTCTGTCTGGTTTGGTCTGTATGTCTCTGTCGCTCTGTCTGGTTTGGTCTGTATGTCTGGTTTGGTCTGTATGTCTCTGTCTGGTTTGGTCTGTATGTCTCTGTCTCTCTGTCTGGTTTGGTCTGTATGTCTCTGTCTGGTTTGGTCTGTATGTCTCTGTCTCTCTGTCTGGTTTGGTCTGTATGTCTCTGTCTCTCTGTCTGGTTTGGTCTGTATGTCTCTGTCTGGTTTGGTCTGTATGTCTCTGTCTCTCTGTCTGGTTTGGTCTGTATGTCTCTGTCTGGTTTGGTCTGTATGTCTCTGTCTCTCTGTCTGGTTTGGTCTGTATGTCTCTGTCTGGTTTGGTCTGTATGTCTCTGTCTCTCTGTCTGGTTTGGTCTGTATGTCTCTTGTCTCTCTGTCTGGTTTGGTCTGTATGTCTCTGTCTCTCTGTCTGGTTTGGTCTGTATGTCTCTTGTCTCTTAGTCTGGTTTGGTCTATATGTATCTCTCTCTCTGTCTGGTTTGGTCTGTATGTCTCTTGTCTCTTAGTCTGGTTTGGTCTATATGTCTCTCTCTCTCTGTCTGGTTTGGTCTGTATGTCTCTTGTCTCTTAGTCTGGTTTGGTCTATATGTCTCTCTCTCTGTCTGGTTTGGTCTGTATGTCTCTGTCTCGTTCTCCCTCCCACCCTCGCTTTCATCCGTCTCCCTCCGCTCTCTCGCTCTCTTTTTCAATCCCTCTCTCTCTTTCTCTGTCCGTCTCAAGGATGTACTACCTCAGGTTAGCATCTCAGACTTTAAGCAAGGCCTCAGGCATTTAATCATCGATGGGCTTTCCTTTCTGAGCAGGCAGGCCAGCGGTCAGCCTGCTCACTCACAGATGTGTCAGGGCCTGCTGATTCACTCTCAAGGGTCCTCACAGCCTCACGGTCCGCAGAGCCCGAGAGCAGCACTGTTTGTAGTATGTGCCGTCTGGCATATATTTTTATGTAACTGTGTGTGTATATACAGTTTTGCCCATCAGGGACTGTGGTAAAGCAGAGTCAGCGGTAGTCTGTTGAAATAAAAGACATAGAGAGCCAAGGGCTTTTTCTTTTTTCTTCAACTCAAAGTGACATATTTAATGAATGAACCTACATGCATAAAATATGTACATATTGTATGTAGACCATACATACCTCTGTGCCCAAGTGGCAAGTGTTGTAGACGAACGTGGGGATAGTGGTATGTTTGCCACAGTCCCCTGATTGTACGTAATGTTCCACTCCACTGTACATTACTGCTCATCATTATACAATCCAGTACAGAGCTGGCTGCTGCGCTGGTACCATGGACAGCTCCTCTCTTCTTTTCTGCTACCCCCCCATCCTGATCAGAGTTTTTTAAATTTTTTCGCTAGGGATTACAGACCAGCCCTCTGGAGTAGAAAACTCAATCTCCTCTCCACCCCTCCCCCAGCCACAATCCACCCTGGGCTGGATTAATGAGGGTCCTGGCTCTCCAAATCACACACCACACAGCAGCTGATTACTCCACCATGAACACTGCTGTGTGTGCGTGTGGGTTTATGTATTCGAGATGAATTCCTGTGTGTGTTGTCTGGTATACTGTATGTCGGTTTGTCTTCATCTGTCTTACGTGCGCCACTGGTGAGTCATTGTGACGTTCCTCTGTCCATTGCATTACATCTTAATACAGGAAAAAAGGACATATACAAATAGACTGTCCTGGTTACGTGATCAGATCTATTAAAGGTATTATGCAATCGACTGCAGTCAGTGAGACTGAGAGGATGCATGCAGGGAGACTTTCCTCTCCTTTTAATGGTTATTCTAAAATGGCTTCCCACCGCGCACCTGCCGCTTGACGCACAGCAGGTCTGTACCAGCCCCCCCACCACTCCTTTGACAATATTAAACAGACCCCTGGGCCTCCCAATGGATTTTCCTCCCCGTCTTCCTCCTCCCATCCCTGGCTGAGCACGAGCTGGCGAGTCCCAGGCTTCAGCGGGCCTGCTGCTTGCTTTACCAAAACCAACATATGGAGGAGGGAGAGTCTTATCCAGCTGGGATGCTCTGCAGTCTGGCTGGCTGGAAGTCTCATATTTGCCATTTCACTCAATGTTTCCTGTCTCTGCCTCTTTCCCTCGTTATTGCTTTCTCTCTCTCTCTCTCTCTCTATCTATCTTCCTCTTTCCCTCTCCAAACCAGCGATGTTCTTCCTACATCAGTCTAGTTCTAAGATTGTTGAGTCCTCAGCTCTACACCAGCTTCGGTAGCAGGTCATCAGTAACCACAGACCACAGCTTTAGACTCAGTGCTCTGGGTCTGTGCTCAATGGTGCTTCATACAAATGCTGGATCCCGAAAAATAGAGCATAGAATATAGGAGTAATATGCAGCTTTTCTGTAGGAGAGCGTTTATTATGGAAAGAGCTCTATCGTATGTAACCTTTCCACCTGTGTGATTTCAGCTAAGAAAGCTGCAGATGGGTCGGTCATCCCTAACGGCTACTGTGACTTCTGCCTGGGCGGCTCCAAGAAGACCGGCTGTCCCGAGGACCTCATCTCCTGTGCCGACTGTGGACGCTCAGGTGCGGACAGACAGACACTCCTATGGACTCCAGTTTTAGTTGGTTTTAAATGTGTCATTATTACACAGCCGTTATTAAGTTTTAGAGTTATGGAAATAAGCATAACATGATGATGATGATGATAAGGAGCAACATGAAGTGTGTGTGTGTGTGTGTGTGTGTGTGTGTGTGTGTGTGTGTGTGTGTGTGTGTGTGTGTGTGTGTGTGTGTGTGTGTGTGTGTGTGTGTGTGTGTGTGTGTGTGTGTGTGTGTGTGTGTGTGTGTGTTGTTCTCTGTGTCCCCAGGCCACCCGTCCTGCCTGCAGTTTACAGTCAACATGACGGCAGCCGTACGGACCTACCGCTGGCAGTGTATCGAGTGCAAGTCCTGCAGCTTGTGTGGCACCTCTGAGAATGACGTGAGCGCCACACGCGCACACACACACACGCCCCTTCACACTCCCAAAACATCTATACTGAACAAAAATATAAATGCAACATGCAACAATTTCCAAGACTTAACTGAGTTACAGTTCATATAAGGAAATCAGTCAATTGAAATAAATTCATTAGGCCCTAATCTATAGATTTCATATGACTGGGAATAAATATATGCATCTGTTGGTCACAGATACCATGAAAAAAGGGAGGGGCGTGGATCAGAAAATCACCATTTGTCTCATGCAGCGTGACACATCTCCTTCGCATAGAGTTGATCAGGCTGTTGATTGTGGCCTGTGGAATGTTGTCCCACTCCTCTTCAATGGCTGTGTGAAGTTGCTGGATGTTGGTGGAACTGGAACACGCTGTTGTACACAACGCTCCAGAGCATCCCAAACATGCTTGTTGGGTGACAAGTCTGGTGAGTATGCAGGCCATGGAAGAACTGGGACATTTTCCAGGAATTGTGTACAGATTCTTGCGACATGGTGCCGTGCATTATCATGCTGAAACATGAGGTGATGGCGGCGGATGAGTGGCACGATAATGGGCCTCAGGATCTTGTCACGGTAACCCTGTGCATTCAAATTGCCATCGATAAAATGCAATTCTGTTTGTAGCTTATGCCTGCCCATACCATAACCCCACCGCCGCCATGGGGCACTCTGTTCACAACGTTGACATCAGCAAACCGCTCACCAACACGACGCCATACACGTGGTCCACGGATGTGAGGCCGGCTGGATGTACTGCCCAAAAGAACGACGTTGGAGGCGGCTTATGGTAGAAATGAAAATGTTAGTCTCCCCGACAACAGCTCTGGTCAACATTCCTACATTCAACATGCCAACTGCTGTGGCAGTGTGTTGGGACAAACCGGCACATTTTAGAGCGGCTTTTTTTTATTGTCCCCGGCACAAGGTGCACCTGTGTAATGATCATGCTGTTTAATCAGCTTCTTGATATGTCACACCTGTCAGGTGGATGGATTATCTTGGCAAAGGAGAAATGCTCACTGACAGGGATGTAAACCAATTTGTGCACAGAATTTGGAGAAATAAGCTTCTTGTGCATATGGAACATTTCTGGAATCTTTTATTTCAGCTCGTGAAACATGGGACCGGCACTTTATATTTTTGTTTAGTGTATATCCCAACCTCCATTTACCCCAACACACGCTCGCCTGGACTCTCCTCCTCCAGTAGGATTAACACCCAATGGCACTTGTTTTTACAACAGGGAATTCAATATTGGGGATAGATCAAACGGGTAAAGGGAAGGTTACTACCACACTGAAAAAAAATGGGCGCAAACACGCAGCAAATCTGGGCCTGTGTGGTAGGTGTAGTGTGTTAATCTGGTTAAACATTACAGATACATATTTGCTCCTATATTTGATTGATAATGACATAACGTTATTTGTGTTTGTGTGTTCCCTTGTTCCAGGATCAGTTACTATTCTGTGATGACTGTGACAGAGGCTACCATATGTATTGCCTGAGCCCCCCTATGGCGGAGCCCCCAGAGGGTAGGTACACTACAGGATATGTGGAGGATATAGGCAGTAGTCCTATAGAATACTGTATAGGATACCTAGGCCGGCATATTGCCGGTAATTGATGACCATGCAATGACTGGGTTCATAATGTCACTTATACAGTTGGTGAATTATAGGGGAAAGTGCATGTGCTGAATGCGTGTGTCATCAGCATGTCCACTTGACATGGCTAAGAGATTGCAAATCTCCCACGCTGTTTGACCACAGTACGTGGGGTTGCACTCGCAACAGTCAGCCAGTGTTCAATTTACAGTGTTCATTTATCCTGCTAGGATTAACCCTTGGGCTTTTCAGTAACCAGTGAACTTGTGAACTGTTGATCTTCCAGGGAGCTGGAGTTGCCATCTGTGTCTGCGGCAGCTTAAAGAGAAGGCCTCGGCCTACATCACCCTGACCTAATCTACCACGCTACACCGCCCCCCACACCCACCCACCCCAAACATGGCAAACGGACCTACTACAATGTGAGAAGACTCCCCCAAGCCCCTGCAGTTTTTCCTCCTCTATGAAACGACAACAGACGTCCGTCCATCTCTCCTGTCGTCAGGTCTCCCAGCCCCAGCTGTTTTAACGTCAATGGAAGCACCTACTTCCCAGGGTGCACCATGCTCCATCCAGGTCTCCCCCTGTCTGTCCCTGCTGAGTCCCAGCCACCTGCCGCTGGAGTCCCCTCCACCTCTGGCCCAGGATGAACCACCTTTTACCCCAGCAGCATCAGGGAGAGCATCTGATTATCAATAGTCTAACTGGCCCTTCACCTTCTGTCTCCGAAGAGCCGTTTATCAACAGCCCACAAGGGCACTTTCTCTCCTGTGAAGGGTCCTTAGAGGAGCCCTAATGAGCATCAGCTGCCACTGTGGCCCTATACTCCCATAGCTCGGCTGTGGCCCTGGCAGTGGAGTACACACGGAGAGGGAGAGGCAGGCCGTAGTGACGCCTAGACTCCTCGTTAGGTTTAAAGCAGCTGCAGCCCCGCCCCCTTCCTCCCACATGGCGCCTCCACTCAAAGCCTTTGACGGTGAAGTACTCTGGGATTGATACCATCGCCCGGAGCTATTGTTGCTTGATGACATTTGCAGAGGAGAGGGAGTGGAGAGGTTGTCACTCTGCCATCAGCCACTTAGATCAAATTGTGTGTCCAAAAAAAAATTATGAATTAGAGCAAATGTTTTCCCCAACTCTTGTTACCTTCATTTCCTTAAAAAAAAAAAACTGAAAAAGCCAACATGAGACTGCTATGACTTTGGTGGAGCTTGGTGTATTTTGGCTGTGTGTGTAGCAAGAATGTAGGTATGTTTTAAGTGTGGACAATGCAGATTTTAATGTCTGGCCTTGTCAAAAATACAGGGCCCAAATTTTTTTTTTTTTTAACTTTATTTGCATGGTGTTAACATTATAGTTTTTAAAAATATTTTAAGGATAAAATGTATTTAAGAAAGCACACTTAATTCGCAATAATGTGTTTGTTGACCCATTTGGGTAAAGTTGAGTGTGTGTGTGTCCATTTGTATTTGTATGTGTGTGTGTGTGTGTGTGTGTGTGTGCGTGTGTGAGTGAGTGAGGGTAAATGTGCCCTCCTAAAACTGTGTGGAAGTGAGAGCCAACCGTAGCCAACCAGGTGCTAGGCAGGACCTATGGCAGGGTCGGGGAGCAGGAAGGGGAGGGGCTTCTGATTCCTAGAAACACCACCATGACTTACTGTATTATGTTTTCTGTTGGACCAAACGAATTCAAGCCAGCTTGCGCCGTTTCTCTCTTCCGAGCCCTTGTTTTTTCTCGAAGGATAACTAATTTTTGTGAAAAGTCATCAAAACTAGTAGAATGAGCGCTTTACTATCTGCAAGACTGCTTTGCGTGCTAGGACCTTGTAATATAATGTGCTTTCAAAGAGTAAGCTAAAAGCAGAGGACTTCTACTAACTGGGACGCCAGCATGTGTTTGTGAGCTTGCACTGAGACAAGTCTTTTTTTCAATCCAAAGTCCCCTCCCCCAGTGGCCTATCTGACTGGACTATTGCATCACGCTGCAACTTTGATTGGTCCAATGATTCCTCTTCCTAGAGCTTTAAGTTGGGAGGCATTTTGCTGTAAATAGATTGTCACTCTCTCCATCTATCAAAAAGACTAATTGCAATTTCATAATTCACCGTCTCTCAGTGCACATCGAAATATGAACTCAAAAATACAATTTCTGTCTATTTTAATGCACTTAAAAGTGGTTATCATATTTGCCTCCATATTTGTAATGTCTCTACTCCTCAAATGTATGTGTTTATATTCTACTATGGTATGATCCAACACACACAGCCATGTTGGGGAAAAGGTCACTACCTGCGCTACCCAAAATGTATGTACCATCATTTTAGCCATGTGATACCAGAAATTATCTTGATTTCATATTTTGATATTTACTTTATTTATTTTTCTCTCGAATAACTAGGGATGTTTTTACCTCTTCTCTCTCAGAATTGTTCTCTTGTTTGTTTATGTTGGTGTTTTTGTACTTCAAACATTTTGCACAGTGTGTTTGTTTGGCATGTGTGTGTACGTGTGTGTGTCTATGTGTGTGACAGAGAGAGGGGGGGACACACAGGCACACTTAAAGGCGCTGTCTGTCAGTGGTTCTGTTCCAAATTACACCCTTTCCTCTTTGTAGTGCACTATTTTGAACAGTGGCCATAAGGCTCTGGTAGAAAAATAGTGCACCACATAGGGAATAGGGTCCCATTTGGGGTGCACACATTGTCTCTTTAATCTAATAATGAGGTCATAGAAAAACAAACAGTCAGTCGACGGTTATTATTTTTCAAACTTCCTCTCCATGACACAAGCTGCATGCCGATACATCCAAGACTACAGTTAACACTAGTGTACTGTGTTAGAATGGGTACTGCTGAGGCCTCAGTCCTTGCTACTGTAGTTGGCCCTGAGTGACAATAGCCTGATCCCAGATCTGTTTGTGCTGTCGCATGACAATGACCCTTAGAGTTGGTAAGACAGCACACAGATCTAGGTTCGGCCAGAGTGACAGAATGTCATTCTACTGACTGTAGTGTCAGTAGAATGTGTCATGATAGATTGTCTTTTGAGGAGTCTGTCCATTAAAAGGACAATGTGGAAACCTTCAAAACATTACGGTTTCATCCTTTTATTTAAGTTTCCCACCAATATCCAATCAGAGTTGTGTTCAGAGCCGGTACTGAGGTAATAGCCAGGGGATGACGTGATTCTGTGTGGGTGAGGTGAACTGATCTCACTGATAATAAGCCTTTACTTCTGAATTTATTCCTGGCACTTAAGAGGATGTGGTGGAGTCAAACTACTTTGATTGTACTCTCTGAGAGGATGCAGTTGCAGAAAGAGGTAGGTAGGGGGTCACCCAGTGATCTATCCTGTTCCGTCTCAGCATCCTTCACTCCCTCCCCATCTTTAGACTGGGGGTGGGATTTGAAAGGAAAGATTATTGGCCAGTCCTCAAACGAAGCAGGATTTTGGCCCTCTTGTAAATTACCGTGCTGTGATCTTGCTTGCACTTCTTATTACCAAAATAATAAATTCCTGTGTGAGTGTGTGCACATTTTCCTTTCTTGTAACTGTCTGTTGGGAAAAAAGAACCACTGGATAAAATGAATTTGTTGGTATTTACCCTGATGGAGATCAAATCTTCCTGGACACGTGGGTTGTTTTTTCCTTCTCTACCTGGGAACGCTTTGAAATATTGACTGCAACTGCATAGCTGTCATTCATTCACTGTAAATTCATCTTGTCTTTCTCGAGGCACCCAATTTTTCCACATTTTTCTCTCCTGACTTCTTTTTTCATTTTACAAACAATCATAAATAAAAGTTGTAACCCCTGAAAACGTCTGCTGTGGTGTGTGTCTGTGTGGAGCCTCTGAACACCCACCGATCCAGCAATGTTTGTGTATTTCTGAGGAAAATGCGAGAAGCTGTAAATTCATCCCATTATGTGTTAAGTGTCATAAATATGTTATTTACAATAGATGGTTTGGAGCTTGGATCCATAAACCCACGTGTGCACTTTTCTCCCCAAAATATAATGATCTACCAAAGTATGATTGCATTACTTGAACCTCTTACAACTTGAAAGTAAACAGGTTCTCTTTGAGCTACAATGTTTGTATGTGATATATTGGAGAATAGGCATCTATCATACTGTAGTCCTGGAGACCTGGCAAGTGAAACAAATCCTGAATTCCATTCTTCACCTTCCAGAAGCCAAATAAATTTAAAAAACACACAAGAAAAAGAGGGCCACCAGAATCTTCACTATGCACACTCTTTTCCTTGGGGGAAATGTGTAGATAAAAATACATATATTCTTGGATACTGATTCTTCCATCCGTTCCTTGGCAAAATTCCCACTTCCACCTTATCCCAAATTCTGTAAATCCCTCCAACCATCCAACAGACTACCACTAGCCTATTCCCCCTCTTCCTACCCACGTTATGCTGACCCCTTGTCTCCCTCTTCCATCTCTAAGGATGTCTGTGAAGCTTTTCTGTGTGTGTGTGTGTGTGTGTGTGTGTGTGTGTGTGTGTGTGTGTGTGTGTGTGTGTGTGTGTGTGTGTGTGTGTGTGTGTGTGTGTGTGTGTGTGTGTGTGTGTGTGTGTTTATAGTACTGTATGCATGTTTTGTGTTTGTGTGTATCTGTATGTGAAAGGGGGTGGGGGGGTTGAGACTCCCAGCCAATTACCACATCTACCAGACAGGCTCAGACTGCCTCTGTGCCATCCAATCAGAGAAGAGCTGCGCATAGCTGGGCCCAGGGTGGTTGCCATGGTAACTCTGGGGCTGTTTGCATGGTGGATGATGGAACAGTGATGGATTACAGTAATGGGGTGTGGGGAGGGAGGGAGGGAGGACTCATACATAAATATATTGGAAATGTATGAATACATCTTAAATGAATTGACGTTAGGAAAGAAGAGGGAAATGAAGGGGGTGCAATTGGGTATTGGGGGTGCCTAAAATGTAGGCTACCTATTTTATTCTGTCTGTCTGGTCTAAGGCTGATAAGGCTTAAAGAATAGTCTGGAATGCCGTCTCACCTTTTGTCTCCTCAAGTCATTGGGACATTAGGAACTTAGACAGTGCTCTGAATGATTTACTCAGTCCAGATATGGCCCACTGTAGGTTCAGTAGTAACCTAGCAGACAGGTAGATATATGGGAATTTGTGGAAAGGGCTCAAGATTTGGAACCCTCAAGCAGCTCAGTTGGTAGAGCATTGGTAGAGCATGGCGCTTGCAGCCCCAGGGTTGTGGGTTTGATTCACACGGGGGAGCAGTATGAAAAAAGTATTAAAATGTATGCAGTCACTACTGTAAGTTGCTCTGGATAAGAGCATCTGCTAAATGACTCAAATGTAAAAAACTAAGCACAGTTACGGTAGAGTCAGTGGCCAGTACTGTCCTACACACACATTATTTATCCATAATCCTTGTGATTAGTGACAACAGGCAATTAAAAAGGAATGGGACAATCAATTGAGTGACCAGGATCAATGTCAATGTAGGCACGTGGGCCTGTGAGTCACGAAAAGCCTATTCACATCCAGAAAGGCAGTCTTGACAAATTAACAACTGGGTCGTTAGAAACAGTTGTCATTATTAAGCTTTAATCGCGTTCACTTGTCACCCTTGCTTTATAGCGGCAAATGAATGCCTGGCAAACATCAGCCCGTGTGTCCCGTGCACTTGCTTTCCTGGAAAACCGAATCCTCGAGACAATAAATCTACACTCTTGAGATGTAGCACATTTAAATTCTACAACAATGCCCGGTGGATAAACATGTGGGTAGAAATTGGTACGGGTACTGCCTGCATTCTGGAATGTTGTACCATGATGACCATGGGACATATAGCCAGGCCTCCCCGTTACACCCCCAAACATCTGATACAAACCTGACATCTAGTGGCAGACTTTAAGAGCAGCACCAACCCCCATTACAATGTACTGTAGTACTGTGTCTGTGTGAATGGAGCCACCAGACACAATATATGACAGCCAGTTACCGCTTTGAATGTAACACGGTGTGAATGATTTACATGAAAGATGTTGAGACGGCACGGCCAAAGCAAAGTACTTACTATACATGAGAAATCTAAGACTGTACCGTAAATCTGAATTAACAAGTTTATAGTCAAATGATTTAAGTGTCCTCATACGGTTGTGGAAAAAACCATGCCTGGTTAACTCCCTGGTTTTGATCTCTCTAATCTGATCTGCACTATTTTCCCCTCGTGCCTCTTACGGTTAGTGGGCGAGCGCATGTGCCAAGTGGGTGGGACCAGACCAGGAATCTAGCCAGGTTGACCCTTGCCTGGGAAACCAACATATGAGACTAGTGTTACACAACCAAGATTTAGCCATCGACTTTGACTACTTCATCAAAGCTCTACCATAAGATTGAGACCTAAAGGAGAAATGTGTCATTTAGAGGTTTGACCGGTACTGTACGTTGCAATCAATTTCTGATGTTCATTTCTCAGTTAAATAGTCAATTAATGGTACCCAAACTATCTGCACGGACTGTCTCGCACTGACCCTACACACTCAATATACCACCATATGCACATATAAAACCCTGACACATTCTCATACACACACACACACACACAGACTTTTGCACAAATTTTCTGCTGCTAGCTTGCGCTTCATTTTATTCTTATTATTATCTATCCCGAATGCCTAGTCACTTAACCCTGCCTTCATGTACTTATTTATATCAAATACCTCTGTCCTCTGCACATTGATCTGGTACTTCCTGTATAAAGCTCCGTTCTTGTGTATTTGATTTTATTCCTTGTGTTAGTGAAAAAAAAAAAATATTATTTTTAAATTCTGCATTGTTGGGAAAGGTTCGTAAGCAAGCATTTCAGTGTAGTCAACACCAGTTGTATTCGGCGCATGTCATGAATACAATTAGATGTGTTGCTATAGGAATGGATTGTTATTGTTCCTAGGGCAGACTGCTTGTGTTAAGACAGCTGCTTCCTGTATAGGAGGCATGACACCACACGGACATCATACTGATGACTAACATGAACACACACTGTACTGTATACACCTTCCAATCACAAAAAAAGTATACACAAATCTCAGTGCCCAAACGCTGAGTACTGGGCTTCCTATTGAAGATCGGACCATCATTATATCAAACCAACTATATCTCCTGTATCTCACTCTGGAGAGACAGATGACCTGACAGAGCAAGTCAAGTTCTCCACGCATCAACATTCTCCTCACCACCAATGAAATACAGCAAAAATACAGCATTACAGAAGAGGCAGATAAACAGAGTACACACAGCAAACGCATAACAGCTGGTCTATGTCACATCCACCCCACCTGAGAGAACCATGTACATTTTAATCTATCCAGTCCCATGTAACCTTCAAGTGTCAAGCGAGCAGAGATAGAGGAAATGAGAGTGTAACAAGTGGAAAAGCAGGTTAAAAGGGGCAGTGCTGGTTAAACGGGCTACACAGGTTCAACCATTGGGCTCTGCTTCAGAGGCACAGCTTGGTGCTGGACAGGTGAGTGGACAGACACAGCTTGTCGTGACCAGAGAACACGAGGAGAAAGCAATCAGCTTGGAAGTAGGAACGCCCCATCCAATAATGTCGGTCCCGGTAGCCCTGTGTGTTCTCCTGGCTGGAACCCTGTCCCTCGTTGAAGGGGACGTGCTGGCCAACTTCGAAGACATCCCGGAGTGTGTTGAGTATTTCTACCAGGGGAAGGTACCGGGCTGGGGGGCTGCCACCCCCGGCGCTGCCCGCCTGTGCCAGCGCTTCTACAACAGGTACCACTTTGCCACGCTGTACGACACCAACCACCGCATTGCTGTGTATTCAGCCTACCGCTTCCAGCCCAGCAACGGAGGAGGCAGGGAGAAGCGCTGGTTTGTGGAGCCACAGGTGGGTCATGAGAACAGGGCAGATGTGTCTGTGGCTAGAAACAGGCCTGCCATAGGACGGTCTCAACAACTCACATCCATAACTCCTATGTTGGTGACCCAAATTCAAAAACGGCAGATTGTTGCCAAAATAAATTGGGGAACATTTTTTATTAGATGCCTAAAAAGTTGAGAAAGATCAATGATATTTTAGGTTTTGAATTGATCTGAAGCTTGGGGTTGTAACAGCAGTTTACTTTCCCTCCCAGCTCGTGAACCTTACGTGGGGTGCAGAGATGAAGGATGGGTACTGGCTGGGGAAAGATCACCCTGGGGTTTACCTGGGCGAGAGACAGGCACTCAATGAGGACTACACCCACTCTGGCTTCGACCGCGGCCATCTCAACCCCAATGGACACCATGCAGGTAGTCTCCTCCACAATACCGGCTCTGCTTTGAACAGATTTAATGCAACAACATTTCAATACCAATGTTGTTAGGATTCTTAGAATTGTTTCTTAGTTCAGTGTGGACTACTGTGATGGTCGACTATTGAGCTGAAAGTTAAGTACAAGGTAAACCCAAGTTTATATACACAACCCAGCAAACACACAACGTTGCCTCAAAGTTGACTCCAAGTGGGCCTCAACATGCCATTGCTAATCTGTAACACGAATTAATCTCATGACAAATGATTAAACCTACAGTATTTCCCTCCTCTTTCTCGCTCCTTCTTAATCTCACACGGTCACCCCCCTTCCTTTCCTCCCCAAGTCCCCAGTCGTAACGCCACCTTCACCCTGACCAACGTGGTGCCCCAGAACCCCAAGCTCAACCAGAACGCCTGGGCCCGCCACGAGTCCCAGCTCACCGACCTGTTCAAGGCCCAGTGCGCCCAGGCCTACGTGCTGGTGGGCGCCATCCCCTCCACAGACAACTGGATTGTCAAGGACAACGTCCGACGCGTCAACATCCCCGAGTACATCTGGAACGCCTACTGCTGTGTGGACAACAACGGTGAGCCTGTCCGTAGCGGTGGCGCCACCGCCCTCAACACCGAGCAGAACCGAGTGGACCAGCGCTCGCTGCTGGAGCTGAACGGTTTCCTGCAGCAGTACTCCAACGCGCCAGTAGGGGAGTTGTTTCACAACAACTGCCAGGCAGTGCCCGAGGAGTAGTTTCTCCCACTCATGGGTTTCTAATCCTTATTTGACAGTGGCAATGTGAGCTAAAACTTCAGTTCACACATAAGTTTCAGTCTTTCAGCCAAGTCAAGTGCTTCCTACTGTGAAAATGACATCATGAACTACAGTGGATAAATAAAGAACTATGTTTGGAGAGATACATCTTTTATTATTCTTTATATGTGCTTTCTTGGAATAAGCAAGAATAATATAAAGTATATAACAAGAGGTAGATTTCTTTAGCTTTGTATACAGTATCAAAAACACATGAGACTTCAGAATAAGCCCTTTGTGACGAGCAACCATGATTCTTACAGTAGCATTTCTACACCAGGCCAGCAAACTCCTAGTCACCACTCCTTTACCTTAACCCATCACCAAACGGTACCTACCCTTCACCAGCAATCCCTGACCTGTGACCCCCAATATAAGGGGGTGACCTCCTCTATTGTTCAGTCATACTGGGCCATAGGGTGGTCGCTCCACACTGGCATGTTAGAGAGCTTTTCCTCTGTAGCGGGCTCAATGGGCCAGCCCCAGGCCTTGAAGAAGGGAGCCAGGTTCCTATTGACCGCCAGGGAGAAGGTCTCAGCATACAGGTTCATCTTTCCCTGGTTGTCATTGGGCACGTTCTGCATGGTGTGGTAGGCAGCAAACACCTTCTTGAAGGCGTCCCAGCCAAACTGGTCCTGGAGCTGGTGGGAAGGAGGACGACAAAGAGAAACTGCTTACACAAACTCAACCCGAGATAAAGGAACTTTTTTTAAGCATCTATATTTTCCTATCGGTCGTTCACAAGCACTAACTGTAGGATTTGTACACAACATACTCTGCAGCAGGGCGTACTACACAGTACACATCACTAGAATCTCCTGTCACCTGCATGTAGGTCTCCAGTGCCACCCACATGTCCCAGCTGGCCAGATTCCTGCCCCCTTTAGCGTACCCCTCGGCACGGCTCTGTCGGTTGGCCAGCGCCATGTTGGGGTGGGCCTGATCCCGTTTCACCCCCAACACCTCCTCGTGCACGTACACGGACCACAGGTTACACGTGCACTCAGTGGTGTGTGAGGGGAACTCCCAGACTCCTCTCTGTTGGTTGTGGCCCAGCTCGTGGATTGCCCCCCACAGGCCCGAGCTGCGGGCTGCCACAGGGTTCATCAGGTCTGGGGCGGAGGAGGATTGTATCATGATAGGGTAGCCTGCATGCATGAAGCCTGTGGGTGAGTGGGGGGGGGGAGAGGGTCAGCTCAATGTCTGGATACTTTCAGGGCAGAGGTTGTGCAGTCCACTCCAATACACTCTTTAAAAAATTGTTCCAAAAGGGTTCTACGGCTGTACCGATAGGTAGAACCCTTTAGGTTCTATATTGAAGCAAAAACGGTTCTACCTGGAACCAAAAGGGTTCTCCTATGAAGACAGCCGAAGAACCCTTTTTGGTTCTAGATAGAAGCTCTTTTTCTAAGAGTGTAGGTCACTCTTGCTCCCCTAGAAACTGTAAAAGGACTGTCCTACCTGACTCATAATACATTTTTGAAATATTTGGGTCAACGTCTTTTCAGATAATCTCTCTTTTTCCTGTTCATATCCAGCAATTACACAATCACTGGTCCCCTACCATAGTCAATTCCAGTCAAGACAGTTTGTCCACGCTAAGAAATAAAAGGGACAGACGCTGACCATGGGAGATCTGGACGTCGGCCACGAAGCGCTCCTTGCGGGGGAACTTGGCGGGGATGGAGGCCAGGTCAGCTACCCCCCTCATGATGTCATCCCAGAGAGCTGCCACCAGGTCAGGCCGATCCAGACCTCGGACCACGTCAGAGTGGACGGTCAGGATGATGTTCTCAAACTCCATCTCTGCCCAGGGGGAAGGGGCGGTCCGCAGAACGGCCCAGTCTGCAGGCGTGGTCACCCCTAGAGACAGGAGACAGGCAAGGGTTGGAGGAAAATCCTGGATCATTTCACTGAATGTATTACTTTCACGAGGTGTTGTGACTAGGCTGTGTACCTCTTCATAATCAATCATGAAATCCATCGGCCTAGCATAGGTGAGCAACATACATTAAATGGCCTTCAAGATGACTATTACCAGACAAACATTTGATGCAGTGTGATTTCCTACCACAATGATGAGTAGCACATTGAAAATCAATTCTCATAACA
Organism: Oncorhynchus keta; assembly: GCF_023373465.1. NCBI lineage: Eukaryota > Metazoa > Chordata > Actinopteri > Salmoniformes > Salmonidae > Oncorhynchus > Oncorhynchus keta. The sequence continues at coordinate 38,041,745 of NC_068421.1, forward strand.
GCGGGGAGTTCAGTTTTAGTAACACAGCTGCAATTGCACAGTATGTGAGAGCATCGCTGTTCTAAGCTTAGTGTATCTCTGTATTCTACAGATGTTTCACGCAGAACAACGGCTCTGTCATTTCCTCTTTAACCTGTGGCAGCCGTCATCAACGTGCATTCAAAATGCCAACAGAGAGCAGGAAGCAACTCAGTTATGAATTAGGAATACATGAATAGCAGATCAGAATACATGAATACAACTCTGGGAATTCTTTTTTTTTTTAAAGAGGTGAAAAGATATATTTTGCCTGGATGAAGTCAAAGGGGGCCCAGACAGACATTGTAAATGAGTAAATGAGGGGGCTGGATGGAGTAATGGACTTTGTGTTATCTTTTATTCACCTGGTATTTATCCAGGTTAATCTCATTGAAATACCCTTTCTATAACACTTTCTATGAGGCAGCAACATATAATAATGGCACACTTGGCGCATTATAACACTTGCTATAAGCCGTCATGAGTTATAACAGCTCATAGTTGTAACACCCTTGTAATACATCACTTGGATGCATTATAAGACCAAAGTGTAAAATGCATCATCGAGCCCCACCTCCCTCCCTCTCCCACCCACCCACTTACCAGTCTTGTAGTAGGGTGCCGGCACAGCCCCCTGAATGATGACCTCCACCCCCTCCACCTGGGTCTTAGGAGGGGCGATGAGATAGAGGAGGCCGCCCCACAGGTTCCACACCTGCATCATCTCTGAGTCTATGGGGAAGCGCTCATGAACCACTGGCGCTCGCCTCAGCTCGTTCGAATTCCCAATGTTGTCAGTCTGACAGCCTATCTGGACCTGATGGTAACAGGGGCATCAGTCAATCAATTTCACAAAGTGCTTTTGCATCAACATGTAAAGGGCTTGATCTCAAAACAAATAAAACATGATTTGATTCATAAGACTTTAGAGTGATAAGACAGTAGTATTGGATACCTTCCAGCCCTGGTTGACGAGTTGTGGTGGCATGGCCATGTACGTCCTCATCCCAGGGGAAAGGAACAGACCAGTGCTGAGCCACTCCTCTCCTCCTAAGACAATGTTCAGCAGTGATTATACTCAAGCACAATTGTATAGAATAATAGTGAGTGTATGGTTAGAAACATGTATTCCCACACTAACCAATGAGCTTGCACATAAGCAGAGTAGCTATGGCGAAATATATTTTCTTGCGCCCATTTTATCTAAGCCATTACTCCTGGTGTTTCATATTGCTTCCCAAGACTAAACCATCTCCATTAGACCCATGATCCTCCATTTTAGAGTGCAAATGAGAGCTAACTGACCTGCTGTATTACAGTTGATCCTAACCCTGGCATTGGACAAGGCGGGCATCATGGGCTGGTCCTTGATCAGGTAAGGCAGTAGGGCGTCTGGGTCCTGGCACACCTTGTACACCTGTGCGCCTACACTGAGCAGCAGGTGGTCCTTGGCGCTTACCACCGGGCAGCTGTGGCACACCTGGGGGATGCCCGTCTCCTTCAGCACGTCGGTGAGCATGGCAAGCACCGAGGTGTACGAGGCACAGTTGTGCGCCCGCATGTGCAGGTAATTGGCGCAGTCGCTGCCAAGCTTCTTCAAACCCGCCTCCTCATGCTCCGTCAGCGTCTCGCCCTGGGTCACGTGGCCGGCAAAGCGGCGCAGCAGGTGGCGGAAATGGAAGCCCTCGGAGCAGGTCTGACCCGGGACTGGGGCCTTGTAGCAGCCTGGGTCCAGAGTGTTCCCCATCAGGCTGAGGCCCATCTTGTTGAGGATATGGTTACCTGCGTACTCTGTCATGGTGTTGTGGCCCGGATTTGTCTGGGCCCAGTACCATGCATGGCCCCCGATCAGCAGACCCCCACCCTCGGCTACAAAGTCCTGGATTTCATCGGCCTGGGCGTCGCTGTAGGAGGTGCAGACGTAGACGCTAAGCTCCTTCCTGAAGCCGCTCTTCTCACAGGGCAGGCCCGACTTGCTCAGCAGGGTGTGGGCGGAGCCGAGCTGGGGCAGGACACCTACCAAGCCGTTTCGGCCCTCATCTAACCAGCGCACGGCATTGAGCATGAAGGGGGACATCTGCTCTCGGCCCAAGTATCCCTCGTGGGTGATCACGATGACTCTGCCCTGGCCGTAGTACGCCCCAGCCAGAAAGGCCCTGCCGTCCTTTGTGGTGCCGATGGGGAATGCGAGAGGGCCGTGTACCAGCACCTCTGAGAAAATAGCCCCGCCCTGGATATCAAACTCTGTCACGCCCTCCAGCAGGAACTCCAGGTCATCCTTGAAGTCCTTGCCTATCCTAGGGAAAGAAGAGAGTGAAAGGGTAGGTATGATTTGACAAGAGAAGTTAGACACATAAAAATAGCTCAACTAAACCATTTTTTTACATTTATTTAACCAGGTGATTTCTGGAGTTAAATAAAAACCCTTCTTTGTTTTCTTCACACCTGGTTCTAGGAGGTGATGAGGCACAAAATACCACCATGTACACCTTTCTGTTTTACTACAGTATCTCTATATAAATATGCCACCTTCTCTTCTCTCTATGAAGTGCCCAATACTTACGCCACAGCCAGCCAGTTGGAAGGGATCTGTGGAGGCACAGGGAGAGTACCCAGCTCCCCAAGGTGCTCCGAGAAGTAGATGCCAGCCACGCTGGACACCTTGTTCCCAGGGAAACCCAGCAGGGTGTTCTGTTTGGGGTGTTCCTCCGCCCAGCTACACGCCTGACCAGCAATCAGCAGCCCGCCCCCCACCTTCAGGAACCCCACCAGCTCCTTCACCTCTGGACCCACGCAGTACGCATCTGTCACATATACTCCCAGGCCCTCGCAGAAGCCCCCCACCTTGGGTTGGAGGCTGGAGTGGCTGAGGTTGTCGGCTACGGCCTTACAGCTCTGGTGGACGCCGACGGTAGTGCTGTCACAGGAGGAGCCTGTCAGCCAGGTTAGGACATTCTCCACTAGGGTAGGAAAGGCAGTGAGGTAGCCCTCGTGGCCCAGCACCACCACCCGGCCTCGGCCGTAGAATGAGGCAGCCATTAGGACCTGGCCACAAGCGTTCATGGCCAGTGGGAAGGCTTGGTCGCCAATCAGTACTAAGTTGCTGGGTATGTTTGGCCCGTTGAGGTCCAGCTCCTTTACCCCCCTCATCAGGGCAGAGTAGGCCTCCTCACGGGACATGCTGGTTTGGGTCATGGCTTAGTCAGTAGGCTGACGATCCTGTAGGTGGTGGAGGAGAAAAAAAAGTATTTTAAAAGACAGATATGTATTAAACAGTATAAGTACTGGAGGCTGACAGTCCATGTACATAAATGTAACTCTTTAAACTGTTGCTATGACAAAAACTAGTTTCTGAATTTTACATTGCGGTAATCTCTACAACAAAAGTATCATACATAATTCAGAACAAACGAAGGCATCTGTAAAAACCTACCTAGATACAAAGGAAAACCAACCGCTGAAGATCAGAATCAAGAGGAAAATGGAGCTCAGAGCAAGCAGAGCAGCAAGCTGTGTTACATTCCACTTTGTATACTTGGAACAGTCTGAATGAAGGGAAGAAAGAGATCCTCATATCAGCAAACCAAGCGAAAGGAAAGGGAGGGGTGTGTGTGTGTATGTGGCCAATGACTGGCAACTGTGACCTGAGCAGACAGGGTGGGGCAGGGGAAAGGGAGGCTTTCTGTCAACAGTGAGTCTGTATGAATAGCTTACAGTCTACTCACATGGGTGGAGTCCGTCAGATACCAGAAGGGTTGCCGAATACTTCTTTTTTATTTGTTTTATTTATTGCAAGAATAACAACCATAACGTTAATAAAATAGTTATGATCGGAATTACAAGAATAAGCATAATGCCATTTAACATCATCAAAAGTAAACTTAGGGAATTCTGGAGACTATATACACAACCATTAATGAATTTCAATCCATAGTTTACTAGAATGGCGGCATGAACAAAATAAATGCTCAATAGATTCTGAATCAGAGGAACAAAAAAACACAAGGCATTTTGTCAAAATGTAATATTTTGTGCAAGAAATCATTAACAGGGTATATGTAAGAAAATATTCCAAAATTGGTTTCTTTAACTTTTGGGATACCTGGATTAAGGTAAAAGGTAGTGTAAGGGTTTTCTTCTGGTGAAAGAGAGGCGGACCGAAATGCAGCGTGGTGGTTATTCATGTTTTTAATAAAGACGACTATACATGAACAGACTATAAAACAAGAGAAGTGAAAACCTAAACAGTCCTATCTGGTGCAAACACAGAGACAGGAACAATCACCCACAAAACCCAACACAAAACAGGCTACCTAAATATGGTTCCCAATCAGAGACAATGACTAACACCTGCCTCTGATTGAGAACCATATTTAGGTAGCCTGTTTTGTGTTGGGTTTTGTGGGTGATTGTTCCTGTCTCTGTGTTTGCACCAGATAGGATTGTTTTTGGTTTTCACACATTTATTGTTTTGTTAGTTATTTCATGTATAGTTCCTTCATTAAAGAACATTAATAACCACCACGCTGCATTTTGGTCCGCCTCTACTTCACCACAGGAAAACCCTTACAGAATCACCCACCAACCAAGGACAAGCGGCGTGGTAAACAGAGGCAGCAGCAACAGCAGCAGCAGAAGAAGCAACAGAGGCAGCAGCAGCAGTGGGAGAGGCTGCACTATTTGGATAAATGGACTTGGGAGGAGATCCTTGACGGAAAAGGACCCTGGGCAGAGCCAGGGGAATATTGCCGCCCCAAAGCCGAGCTGGAGGCAGCGAAAGCAGAGAGGCGGCATTATGAGGAGCTAGCACGGCAGAGCGGCTGGAAGCCCGAGAGGCACCCCCAAAAATGTATTGGGGGGTGGCACAGGGAGAGTGTGGCAGAGTCAGGAGTCAGACCTGAGCCAACTCCCCCTGTTTACCGTAAGGAGCCATAGATGGAATTGGAGCTGTCGGCGAAGCAGAGTGCTGAGTCTGAGAGTGTGGAGGATGTATTGGACAGAGTAGAAAGAAAGCTGTTGGTTTGGCATAGTATGCACGGCATACCACTGCCAGCACCACGCATCAGGCCTACAGTGCGTCCCGCCTGTCCAGCCTTTTTCTCCAGTCTGCCCAGTGCCGCCAGTGCCGCCAGTCTGCCCAGCGCCGCCAGTGCCGCCAGTCTGCCCAGCGCCGTCTGAGCTACCCGTCTGCCCAGCGCCGCCAGTGCCGCCAGTCTGCCCAGCGCCGCCAGTGCCGCCAGTCTGCCCAGCGCCGCCAATGCCGCCAGTCTGCCCAGCGCCGTCTGAGCTACCCGTCTGCCCTGCGCCGTCTGAGCTACCAGTCTGTCCAGCACCGCCAGTGCCGCCAGTCTGCCCAGCGCCATCTGAGCGACCCATCTGCCCAGCGCCATCTGAGCTACCAGTCTGCCCAGCGCCGCCAGTCTGCCCAGCGCCGCCGGTGCCGCCAGTCTGCCCAGCGCCGTCTGAGCTACCCGTCTGCCCAGCGCCGTCTGAGCTACCAGTCTGCCCAGCGCCGCCAGTCTGCCCAGCGCCGCCAGTGCCGCCAGTCTGCCCAGTGCCGCCAGTCTGCCCAGCGCCGCCAGTGCCGCCAGTCTGCCAGGATCCGCCAGTCTGCCAGGATCCACCAGTCTGCCAGGATCCGCCAGTCGGACAGGATCTGACAGAACTACCAGTCGGCCAGGATCTGCCAGTGCCGCCAGTCTGCCCAGCGCCGCCAGTGCCACCAGTCTGCCCAGTGCCGCCAGGGCCGCCAGTCTGCCCAGCGCCGCCAGTGCCGCCAGTCTGCCCAGCGCCGCCAGTGCCGCCAGTCTGCCAGGATCCACCAGTCTGCCAGGATCCGCCAGTCGGCCAGGATCTGCCAGAACTACCAGTCGGCCAGGATCTGCCAGTCGGCCAGGATCTGCCAGTCGGCCAGGATCTGCCAGTCGGCCAGGATCCGCCAGTCGGCCTGGATCTGCCAGTCAGCCAGGATCAGTTAGATCCGCCATTCAGCCAGGATCCGCCAGTCTGCCAGGATCCACCAGTCAGACAGGATCCGCCAGAACTGCCAGTCTGCCTGGATCCGCCAGAACTGCCAGTCGGCCAGGATCTGCCAGTCAGCCAGGATCCGCCAGTCTGCCAGGATCCGCCAGTCTGCCAGGATCTTCCAGAACTGCCAGTCGGCCAGGATCTGCCAGTCGGCCAGGATCTGCCAGTCTGCCAGGATCAGTTAGATCCGCCATTCAGCCAGGATCCGCCAGTGTGCCAGGATCCGCCAGTGTGCCAGGATCCGCCAGTGTGCCAGGATCCGCCAGTCAGCCAGGATCCGCCAGTCAGCCAGGATCCGCCAGTCAGCCAGGATCCGCCAGTCTGCCAGGATCCGCCAGTCAGCCAGGATCTGCCAGAACTACCAGTCAGCCAGGATCCGCCAGAACTGCCAGTCAGCCAGGATCCGCCAGTCTGCCAGGCTCCGCCAGTCAGCCAGGATCCGCCAGAACTGCCAGTTGGCCAGGATCTGCCAGTCAGCCAGGATCTGCCAGTCGGCCAGGATCCGCCAATCGGCCAGGATCCGCCAGAACTGCCAGTCGGCCAGGATCTGCCAGTCGGCCAGGATCTGCCAGTCAGCCAGGACCTGCCAGTCAGCCAGGATCAGTTAGATCCGCCATTCAGCCAGGATCCGCCAGATCCGCTAGTCAGCCAGGATCCGCCAGTCAGCCTGGATTTGCCAGTCAGCCAGGATCTGTCGGAACCACCAGCCAGCCAGGATCTGGTAGATCCATCAACCTGCCTGAGCTTCCTCTCACTCCTGAGCTTCCTCTCACTCCTGAGCTTCCCCTCGGTCCCGAGCTTCCCCTCAGTCCCGAGCTTCCCCTCGGTCCCGAGCTTCCCTTCGGTCCCGAGCTTCCCCTCAGTCCTGAGCGACCTCAGTCCAGTGGGGACCGTTGTTAGGTTTCCTAGGCCAAGGTTAGCGGCGAGGGTCGCCACTCAAGGGACACTAAGGAGGTGGACTAAGACAATTATCGAGTGGGGTCCACGTCCAGCGCCAGTGCCAGAGCCGCCACCGCGGACAGATGCCCACCCGGACCCTTCCCTATAGGTTTAGGTTGTGCGTTCGGAGTCCGCACCTTGGGGGGGTTCTGTCAAGTTCTGTCCATCGTTCGTATGTGTTTTCCTTGTTTTAGTGTTGGTCAGGACGTGAGCTGGGTGGGCATTCTATGTTGTGTGTCTGGTTTGTCTATTTCTATGTTTGGCCTGATATGGTTCTCAATCAGAGGTCTTAGTCATTGTCTCTGATTGGGAACCATATTTAGGTAGCCTGTTTTGTGTTGGGTTTTGTGGGTGATTGTTCCTGTCTCTGTGTTTGCACCAGATAAAACTGTTTTTGGTTTTTTCGCACATTTATTGTTTTGTTAGTTATTTCATGTATAGTTCCTTCATTAAAGAACATGAATAACCACCACGCTGCATTTTGGTCCGCCTCTACTTCACCACAGGAAAACCCTTACAGGTAGTCATTTTTAACCATAGCATGGGCTGGTCACTTCCATAGCATTATATTGAATTATAATCACCAAAAAGTACTTAATTAACTCCCAATCATGTCCACTTATTGTTGAATATCTATTCCAAAAGGTCCAAGTCATTCATTTGTAAACTTAGAAAAGAGGGAACAACCTCATAATATAACAAAGTGTTCTTAATAAGTCCAAGTAAAGGAAGTGGAATTACTTTGCAAACCTTAAATATATTCTCTCTGAGTAGTATTAAGCTGAAATTGACCAATGACCTCATCAAACGGCAGAAACTCCCCAGTGTTGTCTAACAAATCACGTACAAAAGTAATACCCTTGTCAAACCAAAGGCCTTTGAAAATGGATTTACTATTCATTTTAAATTACTATATTATTCCAAATCAATGTTTTATGGATGTAAAAATTGTGCGTGAAATCATTTTCCAGGAAAATACAATTTGCTGGTGAAACTTTGACAATTTCACAGGTAATTCTGGAGGGTCAAAGTCACATTTCCTTAGGAATTCAAGTCCACCAAGTTTATTAAACTGACTGTTAGGGATATGATACCACATAGAAATAGGATTAGACAGACATAAATGCAACCATTTCATTCTAGAAGTACCCACTAACGACTAAAAACCAATAGCCTGTAAACCTCCACGATCTTAAGTCTTTCACTAATTGAGATTTCCAAATATAATATCTTGTATTCCTCCAAACAAATCTAAATATTACAGAATTTACATTAAAAAAATGTTATTAGAAGAAAGAAAAGGGGACTGACTTGGGAATATGATTCTAGATAAACAATCAGTCTTGGACAAAATAATGCAACCCAAAATTGAGATATCGTGATGCAACCACTGACTTAATGAAACTCTTATGGAATGAATCCTATTATCGCCGTTTAAAGATTCTCTATCTGAAACGTTTGGCATAGACATGGGCTAGTAACTTCTAGCCAGTTGCCAACAACGTAATTGGTGTCCAGGTCAAGAGAGTCCTTCTTTGGTTTGGGAATAAGAACTATTAGTCCCTGTCTCAAAGAAGGTGGTAAGATATCATTAGCAATACCCTCTTAGTATACCGAAAGCAATAACTCTCTAATGTCAATAGAATTCAGGAGTCAGGCCACCCGGTGCAGGAGATTTTACCTATAGGCATTTGTTTAATGGCTTGGTCCAACTCGGTCATATCTATATCAGAATCACAGAGTTTCTTAAACCTTTCTTCTATAGGCTTAACAGAGTTCTTAACCGAAACCAAAAAAAGGAATCGAAGTCACCTTCCGAAAGATGAGATTGATACAGGGTACTGTAGAAAGGGTGTATTTCCTTATTAATACTTCAAGATCATCAGATAGTGTCATTTACATAAATGGATGAAATACTATTACTAGCCTGTGTTTTTTCCACCTTTCTCAATCCATTTGGCCTTTGAACAGATGAAGGCACCTTGTGCCTCACTGTTGTATATGTCGTCCAGTTCACATTGGCTTTTAGCAAGCTTGGCTTTTTCATCTTCATTTAAATCAAGTTTATTGCTCGGCTTGTTAATATCAACAATAATAATATCTGCTTGGAGAATATTTTCCGAGCTAGCGTTTTACCAGTAGTGATGGCAAGACATCGAATTCTGAATGGAATAATGTCCCATTTGTTAGTAGAAGAAAGATCAGAATTGAGACAGGTCTCTCTGATAAGAGTTTTAGACTGTAAACAAAATGAACCATTCTTTAAAAGAAGAGTTACATTTCCAGTATGCTTTAGAAAATATCGTCATTATCAAAACAAAAGGAACGAATAATGGAACAATGGTCTGTCAGAGGAGCTGGGGAACTACTTCATTCACTGACAAGATGCATAAGACTGGAAGAGACCAACCAATAATCAATTGTAGATTTGAATTGTCTGTCCCTAGTTGTAGAGTTAAATCAAGAAAAGTTGGTTTCAGAGAATGCCAAATATTGGAATGTTGAATGATGGAGCAGAAATGAAGAGTTAAGTTACTACAACACTAGGCTGAATGCCTGGTGGGATACCTATCCAACAGTATCACCTCCAACAATAATGATATCTGTTCAACATTTGTTTTCAACTCAGTTAAGACTTTACTAGATGTTAGAAGATTTTTTTTTACTGTATGTTATAACCATACATATTTACCTATATATAACGTGACCCTTTATATTAAAAAACAATATATATCCAGTGACCCTCATCATCACACCTGCTTTCTAAAACGGTACCTGGAAAACGTCTGAAAAGTATTGCCACACCAGCAGAATGAGATGAGCCATGGCTAAACATGATCTTGTCACAAGTTGGCATCTGAGGAATGTGTCTCTAGAAATAAAAAACACTTGGCATTTAATGAATCTTTACAACAACTAAAAATAACCTTGCGTTTTATATTGTTACGTAAACCCTTGGTGTTTAAGGATAAAAAGGAAAGATACATATTGAAGAGTATCCTAGAAAAATAGTTGTCTAAAAATAAACAGGGACCCTGAATAATATAAAAGTAGCATACGCAGCATCAGAATTAACTTGACGAACAGTAACGACCATACAAAGGAAAATAAATGGATAGATCGTGTAATAACACATCTTATATTAATAGTTTACATCTTCAATTGAACTCTCAAACTTAAAATAAATACATCCCTGGAGGATAATCAAGCCATATTAAAAGTAAATGGAGATGTAATTACATAATATCGACCTTGAAACAAAATGAACAAAAAATACATTTAATATGCTTACGTTGGTTAATGCTCAGATCCAAAACTCGCCACTACAAACATTACCGCCCTCTGCAATATCACCTATATGCCGTGTTCAGATAAACGACTGCAGGAATAAACTCACCAGTTGAAAAAGTATATGGCTTCAACTCGTAAAGCGTGAATCAGTGAGTCACGTCCCTCCACCCTGCGGCGGTCAATGACAGCAAACCCCTGGCGAAAGAATGTTTTTACCACCTGCGTCTTGCCTCGTCGACTTGTGGCCACAGCTTCGCACCGGCATCCCTGTCGCGCTCTGTTCTTCTCCTTTCTCTTGTCTCCGAGACTGTGTACAACATTTTACTCGATGTTCAGGGTAGCAGAGTGATATGGAACAAACTTCCCAATAATGACAAGCACAATCCCTCTGATATTCTCACCATCAGTTTCATTTAACCTGTTCAGTCGCAGCCCCCATCGGAGCTTGTATCGGTCCTGTTCAGCACTGGTTTGTGCGCAGCTCCTCGTTTTCTTTGGTCTGGGCATAAATGTAAATTTTCAACAGTGGTGATACCCTTAATGCCTGCTACATTCAAAGCTGTCGTTTTGTTAACGTCTGCAATCTAGAGGGTATTTTTATTAATCATCTCATTAAAGCCATTCAACCGAATAGCTTGTTCGTCAAATTTCTTGTTTAATTAAACCCTGGATTGCCTTCATTGGTGATAGGCTGGGGTGGTTTAGTCTGCCCGGCGTCACTTTCTCGTAATCTCTTCAGGTTGGGGGGTTCGAAGGGGTTATTGGGCACCTGTACCGAAAACGAATTTACTCCGACGTTGGTACCGTTACTTCTGGGGGAGTGTCAAAATCGTTCATATAGTTGACAGTATCCACCTGGGTTACGACAGCTCCCTCTACATTTTGCTAGCTTCCAGCTAATGTTACTAGCTAGCTAATACTGATTTCTTGATGTTCGGTAAACCACCAAACTAATTGAAATAGGGGGAGGGGGGGATACAGTAAGAAACGTAACTTTAACTGTGATGGTCTTCAAACTCAAATTAGGGCTTGAATTCAATTTAAAGTTCGAGAGCTCAGTATATGGCTCACATCAACACCATTATCCCAGAAAACCTAGACCCACTCCAATTTGCATACCTGCCCAACAGATCCACAGATGAAGCAGTCTCTATTGCACTCCACACTGCCCTTTCCCGCCTGGACAAAAGGAACACCTACTGTATGTGAGAATGCTATTCATTGACTACAGCTCAGCGTTCAACACCATAGTGCCCTCAAAGCTCATAACTAAGCTAAGAACCCTGGGACTAAACACCTCCCTCTGCAACTGGATCCTGTGCCACCCCAGGTGGTAAGGGGGGACTACGGGAAAAGAAGGACTGAGCACACACCATTCTCATCAACGGGGCTGTAGTGGTGCAGGTTGAGAGCTTCAAGTTCTTTGGTGTCCACATCACCAAAAAACTAACATGGTCCAAGCACAGCAAGACAGTCGTGAAAAGGGCACAACAAAACCTATTCCCCCTCAGGAGACTGAAAAGATTTGGCATAGGTCCTCAGATCCTCAAAAGGTTCTACAGCTGCACCATCGAGAGCATCCTGACTGGCTGCATTACTGTCTGGAATGGCAACTGCTCGGCCTCTGACCGCAAGGCGCTACAGGGGAACAGAGGGAACAGAGGGTACATCCCAGTACATCACTGGGGCCAAGCTTCCTGCCATCCAGTACCTCTATAACAGGCGGTGTCAGAGGAAGGACCTAAAAATTGTCAAAGACCCCAGCCACCTTAGTCATAGACTGTTCTCTCTGCTACCGCACGGCAAGCGCTACCGGAGCGCCAAGTCTAGGTCCAAGAGGCTTCTAAACAGCTTCTAACCCCAAGCCATAAGACTACTGAACATCTAATCAAATGGCTACCCAGACTATTTGCATTGCCCCCCTTACACTGCTGCTACTCCATTATTATCTATGCATAATTCCCTTTAATAACCCTACCTACATGTATATATTACCTCAATCACCTTGAATAACTGGTGCCGCCGCACATTGACTCTGTACCGCACATTGACTCTGTACCGGTACCGGTACCCCCGAATAGCAGCACTGTAGAATTATTACACTCAACGGAACGACTTGATTAGTGTAGTGTCAACAACGCAGCTACTGCCAGCTAGCCTACTTTAGCAGTACTGTATCATTTTAGTCAATAAGATTCTTGCTACGTAAGCTTAACTTTCTGAACATTCGAGACGTGTAGTCCGCTTGTCATTCCAATTTCCTTGCATTAGCGTAGCCTTTTCTGTAGCCTGTCAACTATGTGTCTGTCTATCCCTGTTCTCTCCTCTCTGCACAGACCATACAAACGCTCCACACCGCGTGGCCGCGACCACCCTAACCTGGTGGTCCCAGCGCGTACGACCCACGTGGAGTTCCAGGTCTCTGGTAGCCTCTGGAACTGCCAATCTGCGGCCAACAAGGCAGAGTTCATCTCAGCCTATGCCTCCCTCCAGTCCCTTGACTTCTTGGCACTGACGGAAACATGGATCACCACAGATAACACTGCTACTCCTACTGCTCTCTCCTCGTCCGCCCACGTGTTCTCGCACACCCCGAGAGCTTCTGGTCAGCGGGGTGGTGGCACCGGGATCCTCATCTCTCCCAAGTGGTCTTTCTCTCTTTCTCCCCTTACCCATCTGTCTATTGCCTCCTTTGAATTCCATGCTGTCACAGTTACCAGCCCTTTCAAGCTTAACATCCTTATCATTTATCGCCCTCCAGGTTCCCTCGGAGAGTTCATCAATGAGCTTGATGCCTTGATAAGCTCCTTTCCTGAGGACGGCTCACCTCTCACAGTTCTGGGCGACTTTAACCTCCCCACGTCTACCTTTGACTCATTCCTCTCTGCCTCCTTCTTTCCACTCCTCTCCTCTTTTGACCTCACCCTCTCACCCTCCCCCTACTCACAAGGCAGGCAATACGCTTGACCTCATCTTTACTAGATGCTGTTCTTCCACTAACCTCATTGCAACTCCCCTCCAAGTCTCCGACCACTACCTTGTATCCTTTTCCCTCTCGCTCTCATCCAACACTTCCCACACTGCCCCTACTCGGATGGTATCGCGCCGTCCCAACCTTCGCTCTCTCTCCCCCGCTACTCTCTCCTCTTCCATCCTATCTTCTCTTCCCTCTGCTCAAACTTTCTCCAACCTATCTCCTGATTCTGCCTCCTCAACCCTCCTCTCCTCCCTTACTGCATCCTTTGACTCCCTATGTCCCCTATCCTCCAGGCCGGCTCGGTCCTCCCCTCCCGCTCCGTGGCTCGACGACTCATTGCGAGCTCACAGAACAGGGCTCCGGGCAGCCGAGCGGAAATGGAGGAAAACTCGCCTCCCTGCGGACCTGGCATCCTTTCACTCCCTCCTCTCTACATTTTCCTCCTCTGTCTCTGCTGCTAAAGCCACTTTCTACCATTCTAAATTCCAAGCATCTGCCTCTAACCCTAGGAAGCTCTTTGCCACCTTCTCCTCCCTCCTGAATCCTCCCCCCTCCCTCCTCCCTCTCTGCAGATGACTTCGTCAACCATTTTGAAAAGAAGGTCGATGACATCCGATCCTCGTTTGCTAAGTCAAACGACACCGCTGGTTCTGCTCACACTGCCCTACCCTATGCTCTGACCTCTTTCTCCCTCTCTCTCCAGATGAAATCTCGCGTCTTGTGACGGCCGGCCGCCCAACAACCTGCCCGCTTGACCCTATCCCCTCCTCTCTTCTCCAGACCATTTCCGGAGACCTTCTCCCTTACCTCACCTCGCTCATCAACTCATCCCTGACCGCTGGCTACGTCCCTCCCGTCTTCAAGAGAGCGAGAGTTGCACCCCTTCTGAAAAAACCTACACTCGATCCCTCCGATGTCAACAACTACAGACCAGTATCCCTTCTCTCTTTTCTCTCCAAAACTCTTGAGCGTGCCGTCCTTGGCCAGCTCTACCGCTATCTCTCTCAGAATGACCTTCTTGATCCAAATCAGTCAGGTTTCAAGACTAGTCATTCAACTGAGACTGCTCTTCTCTGTATCACGGAGGCGCTCCGCACTGCTAAAGCTAACTCTCTCTCCTCTGCTCTCATCCTTCTAGACCTATCGGCTGCCTTCGATACTGTGAACCATCAGATCCTCCTCTCCACCCTCTCCGAGTTGGGCATCTCCGGCGCGGCCCACGCTTGGATTGCGTCCTACCTGACAGGTCGCTCCTACCAGGTGGCGTGGCGAGAATCTGTCTCCTCACCACGCGCTCTCACCACTGGTGTCCCCCAGGGCTCTGTTCTAGGCCCTCTCTTATTCTCGCTATACACCAAGTCACTTGGCTCTGTCATAACCTCACATGGTCTCTCCTATCATTGCTATGCAGACGACACACAATTAATCTTCTCCTTTCCCCCTTCTGATGACCAGGTGGCGAATCGCATCTCTGCATGTCTGGCAGACATATCAGTGTGGATGACGGATCACCACCTCAAGCTGAACCTCAGCAAGACGGAGCTCCTCTTCCTCCCGGGGAAGGACTGCCCGTTCCATGATCTCGCCATCACGGTTGACAACTCCATTGTGTCCTCCTCCCAGAGCGCTAAGAACCTTGGCGTGATCCTGGACAACACCCTGACGTTCTCAACTAACATCAAGGCGGTGTCCCGTTCCTGTAGGTTCATGCTCTACAACATCCGCAGAGTACGACCCTGCCTCACACAGGAAGCGGCGCAGGTCCTAATCCAGGCACTTGTCATCTCCCGTCTTGATTACTGCAACTCGCTGTTGGCTGGGCTCCCTGCCTGTGCCATTAAACCCCTACAACTCATCCAGAACGCCGCAGCCCGTCTGGTGTTCAACCTTCCCAAGTTTCTCTCACGTCACCCCGCTCCTCCGCTCTCTCCACTGGCTTCCAGTTGAAGCTCGCATCCGCTACAAGACCATGGTGCTCGCCTACGGAGCTGTGAGGGGAACGGCACCTCAGTACCTCCAGGCTCTGATCAGGCCCTACACCCAAACAAGGGCACTGCGTTCATCCACCTCTGACCTGCTCGCCTCCCTACCACTGAGGAAGTACAGTTCCCGCTCAGCCCAGTCAAAACTGTTCGCTGCTCTGGCCCCCAATGGTGGAACAAACTCCCTCACGACGCCAGGACAGCGGAGTCAATCACCACCTTCCGGAGACACCTGAAACCCCACCTCTTCAAGGAATACCTAGGATAGGGTAAGTAAGGGTAAGTAATCCTTCTCACCCCCCTTCTCCCCCCAACAAGATTTAGATGCAAGTGGCTGTTCCACTGGTTGTCATAAGGTGTATGCACCAATTTGTAAGTCGCTCTGGATAAGAGCGTCTGCTAAATGACTTAAATGTAAATGTAAATGTATATAGCCTCGCTATTGTTATTTTACTGCTGCTCTGTAATTATTTGTAACTTTTATTTTTTTAGGTATTTTTCTTAAAACTACATTGTTGGTAAAGGGCTTGTAAGTATGCCATTCACTGCAAGGTCTACACCTGTTGTATTCGGTGCATGTAACAAATAACATTTTATTTGTTTTTAATGGCACCACTCACTCCGCCATTCTGTCCCACCCCCCAGAAGGGTTGCCTAAAAAAAGTCGCCCTACAAGCGAGAATGTTGAATATAATTATATTTATACTTAGCTTACCAGTTGTTCGTGCCGTTTGTCCTTTTGACGAAAGGAAGTGGAGATAAAATGTCCACAGAAGCATGCCTTATTTATTTTATTTACTTTACTGAATAACTACTAAAATAGTGATTGTAGTGATTTGCCTAAAATAGTGATTTGCCTCATGATGTGCCAACCCTCGCACTATTAATCTGTGCTTCAGCTGCAGGTAGCCTAGAGAAACCTATGCGCTCTGATCCCTTCTGGCCAGGGGAAACGAAGCAGTAAAGTCATGTATTTATAGCCTAAAATAGGCCTGTATTTGTTTTAAGAGAATGTGAATGTGATCAAACTTTGGGTGGCTAGGCTACCAAGACCGTATCAATCCAAAATTATTGACTGTAATTAATCAATCAACACAATAGTGATGACATACTGTGTGAGTAACTTTTTAATTACAGATGCACCGGCCTACAAGATGCAACACTGCATAAAGAAAACTCAGCCCTGTTAGTTCTATTGTCCAATCAGTTGTTGTCTATTTAAATTAAATTAAATGACCTGATTAGAAAAAATATGGTCCCATCACAGCCTATATAAAACAGTTTTACAGCTGATGTATTACTATGTCATACCCTCCAACTAGTTTTACCTGGTTAGGTTAGCCCATTGGTTCTCCTCGGGGCCTTCAGACATGTAATAATTTTGTTCTAGCCCTGAACTCGTTCACCTGATCCACCTAATCAAGGGTTAGTTGACAAATTTAATAGATCAAATATATGAACCGACTGGGGGTCCACAACGAGAGGTTTGAGAACCACTGGGTTAGCCTATCCCCCAACACATCTTGGACCTGTGGTGCTACCACTGAAATCACACAATGTTACAAATGAAGAAACATATCCTATAAATATGCTCTACTATGTTAAGGAGGATGAGGATTATACGTCTATAGTCGTAGCTACATCCATTTTAACAAGAAATAGTTGTGTTTGTTTCCCAAGCCAAGAACCAATCTGTGAATCTTTGTCCTATGAGATAATAGCAGTCAATTAACATGACCTAAATGAATTATGAGCCTTTGTGTTGTTTTTTTTACAACATACATTCTACAATCAAAGCTGTATCAGAGGCGGCAGAAGGCAGCAATCAGTGGCTCTGGATGAAGAGGAAAGACCCCAGCTGGGCCCCGAAGTGAGAGGGCCAGGATGTATGCGGTCAACAATGCTTGACTCAGGGAGGAGGACGCCCCTGCCATGCATAGTCCCATGGGATGTTGGCTATCAACAAGGCAACTCCTATGACTAATTGGGAATGGGACGCAAGCGTAGGATTGATCACCCTGTCGCTGGCCGCCTTTGGGGAGGGTGTATAGTGTGAAAGGCCGAAACACCCTAGGAACCAAAGGTACACTACTGACGATGCGCTCCCCAAATTTCACCAGGCTCACTGTTCATTAACTCTTGGAAGTGCTCGCACAAAGGATAGTAACATCTCATCCTGTGTTCTTGGAATCATTTGAAAATTCACAAAAAAGTGACATTAGCTGATGATTATCTCATAGAACAAAACGTATACAATCTAAGCCTGTTTCCCACAGAATGTATTTTAGGAGTTTATACAAAACCCCTAAAAAAATGGCATTTCATTTTCTCCAGACCATGGCAGAGTTAGTGCCTCGAGAAATAGTAATGGTGTCTTTCTGTAACACAAAACCGAAAAAAATGTTAAAAGTATGAAACATGGATATGGCCTTGTGGGAACACTAACACTATTAAGGAGTGTAGTAATTTAACCTTTTGTTTTTTTTAATATAATTTATTGTTGATGTGAAAGATAACATCCTTATGTTCCAAAACCGTACTGCAAGCGATGCATTTTAACATTCAGAACGAGCGTCGGGGATCTTAACAAAACACCCCCGCCCAGAAGATACTATGTCAGTATGTGCTAAAGCATTCCCGACCAAAAGATTATATGTCAATATGCAGTTAGCGTCTATGAATGAGGTAAACCTCGGCGAGTCAGATGTCTGTTTTGACAAACCGTTTATTCGACAGGCAGGGTATTCTAATAGCCATTCGGAGACTGAATCCACCAGTGTGAACAGTCCTATTGAGGAAAACGAATAGTTAACTGTAGGGTAAGATGACAAAACACGCGGAAAGACAAGCCCAGACTAGGGTCGGAATCAAATATGAGTTGGATGTTTCTAAACGAAAGTGTTTTTGTGACGGACCAATGAAAGTTGGAACGTGCTACCTTTAAAGTGTTCCGCCTATTTCTCGGCAATATTCCATTCCTCCTCTTGTCTGGTTGTGATTGTGACTGAAAACGTTGAGTACACTTTTGAATGACTGATGTGGATGTGTTCACCATGCAAAGCTTGGCCTCGGCTTTTAACCATAGATTATTTAGAAGAGAATAATCCTCTTACTCATACATGGCTAGCCAGCAGCTAGCTTTTTAACTTATAAAGCTAGCTATAATCGTTCAACACTTCGTAAAGTTACGTTTAGAATTGCTGCTCGGTTCTTGACTTAAGAAACACTTGATATGCCTAATTCATGTTACACCCATTGTAAACCGATATGTTATGGACACCTTACGTTATTTGTTTTTCCCTACATCCTACTGTCTCTTGTCTTTGCAGATGCAGCAGTGCACATTAGTCAGTGCATCCGGCGCTCGTGTCCCACTAGCCGATGGCCGAGCCGTGATCCTAGGTCGTGGTCCAGAGACTGGAGTTATTGACAAGAAGTGCTCCCGACACCAGGGTAAGAGGACTAGCTAGCTAACGTTTGATACGTACCGATGGCCATGTTCTAATGATTTATCTTACCTCCCAAAGTGTGCACTTGTTCACTTCCCTTCATGGATTTAAAAATAAATTAATGGTATATGGAAACTCCCTCTTGCCCATGCGTACACCAGTTCAATGCGTTTAAATGTGTGAAGAGTAAGCTTCGGGAGAAAGGAGAGATTATTGGGATGCTACTTTTTAATTGCGGTGTCCGGTGGGATTACTCCAGCCAGCTATCTAAACTGCACAACTATCTAAAATGTGTCATATTCCTTCTAGTGAAGCTGGTGGCCTGTTATGCAGACAAGGAGGTACTTGTAACACAGGTATGAAATTATTACATTGTGCCTGTTGTTGAGGCCAACACTCTCTTATGTTAGTTTTACACTCAACACTACTGCTTAACCTGTCTGTAACTGCTGTCAAAGTATAGTTTTCCTTTTCAGCTTGGCCCCAACCCTTCATCCTTGGGCAGTGAGAGTCTTGGTAGAGGCCAGTCTGGCCGACTGACCCAGGACCGCACCCTCTACCTGGTCAACCAGAGCCACCCCTTCAGAGTGCAGTTCTCTGCTTCCAACGAAACCTCCTCATCCTCCTCTGCCCAGAAGGGGAAGGCTGTAGAAAGGTTGAAAGCATTGGATAAGACAAAAGGAGGAAAGAACGACAGAGGGAGGGAGGTTCAAAGCACAGTTCCCAAACGCAGCATCCAAGACTTTTTTGCTTCCTCTCCCAAGAAGGTATGAGAACACGTTCATCTTAACTGAGAAAATGGCATGCATTTTAATTTGTCTAGCAATATTTAGAGTAACCGAAAGGACCTAATGTATCACTTCAACTGTTCAAAATACCCCATGTTTTCTCAATGCCAACCTCCAATTTAAGTGAAGTATAGTTTGACCATGGTTGCATTTTTGTTTTTCACTCAGGCATCCAAGAGGCCACACAGTTCTGAGGAGCCCCGCAGGAGAAGCGTAGGAGGACTACAGGCTCCGACAGTGGGGGCGAGGACGAGGCTGAGAAGCTTGCTGAGGAGAAGCTCCGACAGCTCCAGGAGATGTCAAAGAGTGCTTCAGGGGCTAGCAGAGACTGTGTCCAGCAGCAGGCATCAGTCTCAGCCTGTTCTCGAAGCCACTGGCAGCAGATTGGAAACCTCATGCTCTACACTGCTGTTGGCGTCACTGGAAGCACCAAGGTAAGAGCGATCTAGGTAATTCTGTAAACTCAATATTTGATTTAAGCCAATGAGTCTGTGTGTTTGAATGAGATGCTGAATATAATTTTACTTTGGCCATCCAAGGATGAAAACATTTTAGGCCTACATTTGAGCTCTTTGGACATATTGTTTCCACCATCAATCTAATTGTCTCGAAGTTCGCTTTCAACCAAGCAGTACAAACACAATTACTTTTACTAACATCACTTTAAGGCTGACCCATCTTTCTTTCTGGCCCAGATTGCTGGATTCGACATTGACGGGTGTATCATCACCACCAATTCTGGCAAAGTGTTTCCCACCAGCCCAGATGACTGGAGGTCAGTCAGTCTGCTGTTCTGTCAAGTTGCGGCTCTGCGTCTGGCCTCCTCTCGCTTTGCTTGCCCTCTCCTCATCCCTCTTCCTCAACTCTTGACTTGAGTCATTTCCTTGCCTTTATTTGTTCTCTTATCTCCTTTACAGGATTCTCTTTCCCGAGATCCAACCCAAACTGGCCAGCTTATTAAAGAAAGGCTACAAGGTAGAAGCAAACATATAAATGTATTGTCAAGCATGGACACGGCAAAGCTGTTCTACGAGAAATATTTATTCTCCATCCTTTTAATGGTAATATGTGGCTAGATGAATAGCTAACCGTGTCTCTGTTGCCCCTCCCAGGTTGTGTTTTTCACCAATCAGATGGGTATATCTAGGGGGAAACTGAAGCCTGAGGATTTCAAGTCCAAAGTGGAGACCATTCTGAAGACATTACAGCTCCCCGTACAGGTTAGTCAAGAAACATTTAAACACAAAAATGGCGCTTGAAAGCAGATTCACTATTGTATCTCTGTGTTTTATTGTGTGTAATTCAGATGTGGACACCTTTAACTGTGTGTGTGTGTGTGTGTGTGTGTGTGTGTGTGTGTGTGTGTGTGTGTGTGTGTGTGTGTGTGTGTGTGTGTGTGTGTGTGTGTGTGTGTGTGTGTGTGTGTGTGTGTGTGTGTCAGGTCTTTGTGGCGTCTGGTCCTGGGATCTACAGGAAGCCTGTGATGGGGATGTGGGAGCACCTGTGTGAGAAGGTGAGACCGTAAGGCACGCAGCATATCAGACATTGTGAATAGGGATTACATGTAGACGACGATTGTG
The DNA here is from genome assembly GCF_023373465.1 of Oncorhynchus keta. Taxonomy (NCBI): domain Eukaryota; kingdom Metazoa; phylum Chordata; class Actinopteri; order Salmoniformes; family Salmonidae; genus Oncorhynchus; species Oncorhynchus keta. The sequence continues at coordinate 38,062,796 of NC_068421.1, forward strand.
TCCTACAAACCACCTCAACACAGGTGTGTCGCAAAAGGTTCACAAAGCCAGCTCCATTTAGCATTGTCTAGTTGTTTGTCATCCACTCGGAACACATTACCCTGGTGAGTCATGACATAGACCAGTCACTGCTTCAACATTTACATGACATTTGAGTCATTGAGCAGACACTCTTATCCAGAGCAACTTACAGTAGTGAGTGTTTATATTTTCATACTTCAAAAAGGGCACGGTGCGGGAAATAAATAGAATGGGAATATAAATGTATTGTTCCCTCTGCTCCCAACCCCCTGAAACAACAAACATGGTTCAACATGTTTTTCCTCTCTCAGGATAATGGCGGCGTGGCTGTAGACAAAAGCCAGAGTCTCTATGTGGGAGGTGAGTCAACAACAACAGAACAACCCATAGCAACATAACGTCTTCCTCTTACTTAGCCTATTCTTATCCTGACTCTTGTAAGTGATGTGCTGCTTATGGTCACGTTTGATGAACGTGTACTCGCCCTCCAGCAGCTGAGAGCCTGAGACTTTTCTCTCTCCTCTGCCACAGATGCAGCGGGACGGCCTGTTAACTGGGCTCCTGGCAAGAAGAAGAAGGACTTCTCCTGCAGTGACCGACTGGTGAGAGCACCTGCACTAACCTCTCGACCAGTCTGTTCACTTGTCGACCAGTCTGTCCTAGTTCTAGCACATCTTCATACACAAACAACAAAGTGTCCCAAATAGTGGACTGAAACGAGGAATTTCAATATGATAAAACTCAGTAGAGACAAATCAGCAGAGAATAATTTCCTGTGTCTACTGACTGTGTGAAAGGTTCATTCTTGCTATGGTGTAGATACAGTTTATGACCAGGTGTTGTACCTGCAGGCATTGCATATCTTAATAATGCCTGACACTGATTTTCTCTCTCTCCCTCTCGACTAGTTTGCTCTGAACCTTGGACTGCAGTTCCACACTCCAGAGGAGTTCTTCCTGGGCTGGAAGGACGCCCCTTTCAGTCTTCCTCCATTTGACCCTGTGAGTAACCGGGTGGATATCTGTGGTATTCTGTCTGCACAGAATATGTATGTGAAGCTTTTGTAGCCTCTGTATGTATGTGTGTGCACTTGCACATCTGACTGTGTGTGTGTCTCTCTCTCTCCAGAGGAAATGTGACTCTAACGCCCGTCTATATGACCCGCCCAGTGCCTGCCTCACCTCCACCAAGCAGGAAGTAATCATTGCCGTGGGTTTCCCTGCTTGTAAGTGGACGTGCATTCCTTATTTTTCTGCCATCCTCCCTCTCTCTTTACTGACGACCCTCTCCCTTCTTTATTTTTTTTTTATCCAGCCGGGAAATCAACCTTTTTCCACACACACATTGTCCCCAAAGGTTACGTGTACGTGAACCGGGTGAGTGGATCAGTGTGCTGTTGGCTCTCTTAACATCCACACACACATATACACACACTGACCTGACCTGTGTTTGTCAGGATACCCTGGGCTCTTGGCAGAGCTGTGTTTCGGCCTGTGAGCGGGCATTGAAGGAGGGGCGCAGCGTGGTGGTGGATAACACCAACCCAGACCTTGAGTCTCGCAAACGGTACCCGTCTCTGTGCTCCTACTAGTGTGTGGAGCACTTTTGGTTTGCAGTTCATGAACAACCTAAACCACTTACATAACAGCGAGTGGTAAATCTGCTACATGCATGAACCAAACCAGAGATATTTGATTGAGCGTGTTTGTAGGGAATAACATGTACCTTCTATACGTTGTCCCCCTCCAGGTATGTTGACGTCAGCCAGAGTTTGGGGGTGTCCTGTCGGTGCTTCAACTTCTCTGCCTCCCTGGAGCAGGCCAAGCACAACAACAGAGTAGGTCTCCTCTCTCCCTCTACTGAACTGTATATACCAGACTACACATGATTCATTCTTCAGCAGTTCAGAGTAGAGGGTGACATGAACTTGCGACCTGATCGTACACACAGAATAGCCCAACCTGGGACTTAAACGACAACCATCTGGTTCAATGTCCACTTCTTAAACCTTATAATGTACAGGCCATGGGATACATCCAGTTCAATATAGGCTCTGAGGTACTGCCCTGATGCATAGTGTTCATTATTGGGCTCTTGTGCTGTACAGTTCCGTGAGATGGCCCCCTCCACCACCAAGCACCTCAAAGTCAATGACATGATCTTCCACAGTTACAAGTAAGTGACATTGGATATTATATCAAGGGACTTCACAGCATCACATTCTCAACGTAGGGATTCACTGGCCTCTACAATGGGTTGAAAAGATCAGAGCGCACTAATATAACATATGTCTATATGGCTGTGTTTACAGAGCCAGCCTAATTCTGATCTTTTGGCAAAAGATCTGATCTGATTGATCTTTTTCCACTAATTGGTCTTTTGGCCAGAATTGGGTTGCCTGTATAAACGCAGCATATATGTATGTCGCGTAAAATAAATGCATGTCTGAATGTATTTGCCCACTCTGAACAGACTTTCTCTCCACACAGGAAGAAGTTTGTGGCGCCCAGTCTCTCGGAAGGCTTTTCAGAAATCCTGCAAATTCATTTTGTCCCAACCTTTACAGACAGCCAATCAGAGGCCCTCTTCAGGCAGTTCTCTGAAGGCTGATTGGGTGGCTGGTATTCCAACCTAAGATTCATCAGATTGTTATTGGAAAATAATCTGGCAGTCGTACCAGTCCAACATTTTCCTATGCTGTGGCTGTATGTAGACAAACTATTTAGTTACCTGCTGCTAATCAACAAATCATTGCTATTACGCTACATACATTTTGAAGGTGCAGATGTTTTAACTAAATGTAACCACAGCAGACAGCACACATCAGTATTTTTGTTTGATTGGCTTGAGTTTCATATTTTCGTATCATGTTTTCTGGTCAGATATAACAGTACTTGTTTCCAGAAAGCCCAAAAAGTAAAAAGTAAAAAAAACAAAAAAAACATGAGCAATGTTTTATTAATTGTATATTTTAATAAATTGTTATTAATTTGTTTTACAATGGATCCTATTCTGTAAAGTAGGGAAACTGAATGCATGTTTTTCTGCTAGTATGCCACCGTAAAGCAATATTTTCATGACAATCCTGGTTGAAACTCAGCCGTCCACATGGGTAGAAACTCCAACTCCTTCCCCAGGTGCTGTTTTACCCATGGCACTAATGTGAAGTCTCTTGCATATCAGGCGGGGGCGGGGGGGGCTGTCACTTCTGTCTTGGGCTTCGCATACATTCTTGGTGTCACAGCTCACTACTCCAGCCTGCATGACAGATCGAATAGAACCGTACAAAAAGTAGACTTAGCTTAGCCTAATGGAACCAAACACAAGATACCGGTAGATTGTTATTGTTCTGTATGCTTATCATGGAGAAGATTTAGTGGAAGGGGGGAGTTCCTCTCTTGAAAATACCGCAGTCTGTTAAGAAGGAACAGCGCGCCTTCAGAGTCACCTGTTGGGAAAAGTTGGATCATATCATGCATGAGAATAATATAAGGATTATCATATTATTTGTATATTAATGAATGTATGTGTTCCGAGTTGTGTAATGTGACTTCCCATGCTGTGTATTCCTACAAACTTACCTTTGCACGATACAGCATCTATATGATTGGCAGATCCGCCCGAACAGAGAAACCTGTCTGGCACGTATTCATTCAAAGTTGCATTGTGAGGAGTTAGAAGTGTGTTCTCAGCCTGTTTAACACAGTCAGGCCTCCTCTGCAAATAGGAACATCAAACACTGGTGCTGCTAATTAACTCTCCACCCTTCACAAACATGCACATCAATTAGACATAATTTACAGGCATACAGTACATGAAGACAAACAACTTATTCACACTACATTTGTACCACTGTTCACTCTTCATATACAAATAGTGGTAAAGGTAGAGCCAACACTAGAGATTACACTGTAGAAGGCCTGTTAGATTTGACCTATGACCTTTCTGAATGTGTGTTTGGTTGTTGAGCACCGCTAACCTTACTCCCTGTATGAATGTGTTTGCTTGCGTTTCGCATCCTTGACTGTAGACCCATTGTTGATGAAGTAGGCTCCGGTCTCCTCCAGGCATAGCAGGGGTTCTCTCTGCAGACACACACATTAACCAGTTATCATACACTCAGCAGTTTATTTATTCAACCACTCACATCAACGAGCTGTTTCGCCCACAGGACTGCCGCTGACTGGATGTTTTGGTTTGGTACTGGAAAGATCACCCCGCGCTCAAAGTCGCTTAGGTCACTATGCCCATTCTAACTTTCAATCGAACAGTAACTGAATGCCTCAATGCCAGTCTGCCTGCTTTATATAGCAAGCAACGGCAATGTCACTCACTGTCTGAGCGATCCATTTTCATGAACGGGGGTGGTGGGTGTATATACTAGACATAGAACTTGAGTCAAGCCTAGACATGAAATGATTCATGGGTGGATGACACCTGTCATGTCCAGCAGTACTCTGATTGTTTTCGCTCTATCGGGAACGAGTTCAACTTGGATAACTAGTTGAGTCGGGCTTGTCAAGCTAAAGAAAAATGATTGCACTCCGTCTACTTGTTGAGGAGGAGGAGCAGTCATCTTACCGTGTTGTTCACAGAGTCTTCATGGCTCGGCTGGCGGGCTTGGTACACGTCAAGATGATGGGCCTGTAGAGAACACATACCAGATAAACACAGGGAGGTACGATAAGTCATGTAGTTAGACAAGAATAGAGTGCAATAAAATACTCATGCTAATATTGTAACAGTGTGTAACAATGTCATTGCTGGTGAATGATTTGGCCAAGTAGATGGAATTGTGGTGGTTTGGAATGAGAGCAATTCATAAGGGAATTATGTCATGAGCTAGTGTTGCTGCTCAACCCACCCACATACAGTCTTCCATGTTATGATCAATAAGGCTTACAGTGGTGACGTTCACGTGCCACGGCCTGGTATAGGCTTTCCTGGTGGATCCAAACATGTGGTCACACATTTATGTGTCATCACTATTACATTTTTGACTTCATTTTACTTGGTTTAGCCATTCTATAGCTAAATATACCACATACAAAGACTTTAAAACAGATTTTTTTTTATGATAAAGTGCACTTGTCACTGAAATACAAGAATATCACTGAAATACAGACACATTACTTAAATACAGTCACGTTGCAATTTTAAGTAGAACTTGTGCACCAATATTGCATTTTAAAAGCCTGTTATATTAAATAAAGTGCCCTTTAATATAGACCACATCGGAAATTCAATAAATCCATTTTTTTAATAAATAAAGATTTGCTGATGTGCCAAAATTCTGTCCCTCATGAATCATTTACGTCTGTCCCTCATTTTAAGGTCCACCCTGTGACGTGAACTGAACTCTTGTTTTTATATGGTGAAAGCTTCCTTTTAATTTTTTTAAAAATTTTTCAAAAGAAACATTGCACATCTAATAGTCAAATCAGGTGAGCAGGTGAGCTGGTTCTGCTCTTTTTGGACATTTTCTGGTGTTTAGTGTCAGAAAACGGAGTGGATAGAGCATAACAGGTCTACCCTGTTATCCATAGACAGAGATGCTAGAAATGGTTAAATTGCCACTCCCTGCTGCTCACAACAAGCTCCCTTTCCCCCTGTCACAAGGGGAATCATGACTGATTTAAGATTACGGTCAGCCCTGTTATGGTCAACACTGTTACTTTATTTGGCACTTTTAACAGGTCCTTACTTTGACATTTTCTCATTTGACATCTTCAGATGGGAAAACTTGTTTTTTATGAAGTTGAACATGTGCTTTTTATGACAAAATGTATAAAATAGGTGAAATCAACAGTTTTTTTGACCAAGTTACACTTTTCTAAAGGCACCTAGTTGGTGGAATGACTCACACACATTACTGAAATACCAACGTACATATGACTGAAATACAGACATACAGTACTAGGTAAATGTTTGGACACACCTATTTATTCAAGGGTTTTTCTTAATTTTTTTCAAAAGAAAAAATGAACACCTAATAGTCAAATCATGTAAAAGCAGGTGAGCTGGTTCTGCTCTTTTTGGACATTTTCTGGTGTTTAGTGTCAAAAAACTGAGTGGATTGAGCATAACAGGTCTACCCTGTTATCCATAGACTAAACATGCTAGAAATGGTTAAATTGCCACTCCCTGCTGCTCACAACAAGCTCACTTTCCCCCTGTCACAAGGGGATTTATGACTGATTTAAGATTAAATCATCCACCCTGTTACGGTCAACACTGTTACTTTATTTGGCACTTTTAACAGGTCCTTACTTTGACATTTTCTCATTTGACATCTTCAGATGGGAAAACTTGTTTTTTATGAAGTTGAACATGTGATCTTTATGACAAAATGTTTTTTTTTTAAGTAGGTGAAATCAAACTTTTTTTTGACCAAGTTACACTTCTTCAAAGGCACCGAGTCGATGGAATGACCCACACACATTACTGAAATACAGGCACGTGACTGAAATACAGTGGGGCAAAAAGTATTTAGTCAGCCACGAATTGTGCAAGTTCTCCCACTTAAAAAGATGAGAGAGACCTGTAATTTTCATCATCGGTACACTTCAACTATGACGGACAAAATTAGAAAAAAAATACAGAAAATCACATTGTAGGATTTTTTTATGAATTTATTGCAAATTATGGTGGAAAATAAGTATTTGGTCAATAACAAAAGTTTATCTCAATACTTTGTTATATACCCTTTGTTGGCAATGACAATGTCTTCACAAGGTTTTCACACACTGTTGCTGGTATTTTGGCCCATTCCTCCATGCAGATCTCCTCTAGAGCAGTGATGTTTTGGGGCTGTTGCTGGGCAACACAGACTTTCAACTCCCTCCAAAGATTTTCTATGGGGTTGAGATCTGGAGACTGGCCAGGCCACTCCAGGACCTTGAAATGCTTCTTACGAAGCCACTCCTTCGTTGCCCGGGCGGTGTGTTTGGGATCATTGTCATGCTGAAAGACCCAACCACGTTTCATCTTCAATGCCCTTGTTTGATGAAAGGAGGTTTTCACTCAAAATCTCACGATACATGGCCCCATTCATTCTTTCCTTTACACGGATCAGTCGTCCTGGTCCCTTTGCAGAAAAACAGCCCCAAAGCATGATGTTTCCACCCCCATGCTTCACAGTAGGTATGGTGTTCTTTGGATGCAACTCAGCATTCTTTGTCCTCCAAACACAACGATGAGTTTTTACCAAAAAGTTATATTTTGGTTTCATCTGACCATATGATATTCTCCCAATCTTCTTCTGGATCATCCAAGTGCTCTCTAGCAAACTTCAGACGGGCCTGGACATGTACTGGCTTAAGCAGGGGGACACGTCTGGCACTGCAGGATTTGAGTCCCTGGCTGCGTAGTGTGTTACTGATGGTAGGCTTTGTTACTTTGGTCCCAGCTCTCTGCAGGTCATTCACTAGGTGCCCCCGTGTTGTTCTGGGATTTTTGCTCACCGTTCTTGTGATCATTTTGACCCCACGGGGTGAGATCTTGCGTGGAGCCCCAGATCGAGGGAGATTATCAGTGGTCTTGTATGTCTTCCATTTCCTAATAATTGCTCCCACAGTTGATTTCTTCAAACCAAGCTGCTTACCTATTGCAGATTCAGTCTTCCCAGCCTGGTGCAGGTCTACAATTTTGTTTCTGGTGTCCTTTGACAGCTCTTTGGTCTTGGCCATAGTGGAGTTTGGAGTGTGACTGTTTGAGGTTGTGGACAGGTGTCTTTTATACTGATAACAAGTTCAAACAGGTGCCATTAATACAGGCAACGAGTGGAGGACAGAGGAGCCTCTTAATTTAACTAGGCAAGTCAGTTAAGAACAAATTCTTATTTACAATGATGGCCTACCAAAAGGCCTCCTGCGGGGATGGGGGCTGGGATAAAAATAAATAAATATATATATCCAGTTGAAGTCGGACGTTTACATTCACTTTAGCCAAATACATTTAAACTCAGTTTTTCACAATTCCTGACATTTAATCCTAGTAAAAATTCCCTATCTTAGGTCAGTTAGGATCACCACTATGTTTTGGGTAGCCTTTCACACGCTTCCCACAATAGGTTGGGTGAATTTTGGCCCACTCCTCCTGACAGAGCTGGTGTAACTGAGTCAGGTTTGTAGGCCTCCTTGCTCGCACACGCTTTTTCAATTCTGCCCACACATTTTCTATAGGATTGAGGTCAGGGCTTTGTGATGGCCACTCCAATACCTTGACTTTGTTGTCCTTGAGCCATTTTGCCACAACTTTGGAAGTATGCTTGGGATCATTGTCAATTTGGAAGACCCATTTGCGACCAAGCTTCAACATCCTGACTGATGTCTTGAGATGTTGCTTCAATATATCCACGTACTTTTCCTCCCTCGTGATGCCATCTATTTTGTGAAGTTCACCAGTCCCTCCTGCAGCAAAGCACCCCCACAACATGATTCTGCCACCCCCGTGCTTCACGGTTGGGATGGTGTTCGTCGGTTTGCAAGCCTCCCCCTTTTTCCTCCAAACATAATGATGGTCATTATGGCCAAACAGTTCTATTTTTGTTTCATCAGACCAGAGGACATTTCTACAAAAAGTACAATCTTGTCCCCATGTGCAGTTGCAAACCGTAGTCTGGCTTTTTTAAGGCGGTTTTAGAGCAGTGGCTTCTTCCTTGCTGAGCAGCCTTTCAGGTTATGTCGATATAGGACTCATTTTTACTGTGGATATAGATACTTTTGTACCTGTTTCCTCCAGCATCTTCACAGGGTTGTTTGCTGTTGTTCTGGGATTGATTTGCACTTTTTGCACCAAAGTACGTTCATTTCTAGGAGACAATGCGCCTCCTTCCTGTGCGATATGACAGCTGTGTGGTCCCATGGTGTTTATACTTGCGTACTATTGTTTGTACAGATGAACGTGGTACCTCCAGGCGTTTGGATATTGCTCCCAAGGATGAACCATACTTTTGGAGGTCTACAATTCTTTTTCTGAGGTCTTGGCTGATTTCTTTTGATTTTCCCATGATGTCAAGCAAAGAGGCACTGAGTTTGAAGGTAGGCCTTGACATACATCCACAGGTAGACCTCCAATTGACTCTAATTATGTCAATTAGCCTATCAGAAGCTTCTGAAGCCATGGCATAATTTTCTGGAATTTTCCAAGCTGTTTAAAGGCACAGTCAACTTAGTGTATGTACAATTTTGACCCACTGGAATTGTGATACAGTGAATTATAAGTGAAATAATCTGTCTGTAAGCTATTGTTGGAAAAAAGACTTGTGTCATGCACGAAGTAGATGTCCTAACCGACTTGCCAAATCTATAGTTTGTTAACAAGACATTTGTGGAGTGGTTGAAAAACCAGTTTAATGACTCCAACCCAAGTGTTTGTAAACTTCCAACTTCAACTGTATATATAAATATAGTACAAAACACACATCACGACAAGAGAGACAACACAACACGACATAAGGAGAGACCTAAGACAACAACATAGTAAGGCAGCAACACATGACAACACAGCATGGTAGCAACACAAAATGACAACAACATGGTAGCAACACAACATGGTAGCAGCACAAAACACGGTACAAACATTATTGGGCACAGACAACAGCATGAAGGGAAAGAAGGTAGAGAAAACAATACATCATGCAAAGCAGTCACAAATGTCAGTAAGAGTGTCCACGACTGAGTCTTTGAATGAAGAGATTGAGATAAAACTGTTCCGTTTCAGTGTTTGTTGCAGCTCGTTCCAGTCGCTAGCTGCAGCGAACTGAAAAGAGGAGCAACCCAGGGATGTGTGTGCTTTATGGGACCTTTAACATAATGTGACTGGCAGACTGGTAGTGGTGGTATACAGAAAATAGCCCTATTTGGTAAAAGACCAAGTCCATATTATGGCACTTTAAGACATGAAGGTCATTCAATACGTAACATTTCAAGAACTTTGAACGTTTCTTAAAGTGCAGTCACACAAAAACATAAAGCGGATATGATGAAACTGGCTCTCATGACGACCGCCACAGGAAAGGAAGACCCAGAGTTACCTCTGCTGCAGAGGATAAGTTCATTAGAGTTACCAGTACCTCAGATTGCAGCCCAAATAAATGCTTCACAGAGTTCAAGTAACAGACACATCTCAACATGAACTGTTCAGAGGAGACTGTGTGAATCAGGCCTTCATGGTTGAATTGCTGCAAAGAAACCACTACTAAAGGACACCAATAAGAAGAGACTTATTTGGGCCAAGAAGCATGAGCAATGGATATTAGACCGGTGGAAATCTGTCCTTTGGTCTGATGAGTCCAAATATGAGATTTTTGGTTCCAACAGCCGTGTCTTTGTGAGATGCAGAGTTGGTGAACAGATGATCTCCGCATGTGTGGTTCCCACCGTGAAGCATGGAGGAGGAGGTGTGGGGGTGATTTGCTGGTGCAATTGTCAATGATTTATTTAGAATTCAAGGCACACTTAAACAGCATGGCTACCACAGCATTCTGCAGCGATACGTTATCCCATCTGGTTTGTGCTTAGTGGGACTGTCATTTGTTTTTCAACAGGGCAATGACCCAACACACCTCCAGGTTGTGTAAGGGCTGTTTGACCAAGAAGGAGAGTGATGGAGTGCTACATCAGATGACCTGGCCTCCACAATCACCCGACCTCAACCCAATTGAGATGGTTTGAGATGAGTTGGACCGCAGAGTGAAGGAAAAGCAGCCAGCAAGTGCTCAGCATATGTGGGATCTCCAGGTGAAGCTGGTTGAGAGAATGCCAAGAGTGTGCAAAGCTGTCATCGAGGCAAAGGGTGGCTACTTTGAAGAATTGAAAATATATTTTGATTTGTTTAACACTGTTTTGGTTACTACATGATTCCGTATGTGTTATTTCATATTTTTGATGTCTTCACTATGATTCTTTAATGTAGAAAATAGCAAAAAATTAAGAAAAGCCCTTGAATGAGTAGCTGTGTCCACATTTTTGACTGGTACTGTATGTCTGATGGAAATGCAACATTTTACTGAGATACAAAAACATTACCGAGAGATCATGTATGGTGTTGTTTGTAACAGTAACTTCTGACTCCTGTATCTCCCTGACCATCTCAGTACTCACCCTCTTTGACAGAGACGAAGGAGAAGGCCGCACACAACAACAGAGCGACAGCATGCATGACAAGTATCTGTTTATTCCTGTCAGTCTCTGATGATGTCTGACTAAAAATATATGTCCACATGCTACTAAGTAGTTATTAACAAACCCCAGCGAGCACAAAAGCATGGATTGAGTAATGTTTTCTCAGAACTGGGTGAGTTCACTTTACATTTACATTTATTACACATTTATAACATTATTATTCATGTGTTGGTATCTTTATTTTAACTGTAATATTTTACTTCGAGACTCAAATAGCCTCTGATATTTAGAAATCGTTGCATTGTCTACCGAGTCAGTAATGAAGGGGACGACTATGAATGGAAAGGAGAAATGTGGGTTGTAAAACAAAAACTTAAATCTGACTGCAAATCCTTTTAACGCAGTTCCACTACACGGTCCCAACTTCACCCCAAGTTAGGGCCATGCTGACAATACACTGTATGATTTGCAAATTACTAAGTTTGTGCTTGCCAATGTTTGTGTGTGTGTTAGTGTGTGAGAAACATTTTAGGAGATTAGATGGTCATTATGTGTATTATGGAGAATTTTCTCTGAGTGGCCCCTACACCTCACTCCACCCAACCCCCCTCCTGCCCCAGAGCTCAGTCCTCTCAGCTGACTCGGCTTTGTGGAACACTGTGAAGGGAGTTCTATGCCTCTTTTATAACAAATTACTCACCCTCAACAAAACAAGAACAGACTGCACATCTGCCTACCTCACACACACAGACACGCCATGACTTAATAAAGTGATGAAAGGAGAAGAGGCCTATAAACACTTGGGGCACTTTCACTGGATTTTAAACCTGAAATTGGTGAACTAAATATTTTGTTCTTGTGGGATTCTTTTACATTGTGGATGTATATAGACATATATTTTTGGTATTCGTAACAAAATGATGACTCAATCACTCTGGGGTGATATACAGGCTTTTTTTTTTTTATCTGTCACATTGAGCTTTCCTGCTGAAACGTTTCAAAGTGACCTTTTCTCCTTTCACATTCCAACAAGCATGTTGTTGATGTGCTCTTAACAACAGCACTTGACTACACTGGAGTAGGTCTTAGGATGTGGGTGCTCAATGTTTCCCTGGAAGACTGAAACGGAACTTTAACCAAAGATGACAGACCTCACCGAAGTATCTGTTTACTCAGAATCCTCGGACATTTACAAGGTGAGGACAGCGATAGCTTGTGTGGGCCTGGAATTCTGGTTCCAATTTTTGATAGCAACTTTGTATTCATGGTGGAAAGTTACTTGGCGTTCCATGTTATACCAGATGTCTTTGCTTTTCACAGAATGTTTTCTGCAACCCCGCGTTTGAGCTTGATGGTGAGCGTGAGGAGAAAGTGGAAGGATTCAGTTCTGCCAGTACTGCCATGGCCCTGGAGCCAGTAAAGAGCCCAGCTGCAATCAGTGAGTCTGACAACCTAGTTTCCCTGTTCCATAACATCACACCGGAGTTGGATACGCAACAAGATTGGTTGATTCAGATGCCAAGACCCATTCAATTTGATCTAGCTGTTGTATTACACCATTGGAAAGTCGAAACAAAGATTCTAGGAGGGACAGGAAGGTTCTAACTAAAAGTTAAAAAATAAAATAAAAAAATTTAGGGGGTAGATCAACAATTTTGTAAATATATACAGTACCAGTCAAATGTTTAGACACACCTACTCATTCAAGGTTTTTTTTTTATTTGTTTTTTTTTACTATTTTCTACATTGTAGAATAATAGTGAAAACATCAAAACTATGAAATAACACATGTAGTGACCAAAAAAGTGTTAAACAAATCAAAATATATTTATATTTGCTTTTGATGACAGCTTTGCACACTCTTGGCATTCTCTCAACCAGCTTCACCTGGAATGGTTTTCCAACAGTCTTTAAGGAGTTCCCACATATGCTGAGCACTTGTTGGCTGCTTTTCCTTCACTTTGCGGTCCAACTCATCCCAAAACATCTCAATAAGGTTGAGGTCGAGTTATGGTGGAGGCCAGGTCATCTGATGCAGCACTCCATCACTCTCGTTCTTGGTCAAATAGCCGTTACACAGGCTGGTGGTGTTTTGGGTCATTGTCCTGTTGAAAAACAAATGATAGTCCCATTAAGCGCAAACCAGATGGGATGGTGTATCGCTGCAGAAATCTGTGGTAGCCATGCTGGTTATGTGTGCCTTGAATTCTAAATAAATCACTGACAGTGTAACCAGCAAAGAACCCCCACACTATAACACCTCCTCCTCCATGCTTCACGGTGGGAACCACACATGCGGAGATCATCCGTTCACCTACTCTATGGCTCACAAAGACACGGCGGTTTGTACCAAAAATATCAAATTTGGGCTCATCAGACCAAAGGACAGATTTCCACCTGTCTAATGTCCATTGCTCGTGTTCTTGGCCCAAGCAAGTCCCTTCTTCTTACTGGTGTCCTTTAGTAGTGGTTTCTTTGCAGCAATTTGACCATGAAGGTCTGATTCACACAGTCTCCTCTGAACTGTTGATGTTGAGATGTATCTGTTACTTGAACTCTGTGAAGCATTTATTTGGGCTGCAATTTCTGAGGCTGGTAACTCTAATGAACTTATCCTCTGCAGCAGAAGTAACTCTGGGTCTTCCTTTCCTGTGGCGGTCCTCATGAGATCCAGTTTCATGATATTACTTGATGGTTTTTGTGACTGCAATTAAAGAAACTTTCAAAGTTCTTGAAATGTCCTGTATTGACTGACCTTCATGGCTTAAATGAATGATGGACTGCTGTTCCTATTTGCTTATTTGAGCTGTTCTTGCCATAATATAGAATTGGTATTTTACCAAATAGGGCTATCTTCTGTATACCAACCCTACCTTGTCACAACACAACTGATTGGCTCAAACTAATTAAGAAAAAAAAGAATTCCACAAAATAACTTTTAACAAGGCACACCTGTTAATTGAAATGCATTCCAGGTGACTACCTCATGAAGCTGGCTGAGAGAATGCCAATAGTCTGCAAAGCTGTCATCAAGGCAAAGGGTGGCTACTTTGAAGAATCTAAAATCTAAAATATGATTTGATTTGGTTTGTTTAACACTTTTTACTATATGTGTTATTTCATATTTTTGATGTCTTCACTATTATTCTACAATGTAGAAAATAGTAAAAATAAATAAAAACCCTGGAATGAGTAGGTGTGTCCAAATTTTTGACTGGTACTGTATATACAGTGCCTTTGGAAAGTATTCAGACCCCTTGATTTTTTTCCACAATTCTTAGGTCACAGCCTTATTCTAAAATTAATTAAATCGTTTTTTTCCCCCCTCATCAATGTATACACAATACCCTATAATGACAAAGCAAAAACAGGTTTTTGACATTTTTGATAATATATATTTTTTAAATTAAATGAAATATCACACAGTATTCAGACCCTTTACCCAGTACTTTGCTGAAGCACCTTTGGCAGCGATTACAGCCTTGAGTCTTCTTGGGTATGATTCTACAAGCTTGGCATACCTGTATTTGGGGAGTTTCTCCCATTCTTCTTTGCAGATCCTCTCAAGCTCTGTCAGGTTGGATGGGGAGCAATGCTTCACAGCTATTTTCAGGTCTCTCCAGAGATGTTCGATCGTGTTCAAGTCCGAGCTCTGAATGGGCCACTCAAGTTCATTCAGAGACTTGTCCTGAAGCCACTCCTAAGTTGTCTTGGCTGTGTGCTTAGGGTCATCCCCACAGCATGATGCTGCCACCACCATGCTTCACCGTAGGGATGGTGCTAGGCTTCCTCCAGACATTCCGCTTGGCATTCAGGCCAAAGAGTTCAATCTTGGTTTCATCAGACCAGAGAATTGTGTTTCTCATGGTCTGAGAGTCTTTAGGTGCTTTTTGACAAACTCCAAGCGGGCTGCCATGTGTCTTTTACTGAGGAGTGGCTTCCATCTGGCCACTCTACCATAAATGCCTGATTGGTGGAGTGCTGCAGAGATGGTTGTCCTTCTGGAATGTTCTCCCATCTCCACAGAGGACTCTAAAGCTCTGTCAGAGTGACCATCATGTTATTGGTCACCTACCTGACCAAGGCCCTTCTCCCACCATTGCTCAGTTTGGCCATTTAAGAATGATGCAATATATATGGCACAGCTGTCAATTATTTGGTCCTTAAATGAAACTGGTATCTTTTTTTATTTATCATAATTTTCTTTAACCAATTTAGGTCTTTAATGCAGGGCCGACAGACAAGTTCCTTACTTTTTCCCCCTTCCACTTGCCCCTTCCATTTTTGTGGTACAACTTAAAGTTTCCTCAACCACCCATGTCTTTCCTACCTGTGTGTGTGTGTGTTGGTTTGAGTGTGTGTGTGCATGTGTACATGTGTATGTTTCCCAGTCCGTGGTGTGTTCAGTGTGTGTGTGATGCGTCTGCGGGGTCCGTGGTGTAGCTGGGGAGCCGTGGTGGTCTCTGTTGCAGCTGTGCTCCTGGTAGCAGCCCTGGGCCTGGCACTGGTGCTCATCTTCACACGTGAGTGCGGGGGGTGGGGGGTGTCTCTTAGACACCTACATATTTATGGACACAATGTCCTTATTTAAACTAGCATTGCCAATTCATACACTATATGGTCCCTTGAGCATGGAATGGCAGTGCAGTACTTGTGCACATCACAAGCTTGTGTCATTCACTAATGTCCTCTTACGCTATCTCCCACTGGGTTCTTCACCCCACAGAGCTAAAGGGGCAGAGTCTGGATGGGGAAGTGGTGTCGACCAATCCCCTGGACTTGTTGACTGGAGATGGACTGCCTCGTGATCTACCCACAACCACCACCAACCACAGTCAGAAGGACATTACAGTGGCCCCACAGCCAGCCAGATACCCAACCCCTGAAACTAGTGAGTAATTTTCTACTACAATTGTATCCATAAAAATAGAATAAGTAGAAATATATTCCAATGATTGGACCTTACAGATATGTACTTACCTACAGATACATACAATACAATAATAATACAGTAATACACTACCCTGTACTTTTCTCACTGTTTGTCTGTCTCAGGATGTGGGGGTGTATTGACAGCCTCAGAGGGCAGCTTTAGCTCCCCCAACCACCCTGGATCGTATCCCCCGGACTCGCTGTGTGTCTGGGTGATACGGGCGCGCCCTCCATCCCTGGTCCAGATCCATGTGTCCTCTCTGACCATAGAAGGACCATCCCCCTGCCTCTTTGACTGGCTGGAGGTTCAGGAGGAGACGGAGCAGCCTTCTGTTGTCACCAGGTGGGTCAAACATACTCTATCTAAACTTGTTCAAGGTGGAAGATGCCTCTAATCACAGATCCAGGATCAGATTAACATAAGTGACTATGAGCATGTTTTACACACTTCTGAACCTAATGCATGACCTCTTGAAAAATCATACTCTTCATGACACACTGTGGCAACTAGGTGGCATACAAGTTCTGTATAGATGGCAACTCTGCCTACTTTCTGGCCCTGAATATTTTGCGGTTCTGCTGTTGAGGGATTTTAGGTGAAGAATAAAGATGAATTATGATTGCCTTTTGTGGCTGACATTTTAAAAGTGAACGTTATCTCCACTCTAGGTTCTGCGGCAACGTGGCACCCCCTACTGTGAACACCAACAGCAGCACTGTGTGGGTGACCTTCCGCTCTGACGGGAGCATCGGAGGCAGTGGCTTCATCGCCCAGTACCACGCCATCACACCTGAACAGAGTGAGTACTGGGTCAGAGGTAGAATCAACAGATCTTTGCTTCAGGAAACATGTATTTTCACAGTACATTAACATATTACCATCAACAATGTGTGTGTCTGTTCTCAGAGAGCTGCTCCAGGGAGGAGTTTATGTGTGACCACGGGCGCTGCATCCTGCCTGTGTCAGTGTGTGACGGTCAGCCCAACTGTCATGACCTCTCTGATGAGGCCAACTGCAGCCACAAGCATAAAGGTAAGAACAGGGTGTACAGCACAGTACACACTCAGCATCATAGTGAGTCATCTGCATACATACAGTGGCTCATAGCAAAATAATGCAAAATGGTAGTCTCCTAAGTCTCGCTCATCACAAAGTCGTGAGGAAACCTGGTAATCAATTCTAGTAAAAGGGCAATCGTTTGCTTATCTATGCGAAACTAAACATCACAGTTTTTTGCTATGTTGTTGAACAGAGTGTGGGGGCCAAAAGACTGGACTCTACGGCTACCTGGCGAGTCCAAACCACCCAAAGCCTTACCCTCAACAACAGGTACCTACCTACACCTGATCTAGTAAACCATCACCAACATGCATCGTATCTAATTGACATACCCAGCCATATACCCAGAATAGACTTCATGAAATCCTACCATGGTAAAGTATGTTTAATCTACTCTTATTTCTCTGTCAGTTGTGCACATGGCAGATCTCTGTGGAGGAGGGTCATGTGATCAGGCTGAGTTTCCATAACTTCAGTCTGGAGACTCAGGACGTGTGTGAGTTTGACTATGTAGAGGTGCGTGACCGTGCTGATACCGGGGCCGGCAGAGTACTCGGACGGTAAGACCTATTATAAATACTTCCCAATGTTTTTATTTCATACACTACCAATGAATTAGTTCAGAAGGGTTGAAAAAAGGAATGCTCAAAGCAAGTACATCCAGGTAAATGAAATGTTCTAACATCAAGTGTAGGTGTTGTATGACAGACAGTATGTGACATGAATACAGAACCAGTCAAAAGTCATTCAAGGGGTTTTCTTTATTTTTACTTTTTTTTTTTTACTGTTTTCTAAGTCATCAAAACTATGAAATAACATGCAGAATCATGTATTAATCCAAAAAGTATTAAACCATTCAAAATATACTTTATATTTGAGATTCTTCAAAGTAGCCACTCTTTGCCTTGATGACAGCTTTGCACGCTCTTGGCATTCTCTCAACCAGCTTCATGAGGTAGTCACCTGGAATGGATTTCAACTAACATGTGTGCCTTGTTAATAACAGTTCATTTGTGGAATTTTGTTTGAGCCAATCAGTTGTGTTGTGACAAGGTAGAGGTGGTATACAGAAGATAGCCCTATTTGGTAAAAGACCAAGTCCATATTATGGCAAGAACAGCTCAAATAAGCAAAGAGAAATGACAGTCCATCATTACTTTAAGAGATGAAGGTCAGTCAATATGGAAAATTTCCAGAACTTTGAAAGTGTCTTCAAGTGAAGTCGCAAAAACCATCAAGCCTTATGATGAAACTTGCTCTCATGAGTCCAAATTTGAGATTTATGGTTCTAACAACCGTGTATTTGTGAGATGCAGAGTAGGTGAACGGATGATCTCTGCATGTGTGGTTCCCACCATGAAGCATGGAGGAGGAGGTGTGATGGAGTGGGGGGGCTTTTCTGGTGACACTGTCAGTGATTTATTTAGAATTCAAGGCACGCTTAACCAGCATGGCTCCCACAGCATTCTGCAGTGATACGCCATCCCATCTGGTTTGCGCTTAATGGGACTATCATTTGTTTTTCAACAGGACAATATATTTTGATTTGTTTAACACTTTGTTGGCTACTACATGACATATGTGTTATTTCATAGTTTTGATGTCTTTTTGATTATTATTCTATTAATGCAGAAAATAGTCCAAATAAAGAAAACCCTTGAATGTGTAGGTGTGGCTATCTTTTGACTGGTACTGTATGTGTACCATAAAACATTCACAACAGTAACAGCACTCTTCCTTGATAAGACAGTGTAGCCTGTAGTAGGCTAGCCTGTGGTGGGGACTCCTACGGTTGCGAAACAGAACATGGTCACAAACAGATCTGGGACCAGGCCAATTGTACCCTACTGTACAACAGCCTGTAACACAGTCCTACTGTTAATGTACCACAGCCAGCTCTAGTGTTCCTTCTCTATCCTGTCCCAGGTACTGTGGCACCAGCCTGCCTCCTGAGCTGACCTCCTCTGGGCCTCAGATAACCGTGGTATTTGTGGCTGACGAGGGTGTGACAGACAGTGGCTTCAACGCGTCCTACCAGGCTATCTCCCTCTCTGAGAGTGAGCCCCCCTCCCCCCACACACACACACACACATCGGTGGTGTTCAGTAGGACAGACGTAGCAAAAGGTTTAGCAACAGGACCATCCTTGTTTCACTCTGTTTCAAAACGTTTCCTCCTTACTGAACATGACCCAGATCGGTCTCCCTGTATCTAGTCTGTTATGCTCTTGTAAACGTAGAAAATAAGCCAATTTATTAAAACATCTAAAAGTGGTTTAGTTAAAGAAATTACACTGGAAATACGAGAAGTGTATCACCTGTTTACTTGTTTGGGACAGGAACATGCAGTCCTACTCAGTTTGCCTGCAGCAGTGGAGAATGTCTGCACCAGGAGTGGCTGTGTGATGGCTGGACTGACTGTGCAGACGGGACAGATGAGCACAACTGTGACAACTCGACCTATCCCACTTTCAGTGAGCCAACAATACACAAGACACCCATCATACTGGTTTGATTCCTACAGCAATAACACAACTGCTACGCTTTCAAGTAGAATTACTCCATTATGACAGATTAGTAACGTTTTCTGTATTTGTATCATACCTCTCCCCCAGGCTTGTCCTGTGAGCCCATCGAGGTGGAGATGTGTCAGGGCCTGAGCTACAACCACACCTCCTTCCCCAACATTTGGCTGTCCATCGCTGACCAGAGAGAGGCAGCCACGCTGCTCCGTCAGTACATGGTGAGAATGCACACCTGGCCTGTCAACACACAACCACACAGAACAATATACATTTTTCTTTAATGTGTTTTTAGTTAACTTGAACATTGTTTGTAACATAATATAGGTGCATAGCAGTGGAGGCTGCTGAGGGGAGGATGACTCATAATAATGGCCATTCAAGCCATTCCAGACATTATTATGAGCCGCCCTCCCGTCAGCAGCCTCCACTGGTGCATAGCAATATGTTGTTTCATCCACGATAAACCAACTACACACTGAAAAAGACCATAAAAGGGATGTGCAGACCTCCTTTAAGTGTTTGATTCTGATGGAGGTAGATACTGTACAGCCGCTCTATAACTCTCTCCCCTGTGGTTTGTGGTTATTACCAGGTGCTGATGGAGCTGGCGTGTTTCCAGCCCCTGCGCAGGCTGGTGTGTGGGATGTTCATGCCCCACTGCAGCCCTCAGGGTGGGGTGCTGCAGCCCTGCCGGTCAGTGTGCTCCTGGGCAGCGCAGCAGTGTAGTCAGGCCCTGGATGTCTTCACCTTCAGCTGGCCCTTCAACTGCCACCTGCTACCTGACTCCCAAGACCCTATGGAGTGCTCCAGCCCTTGAAGTATAGCACCTGCCCCATTCATTTGCTACAGTACAACCATAGTTGAGATGAATCCAACACAGGACTATAAGAACTCTTAAGAATACCATCAAAGCTCCAATCTTTTTAAGGAGTCTTGCAGTCTCGCTTGGACACTGAACATCATCAAAGGACCTTTACATGCAAAAGAATCACAATGTTGCACTTCTGCACTCTATATGGTTCTAGCCTTGTACAGCATAATACAGATGTATGGAACAGAACCGGTTGGAGTTAACATGGGAATAGAAAATAAATGTACATCTTAATAAAAACAATGCTGATTTTGACATACTGTAGCTTGATGTTTTGCAAATGTGTGTGATTGAACCATACATTTTGAGACAATACCTGTATGTTCTACATCAAATGCTATTTTTTTTTGCACTATATTTATTTCTGTTTTCATGTCATTTAAAATAATGATTGATCCTGTCCAGAAACCTAAGGAAATAACAATTCAAAAAAGGATAGTAAAACATTTTTATTGCATTTTCTGACACACCGAAACATGGTGCCTTACCTTCATACGGTTAGTGAATGAATGAACTGTAAAGATTTGACCTTTCCAGGGACATTACAATCCAAAGTGGTTTTGACATGGAAGTTGATTGTTCCTTACATGACCCTACCTGATACCTAATTTATTCAATATATCACTTCTGACATGTATGCTTACAGTATATGGGATACATTGATTATAAGAAGTCCTCAATTGATACATAAGCCCCAATGATCAATTTCACATATGAAACAAATAATTAAATGATTCCGTAATCACACTTACACTATACTTTACAAAAAAACAGTAGTGATGGCTGCAATGATTGGTTGTTATGGCGGCGTGATGAGTTTGAGCGTGTGTTCGAGGGCCACGGCAGTGAGGCCCCACACGCGGTGCTTCCCGTTGCGGAACACGGGCAGGGTGTATCCGTAGCGCTCACCGGTACGGAAGTGGGTGTATCCCTGATTCTGGGGACTGCATACGTGGGAGAGCGACAGGGTGAAAATCTCTTCTACCTGAGAGAGAATGAGGAATGTAATTTTAAGTCCATGTTAGTTGGCATTCGTGTTAGTTCAGCCCAAAGGCAAACAGAGTTCTTGTAACTGTACCTCGGCAGGATTTGGCTTGAACGACAGCGCCTCCAGGGGGCCGAGGTTGGCCAGTACAGGGGCTATCATCATTCCAGACTGAGAGAAAATGTGCAATGATTAGGAAAAGCAGCAGATCAACAATTTACATAATGAAGACATACTAATATTAAGAAATATTTCACTGAAAGAATACTACAGCATCTCAACTGTTCTAGCGCAGAGGGGAGCTACTAGCTGTGTGTCAGTGCGTCACATAGAGATGAATGGGGATCATGAAGGATTATGGGCAGGGTTAAGGTCCTCACCATATCCCGGATTGGTTTCAGTACGCCCCACACTTGGTTTGTTGCCACAGTGATGCCCAGTTCCTCACAAGCTTCTCTCAGGGCGGTGTCCACAACGTCCTTGTCCGAGGGGTCACGCTTGCCTCCTGCAAAACTGGAAATTTACACAGCACTTTGTCAATTTCCAGACTTCTATACAACTTCATACATTCATTTATAAGACAATGTTTTTCTCAAAACACACTAACAAAGTTGTCATTTTCAGATTTGTTAAGTTATGTCATGACATCATATGTCAAACATTAAATAGCCCAAAAGCAGTGGGAATGGTGCAGGAGTCTGTGGTTACCTGACGTCGCCCTTGTGTCTGCCCTTCAGTGCTGTGGATCTGAGGGTGAACAGGAAGGCGGGCTCTCCCTCCACAGAGCAAAGAGAGACCAGCACAGATGCCCACTTCCACTGGGCCTCAGTGGGCCCCCTTTCCCCCCGGACGTCTTTCTCATACAGAGCCACATTAGGCTCCAGGCTCAGACGGCAGCGCGCCTCGTTCACCAGCGAAAGGCACTCCCTCAGGACACCCTCAGGGCTGGAGGCAGCAGACTGGTGCAGGCCTTGGCTCTGGAGTGAAAGGAGTCGCTGGGGATCCACAGTCCACTGTTTGGGTGTGGACACAAGCAGTCTGTGAAAAATGTCCTTGTGAATCTTGCCACCTTGAACAGGACTGTAACTATTACTTTTAACACTGAATGTGATGTTGACCTTCACCTCAGCAGACAAACATTGGCTACCTTTGTCAGTTTGCCTCCTTTGTAGAAGGCACTTACGGTCGCTAGAACATTCGGTGGCTTTGGAATTGTCCAAATGTTCCAATGAAGTGGTTTTCCAAGGGTCACATGCTACTATCACCGGCAGTCGTGGTGTATGTTTCAAAGAGACAAAGCTAGAGTCCTGAGACAATTGAGGTCGGTTGGGAGGGGTGGCTTTTTGTAAGGGGTGTTGAGGTGCGGTGTTAAGGAGACAGCTTTCACAACCAGAGTTGCTTCTGCTAACAAGGTGTGAAGAGATGGCTGATGAGAGGGGCACTGCCTCCTCCCCTCCACCATTCCCCTGACAGAGACTTCTCCCTGCTTTGGGTCCATTCCCCCTCTGACAGGCGTGTTCAGGTAGGGCAGGCACGCGGGGGTCTCTGACAGACAGCAGCAGCAGGGTTCTGACAGGGCATGTCAAGGCCAGAATTTGTGGACTCCTGAACATTCTTGAAAATAGAGATGAGACAAAATAATAATTTCATTTGCTCCACTATACAAGGCTCAATGGTTAACTTATGTCAATTTTAAAAAAGTAAGCCTATTTTGACATGAGTGCAGTACAAATAAATAGGTTGTCCTCACTCTTCCCTGCAGCAGTGATTCTCAAACCGCTCCTCTGGGACCTCCCGCAGTTCCATGCATTTCCAAAGCAAGTACACCTGATTAAACTTGCCAATTAATCAAGCCCTTAATTAATTTAAGTGAATCAGGTGTGCTAACGTTACTTCTGAACAACACAATTTTGACACGTCCCTGAAGTGAGGATTGAGAATAACTATTTCAAAGTACTGCATTTGTGTGTATATATATATATATATATATATAGTAAGTGTGACATGGGTCATTTTCCTGATTGCACATTCTGTAATCTGTAGCTAACATTTTGCAACAACGCTGCAAATTCAAGTTGCTGTCAGCAAGCAAGCTAACTTTAGCTGCTAGCCCAATGCATAATCTGGCAAATGGCTAGCTAGTTTTACAACCAACACTATTCAACGTTACCCTTCTTAGAATTCAGCTACTTAAAAAATGGTTTGAAGTTAACATGACCTATTACCGAAGTTGTCAAACAAATCCGATTCTCGTCATTGGTGGCTAACTAGATATAGCTAACGTTGTAGCTAGCTGGTTAGGCAATGTTCCCTAGCTGTCAAACACATTTTGCTAGTCGGTTAGCAAAGGCTATCAAGTTTTTTTTATCATGCAACTAGTACGAAAAAATAAAGTTAGTCACATCTCAAAAGGATCCCAATCTTATTCCAGGTCCAGTAAGAAACGGAGGTTAATGAATCCCCCGGTTCTTCTCCCAACAACCTCTGTAAACAACAATGTAAATATTGCATAGCGGTAGACGCCTCCCCTTGGACATCTATAGTAGCTAGCTACTGCGCCAGTACCAAATATGTCCCTGAAAAAGCTTAATGTCATCACTTGCCCTCACAAGGTGAAACGATATCAACCATTTAGAGATGCCATACCACAAATAATATAAGGCCTGTCAAACCATGAAGTATTATACATTTATGTGAAGTTATTATTTACAAAAGAAAATATCTAGGAGTTTACTCATTTCTTATTTGAAGCAGGGCAATTCCACGGTGACAGAATTTCTATGAGACTTTTTTTTTCTCATAAAAAATGTATACCAAACAAAACCATAGATTGTTATATGTTTAACAAATCACACAGCTCTAATCACAATGACAACTTTGAACAATTTAACACTGAATACTTTACAAAAAGAAGAACTGGAAGAACTGGGCAGATGCAGTTTAGTAACAGAATTTCTGTAAACTCTCCCTCAGTTTTTTACATTTGTGACCACGTTTTACAAAAACTTAACTCATTTGTTCCCAACTTTCCCCAGACTTTCCACTATGCAAATCCAATCACGTAATTCATATGATTTTGTATGTGTGTGTGTAAACCCAAAAGTTAGTGGATTCGGCTATTTCAGTCACACCCTTTGCTGACAGGTGTATACAATTGAGCATACAGCTACGCAATCTCCATAGACAAACATTGGCAGTAGAATGGCCTTACTGAAGAGCTCAGTGACTTTCAAAGTCATAGGATGACACTTTTCCTAAGTCAGTTTGTCAGATTTTGCCCTGCTAGAGCTGCCCTGGTCAACTGTAAGTGCTGTTATTGTGAAGTGGAAACCTCTAGGAGCATTAATGGCTCAGCAGCGAAGTGGTAGGCCACACAAGCTCACAGAACGGGACCGCCTGTCCTCTGTTTAAACACTCACTACAGAGTTAAACTGCCTCTACAAGCAACATAAGCACAATAACTATAATTATAACATAGCCCACCTATAATTTAGCCCAAACAACTACCTCTTTCCCTACTGTATTTATTTATTTATTTTGCTCCTTTGCACCCCATTATTTTAATTTCTACTTTGCACATTCTTCCACTGCAAATCTACCATTCCAGTGTTTTACTTGCTATATTGTATTTAATTTGCCACCATGGCCTTTTTTTGCCTTTACCTCCCTTATCTCACCTCATTTGCTCACATCGTATATAGACTTGTTTCTACTGTATTATTGACTGTATGATTGTTTTACAACGACAGAGTTACACATGGAGTATGTGTCGAACTGCTTTGTTTATCTTGGCCAGGTCGCAATTGTAAATGAGATCTTGTTCTCAACTTGCCTACCTGGTTAAATAAAGGTGAAATAAAAATAAATAACTGTATTCGCCAGAACAACCCTACCTGCCCAGATGCATAGTGCCAACTGTAAAGTTTGGTGGAGGAGGAATAAATGGCCCAGGGCTGTTTTTCATGGTTCAGTCTAGGCCCCATAGTTCCTGTGAAGGGAAATCTTTACACTACAGCATACAATGACATTCATAATTTATTTGATCATTCAGCAAGTTTCCCTATCAGCATCCAGACCAAAATCATTGTGAATAGGCTTGGAAGTTCTTTCAAAGAGATGACCCGCTGAAATAAAATGTGATTCAATCAAATGTATTTACAAAGCCATTTTTTTTTTACATCAATGTCAAAGTGCTTATACAGTAACCCATCCTAAAACCCCAAAGGGCAAGCAATGCAGATGTAGAAATACAGTGGCTAGGGGGGAAAAAACCTAGGAAGAAACCTAGAGGAACCAGGCTCTGAGGGGTGGCCAGTGCTCTTCTGGCTGTGCTGGGTGGAGATTATAGGAGTACGTGGCCATTAAGGCATCTTTAAGATGTTCAAAAGTTAATAGATGACCAGCAGGGTCAAATAATAATCACAGTGGTTGTAAAGGGTGCAACAGGTCAGCACCTCAGGAGTAAATGTCAACTGGCTTTTCAAAGCTGACCCAACTCCAGCCACTTTAATAATGGGAATTGATGGGAAATGATGTAAATATATCACTAGCCACTTTAAACAATGCTACCTTATATAATGTTACTTACCCTACATTATTCATCTCATATGCATATGTATATACTGTACTCTATATCATCGACTGCATCCTTATGTAATACATGTATCACTAGCCACTTTAACTATGCCACTTTGTTTACTTTGTCTACACACTCATCTCATATGTATATACTGTACTCGATACCATCTACTGTATGCTGCTCTGTACCATCACTCATTCATATATCCTTATGTACATATTCCTTATCCCCTTACACTGTGTATAAGACAGTAGTTTTGGAACTGTTAGTTAGATTACTTGTTGATTATCACTGCATTGTCGGAACTAGAAGCACAAGCATTTCACTACACTCGCATTAACATCTGCTAACCATGTGTATGTGACAAATAAAATTTGATTTGATTAAATGTATCAAAGACAGATTTTTTTTCGTAATGAGGCCAGTGTCTGAATTAATTGGTTGTGACCGAGAGGTGAAAGTAGAACCCTTCAGGGATTTGACAGTTTTCCAGAATTTAGCTGGGTTCCCATTACAATCCGAAAGAGCGGTTACATAATAATCCACAATAGTATTGAAGACATCTGCAAAAAAGCTCAAAGCTAAATCAGGTTCAGGGATAGCTGAAATGCAATCAAGGTCACTAAATTGTGCTACTTTGTTAGTTTGTTCACCGCGGACTGGAGGAAACTTTTTCCTTTAACGAGTCCGACGAGAAGGATATACTGCTTTCACTGGAACAGGCCCAGATCTCCGCCTTTTGCTTGAAGAAAAGAGCAGGGAAAGGGGCCGCAGATCGGGCAGCCTTCTGAGAATCCGTAGGCAAGCAAGTAAACCCCCACTGCCATATGTTCTTCTTGCTAACGTGCAATCATTGTAACATAACATTGATGACCTACGATTAAGATTATCCTACCAACAGGACATTAACTGTAATCTTATGTTTCACCGAGACGTGGCTGAATGACGATATGGACAATATAGAGTTAGTGGGATTTTCCATGCACCATCTGGTAAAACAAGGTATGTCTATTTGTCAATAACTGCTGGTGCGCGATGTCTAACATTAAAGATGTCTTGAGGTATTGCTCGCCTGAGGTAGAGTACCTTATGATAAGCTGTAGACCATGCTATCTAATGAGAGTTCTCATCTATATTATTCGTAGCTTTCTATTTACCACCATAGAACAAAGCTAGCACTAAGACCGCTCTCAACCAACTCTATAAGGCCATATGCAAAGAAGAAAATGCTCAACCAGAAGCGGCACTTATCAGCATGTACAACCAGAGGAGAGAGAAATCCTAGACCACCTTTATTCCACACACAGAGATGCATACAAAGCTCTCCCCTGCCCTCCATTTGGCAAATCTGACCATTTTCTATCCTCCTGATTCCTGTTTACAAGCAAAAACTAAAGCAGGAAGTACCAGTGACTCGCTCAACACGGAAGTGGTCAGACAACACGGATGCTACACTACAGGACTGTTTTGCTAGCACAGACTGGAATATGTTCTGGGATTCATCCAATGGCATTGAGGAGTACACCACCTCAGTCATCGGCTTCATCAATAAGTGCATTGACAACGTCGTCCCCACAGTGACTGTACGTACATATCCCAACCAGAAGTCATGGATTACAGGCAACATCCGCATTGAGCTAAAGGCTAGAGCTGCCGCTTTCAAGGAGCGGGAGACTAATCCGGACGCTTATAAGAAATCCTGCTATGCCCTCAGACGAACCATCAAACAAGCAAGCATCAATACAGGATTACAATTGAATCCTACTACACCGGGTCTTGACGCTTGCCGGACATGGCAGGGCTTGAAAACTATTACTGACTACAAAGGGAAACGCGAGCCTACCAGACGAGCTAAATGCCTTTTATGCTCGCTTCGAGGCAAGCAACACTGAAGCATGCAAGAGAGCACCAGCTGTTTTGGATGACTGTGTGATAACGATCTCAGTAGCAGATGTGAACAAAACCTTTCAAACAGGTCAACATTCACAAAGCCGCTGGGCCAGATGGATTACCAGGACGTGTACTCAAAGCATGCGTGGACCAACGGTCAAGTGTCTTCATTGATATTTTCAACCTCTCCTTGACAGTCTGTTATACCTTCATGTTTCAAGCAAACCACCATAATCCCTGTGCCCAAGGAAGCGAAGGTAACCTGCCTAAATGATCACCATCCCTTGGCACTCACGCCGGTAGCCATGAAGTGCTTTGAAAAGGCTGGTCATGGCTCACATCAACAGCATCCTCCCGGACACACTAGACCCACTCCAAATCGCATACCCCAACAGATCCACAGATGACGCAATCTCAATCGCACTCCCACTGCCCATTCTCACCTGAACAAAAGGAACACGTATGTGAGAATGCTGTTCATTGACTACAGCTCAGCGTTCAACACCATAGTGCCCACGAAGCTCATAACTAAGCTAACGATTCTGGGACTAAACGCCGCCCTCCAAATGGTAAGAGTAGGCAACAACACGTCTACCATGGTGATTCTTAAAGGATCTGGGTCCCGCTAGCGAGACACCTTCCAGTGAAACTGGAGGGCGCATAATTCAAATAAATAATCATAAATATTATGGATTTTAAACATTTAGGTGCATATAAATGTCTTATATCGGCTGAAAGCTTAAATTCTTAAATCTAACTTCACTGTCCGATTTACAGTAGCTATTACAGCGAAAACATGCCATGCAATTGTTTGAGGACGGCGCCCCACATCAAATTAATTTTCCACCGGCACAGGTTTCATACACTCACATATAAAGATTAAATATTCACTTAGTTTTTGAAAATCTTCCTGTCATCCAAAGGGTTCCAGCTATAACATGTAGTGTCGTTTTGTTAGATAAACTTTTTCGGATATAAAGAAGGATTTTGTTGGCGCATCGATTTGAGGAATCCACTTGTTCAACTTGCAGAGAAAGGAATCTGAAAATCTACCCTTAAACTTTGTTTCAACAAGTCAAAATACGTTTCTGTTTACTCCTCAGATACCCTAAAATGTAATCGAACTATACTATTTATTTCGGAAAGAAGTATGTTCAATAGGAAACCGATTTTAGCATTTCTTTTTAGCATTTCTTCATGGCGCACGTAAACACGGATTTCCAGTACTGTCCTACAAAAACGGTTATTTCTTATTTGTTTTTGAAGTTACAAGCCTGAAACCTTTAACATAGACTGCTGACACCCTGTGGAAGGATGCCATTCTTATGGCTAATTTACAATATGACCTTTCTCTTGCAATTCTAAGAGGATGGTCTCTCTCTCTCTCAAAACAATATCCTGGTTGGTTTTTCTTTGGATTTTCTCATATCATATCTATTTGCATATTTTCCTACATTATTTTAACATTTCTAGAAACTTCAAAGTTTTCTTTTCAATGGTACCAATTATATGCAAAACTTGGCTTCAGGGCCATGAGCTACAGGCAGTTTACTTTGGGCACATCATTCAGGTGGAAATTGAGAAAAAGGTGCCTAGCCCTAAGAAGTTAACACTGAGGCCCCTCAAGGATGTGTACTTAGTCCCCTCCTGTACTCCCTGTTCACCCACAACTGAGTGGCCAAACACGACTCCAACACCCATCATTAAGTTTTCTGACGACACCACAGTGGTAGGCCTGATCACCAACAACGATGAGACGACCTATGGGAAGGAGGTCTGAGAACTGGCAGTATGGTGCCAGGACAACAACCTCTCCCTCTATGAGCAAGACAAAGGAGGTGATCGTGGATTACAAGAAAAGGCGGGCCGAACAGGCCCCCATTAACATCGACGGGGCTGTAGTGGAGCAGATTGAGAGCTTCAAGTTCCTTGGTGTCCACATCACCAAAGAACTATCGTGGTCCAAACATACCAAGACAGTCGTGAAGAAGGCACGACAAACCCTTTTCCCCCTCAGGAGACCGAACAGATTTGGCATGGGTCCCCAGATCCTCAAAAGGTTCTACAGCTGCACCAAAGAGCGCATCCTGACCGGTTGCATCACCCCATCCCTTTTGTACACTGCTGCTACTTGCTGTTTATTATCTATGCATTGTCACGTCACCCCTACCTACATGTACAAATTACCTCAACTAACCTGCACACTGGCTCGGTATCGATGCCCCCTGTATATAGCCTCGTTATTCTTATTGTGTTACTTTTTGTTATTATTTTTTACTTTAGTCTACTTTACTACTTTCTTAACTCTTCTTGAACTGCACTGTTGGTTAAGGGCTTGTAAGTAAGCATTTCCCAGTAAGGTCTACACTTGTATTCAGCGCATGTGACAAAGTTTGGTTTGATAAAATGAAGAACAAGTAAAACAATTAAAAGCTTGTGAGCTGAAGTTTTTAAAGTTCCTCTTTGTGATGACATGAGGCTTAGCTTTTTGTATTCAAATCAAAATGTATTGGTCACATACACGTGGTTAGCAGATGTTAATGCGAGTGTAGCAAAATGCTTGTGCTTCTAGTTCCGACAATGCAGTAATATCTAACAAGTAATTGAACAATTCCCCAACAACTACATAATACACACAAATCTAAAGGGGTGAATATGTACATATAAATATATGGATGAGCGATTTGCCGAGCGGCATAGGCAAGGTGCAATGTATGGTGTAAAATAGTCTATACATAATGAGTAATGTAAGTTATGTAAACATTATTTAAAGTGCCATTGTTTAAAGTGACTAGTGATCCATTTTATTCAAGTGGCCAGTGATTTGGGACTCAATCTAGGCAGCAGCCTCTGAGTTAGTGATTGCTGTTCAGCAGTCTGATGGCCTTGAGATAGAAGCTGTTTTTCAGTCTCGGTCTCAGTTTTGATGCACCTGTACTGGCCTCGCCTTCTGGATGGTAGCGGGGTGAAAAGGCAGTGGCTCGGGTGGTTGTTGTCCTTAATGAACTTCTCAGCCTTCTTGTGACATCAGGTGCTCTAGGTGTCATGGAGGGGAGGTCGTTTTCCCCCGGTGATGCATTGTGCAGACTGCACCACCCTCTGGAGAGCCTTGCGGTTGAGGGCGGTGCAGTTGCCGTACCAGGCTGTGATGCAGCCCGACAGGATGCTCTCGATAGTGCATCTGTGAAAGTTTGTCAAGGTTTTAGATGACAAGCCAAATGTCTTTAGCCTCCTGAGGTTGAAGAGGTGCTGTTGTGCCTTCTTCACCACACCGTCTGTGTGGGTGGACAATTTCAGATTGTCTGTGATGTGTATGCAGAGGAACTTAACTTTTCCACCTTCTCCACTGCTGTCCCTCTGATGTGGTTAGGGGGGTGCTCCCTCTGCCATTTCCTGAAGCCCACGATCATCTCCTTTGTTTTGTCGACATTGAGTGAGAGGTAGTTTTGCTGACACCACCCGTCGTTGTTGGTAGTTGAGCCCACTACTGTTGTGTCGTCTGCAAACTTGATGGAGTTGGAGGCGTGCATGGCCACACAGTCATGGGGGAACAGGGAGTACAGGAGAGGGCTGAGAATGCACCCTTGTGGGGCCCCAGTGTTGAGGATCAGCGGGGTGGAGATGTTACCTACCCACACCACCTGTGGGCGGCCCATCAGGAAGTCCAGGACCCAGATGCACAGGGCAACCTGACGATTTTGCAGGGTACTATGGTGTTAAATGCTGAGCTGTAGTCGATGAACAGCATTCTCACATAGGTATTCCTCTTGTCCAGATGGGTTAGGGCAGTGTGCAGTGTGATTGCAGTTGCGTCGTCTGTGGACCTATTGGGGCCGTAAGCAAATTGGAGTGGGTCTAGTGTGTCAGGTTGGGTGGAGGTGATATGGTTCTTGACTAGTCTCTCAAAGCACTTCATGATGATGGAATTGAGTGCTACGGGGCGATAGACATTTAGCTCAGTTACCTTCGCTTTCTTGGGAACAGGAACAATGGTGGCCCTCTTGAAGCATGTGGGAACAGCAGACTCGGATAAGACCATGCTCTGAGGACACGGCTGGGGATGCAGTCTGGGCCGGCAGCCTTGCGACGGTTAACACGTTTAAATGTTGTACTCACGTTGGCTGCAGTGAAGGAGAGCCCGCAGGTTTTGGTAGCGGGCCGTGTCAGTGGAACTGTGTTGTCCTCAAAGCGAGCAAAGAAGTTGTTTAGTTTGTCTGGGAGCAAGACATCGCGGTCCTTGACAGGGCGGGTTTTCCCTGCCACATACCATTCGTGTCTGAGCCGTTGAATTGCGACTCTACATTGTCTATATACTGACGCTTAGCTTGTTTGATTGCCTTGCGGAGGGAATAGCTACACTGTGTATTCGGTCGGGTATTTGATATGCGCCTTGTTTTCAGTTTAGCCTTGTTAAAATCACCAGCTACAATACATGCAGCCTTAGGATATATGGTTTTCGGTTTACATGGAGTTCAATGAAGTTCTTTCAGGGACGTTGATGTGTCTGCTTGGTGGGAGGATACACACGACTGATTATGACCAAAGAATTCTCTTGGTAGGTAATGCGGTCTGCATTTTATTGTAACGAATTCTATGTCAGGTGAACAAAAGGACTTGAGTTCCTGTATGTTGTTATGATCACACCACGTCTCGTTACTGTATGTTGTTATGATCACACCACGTCTCGTTAATCATAAGGCATACACCCCCGCCCTTCTTCTTACCAGAAAGATGTTTGTTTCTGTCGTCGCGATGTGTGAAGAATCCAGGTGGCTGTACCGACTCTGATGACGTATCCCGAGTGAGCCATGTTTCCGTGAAACAAAGAACGTTACAATCTCTGATGTCTCTCTAGAAGGCAACCATTGCTCCGATTTCGTCTACCTTGTTGTCAAGAGACTGGACATCGGCGAGTAGTATGCTCGGGAGCGGTGCACAATGAGCCTGAACAGAAGACCGCACCGTCTGCCCATTCTGCTGCGCTGTTGTTTTGGGTCGCCAGCTGGGATCCGATCCATTGTCCTGGGTGGTGGACCAAACAGAGGATCCGCTTCGGGAAAGTCGTAATGTTGGTGAGTTGACGTTGCTCTTATATCCAATAGTTTCTCCCGACTGTATGTAATAAAACCTAAGATTTCCTGGGGTAACAATGTAAGAAATAACATAAAAAACGAAATACTGCATAGTTTCCTAGGAACGCGAAGCGAGGTGGCCATCTGTCGGCGCCGGAAGTACATGCTGGCCATATTACCTCCCAAGAGAATTATCGTCAGTTATCGTCACAGCTGTGTATACACCCCCTCAAGCAGACACCACGACGGCCCTCAAGGAACTTCACTGGACTCTAATGTAAACCATATATCCTGATGCAGCATAGGTAGGCTTGATTACCAACAATGACGAGACTGCCTACAGGGAGGGGGTGAGGGTCCTCAGAGTGTGGTGTCAGGAAAATAACCTCACTCAATGTCAACAAAACAAAGGAGATGATTGTAGACTTCAGGAAACCGCAGAGGGAGCAGCCCTATCCACATCGACGGGACAGTAGTGAAGAAGGTAGAAGGTTTTAAGTTCCTCGGCGTACACATCACGGACAAACTGAAATGGTCCACCCACACAGACAGTGTGGTGAAGAAGGCGCAGCAGGTCTCCCACTTAAAAAAAATGAGAGGCCTGTAATTTTCATCATAGGTACACTTCAACTATGACAGACACAATGAGAAAAAAATCCAGAAAATCACATTGTAAGATTTTTTATGAATTTATTTGCAAATTATGGTGGAAAATAAGTATTTGATCAATAACAAAAGTTTATCTCAATACTTTGTTATATACCCTTTGTTGGCAATGACAGAGGACAAACATTTTCTGTAAGTCTTCACAAGGTTTTCACACACTGTTGCTGGTATTTTGGCCCATTCCTCCATGCAGATCTCCTCTAGAGCAGTGATGTTTTGGGGCTGTTGCTGGGCAACACGTACTTTCAACTCCCTCCAAAGATTTTCTATGGGGTTGAGATCAGGAGACTGGCTAGGCCAGTCCAGGACCTTGAAATGCTTCTTACGAAGCCACTCCTTCGTTGCCCGGGCGGTGTGTTTGGGATCATTGTCATGCTGAAAGACCCAGCCACGTTTCATCTTCAATGCCCTTGCTGATGGAAGGAGGTTTTCACTCAAAATCTTACGATACATGGCCCCATTCATTCTTTCCTTTACACGGATCAGTCGTCCTGGTCCCTTTGCAGAAAAACAGCCCCAAAGCATGATGTTTCCACCCCCATGCTTCACAGTAGGTATGGTGTTCTTTGTATGCAACTCAGCATTCTTTGTCCTCCAAACAGAACAATGAGTTTTTACCAAAAAGTTATATTTTGTGGTTTCATCTGACCATATGACATTCTCCCAATCTTCTTCTGGATCATTCAAATGCTCTCTAGCAATCTTCAGACGGGCCTGGACATGTACTGGCTTAAGCAGGGGGACACGTCTGGCACTGCAGGATTTGAGTCCCTGGCGGCGTAGTGTGTTACTGATGGTAGGCTTTGTTACTTTGGTCCCAGCTCTCTGCAGGTCATTCACTAGGTCTCCCGTGTGGTTCTGGGATTTTTGCTCATTGTTCTTGTGATCATTTTGACCCCACGGGGTGAGATCTTGCGTGGAGCCCCAGATCGAGGGAGATTATCAGTGGTCTTGTATGTCTTCCATTTCCTAATAATTGCTCCCACAGTTGATTTCTTCATACCAAGCTGCTTACCTATTGCAGATTCAGTCTTCCCAGCCTGGTGCAGGTCTACAATTTTGTTTCTGGTGTCCTTTGACAGCTCTTTGGTCTTGGCCATAGTGGAGTTTGGAGTGTGACTGTTTGAGGTTGTGGACAGGTGTTTTTTATACTGATAACAAGTTCAAACAGGTGCCATTAATACAGGTAACGAGTGGAGGACAGAGGAGCCTCTGAAAGAAGTTACAGGTCTGTGAGAGCCAGAAATCTTGCTTGTTTGTAGGTGACCAAAGACGTATTTTCCACCATAATTTGCAAATAAATTAATAAAAAATCCTACAATGTGATTTTCTGGATTTGTTTCTTCTCATTTTGTCTGTCATAGTTGAGGTGTACCTATGCTGAAAATGACAGGCCTCTCTCATCTTTTTAAGTGGGAGAACTTGCACATAGGTGGCTGACTAAATACTTTTTTGCCCCACTGTATAACAGCCTCCACTCTCCTAGGAAGGTTTTCCACTAGATGTTGGAACATTGCTGCTGGGACTTGCTTCCATTCAGCCATGAGCGTTAGTGAGGTCGGGCACTGATGTTGGACAATTAGGCCTGGCTCTCAGCTGGCATAACAAATTAATCCCAAAGGTGTTCGATGGGCTTGAGGTCAGGGCTCTGTGCAGACCAGTCAAGTTCTTCCGTACCGAACTCCACAAACCATTTCTTTATCGACCTCACATTAGGCACGGGGGCATTGTCATTTTGAAACAGGAATGGGCCTTCGCCAAACTGTTGCCACAAAGTTGGAAGCACAGAATCATCTAGAATGTTATTGTCTGCTGTAGCGTTAAGATTTCCCTTCACTGGAACTAAGGGGCCTTGACCAAACCATGAAAAACAGCCCCAATCTTTAGTTGGCTGTATGCATTCGGGCAGGGAGCGTTCTCCTGGCATCCGCCAAACCCATATTTTTCCTCCCGACTTCCAGGTTTTGAAGCGTGATTCATCATTCCAGTGAACGCGTTTCCACTGCGCCAGAGTCCAATGGTGGCGAGCTTTACACCATTCCAGCCGATGCTTGGCATTGCACATGGTGTTCTTAGGCTTGTGTGCGGCTGCTTGGCCATGGAAACCCTTTTCATGAAGCTTCCGACAGTTATTTAGCTGACGTTGCTTCGAAGCGTTTTGGAACTTGGTAGTGAGTGTTGTAACCAAGGACAGAGGAATTTTATACTCTACGCACTTCAGCACTTGGCAGTCCCGTCCTGTGGGCTTGTGTGGCCTACCACTTCACGGCTGTTTCCACTTAATAGCACTTACAGTTGACCGGGGCAGCTCTAGCAGGCAGAAATATGACGAACTGACTTGGTGGCATTCTATGAAGGTGTTCTATTGAAAGTTGTTGAGCTCTTCAGTAAGGCCAATGTTTGTCTATGGAAATTGCATGGCTGTGTGATCGATTTTTTATAAACCTGTCAGCAACTGGTGTGTCTGAAATACCCAAATCCACTCATTTGAAGTGTAGGTGGGCGAGGAATCCACTAAAAGTCAATCCACACAGTGTGATGGTCAGATAGATTTGAATCAGAGTTTATAGGATCACCACAGTTATAGACAGTATACCAGAACCCAACCACAGACTAGAAAACAGCCAGCACTAGGACCCACAATAAATACAATCAAGGTACAAAACTCGCCATCTTAACAACAGCAAGGAGAGAGCGGTGACTCAATGTGATTAAATGCTGTGGCCCATCAAAAAAGCAATGTAACGGAGACTGTGTTTCCAGTATGATAGCCAGGAGAGAAGAAGAAGCACCTCGGAGGGGCTGTAGTTACCATTGGAAGCCGGGAGGGAGGCAAGCGCTACACGGTGGCAGCGGGAGAGTAAAAAAAAAAAGTAGGCTAAACCAAGTGGAGTTCAAGTTTCGCAGTAGTCCAGAAGCATCCAAGGCACAATGTCAAGTGGAAGGATAAAAGCAGCAGTAGGCAGGTGTCTGCTCAGATAATGCCCCAGTGCAGAGTAGGGTGCTCAGGTAGGCCTCAAATGTTTCAGCAGACCTGTTTTTGTCTCCTTAATATTGCACTATTGTCCAATGTGTTCACAGCCAGATGAAAAGCTTTTCAGCTACAAACACTGATCAGAAAAAAATACATTCTTGCCAACCATCTTGAAAAGTGGGTGTTGCCACCACCATGTTTGACAGTGGGGATGGTGTGTTCAGGGTGATGAGCTGTGTTGCTTTTACGCCAAACATAACATTTTGCATTGTTGCCAAAAAGTTCAATTTTGGTTTCATCTGACCAGAGCACCTTCTTCCACATGTTTGGTGTGTCTCCCAGGTGGCTTGTGGCAAACTTTAAACAACACTTTTTATGGATATCTTTAAGAAATGGCTTTCTTCTTGCCACTCTTCCATAAAGGCCAGATTTGTGCAATATAAGACTGATTGTTGTCCTATGGACAGAGTCTCCCACCTCAGCTGTAGATCTCTGCAGTTCATCCAGAGTGATCATGGGCCTCTCTCCTTGTATGAGCTGAAAGTTTAGAGGGACGGCCAGGTCTTGGTAGATTTGCAGTGGTCTGATACTCCTTCCATTTCAATATTATCGCTTGCACAGTGCTCCTTGGGATGTTTAAAGCTTGGGAAATCTTTTTGTATCCAAATCCGGCTTTAAATTTCTTCACAACAGTATCTCGGACCTGCCTGGTGTGTTCCTTGTTCTTCATGATGCTCTCTGCGCTTTTAACGGACCTCTGAGACTATCACAGTGCAGGTGCATTTATACGGAGACTTGATTACACACAGGTGGATTGTATTTATCATCATTAGTCATTTAGGTCAACATTGGATCATTCAGAGATCCTCACTGTACTTCTGGAGAGAGTTTGTTGCACTGAAAGTAAAGGGGCTGAATAATTTTGCATGCCCAATTTTTCAGTTTTTGATTTGTTAAAAAAGTTTGAAATATCCAATAAATGTCATTCCACTTCATGATTGTGTCCCACTTGTTGTTGATTCTTCACAAAAAAAAACAAAGTTTTATATCTTTATGTTTGAAGCCTGAAATGTGGCAAAAGGTTGCAAAGTTCAAGGGGGCCAAATACTTTCGCAAGGCACTGTACATGGACCATCAGTTTACACAGTATAGCCATTGTATTGTTAAACATTGTGAGGTACAGCCTTATTATTATGGACATGTATTTTTAACAATAACTAGGCTATTTATATCCACAAAAGGTGAAAATGTGGTTCCTTCTTGGAGAAGGTGAAAAACCTGTCGGTCTACCACTTTGAGATTATTTAAAAATCTAGACCACTGACAGCCTGCAACTACAGTGCTTCTGCCTCACCAATGTGACTGTGACATCAGTCAGAATGTTTTGGAAACTCCTCACTGGTCTTACCTGTTTTTCCTGCCTCGCCCAAGGCCAGCCCATTTAGGTTTTAACCAGCATGCTATGACATTTCGAAAGCATTGTCAGTCTTACTTACAAAGTTGACCACAATCTCCAGGACCTACATTTCCCAGCTCCATGGCCGCTGCCACATGGCCTGAGGAGGATTTTGTGTGCTCTGTCTGTCTGTAGACGCTACGTGACCCCGCCATGCTGCCCTGTGGTCACACCTACCGCCTGTCCTGCATCCAGAGGCACTGGGACCAGAATGAGGCCACGGGTCAGTTTAGCTGCCCCCTGTGTAGGCAGGTCTTCACCCCACGACCCTCTCTGGCCAAGAGCACAGTGCTAGTGGAGGCCATGGAGAAGCTTGTCTGCCCCACCATCCATGTCTGTCTATCTGGAGGTGTGTGCAGACACAGGCCCCAGGCTTTGCCCTCAACACCAGCGGCCCCTAGATCTCTACTGCCATGATGATAAGGAGTGTTTGTGTGACCAGTGTTGTCGTGGTGGACACAGGGGCCACCGTGTGGTTAAGCCGCAAGAGGAGTAGAAGGGGAGATGGGTAAAGAATTTACTGTTTTGTCTGATGCCACAACTATTTTATTTGAATATAGCAGCTTTATTTGAATTTTAGAAAATACTGGGTGCCTGAGAGAATCCTGTGTTTCTGTATACTGTATCCCTTTTTACAGAGGGAGCTAGTTCCAATGCAGGCAGAGACACCGAGGAGGATCCAAGAGATGGAGAAGGAGCTCAAGGAGTTCCCACTAACTTCCCAGCTCCACAAAGTAAGGAAACCCCTCATCAATGTAAAATATATTGTGGTTACATAATTTGTTTTCAAGGGGGTTGTGGAAAGTCTTACACAGGGACACCTGAAGTCAATCTTAAATTAATCATTGTTTATTGTCAGAGGGGTTCCAACAAACTCAATGCACCAAGTACACATGTCGATGAGGAGCTCTAACGGGGCAGTCCCGTTTAGTTCCCTTATATGCTGGTTACAGACATGTTACATAGGCATAGTTCATAGGAGACGGTGCCAGACACATGCCAGACACATGCCGGAACCAACCCTATCTTAACTTATAGAACAGATGCTGCGTGTTCTGTCAAATAGTCTAAAGGAGGAGGTCATGACGGCCCTCCATCATATCTTTACCAGGCATAGGCAGGAACAAAGGATTGTTTGACACCAAAGACAAGATGCACAAAGTAAAATTTCCGTCACTAGAGCCTAGTAGTTAGTCACTGTTTCAAAACACTCTGCCCCCTATTTCACTTCCTCCTTGTCTCTCCACCTCTATCCATCCCTCCATTTTTACTTTGCTTCTCTCCATGTCTGTGTCCTCTCTCTTCTCAGAGCTCAGTCCAGGTGGGAACTCAGGTTGGGGAGTTCTTTGTGCCCATCAGGCCTCCATGGGCAGCCGGACCGAGGGCCACATCCACAAGCTGAAGCAGGAGCTGGCCCAGCTCCGCAGGAAAGACCAGGAACTCAGCCGACTGGCCAGCATGCAGGACCACATCTGCTTCTTAAAGGTACAAGGAAAAAAGATGATGGGATTGAGATGACCATCCTCACCACTAGGCGTTATTGTCTTCATCTATCATCCGCTACAGAATATCGTCACCCAGGAGCTCCTCACACATAATGGGGGCAGAGAAGGGTTAGTGCTGTGTGAGGAGGCCCTTGTGTCTGAGATTCAAACTGTGATGGGAGAGCTAAGAGATGGACTACAGGATCTGTGTAAATCCAGCATGGCCAAGATCTTCAGAACTGGTGAGTCTATGGGCATTTTCAATGGCCTAAAATGTATACAGGGAGATTATTATTATTATTATATTATATTAGGACCTATTTTACTATTTTCCCTTTTGATTTTGCTGGTTCTGTTGAGAATGCTCAATGGTTAAGCAGTATATATGGTTATTAATATTACTGAGACTTTTTTCTTGCTTGTAGTGAATGATGCCAGTCTTAGTCCATCTCAATTGTTCAATGGTCAAGCTGCAGGGAACGGAGCATCTACTGACAACAATCAGGTGGCTTCTCAAAATGCAGGTAAGCATCTACAAGACATGTTAAATGAAAACGAAAAAAACTAAGTTGCAGCTGCCATTTTCTATCAGAATATTAAT
The DNA here is from genome assembly GCF_023373465.1 of Oncorhynchus keta. Classification (NCBI taxonomy): domain Eukaryota; kingdom Metazoa; phylum Chordata; class Actinopteri; order Salmoniformes; family Salmonidae; genus Oncorhynchus; species Oncorhynchus keta. The sequence goes on from NC_068421.1 coordinate 38,103,037, forward strand.
CTTTTTTTCTCATTAATCTCTGTAGCATCAAGTGCAATCAAACCCTCAACTGAACACAGGTATATGTTTAATTCAGTCTTTGTATGAGATGATCAAGTACATCAACCTTTAACAGACTAAAGATCCTTTCGACCTATTGCATTTTAGTATGTGAAATAACATCAAACCCTTCACCTCTACCTAGCTGATTAAACTCAACTCCACGATTTACAATTGATTTGCGCAGTGACTAGCTGTAAAAACAGCTTTCTTATTTTCTCACCTCTATTGCTTTTCTTTAGTGAATGAGGTGACATCAACAAACTTTCTACCTCAACCTCCATTACCTACAACTGGTCCTCAAGGTAAATATATGAACAGCGGTCTTAGGTTTCTTCAGTGTAGTTCCAAAGTTGGCATTATAATCCAAATAAGAATAGTTTATTTTCTCTCACAACTTTTAGTGAACCAGGTAATCACTGTTGGTTTGGCAAACCCAGAGCTGAAAACCAGAAAAGAAATGCTCATGTGAGTAGCCCTTTTACTGCGTCTCACCCTTTTAAAGAGTTATAGAAATGTAGTCATAAGCAGCATTGAAGCGTCTTCAGACAATTGGACGCTTGAACAAAAAAGTGAGTGTGGACTACAAAGGATGACAATAGCATCACCAATCTGTCCTGTCTTTCGCCATGTAGTTCGCTTTAATCTGACATTTGACCCCAACACTGCTTACCGCCACCTGAACTGGCTGATAAGGACCTTAAAGCCACTCTGAAGGCAGAGAAGCAGAACCAGCCGGAGCACCCCGACCGTTTCATCTACTGGAGACAGATACTGTGCAGGGAGCCCCTGGCTGGAAGCCTCTTTTACTGGGAGACAGAGTGGACGGGCCAGAAGGTGGGTTATTACTGCCATAGAATTACTAGATGTGACAAAGCTTTTCAGGCTACGACCACATTTGACTGGAACACTCATGGGTACACACCAGAGGAGGCTGCTACTGAGGGAAGGACGGCTCCTAATAATGGCTGGAATGGTATCAAACATGTATTTGATATCATTCCATTGGCTCCATACCAGCCATTATTAGGAGCCGTCCTTCCCCCAGCAGCCTTCACTGGTACACACTTAATATAATTATATTTCTATGGTTGCTCCCTCATCATTAAGATCGCGTCAAAGTATGTTATGTACTTGAGAGATGCCCTTGATTTGAATCTGTCATGAATTGACTCGTATTCACTATTTTGGCTTTGAATATTTTACATAGTTTTTATTATTTGTCACTCCGATCACTATTGGCGTGGCCTACAGAGACCTGGACAGAAAGGAGGCTGACGACAGCAGCAGGCTGGGCTACAACGAGCACTCTTGGAGCCTGAACTGGTCTGGGACGGCCTTCTCAATGTGGCATGCTGGGAAGGAGACCCAGCTAGGCACAACCAAGGCTCGCAGGCTGGGGGTGTACCTGGACCAACATGAAGGAGTACTGGCCTTCTACAGGATCTCCAACAACCAGGCCCATCTCATCCATTCCCTCCAGACAGACATTACTGGCCCCCTCTATCCCGGGTTCCGCTTCTAGTCAGGGGTCGGGGCATCTGTGACTCTATGTCAACTGGACTAGTTTATACAACTGATAGGAAAGTTCCAGTATTAGGTGCTGATTTGCTGATAGCTTGTTCCAGCCATATCTTAGCTGCTGTCCTATTGGCATGTGCCCTTTTGGCTTGATATTTAAGAATGATATTTAAATGCATGATTGATAAAAATAAATAAAAAATTGCATAAACAAAGTTGCTTGAAGTGAATTTCGAATTGTTTTCAAAATACCAGTAGAAACTTATCTTCTGTTTGAAATTAGATCAGGGCCATTTTCATTTGAACACAAATGAGTTTCCTGAATAAGACGATATGTTATATAAATCCAGGGGCGCAACATTTGTTTTAGATTATGGGGGGGGCATATATACAGTACCAGTCAAAAGTTTGGACACTCGAAGAGGTCTGTATATATAGTTTACTTGAATCAAACACCCTGACAATCTGCTCCCCATGCCTTCTGCGCTCCCCTCCCAACATGCTATGCTGGGAATGAGTTCACTGTTTTTCACCTCTCGCCCGTTGCATCAGGAAAAGGTCCCCTGCCGAACTACCTGACACTCTCTTCATCATCCATTAACATACACAATGAGCAGGTGGAAGCTGCCTGACACCTGACAACACAGGTAAAGTGACATTGCAGTTCAATGGGAACGCAGTGGTCCGGGTGACAGACAATACCTGTCCCACATATGCAGGACACAAAGCCTGCCACTGCCCATCCCACAGAGGACCGACAGTGGGAGGTGGCATTTACTCAGGGTTTATAGGCAGAGCTCCTCTCCTGGTGACAGTCTATCCATCCCATCCGACTGTCTGTGAACATCGACTGCCATCTCCAAGCTGCAAAATGAGAGGTGGGCGTCTCTATGGTTTCCTATATGACAGGGAAGCATAACTGCAGTTGTAGGGTCCAGAGTGGTTGAATGAGGACAAAGGAGTTAAGCTTTTGGTCTAGAGTAGCCAAGGGGGTGCACAACTCCTGTCCTACGATGGTGTGTGACGCTGCAGGTGTGTGTACAGTGTATGGAAGAGTGCATACTGCGGTGTAACTGTGTGCTTTACTCTGCTCTCTCCTACAGCTATCATACTGCTGTGCTTGTTGGGGGCCGCTCTGGCCAATGAATACAGCTGGAATAGCCCTGGAGAGACAACAAAGGACCCCAAAACAGAGAACTGTAAGGGATAGAGAGAGTAGGAAGGGAGACACTAAACACACTGAGGATGGTAAAACAGCGAGGAGTGTTGAGAACCACTGTCTAATCCTTTGTCCTGTGTGTCTGTCTGTCTGTCTGTCTGTGTGTCTGTGTCCACACAGTGTGTCTGGCGGACCAGGCCTCCTGCGGCTGCTGCCTGATGCAGAAGCAGATGTGGAGGATGGAGCAGTTTTTCAACATGAGTCTGAACGAGCTGCAGAAGGGCCTGGAGAAGGCAAAGGCCGTGGTCAACAGTGTCCGCGGTGAGACCATCTGACCTCAACCACTATCTCCATTACCACATCAACACCGGCCAATGTGTCAAATTTTGACTGGAAACCAAATGGCTTGCTGTTATTTTGTCCCATTGTATATTAATTTCTCTATCCTTCTCTCTCTCTTTCCATCTGCAGCTAGCCGCAGTGCCTTCTCCGTGGCCCTGACCAACACACGCCGTTGCGAGGGCCCCTTCCGTGAAGCTAAGACCGTTATCTACCAGTACATCTTCGTCAACCTAGGTGAGGGCTACAACAACCGCACCGGCATCTTCACTGTGCCCCGCTCCGGTGTCTACAGCCTGGCCCTCACCGTGTACAGTGACTCGGGTGCCCCCGGCGCCAACCTGGCCGCGTGCGCCAACCTGATGGTGAACGGGCGCCAGATGGGGGGCTGCAGCGAGCAGAACCAGCAGGACCAAGAGGACAGCACCACCACGGTGATGGCCATCCAGCTGCAGGCCGGGGACAAGTTGTCCGTCACCCTGCCCATCGGATGCTTCCTGTGCGACGACCAGAGCCACTACAACACCTTTTCCGGCTTCCTGCTCTACGCCACCGACTAAGTCTAAGCTGAGGCTACCACACCCCACCACCTTCGCCCTGTCTTTAACTCCTTTGCCCAGTCCTGCTTCTGGAAGGGAACTTGGAGCTGGTCTTGAGGCTCTGTGATGAGTGTTTGATCAGAGGCCAGCTCCTCCAGTGAATGTCAATCAGAACCCCATTCATCTTTCTAGGACAGCCTTGACAGTGATGGGAAGAAAGCTGTTTGCTTGTGTTAGATTTTTTTTGAAAATAAACCATGATTATACAACAAGTACTTGGTCTGTGTCTTTTACCTCTCTCTGTGTTGTTGTACTACTGTATTCATACTAATACTAACATTACTTAATGATCCTAAGGGTCCACAAACAGAGATAAACGTTTAATGTACTGGGATGAGTGAGGTAGAAGTACAGCCACTGCGCAATGAAGATAAATGCCAAATGAGCATTTTAGATTTTTTTTTTGTAACAGTATATTTTTTATTGGAATTTCACCACTTTCACCCATATTAAGAGATGCAACAAAAAAACAGCACTCACTTACACATACCTACGTGTGTATATATATATATATACATGCACACACACCCATACATACGTACACCATTTTCCTCTTCCCGCTCGGTGCTTCTCTCACCCCATCCCCATCGTTGCGTCTCTCAATACATACCTTTTTAACAAACTTACAAACAGAAATTAAACAAAAAAGCTGAGTTGAAACCAAGAAGTTAGGTTCAACATATGGAACGTACAGTGTAGTTCTGAAATACATAGCTCCCCGCCATTCTAAGAGAATCCTTGCAGCATAATAGCTGATATCTCAGGTTCTAGATAATTTAGATAAGGTTCCCATACTTTGTAGAACTGGTCTGTTTTAGAATGCAATGTACATGTCAGGATATTCCAGAGGCACCCATTCAAATAGTATATTATGCCAATATTTAATAGAAGGAACCTCATCACTAATCCACTGTAAGAGGATGTTTTTCCTCGCTGCGAAGGTAAGGATGTTGAAAAGCCTTCTCTTACCCACAGAAGTAACACGCCTACTAGGGAGACCTAACAGTAAATAAACTGGGTCCAATTCTAGATCAACCCCTAGGCTCTTTTCAATTTCTTGCAGAACACCAGACCAGTATCTTTGTGTGGTCCTTCTGTAGCTCAGTTGGTAGAGCATGGCGCTTGTAACGCCAGGGTAGTGGGTTCGATTCCCGGGACCACCCATACGTAGAATGTATGCACACATGACTGTAAGTCGCTTTGGATAAAAGCGTCCGCTAAATGGCATATATTATATTATTATTGTATTTTGATACATGACCATAAACAATGTGTTAGGGTGCCTGTATCAGTTTTGCATTTAAGACACTGATGAGAAGAGGAAGTGGGGCTAAAAGCATGTCTGCGATTTGGGGATCATTTTAGATTTTTTTAAAAATGTTTATTTATTTTGGGGAGTCAACCGTAGAGGGTTATATTGCTCCATATCTCGTTAACCTTTTCCTTGAATTAATCAAATGTGTCACAAAAGTGACAAACTCAACTCACCTCAACTCACCTTTGTATCTCTAAGAATTAACATCAAGACCAAATGTTCAAACAAAATAATACGTTGTCCTCTTGAGTGAAATGGATTCATTTGACACCACTTTATGTAATCTGATAATATTTTTCAAATGTTTGTTATTATCTGACCTCCGTACCATACAGCTATGCTCAACACGTTGTCAGGGATGTACAGGCTAGGGGGTATACAGAGCAGTCAAGTTTAGCCATAAGCATTAATACTGTGGTCAGGTGCCACAAAGAGGGACTTAGGAAAATTACAAATAGCTCAGAACAGCTGGCCCTTAAGTGTACACGGAGAGCTAATATTAATAATATGCATGTCAATATCTCCTGGCTCAAAGTAGAGGAGAGATTGACTTCATCACTACTTGTATTTGGGAGTTGTATTGACATGTTGAATGCACGGAGCTGTCTGTTTAAACTACGAGCACACAGCTCAGACACCCATGCATACCCCACAAGACATGCCACCAGAGGTCCCTTCACAGTCCCCAAGTCCAGAACAGACTATGGGAGGCACACGGTACTACAGTACATAGAGCCATGACTACATGGAACTCTATTCTAGAACAGGTAACTGATGCCAGCAGTAGAATCACATATAAAAAACCAGATAGAAATACACCTTATGGGATTGTGGGGACTTTGAAGACACATACACACACACATGCTAACATACTAACAGTGGTGTAAAGTACTTCAAGTAAAAATACTTTAAAGTACTACTTAAGTCGTTATTGTGGTGTCTGTACTTTACTATCTATAATTTTTACAACTTTTACTTTTACTTCACTACATTCCTAACTAAAATAATGTACTTTTTACTCCATACATTTTCCCTGACACCCAAAAGTACTCGTTACATTTGGAATGTTTAGCAGGACAGGAAAATGTCCAATTCACGTACTTATCAAGAGAACATCCCTGGTTATCCCTAATGCCTCTAATCTGGAGGACTCACTTAAAACAAATGCTAGGTTTGTAAATTATTCAAAAATATTTATAAAAGTGCCGTCTGGTGTGCTTAATATAAGTCATTTGAAATTATTTATACTTGTACTTTTCCTTTTGATACTTAAGTATATTTAAAACTAAATACTTTTAGACTTTAAATCAAGGTCTCTTTACATTTACTCAAGTATGACAATTGGGTACTTTTTCCACCACTACTTACTATACACACGTCCACATGAATTTTGTGTTGTAGATATGTGGTAGTAGAGTAGTGGCCTGAGGGCACACACTTAATGTGTTGTGAAATGTATTGTAAGGTTTTTAAAGTTATTTAAACCGGTTATAACTGCTTTAATTTTGCTGGACCTTAGAAAGAGAGGATCCATAATAAATACAAATGCTGTATCTATCTCTATTGCCATCAGACTCCACGCTTAACAGATTTAACCTCAATGACCTCAGTGAATCAGAGATAATGTGACTGAAAATCCAATGAGGAGTCTGTTATGGACTAGAATATAATTTGCATGAATCTGAACTATAGAGGTGAACAAGTACAACACAATGTGTATTTGGCTCAACAATATTGGTGTGCCTCTGACATTCAGCAGCACATGACTTAAATGCTATGAACTAGCTACATACAGTATGTAGCACAACCAGTTCTCGAGACTCCAACTATTATGTATATATCATATAGCATACACATTCAACGTACAGACAGGGTTGGGAGTATGTAAGGGATTACCAAAAAAACTGTAACCTGTTACATTACCAGCTAAAATGTTGTCATCAGATTTGCGAGAAAAAAACTCAATGACATTCAAATCAGCATTGAAAAAAGGCGCAAGTTTAAGTTTGTTCTACCTGAGCGAGTCTGACCACACATCAGAGACCACTATGATGACACACCAAATGCATTTGATGGATCGAGAGAAAAGAGCAGGAATAGGCTTTTGTAGGCTACAGTCCAAGCTATGACTTCCAATGGTACGACTGCTGTCGGCATCCAAATATTAACCAATTTGAATAAAGCTTGGAGGTAAGAGCAGTGGAGTAGTCTACGGCGATACGGATATCACTTGTTTTTTTATTTTTTATTTTTTATTCATTTTTAAATACATTTTTTATTCATAATACATAAATCAACAACGTACATTGCTACATCAAACATGTCTAACAATACAAAACAAAAAGTATTAACAAAAAAATACTAAAACATACAAAAATATCAATAAAATAATTTTAAAAATAAACAATTCTAATGCAATTGTATTCACTCTGAAAAAAACTCATTATAATGATTCAGGAAGATATTCTTGTTGTTATTCACTACCCATACGTAGAATGTATGCACACATGACTGTAAGTCGCTTTGGATAAAAGCGTCAGCTAAATGGCATATATTATTATTATTATTATTATATTACTAGGGATAATGTCTTAACAAGATAATTAAATTAAATTAAAAATATGTGTAACTTGGTACATAATTCTGGAATTTTATTTGGTGTGTAAAGTATTTACCAACAAGAATTTAAAAAATCACAATAATTTCAGTGGTCTTGTTATCATTGTAATAGTAACATATGATATCCTTCATGTAAAAAATATGGGTAGTGTTCAAAAAGCTAAATAAGTATTTTCCCCAAATTCTGACACAAATTTACATTCAAAGAACAAGTGAATCAGATTATGTTATTTTTCACAGAAAACGCAGACATCATCAATAGCCACACATTTGGACAATATAGAATTCACATGGATATATATATCTTATGTAGAATTTTAAAGTGCACTTCCTTAAATTAGTTTGGTTTACAATATTTGTAAGGCCTTAACCAAAGTTTTTTAGAGACAATGTCCGGAATAGGGACGGCAGATTAGAGCGTTGGACTAGTAACCGAAAGGTTGCAAGATCGAATCCCAGAGCTGACATGTTAACAATCTGTCGTTCTGCCCCTGGCAGTTAACCCACTGTTCCTAGGCCGTAGTTGAAAATAAGAATTTGTTCTTAACTGACTTGCCTAGTTAAATAAAGGTAAAAAATAAATAAACATGTTCCTCTAGGCGTAAATTGGTTCTGTGAATGAAGAATTTGTCTTATATATTTATTATAACAAGATTTCTCAAGTAAGCCCATGCCTTCCAATCTGACTTCTGGATAAGCTATGTGATCATTACCAAAGCTAAGATGAGTTTTTATTAGTGTAGTTAGACCACTGGGAACGACTTTGATCACAGAAATAAACTCTCTGAAAGGTATTGGAAACTCATTCAATGTTGTAAATTGTTCATGTGTAAGAATATTACCCCTGTTGTCAAAAACATCAAGAACAAAGCCAATATTCCTCTCATGCCAGCTGGGATAGAACAATGACTTATTCCTTACAGTTATGTCTGAATTATTCCACAGAATAGCTTTATGTGGGGGATAAATGTGCAGAAAACATTTTCCAGGACATTAAAACTTGTTGGTGAAACCTAGCCAATTTAGCAGGTAATCTTTCAGGAATATAATTATATTTCAGTAAAAATGTAAGACCTCATTATTAAACAAATGATTTGGAATGAAATGCCATATTGCATCAGTATTGATCAAACATATTTCCAACAAGTTGATCTTGAAAGTGTTATTTATGTCAACAAAATCCAACACTTCCAGACCTCCTTCAGCTCTTTTATTTGAGAGGACTGACTTATTTTTCCAGATGAAGTCAAAGGTCTTGTTGATCTCTTTACAAGTAGCAGGATTTACACATAAAGATAATGAGGGGCACACAAAGCGAGACAGTCCCTCTGCCTTGGACAGAAGTACTTTCCCAAGTATAGAAAGATCTCTTTGTAGCCAAGTATTAAATAATTTTAGGAGATAAATTAATATGTTGTCTGACTAAGTGTTTTTTAATTTTTTAATTTAATTTTATTTCACCAAGTTCTCATTTGCAACTGCGACCTGGCCAAGATAAAGCATAGCAGTGTAAACAGACAACACAGAGTTACACATGGAGTAAACAATTAACAAGTCAATAACACAGTAGAAAAAAAAATAAAGAAAAAAGAGAGTCTATATAGGTTGTGTGCAAAAGGCATGAGGAGGTAGGCAGATAATTACAATTTTGCAGATTAACACTGGAGTGATAAATGATTAGATGGTCATGTACAGGTATAGATATTGGTGTGCAAAAGAGCAGAAAAGTAAATAAATATAAACAGCATGGGGAAGAGGTAGATCAAATTGGGTGGGCTATTTACCGATAGACTATGTACAGCTGCAGCGATCGGTTAGCTGCTCAGATAGCAGATGTTTGGAAATTGCTCCCAAGGATGAATCAGACTTTTTTTCTGAGGTCTTGGCTGATTTCTTTTGATTTTCCCATGATGTCAAGCAAAGAGGCACTGAGTTTGAAGGTAGGTCTTGAAATACATCCACAGGTACACCTCCGATTGACTCAAATTATGTCAATTAGCCTATCAGAAGCTTCTAAAGCCATGACATCATTTTCTGGAATTTTCCAATCTGTTTAAAGGCACAGTCAACGTAGTGTATGTAAACTTCTGACCCACTGGCATTGTGATACAGTGAGTTATAAGTGAAATAATCTGTCTGTAAACAATTGTTGGAAAAATTACACACACACACACATATATACATACATACAGTTGAAGTTAGAAGTTTACAAACACTTAGGTTGGATTCATTAAAACTCGTTTTTCAACCACTCCACAAATGTATATATATATATACATACACACACACACACACACACACACACACACACACACACACACACACACACACACACACACACACACACACACACATATATATACATACATACAGTTGAAGTTAGAAGTTTACAAACACTTAGGTTGGAGTCATTAAAACTCGTTTTTCAACCACTCCAGAAATTTGCTAGATTGAATCTCCGAGCTGCCAAGGTAAAAAATCTGTCGTTCTGCCCCTGAACAAAGCAGTTACCCCACTGTTCCTAGGCAGTCATTGTAAATAAGAATGTGTTCTTAACTGACTTGCATGGTTAAATAAAAATTAGGGCTGGCTAATAAGTCTTCAGATTTGGAGTTATGCTCAGATAAAACAATTAGCCTAATCTATACTTCGATATTTCTAAGTCCTATTCTTGAAGATCAAGGGGTACAACGTTTATTGGAATGACTGGAATTCTGATAGACTTTGGTTTTTAATGTAAAGATATAATTGAATCGTATTATTATATGTAGTAGAAAGCGATGGGTTAGAAGAAGCCTCCATAACAAACCCATAAAGTAAAATGTAACATCCATGTATGGCCAGCTATGTAAACTTTAACATTGATTTACCCTGCAATAGATGTTGTTCAATTGGTAACATACATTTTTGTCTTCTATCTTCTCATGCCTCTTAAGGGGAAAGTAATCTAAAAGTAACGGAATGTAATCAGATTACGTTACTGAGTTTGGGTAATCCAATTGTTACGTTACTGATAACAATTTTGGACAGGTAACTAGTAACTGTAACGGATGACATTTAGAAAGTAACCTATTCTGCATACAGGCATACAATGCAACATTTATATAAACCTATACTGTATGTATGTGCATTCAAAAAAAGTAAATGGTAATCATCATCAGCAGCAGCACTACTGTAAGATAGACTCTATGACCTCCCTGTTAATTCTCTGTCTTGGGTCACAGTTGGATGATGTTATCTAATGACATAAACCATCACAATACTTTGACCTCCATTCTCTGATTCGCCTCAAAGGAAATGGATAGCATCTGAAGAACCGGGTCGCTCAACAGGGGACATGTGACAGTCAGCAACGCTGACAAAACAACAATCAATACTGTATATGATGGTCAACAATAAGTGGAGAACAGAAACTCTCTCCACCACCTCCGCCCACACCCAGGTGTGAGAACCAGGTGACACTATATCTGCGTCTCCTGATCCACTGATAATGCCTCTCAATGAGACAGCAATAAACCCACGTATATTTGAGAAACGCCATTCAAAATCCTCGATAACAATCTATTCAATAGCAGCACGAAACACTGTGTCCACTGGGAGTTTTAGGGAAACCAGACACCGGTGTCCTTTTAAAAACCATCATTTTCACACAACGGCAAAGATGAGCTGGCTTCTTACAGGACCTCTCATTCACACCCAAGGAAGAAACACTGACATGGCATTGTCTTTAACTTGTCACAATGGGAGACTATTGAATGTGTTCTAGGTGCCCTCCGTTAGGAACCCTACTTCAGCCTGTGTTTTTGGGGTTGGGGTTTGTGTACATGGAATGGCCGTGGAGCTTTTCTCATCCATCTGCGGAAGGGTGGGACCTCAGACAGGGAACCAATAGCACGGCAGCACCACCCCGCCTGCATTAAGCTCCTCTACATAGTCTTAGGAGGATTCCCAAGTCTGCTCACCTACTGTAAGAACAAGGTAACAAGACGTGGGCTTCTTACAGCGATACAGTAAGTACTGCCTTTCCTCCCTTTACCCACAGACTGTCTGGAGGCTCTCAGGTCTGGTGAGTTAGGAGCTATGCAGTGATTATGGAATATACGTAAAGCAATACGCTAATGATACTGAAGTTCTATATAGTCCATTTTGATGAGTGACAGCTTTGGATAAGCAAGAAGGCACTGTTGATCATATTTGATTTGAAATGTAAAAACCAATCCGATGGGAAGAGAACTGTAGATGGGAAAAAGTTTTAGAATGGGTGTAGGGTGCTTTAGCGAAAGGCTTCATACGCAGAAAATAACATCTGGGTACTGAGGTCAACTATTGTTTACATGTTTCCATCAAAGATGGTGGAATGACCTATGAATATCAACTATTTTGCAGTTGACTAAACCAGTAAGGAAATGAAGGAGGTTGATGTATCTTTAGAGCACCATCTTGACGAGGCATGCTCAAACAAACAAACTAACACTTCAGAGTCCCGAATGGGTTGAGTGGACTGTGACTGTTAGTCATCATGACCAGTGCGTGAACCACAAATACATTATGTTTCATACAGCTGGTTCTCAGCAGAGAGCATAGCCATGCAATGTTTATAAACATTTTCAAAAGTCTCTTTTCATTGTAATTTGAAGGTATGCTGTGGGACCAACAGTAACTATCTATGTGTTACAGATAATGAAGTGTGTTGCAGTGTCCTCTCTGTGCCTGTGGGGGTTGCTGTGCGTCTGTGCCAGTGTGAAGGCAGTGGGGACGTTAGAGCTGATGAGAGATGCAGCGGGTAACAGAAAACTTCATGACGCCTCAGTTTTTTCTCTTTTCTTCATGTATGTTATCCACCCCAAACCTAATCTTAACAATCAAATGTCATGTCAAACTATTGGTCCTGCTTTGACAACTTTTGACCCCTACTCTCTGCCTCCCTCTACCCCCCCTCCCACCTTCCTCCCCTATCCTCCCCACTGTCCCCAGTGGGCTGGACTGGGGTCCTGCCCTGTGGGAAGTGGGACTGTGAGTGTGCTTTCAACAGCCAGCGGGGATGCTGCTGTGTGGCCAATGAGATGAGTATGCTGGAGGACCACACCTTCATGCGCATGGTGGACATGTGGGAGCAGCTCACCCGATTGGACAACGACATCAAGGAAGTCACAGGTACTGGAAAATACATCTGTTTCCTAGTTTGATTAAGTCAAATCCCTAATGTTCAAGTCCCAGGCTTCTAACTTCTTCTGTTCTCCTTCCCTCGTTCTGTGACTCAGGCAACAATAAGATTGCGTTCACCGCGGCGATGAGATCTCGAAGCGACTGCTTCGGCCCCTTCACTAGCAACGTGCCAATCCGCTACTATGCCATCTCTCTCAACCAGGGTAACGGATACAATGACGCTCTGGGTAGGACGCCACACTGCGTTGTCGCATCATTTCCCCACATACTTACTGGATAAATAACATAACATAAAATAAAACACACATACACACACTCACCCATTCACACTCCCTCTCCATCTCCCTGTGTATGTCCTCTATCCAGGTACCTTCACCGCCCCCCGCACCGGCCTCTACTCCTTCTCCTTCACGGCCTACTCCAACGCGGGCGTGGATGGCGAGCGTCTTTACCACAAGGTGCAGCTGATAAAGAACAACGAGGTGGTGGCCTCTGTGTGGGAGGACAACCGGGAGGACACGGAGGACAGCGCCACCCATTCGGTGCTGTTGTCTCTGCGCCAGGGTGACCAGGTGTACGTGGAGCTGCTCTCCGGCAGGAGTCTGTGTGGCAACACCAAGGAGTACAACAGGTTCAGCGGATACCTGGTCTACCCCTTCACACAGGAGTAGAGGACAGAGTTGCACACACATGAACACACACATGAACACACACATGAACACACACATGTGAAAACACACGTACATGCATGAATGCACACAAGCACATACATGCATATGCACATAGACATACTGATATGTCACTCACACACACATAATGTTCCAAGTGTGTGTATTGTGTGTGTGTGTGTGTTTGTGCACAATTGTAACCAATGATATTCCATGTACAGTTAAATTTAGACAGTCTGCCTGTGAAATAGTATTGCTTTGAACAAAATAAAAGCTGATTCATTACATGAAGCAGGACATGTGTCATCTTGTGCTGTTTATAGTTTTTTTAATGGTCCTCCACAAGTGTGGTCTCATAGCCTCTAAATTAATGTATCTCTAAATGAATGCTGAGTTAATGAATAATAATGGTACCTACGACCAAATAGGCATACACGTGGATGATAATGACTCTTAGGCTAGCTAACCTACGTCTTATTAACCATGGCTTGTATTTTGTTGTAGTTAGCATTATTATTTTTAATTTAAACAGGGTTCCCACAAGTCAGGCAATGTCTGTAATATCATGGCATGTTTAAATGTGCATTTCAGACTGGAAAAGTAATGCGATTTAATAGAATTATTGCAGAAAAATTGGGAATTGTACGTCTACATACGGATCACCGGTTTGGAAATGAAATAAGCCTATCCAGAATTTGCTGTTGATTTATCACACTGCAATCAATGCCCATTGTACTTTTGGTCTTTGTCTTCAAAATTCTTATTTGTAAACGCAAGTCAATGATTTTTTTAAATGTATGAATGGGAAACCTGTTTCATAAAGGTCACCAGTCCGTTAATTTCATTTAGAAAAGCGAGATCAAATTTAGATGAGACCGTAAGCGTTCAGCTGCTTGGGAATTTTGGTCAAAACCTACGCCCCCACATTTATTTTGACGACATAGACGCATAACGCTTTGATTGGACAGCAAAATGATTGTGGCAAAAGGGCTGCAGTCGAAACGCGTTATTGTTTCCTCTCCGATCATCACTCTCCCTCACTTGGGCAAGGGACATTTAAGGTACACTCGGATGTGAAAACGTCATTCAATGGCTGAGGGTTTAGGGCCGAGGGCTGTCTACTTTGAGTTTGAAACGCAGCCAAGGTGACTTTGCTGCAAGTTTTGATCAAAACGGTAGGATAATGATTGTAGCCAATAACTTAAGTTTGCGCCCTGTAAATCAAGGAGAGAGAGAACATCCCTCTCCAAATTCACACAGGAATGATCCTTTGTCGGGCCTCCCGGGTGGCGCAGTGGTTAAGGGCGCTGTACTGCAGCGCCAGCTGTGCCATCAGAGACTCTGGGTTTGTGCCCAGGCTCTGTCATAACCGGCCGCGACCGGGAGGTCCGTGGGGCGATGAACAATTGGCCTAGCGTCGCCCGGGTTAGGGATTGCTTGGCCAGTAGGGATGTTCTTGTCTCATCGCGCACCAGCGACTCCTGTGGTGGGCCGGGCGGAGTGCGCGCTAACCAAGGTTGCCAGGTGCACGGTGTTTCCTCCGAAACATTGGTGCGGCTGGCTATCCGGGCTTGCGGGTTGGATGCGCCTTGGTTGGGTTGTGTATCAGAGGACGCATGACTTTCAACCTTCGTCTCTCCCGAACCCGTACGGGAGTTGTAGCGATGAGACAAGATAGTAGCTACTAAAACAATTGGATACCATGAAATTGGGGAGAAAAAGGTGTAAAAAAAAGGAATGATCCTTTGTCTACAAACACATTCTAAAGTGAATACTGAAACAATATTTCGAACATAGAAACGTGGGGAATGGTCAGAGGCGATATAAATAAAAATAATGTCATATGGGTTGTTATTTTGTGATGTCATTAAAAATGTTACAAAGGAAATACTGTAACTTGAAAAGTATAAACACTACATGTACGAAGTCTCCATCCTCTATGTTTTAAATGCAATATGATGAACATATATTTGTTAAGATATGAATATGAGTTTAGGAGCTATAAGAGATCATTTGTCCCCTATAAATGTTGCGCAGTAAGTAGCCATGCCCCGAGTGAGGTCAGACAGCGTGTCAGCCTCACGGAACCGTCCCTTTCGACCAGAGTGCAGAAGAGGATTGGTAAAGAAATTAACATTTAGACCAGAGAGGCGTGTAGCTGCAGCTCACATCCAAAGTAGTTCGAACTCTGAAAATCAACACAAGGTAGAGGCGAGAAGCTCACCTCCCGGACAATCTCTGGTACAGCTGATTAGCTGTCCTAAGTAAAGTATCTAGAAAAGCTCATTTAAGTGGGACCATTCTACTACTCTTCTCAAATCACTGTAGTACTCTACTCTCATCACCCAACAGGAACAATGGACACGGCTGGCCAGCATATTTTCAAAGAGGCAGTTTTAAGAGCGAATGGAAGGGAAATCAACTCTGTAGTTCTGTTCGGGACTACAAGGCGAACAAAGGCATTCACACGTAAACACATTGATGATTTCTTACTCCAAACGGGTGGCGGTTCGTGTGCAACGTATATGATTACTGTGAGAGTAGTTCCAATCAACGAAAAGTAAATAAATAATTAAACCAATTTGTGTAATACTGGGTTTTTGCAGATGCAGGAGGTTAAGACTGTTCAGAATGATGACATGACACAAGGTTATGATTAATGGACTGTTCTATGGATGTGATAGGAAAAGACATTTAGCGTTTAATTAGGGAGATTGTAACTCTTTAACAGGATCGGTGTGTCCCCCCGCGGGACGGTTGAGCTAACGTAGGCTAATGTGATTAGCATGAGGTTGTAAGTAACAAGAACATTTCCCATGACATAGACATATCTGATATGGGCAGAAAGCTTAAATTCCTGTTAATCTAACTGCACTGTCCAATTTACAGTAGCTATTACAGTGAAATAATACCATTGTTTGAGGAGAGTGCACAGTTATGGACTTGAAAATGTATTATTAAACCAATTAGGCACATTTGGGCAGACTTGATACAACATTTTGAACAGAAAGGCAATGGTTCAAAGGATGTCAGACAGAAACCAGCTTTGATTGAGTAGGCCCCACTGTAATTTTACAGAAACCTAATACACTCACTGTGTACTGTTTAACTGTTGACTCGTTTTGACCACTAGGGGGCACATGAAACCCCAAATACGATATGAAATGGAAAAAGAGCAAAGAGAGATGTTGAGCAAGAGAGATTATGGGGGATATTGGATGACATACTGTACATGTCCTCTGATGTCATTGTGTAACCCTGTTGTCTCTCACTGCTTATTGGAATGTATTATAAACCAGTGAGTGCCTGGATGTAAGCAAACTCCTCCACTCTTGTAAACTCCCTCTAACTTATGACCCTACACACACGTATGCACGCACGCATGCATACACACGTGCCAAACTTCCACACACATGCTCGCACCCACACACATGCACAGGCACACGCACATACACACATCATTTTAATGTCTCAAGAGACTGTGGGGGGTTTTAATAGACATGGCAATTATTCCAGCGGACTGGGATTTAAAGTGAATGAGAAGATGCTGCTTTGGCATGATAATATGGATATGGTTACAGATTTGTCTTGTTTCAATAAATGTATTGATGATTATTGAATGGTAATAGATCAAATACGCAGCAGTATGTTGAGTTTACCTGTATTTGCGCGGGAAATTGTGAGGCGGGCGCACTGGGACGAAGAAGTAAGCCTGTACAACAGCATTCGTGCTCAAATATAGTCCGTTGTGGCGCTGAGTAAGAGAGTGAAGAGGTCATGTGTCTCATGCTTTTTTTTGTGAAGGATCAGAGGTCAATACCACATTTTGAGGTTTTATAGGACTTTTCACAATGCAATAACCAGGAATTTATATGTAACTATCAGTGGCCGTGTGGTTACTTACCACCCTGGAAGATGTGGGGTTCGATCCCTGTTCGAGTCATATCAAAGACTATAAAAATGGGACCTGCTTGGCAATCAACATTAAGGAGATGTATTGGGGAGTAAGGCCCTGATACAGACTAACATCCTGTCCAGGAGTTGTACTTGTACATTAAAACTGCCTCACACAGCAAACAGTAGGCTACTGCCATATATATTCTTGCACGGACAAAGCTTACTTGTAGGAGGGGCGTGTCATGTCGTGCCAGGCTTTTTTCTTCCTGTCTGGTTTTGCGCCCCCTCTGGTTCGTGTGGTGGAGATCTTCATAGGCTATACTCATCCTTGTAAACGGGTAGTAAGTTGGTGGTCTGTTGCTCTCCCTTTAGTGGTGTGGGGGCCGTGATTTGACCAAGGGGGTGGGGTTATATCCTGCCTGGTTGGCCCTGTCCAGGGGTATCGTAGGATGTGGCCACAGTGTCCTCTGACCCCGTCTCAGTCTCCAGTATCTATGTTGCAATAGTCTATGTGCCGGTGGGCTAGGGTCAGTCTGTCCTATCTGGGGAAATTCTCCTGTTTTATCTGGTGTCCTGCGTGATCTTAAGCATGCTCCCTCCAATTCTCCCATCTCCCATCTCTCTCTCTCTCTCTCTCTCTCTCTCTCTCTCTCTCTCTCTCTCTCTCTCTCTCTCTCCCTCTCTCTCTCTCTCTCTCTCTCTCTCTCTCTCTCTCTCTCTCTCTCTCTCTCTCTCTCTCTCTCTCTCTCTCTCTCTCTCTCTCTCTCTCTCTCTCAATTCAATTCAATTCAAGGGGCTTAATTGGCATGGGAAAAAGTCTTGCTGCTGTGATTGCACACTGTAGCATTTCAAATGTATTTATCAAATTTTGATTTGTTTTCAAATCCTTTGTGGGTCTGTGTAATCTGAGGGAAATATGTGTCTCTAATTTGGTCATACCGTTGGCAGGAGGTTAGGAATTGCAGCTCAGATTCCACATAGCCTGTCTTCTCTTGAGAGCAAGGTCTGCCTATGGCAACCTTTCTCAATAGCAAGGCTATGCTATTCTCCCTCCCTCCCTCCCTCTCACTCTACTGCAGCAGATGTCTAGATCTCTGAATGCTTGGCTATGAAAAGCCAATTGACATTTATTCCTGAGGTGCCTGGTTCCTCTCTCGGTTTCTTCTTAGGTTCCTGCCTTTCTAGGGAGTTTTTCTTAGCCACCGTGCTTCTACATCTGCATTACTTGCTGTTTGGGGTTTTAGGCTGGGTTTCTGTATAAGCACTTTGTGACATCTGCTGATGTAAAAGCGCTTTATATATAAATACAAAATGTGAATTTGTCCAAAGCTTAGTTACATATCTGAAGGCCTTTGTGTTTTACTAAGTCTGGTTACTGAGACTGCTGGTATTTCTTGAACTATTCCACTGATTTTAAAAGACATAGCCTACACATGCCATGTATGTGTTCCCTAGAAAAACCACTTGGAGTGGAAAAAAGCAACGAGGGAAAAGTCTAAAGCCTATTCCTAAATGTTTAATAATGACTAAGGATTCAATTATAATTTCAGTTTGAGTAGATGCAACAAAAGACCTGATTATTCTATGGTAATAACTGTATAAGGAAGTGCTACTTCCACATGTCCTCAACATGGAATCCCCTGTCTGTGACATCAGCATGCCTGAGAGGGTCAGGGCAGCCCAATGACATCAGTGATACCTTGGTGACACATTGAGACACATTGAGACAAAAGCCTTGTTTACACCTTGCGCTAACATGTGAGTTTCTCGATCTGATAAATATGATTCAATCACTATCTGAGCAAGGTTTCTCACGTCTACACATTGCATTTTAAAATGTGTCTCTTATCCGTCTACTGAGTCCATATTGTAACCAGATTAGCTGATGCTTCCGTGTATTCAAATCATTTGATAGATATTCTTTCAAAATAATATGGACTTATTTATTTTTAAGGGAATTACTGATGCCATAAGTCAATGACCCAATGGTGCTACCTGTCAATGATTTTATATAATGATGTATAATGATTATTTAAATGGTTTGGCCATCCAGGTACGTTTATGGTTGATTGATTTCCAGATTCCCGACACAATGCGTGTCTGACTACCTCCCGAAGTAGTCAGGAAGATCCGATCACAATCAGATCACAATGTGTTGTTTAATCTTCTACACCACTCAAAAAATGTGGGCACATTCAGAATGTGGACAAAATCAGAACAAAGGGCGCATGTTAGCACCAGGTTTAAACGGGCTAGTGATACCTTGGTGAGATGGGAGGAGACACAGTGAGACAGAAACCCCTACAACTGACTTAATGTAGGATGTGAGGGTGTGAGGCAAAGTGTGTTTACACTACTGGGGGTCTGGCAAGAGAAGGAGTGATGGTAATAAGAAGGGAATGTGTTACTAACTACGACGTCCACACATCCTCTCTTCCCTACCCCCATTTCTCTCTCACCATACATACACACGCACGTTTGCCCAAACACAACTCAGCAGGCCAGTTGACAAGCATCTTGGACATAAAAGGTCTGCTGTGCTCTGATGGTGAGATGACTGTCTTCACTCATTTATCTCTCTCAACCTCAGATTCCCTCTCCTCCTCCTCCTCCCTTTACTACTCCTCCCGCTCCTCCTCTCACACGGCCCTCCCATCTCTGTGGTCACACATTCCCCCTCTCTCCTCTCTCTCGCTCCCTCAGCAAATTTCTGAAGTCAATAACAGACTTTCTGAAATATGAAGGGGGGAAAGAACAGATGTGGTGCTAACATGATGTATTAGGGCCAAATGGACAAAGTCTGTTGTAACAGTCTGTGCCACTATCCACGGGCCTGATATCCTGATGGGCCCTTAACGACACCACCTCTATTCATCACCTCCTCCTCTAGCTCAAGCCTCTCTTTTTCTCAATCTCTCCATCCTTCTCTTTTTCTCTCTTCAGAGACAGAGCCTCTCTCCCTCTCTCCCTCTCTCCCTCTCTCTCTCTCTCTCCCTCTCTCTCCCTCTCTCTCCCTCTCTCTCTCCCTCTCTCTCCCTCTCTCTCTCTCCCTCTCCCTCTCCACTCTGCTGATGGAGTGGTGTGGGGAAGTATTTGGAGTATTCCTGCTGACCAATCCAGAGCCTCCTGGCAGAGCTCCTCTCGCACTGAACAGGCCTTCCCAAATAAGGATGCACTTTTTTAACGAACAACAAAAAAGAGAAAAAACAAGAAAGAGGGGAGGAGAGAGGGAAAGTTATAGACGAAAGGAGGGAGGGATGGAAGGAGAGTAGACAGAAAGCCCATGCCCTTTTAAGGCGGCGGTTTCCTTTTTACTCTCTCTCTTCCTCTCTCCTTCTTAGCTAAAGTCCTGTTTATAAATGGTGCTAACATGCGCCCTGAGTTCTGATCTTATCCACATTCTGATTGTGCCCGATTTTTAGATACGTGTAGAATAAAAGGCACATTGTGATCTGATAGTGATCAGATCTTCCTGACCACCTCTGGAGGTAGTCAGACACGCATTGTGTATGGGTATAAATCATGTGTTAACAGATCTGGATGGTCAAACCATTTAAATAATCCTTATAATGTCCTTTAAAATCATTGACAGGTCGCACCATTGACTTATGGCTTCTGTAAATATGGCTTCCGTAAATACATACAAATAATTTTGAAAGAATATCTGTCAAATCATTTGCATACAGGGAGGCACCAGTTCATTTGGTCACAATGAGGACACAGTGGACGGATAGGAGACACATTTTAAAACAATGTGTAGACGCAACAAACCTTGATCAGATAGTGGTTGGGTCATATTGATGAGATCATGAAACTCACATGTTAGCACAAGGTGTATACGAGGCTGAAGAGAAGTGAAGTCATTTCAGCTTGTCTGGTCCTTTTAAGCCAGCACTTTTCCGAGGGAGGACTTTGCTGGAGCTAGAAGTATACAAACAGTCAGTCACACACACACGGACACACACACACCTCCTGACCCGGCGCTTGTACAGAGGAAAGACTCTTCGCGACATACTTTAACACAGTGAGTATATCTCTTTACTGCCACTGCTTTTCCAGTCTGAAGAACACCGTGCTGAGACGGTTGTCTGTCAGCCCTACGATGGAAGCCTTATCCTGAGTGTACAGAGCCAGAAGACCCATATGGTTGTCTGTCAGCCCTACGATGGAAGCCTTATCCTGAGTGTACAGAGCCAGAAGACCCATATGGTTGTCTGTCAGCCCTACGATGGAAGCCTTATCCTGAGTGTACAGAGCCAGAAGACCCATATGGCTGTCTGTCAGCTATGTCATAGATTTTGAGAAAAAAGTAACATTGTCAGAGCACTGTGTTCTCTAACCATGTTTTCATTGTTTCTCTAATCCTCCATACTGTATGCATGTGTGTCTCATACTCCATCCTGTGTGTGTGACTGTGTGTGACTGTGTGTGCGAATAGACACACATAGTAAAACTAATCATCTATGTGGGTTGATGTCTTAGTCAATGGGGTACCGGGTGCTAGAGCATACCTTTAGAGAGGGATGGGATATGTAGTTCTGAGAGGGATGGGATATGTAGTTCTGATATGAGATGGGGTGTTTCTACTGTAGAATAACCATCCGAATCAGTCACAAAGATGTAAAGGTAACAGAGAAACAGTTTGACCAGTTTGGCCCTCGGGAGAGATCTGGGATAGGCAGCTCCTCTTGTAACAGACACAATTGCATAGCTCAGTTTTCACTTGCAAATGACTGACTGCCGTACATGGGCTTTGGCTAGGAATTCAATAGCCAACAAAAGTTCACAGCAAACACACTTTCCAAAGACTAAAGACACGCACACACACAGACAAAAGATGCAAACAAGTAACACAGAAACACAGCAGCTGTCATTGATTATATGCGATTAATCAATACGGTTTCTCAGCCTAATGTTTGCTGGGAGTGGACAGAAGTGTTTTTGTGAGAGACAGAGTGATAACAATGGGAAACTACAGCAGCAGCTTCAGTAGCTGTGGAGTTATCTACAGTACAGTAGGCCTAGCAGTAGCAGGAGTGAAGTCCCAGAGGCTAGCTGACCAGCAGCAGCTTCAGTAGCTGTGGAGTTATCTACAGTACAGTAGGCCTAGCAGTAGCAGGAGTAAAGTCCCAGAGGCTAGCTGACCAGCAGCAGTAGGAGATAAGATTATCTTGAGCTCCGTTTCAGTGGCACTGAGGCGCCGCTGGCATTACGTCATGGCTTTAGCCACAGTTCACAGACCACAGCTTTCAAACTGTGCTTCATGGCGAGACAGCCAGCTGTGTTACCATGGCGAGACAGAAACACAGATGTAAAACAGACATGAAAGGAGCGACGGAAGGTGATGTCATATTTTCATTAGGATAAGTGGACACTGTTTCATCCGGTAGTACCAGTAGTTGAGAAGCAACATGTAGTTCAGAGGCTGAATGACAATACTCCAAACACATATCCTACATGTCCTACCAAATGTAGAACTCACTATAATCAGGTCAAAAAAGAAACATAGCTACGTAATTAACACACACACACACACACACACACACACACACACACACACACACACACACACACACACACACACACACACACACACACACACACACACACACACACACACACACACACACACACACACACACACACACACAACCCAGACTGAGGCCAACCCACAGGCCAGCCTGACATACTGTTCTTGAGATATAAGGCAGGGCCTGATGCCAAACCCAACAGTACAGTAGGTCCCTGAGCACACATATATACCATAATGGAACCAGGGTCCCGTCCCATGTGAACTGACATCTAAGAAAGTGCCTTTCCACATTGGAGGCACAGCAGTCTTATCTCTGATGGTCAAAATGCTTGTTTATGAAGCGTAGGTCAGGACAACTGGAGGGAGAAGTAATGACATAGTTAGCAGTCTGACCTTCCTCACATTCCTCTGTAATGTTTCTGTAATGATGCACTGTGCGAGGGTTTGGCTGAGTGTGTTACGGTGACGTTGGGAGCTTATCGTGGTCTGACTCTGAGGAGGAGGATGTGGGGAATATTAGGCACTTGTCTTGTCTTTGTGATCATGAGTTCATGGTTAAGGTTCCATGAAACAACTGAGCGGCTTGAAACTCAAAAAAAAAACTCCTGTCAAGTTTCTGTATTTTGAAGGCTTCATAATCGTGTGACTGGATTGTTGGCAGATAGTGTCTAGAAGGACTGTGCCTTGGTCTATTTCTTTGGATGATGGAGCAGCAGTAATGTGTGACTGGGCCCAGTGCCACAGTCCAGGACTGTGTGTTGATGGCTCCCAATCAAAAACAACGCGGTGACCTCAGATACATGCTCTTAATGCCAATGTTCAACACATGACTGCTGGCTCAGAAAACTAGGTTAATGGCAGCTGATCGATACATTTTCTCTTAAGTGTTGTCTGACTTAAACTGATGAGTCAGTATGGGAATGAGGAAGTGGAGGAGCATAACGTGTGTTTTTTGGGATTATCGTTCAAATTCTAGGCATGGAAGGGTCCACGCTGACCTTGTGGTGGAGTGTGAGTAGTTGGGTGGAGAAAGAGAGATCTGTTTCGGCATCATCTCCAACTGTGAAAATACACACTTAGAAAAAAAGGTGCTATCTGGAATCTAAAGGGGTTCTCCGGCTGTAACTGTAGGAGAACCCTTTGAAAACCCCTTTCTGGTTGCAGGTTAAAAACCTTGTGGTTACAAGTAGAACCCTTTTGGGTTCAATGTAGAACACTTTCCACAGAGAGTTCTACATGGAACCCAAAAAGGTTATTCCTGGAACCAAAAAGGGTTCTACTGTGTGGATAAGGGAACTGTCTCGTTATGAGACATAGTTGAAGTGTCTTACATTACTGTTGCCATTGGCTACCCCATCCAACAGCAATCTGGGGAAGGACCCCGCATGACGTCCAATTGGGATGAAGGTGAATTACAGGAGGTAACATTTAACATTTGACCTTTAACCCCCAGGCACATCGTGGTATCCTGACATCAAGATGGCAAACAAGGTGACAAGAGTGCACTGATATGGGCTTTGCACTTGGCAGCTTGGCCCAAAAGCGACAGTTTTGCAAGCAGTGGTGTTGGTGACGCCTAGTGTGTTTAAGAGAGAGAGGCAGAGATCCAAAAAGAGAGAGAGATTCTGCTGATTCTAGGGCTCCCATTGTACAGCAATTTGGCTCCTGATATTTAGTTATGTAATTAATGCAGAGGGGCTGAACTGGTGTGCATTCGGAGACAATCGTCTTTGGGAGGGAGCGGCTCAATTACACGCCTTTATAAATGCATGACATCTATATGTGTGTGTGTGTGTGTAAGTGTAAGTGTTCGCAGGCATATTTGTTTGTGAGTGAATCTGCCATTTGTCCAATGTCTTCATGTGTCCGCATGCGAATCTGCCCACATATCCACAGAGCTGTTGGAAATGGCTTGACTTGCAACTAAGGTAATATCTGTTTCAGCCAAAGGCCAATGGATAAAGGAGTCCCTTCGTATAGGTCATGATAGCAGATCATAGCACAAGTGACATGCAAATGAGTGTACATACTCACCTCAGGCACAACTAATATGGAAACTCATACATTAGACATAGTCAATGTGACAATGTCATCTGAACCAGGGAATACATTCACATCTAATACCAGATCAAGATGATCTCAGACATTATAGAACAGGGAACCTCAACTAGATTCAGCCGCAGGATGATTTTTTCTTCAGCGGATGGTCAGGGGACCGGAACATAATTACAAATCATTTGTAAACTGCAAATTGACCGCAAGAAGCCCAACTGGGTATAATATTTGACTAAAACATAATCATTTCAAACTTTGCTTACATTTGTTTACAATTACATACTGTATATCTCTCTATTTTGCGTGGGAATGCTTTGAAACAAATGTTCAAAATTCAAATCACTTGGCTGGTGTTTTTAGTATTTTATGTCCAACAATAAACTAATATAAAAAATCTATACCTTGGGGGGGGGCCAAATTAAATCCACTAGTTGCGGGAACCCTATCACAGAGCAACTCCCTTCACTCACATAAATATCAATATTTCCTCTATTTAATATCTGTTCTACTCCATTCTGTCTCTCCCGCTATCCCTCTCGGTGGGAAAGGGTCCCCAGGTAGGCATGGCCAACAAAGGTCCATCTTATGGCATGAGCCGTGTGGTGCAGGACAAGATTGACAAGAAGTACGACGCTGAGGTGGAGGAGCTTTTGGTGCAGTGGATTGTGGCCCAGTGTGGATCTGGAGTTGGGAAGCCCGAATCTGGCAAACTGGGCTTCCAGGACTGGCTTAAGGACGGATGTGTGAGTACCAACCCAATGCCCCTCAGAATGAAACATACATTTCAACTTAATGGCATTCAGAATTCATATTAGCCATTTATTTGAACCACCTTTATTCAGTCTAAAGATTTGTGTCATCAGCAAAGAGAACGGAGAAACAAACCCTTTGGAAATCAGATTATGATCATAAACCTGTACATTTAAAAACAATAATGTGCCAAGTATCGAACCTTGGGGGACCCCACAAGAGTATATGACGATACAGATGGTTATTTTCTGCCAACATACTCTTACTCTTGTCTTTATGTTCCTATTCCCCAGGTCCTGAGTGAGCTCATTAACAGTCTGCATAAGGACAACAAGCCCATCAAAAAGATAGCCAGCTCAAGCATGGCCTTCAAACAGATGGAGCAGATCTCACAGTTCCTAACTGCTGCCGAGAGCTTCGGTGTCATCAAGACCGACATGTTCCAGACCGTGGACCTCTGGGAAGGTTCGCAAAGCATGTCCATCTCATCAAACAGTCACAACAATGACAACACAGGGCATTACATATGCCACAGATAACAGCGGATGTGGTGTGGGGAACATACAACGGTGTGGTGTACTGTAGCTACGGTGTGGGGACTTAAAGACCCTGCTGTGATTTTGTGGTGACAGGGAAGGATTTGGCTGCAGTCCAGAGGACACTGATGTCCCTCGGCAGCGTGGCTGTCACCAAGGATGACGGCAATTACCGCGGCGACCCCAACTGGTTCTTCAAGTGAGTTTAGAAAAATGTGAAGAGTGATGGTGTTGCTGGTGTATTCAGTCAGTGCTGGAGCTGTTTAGAGCTGGGGTGTGTATTGTGCTGTGCCAGTCTGTGTTTGAGTTCATTGTTCATGTACCCTTGCAGGAAAGCCCAGGAGAACCGGAGGGAGTTCACAGACGACCAGTTGAAGGCGGGGAAGGGTGTGATTGGCCTGCAGATGGGCTCCAACAAAGGGGCGAGCCAGACTGGCATGTCGTACGGGGCCACCCGACAGATCCAATAATAACAACCAAACCACTGACCCTTGTCCTTTCCCCTCCCTTCTCCACCACACCCTGCACTGCCCTCTCAACCCCCCTTCGCCCTCTCACTGCAGCTACGACAGGCCCCATAGATGAAGTCTCAATGGCTCAAATCAACTTTATCCCAGTGTAGTAGGAACAGTCTCACTAGTATCACACAACACTATGACCAGCCCAATATTACAACCCAAATCAACACTGCAAATACCACATGTGAAATGTGAGTCTTAAGGTGAAGGGGGCAACATGCATATACAGCTGTCAATCACTCATCGTCAAACGCAATTCTCATGTTTACATGAGACTGATATCGGAATCATAGAGAAGGCACTGAAGCGACCAAACTACGCCTTCTTAGTACAAGGACATTCTATCCAAATGTAGAAACATTGAGAGATTGCTTGAGAGGTCGTTTGAAAAATGCCAAATAAAAGGAAATGAGGTTGAAGTTCATTGCGTCTCCAGTGTTATGAGTTTTTCCAAGTTAACAGCGCTATATACTGTATGTACCAATCCCTGCCAACTGCTATGACCGCTAACAAACCCATATTTTTTGTAGTCTTATTAGCTCCATTTGTCCTAGGCCTCCCACAGTGAAAAAGCAGAAATTCACTACTTTCATTCAGCTGCTTGCTCTGCACTTATATTTAGCCTCACATTGAAGCGTTTAACCCGTGTATTTTCAGGACAACCAGGGCTACAAAGTAGAAAAAAACAATGACATAAACAGTGGCATTCATGAGTTTTATTGACAAATGTCAATATACAAATAAGGTCCGCTAAGCAAAAACCTGATTTGTTTTATAAGAATCCTGTAAGTACAGGATTCTTTGCTCAGTGGAACATGAATATCCAATTAGTCAGTGACAACTGTGTGGAGTTGAGTTTGACAGCAACCATGTGAGCTTATTACAGTATTATAGACACAGTCCTGGGATTTCCTATGATCTTCTATGTAGAAGAAGCGCGTAGCTTCTAACGACTCATGTCAGCTTTTTACAGATGGTCATAATACCTTGTCAGAACGGTTTGAGCTACTTTACACACGTTTTTGTGAGAATAATCATTTTTGTGATCTGCCCTGGTCTCAAACACGCTCTGGCTCTGCCTCCGTTAAAACACAGACACACAGTTTAAACAAGGGTTAGACGTCCAAAACACGCCAGCGATAGTGGGACTCAAGAATGATATTGAAACTATTTTCATTCTAAATTCCCATAGTTTGATTAAGGGAGATTATGGAAAGGATCCAGCCGGAAACTTCCATCAACAATCTTTATTCATTTTACTCAGTCAAGCGGTGACTTGCACAGCAAAACACAGGCTTCCAGTTCAGTAAATAAAAATACAATCTTTAATATGTTTCAGTTCATAAAAATCATCAAACTCTGATATATAGATGTACAACACACATATTACAGTTTTTAAAAACACATTCAACCCCACACTCAGATCCCAAATCAAGTTCAAGTACTGGAAAAATGTATACAGTCTGCACAAAATAACATTCCCAACAGGAGGTCGTTTTACAAATAATTAACTTAAAAGATGCACAGAGATCGCTCCATCGTTTCCTGGTTGCTAAAATACGTATAGTTTGCGTAATTTCAGTTCGTGACAAAACAAGTAGTCATTGTGTAGAGAACCACCGTACCATCTAAACCGCTTTGAAATATATTTTCAATAATCAAAAATATTGTATATTCAGCTGTTTAAAGTTAGAGTACAAAACCGAAGGTAAAATAAGCAAAAACTTTAGAACGGGAAGCATAGAAATAGCACACATAGAACAAATCTACCGCTTCTTAGACAGGAATGAATGATCTCCCATTTCTATACGAACTTGGTCCGGTCGCCCAAAAACTTACATATTGTAGCTTTAAAGCTGCTACACACAGGATTTCTTTGAATTTATGCATTGTAATTTCAGAACAATTTCCATAATATATCTGGCGCTAATAGTGGAATGAAAGTGTTTCACAGTATCACTTAGCCGCTAGTGTTGGGATTGGCTGCGATATTTGCATACTGATTTCTCCCACCGGAATGTAATCTGTTGTCAAAATGGGAAAGCTGTTCTGAATTCGTGGCTGTGTTATCTAGTGGAAATGATTAATTTCCTAGTTGCAAAAATTCTACACTGTTCGCTCAATTTCAGTTTGCGAGAAAACAAGCACGGAATAGTGTCGGTAATCATTGTACCATCTAAAATCATCGCAATATATATATATATATATATATATATATTTTTTTTTACAACTGTTTGAAGCTGTTGGACCAAAACCAAAAGCAACTTGGTCTAACATCCAAAGGTCACCCAGTCAAATTGACAATTGTGGGAATCATTTGAGTCAACATGGAACATTATCCCTGTGGAATGCTTGACACCTTGTAGAGTCCATCCCCTGACAAATTGACTGTTCTGAGGGCAACTCAATATTAGGAAGGTGTTTCATGCTTCGTACACAGTATTTTCTGAAATTACAATGCAAACATTTGAACAAATCCTATTAATAAAATAAATAATTTAAAAAGCAGCCAAAATGTCAAGAGCACTCCATCACTCTCACACCGTCACACATCCCCAAAACCATTTACATTTTAAAACACATTCACACGCACAGCATTGTAATGCCTTCCCATGGTGCACACCTAATAAACTTTGGAAGACTGACTTAAACTGCAAGGGCCGGTTACGGACCCAGACTATAACCTAATCCTGGGCTAAAAAGCATTTCTAACGGATATTCGTAATTGATCTTGCTTTTTAGTCCAGGATAATCATTGTCCAGGAAACCACCCCAGGAGTGCTGCTCTGTCTGGTTGTCCAGCATGCTGTCTAATCCCACAGTAAAAGACCCAGGTAAGGGACTGAACCAAACTAGTGATACACACTTCAACCCAAAGACCAGGCCAAACTACCACTTCTATAGCACTGCTAGGTGAGACCGGAGGGTCCTGAGAGATCCAGAGGGTTTAGGTTGCTCCCCCGCAGTACACTTACTCACATACGCTTGGGTCTCTGCAACGCTGATAAAAGGCCACAGGCTTGGGTCTCTGCAACGCTGATATAAGGCCACAGGCTTGGGTCTCTGCAACGCTGATAAAAGGCCACAGGCTTGAGTCTCTGCAACGCTGATAAAAGGCCACAGGCTTGGGTCTCTGCAACGCTGATAAAAGGCCACAGGCTTGGGTCTCTGCAACGCTGATATAAGGCCACAGGCTTGGGTCTCTGCAACGCTGATATAAGGCCACAGGCTTGGGTCTCTGCAACGCTGATATAAGGCCACAGGCTTGGGTCTCTGCAACGCTGATATAAGGCCACAGGCTTGGGTCTCTGCAACGCTGATAAAAGGCCACAGGCTTGGGTCTCTGCAACGCTGATAAAAGGCCACAGGCTTGGGGCTCTGCAACGCTGATATAAGGCCACAGGCTTGGGGCTCTGCAACGCTGATATAAGGCCACAGGCTTGGGTCTCTGCAACGCTGATATTAGGCCACAGGCTTGGGGCTCTGCAACGCTGATATAAGGCCACAGGCTTGGGGCTCTGCAACGCTGATATAAGGCCACAGGCTTGGGGCTCTGCAACGCTGATAAAAGGCCACAGGCTTGGGGCTCTGCAACGCTGATATAAGGCCACAGGCTTGGGGAGAGATGGGTGGGCCAGTTTTTTTTTTTTTTAGATGGGTGGGCCAGTGAGATCACAGTTCCAGCCCACATAGCTCAGTCTCCAGTCCAGTCCAGTTTGCCCCCCTGGGTTCACAGCAGGCCTAGACTGATGAACGGCAGGTGGGAGGTTGTAGAGGGAAGAGGTTTTCTCCAGTGTTATGTGGCAGCGTCTCCAGTGATTAGTCCAACACACAGTTCTCTCCAGCTCAGAGCATCTCCAGCCCCCTGTGGGAGCCCCGCGTCCCCCTGTCCCACCAACACAGTCCTCTAAAGTCCAGGTTGGCCAAGGTCACCTCCAGGGTGTAGTACAGGGACCAGAAGAGTGCGAAGCAGCCCAGCAGTAGCAGAGACTACACAAAGACATGGTGATGGGAGAGGAAGTTACAAAATGAGGCATATATTGTGTGTGTGCGTGTGTGTGCGCGCGCGTAACATACCTTGAGGCTGCTGGATGTGAACGGGCTGACCGTCTCAGGGGGGATGTCCATGCCTGCAGGACAGGGCAGGGAGAAACTGCTGTCCAGATACTGCCCCCCCATAGCCTCCTCCACCACACTGTCAATCAAAACACACAACCAATCAATGCTCACATCCACTAAGGGAGCACCAACGACAAAACATCCCTTCCCTTTAAAAATACAGGATCCAGAAACAAACAATATATGTTCCATTTATATAACCCAGGCTGCTGTTTTAACAGTGGTGTGTGTCTCCTGACCTCTGTCTCTCCTTGACCTCTTCGAAGGACAGAGAGGAGCCGTACAGAGTGAGCTTCCAGTGCTTCAGAGAGCCCAGGGGCCACGCAGGCTCTTCTAAAAGAAAGGAGACAGCAGGACAAAGAGAGAAGGACAGAAGGACAGAGAGAGATGAATGAGCAGGAGAGAGCTCAGTGTAGATATGGTCTTGTAGTGGTCAGTGGCAGGCGAGTGAATGACAGACAGAGACTGACCCTTACTGTGGTCAGAGACTTGCAGCCTGTACTGGCCCTCGGCTCCCTCTCCCCAGCAGCGCACAGTGGAGAACGTCCAGTCTGAGTAACCCGAGGTATCCCTGGAGTAACACGCAACAGGACCGAGGCAAGGATGCCAAAAAAATGGCTGTTATACGTTATGCAAAGTTTAAGAGTAAAACTAAAACAAGCGTGTACATCTGTTATTACTGCACTGTTGTAGCTAGAAACAAGCATTTCGACCAATAAACTTTGATTTGATTTGTGTGTGTGTGTGCGCAAACTCACGTGTCCAGAGCACGGCGCGCCCCGATGAGTGAGGTCATTCCACTGGGGCAGAGCAGAGCGATCTCCACGCTGCCGCGGCGAGAATGGACCAGCGTCAAGGTGACAGACACGTGCTCCAAGGTCTGCATCCCGGACTGCCTGAGGTCAGCTGCAGTGACTGGAGTGAGAGGAGCACAGAGACCCTAATACATGACTATATGTCCTTCTATAGGAATGGCAGAGTGGGGGGTGGGTGGGGTGGGGGGCAGATGAGCCAATGAAAACTATAACAGTGAAGGGTCTGATGTGGACACACGTGATAGACATGTACTCTGGTAGCCCATAGGTCCAATCTTAATTGAAGGCCATGTAGGGACACACATATACACACTTTGTATATGCATCTGCCCCAGACACTCCATTTAGTGTGAAACTGTATTTTGTATATGCATCTGCCCCAGACACTCCATTTAGTGTGAAACTGTATTTTGTATATGCATCTGCCCCAGACACCCCATTTAGTGTGGAACTGTATTTTGTATATGCATCTGCCCCAGACACTCCATTTAGTGTGAAACTGTATTTTGTATATGCATCTGCCCCAGACACTCCATTTAGTGTGAAACTGTATTTTGTATATGCATCTGCCCCAGACACTCCCCAGACATTTGCAATCTTGTTTTCACCTCTGTTCAATCTTGTTCCACCCACAAAGCCTTCAACAGTTTCACTACACCATCCACTGTGCAATGGCTCTCTTGCCTGATATACTACAGCTAATTATTGGGAGGACTTCTGGTACTCACAAGTAGAGTGAAACGTAAACCCACTGACCCCAGAGGAATACAGTATGTCTCAGTCCTAGAATATGCACAAAGAGCAGACAGAGTTGGTGACTCCTGTGAGGGACTACCTCTTGTTCTGTATTTTGATTCCTGACCCAGCACTCCAGCGTGGAACTGTAATTCACTGGCATTTCCTCAGACCCCTGTTTACTCAATGGCCTTAATGCTCCACTACTTGCCTGATATACTACAGCTAATTATTGGGAGGACTTCTGGTACTCACAAGTAGAGTGAAACGTAAACCCACTGACCCCAGAGGAATACAGTATGTCTCAGTCCTAGAATATGCACAAAGAGCAGACAGAGTTGGTGACTCCTGTGAGGGACTACCTCTTCCCTTTCTCTCTGGATTCCTGACCTGCAGCAGCAGCGTACTGTAATTCACTGGCATTTCCTCAGTGAGTGTTTACTAAGGTGTGGGGGTAGAGGTAAGGGGTAGAGTGTATAGGGGTACCATAGGGGTAGGGTAGAAATAGGGTAGAATCTATAGGGGTAGAATCAGGGGTAGGAATAGGGGTAGAGTGTATAGGGGTAGGGATATAGGGGTAGAGTGTATAGGGTAGAGTGTATAGGGGTAGAGTGGGGCAGAGTGTATAGGGGTAGAGTGTATAGGGGTAGAGTGTATAGGGGTAGAGTGTATAGGGGTAGAGTGTATAGGGGTAGAGTGTATAGGGGTAGAGTGTATAGGGGTAGAATGTATAGGGGTAGAGTGTATAGGGGTAGAGTGTATAGGGGTAGAATCTATAGGGGTAGAGTGTATAGGGGTAGAGTGTATAGGGGTAGAGTGTATAGGGGTAGAGTGTATAGGGGTAGAGTGTATAGGGGTAGAGTGTATAGGGGTAGAGTGTATAGGGGTAGAATCTATAGGGGTAGAGTGTATAGGGGTAGAATCTATAGGGGTAGAATCTATAGGGGTAGAGTGTATAGGGGTAGAGTGTATAGGGGTAGAATGTATAGGGGTAGAGTGTATAGGGGTAGAGTGTATAGGGGTAGAGCAGGATGTTGGGAGGAGGAAAATAACTTCTTGGATTTCAGCCATCTTCTTCCAAAAATGCAGGACTGGACTCGTAAGTCCCTCATAGACCCTCCCACACAGACAGTGACCTGTCATGAGAATCTCACTCTTCCTCCACATAATCACGACTGGTGGGTCTTAAGAGTGTGTTACTGCCTTTTCATACTCGTTTTAAATTATATCAAGCACAAAGTTGCTGCAACCCAAATGCTCCAGCATCGTCTCGGCTTTGTTGGTACTGCATTATTCTCTCCCTCTCTGACACACACACACACACACACACACACACACACACACACACACACACACACACACACACACACACACACACACACACACACACACACACACACACACACACACACACACACACACA
Source organism: Oncorhynchus keta (assembly GCF_023373465.1). NCBI lineage: Eukaryota > Metazoa > Chordata > Actinopteri > Salmoniformes > Salmonidae > Oncorhynchus > Oncorhynchus keta. The sequence continues at coordinate 38,136,843 of NC_068421.1, forward strand.
CACACAGAGAGAGAGACAGACACAGACACACACACGAAGATATATAAGCCAGTGATTTTGGCTACACCCCAAAAAGACACGTTACCATACATATTTGCATGACTTTTGATCAGAGCGCTATGAGCCCAGTAGGGCACGATAAGAAAAGAGTGCCATTTGGGACGCACAGTTTTAAAACCTCTGCCATTTCATCAACGCTGGCCTGGCATGCACCCCATACATTCCTCTACTGACATTTAGCGCAAACATCTCAGACATTTGAAACCTTTTGTACTTTTAAACAACTGTTTTTCTTTTCAGTAACAACACGTCACTATCTTTCGGGAATGTAACGTTTGGGACTGAACATTGGAACTCTAGTCTTCCGTTTTCACATGGGAAGGAACGAGTGCTCATACTAACCGCTGGACCTTAAGCTAACGGACCGGCCAAAACACATAGCAACAAGGACAACAAATAGCCTAGCGATAGGGTAGTTTAACATAACAACCTGCTTCATGTATCTTTGGGAATAACCAAAACTAGCTTACTTTTCAATGAATGGAAACAGAATTTCCATGTATAAATACAAAGTCTTTTTTGCATCACGAATTTCATTCATTCAAAACAGATGTTTCACTTGGACTAAAACATTTAGTCTTTGTCAGCAACTCTTCCTCTGCTTTGTCCTTAGATACCCTAGTCACGTGAGACTGGACACACACACTCACTGCTGTGCTGAAACAGTGAAACACACTGCTCCTGACCTTAGAACAGGCAACACACAGGCTGCATACACTGGGCCAGGAGGCCACAGGGAGGCTAGAAAAGAGAGGGAGGAAGGAATACAGATATCTCTGCTGTGATGTCACTGTGTGTGTCAGAGAGGGAGAAGAAGAGAGAAATACAGAGAAAGAGAGGGAAGGGGTGTTCTCTCCTCCATAGTTCAGTCAGTGTGCCCAGTGACAGAGAGACTCTGAAGAACATTGCCTAATAAGGGCAGACTGCTGATTGCATGTTGGGAGGGTCTCTCTGGAGAGCACTGACAGAGAGAAGAGAAACAGCAAATACTCAGACTTGCATATTACGAGACTCGCTTGATCACTCTCTCTCACACACACACACACACAAACTCTACCAACCGTTCCAGGTTAGGTTGAGTTGCTCCGGATAGGCTGGGACAAGAGCCTCCTCCTTCAGCACTGGGCTCTGATAGGACACTAGGAATGGCACCATCTCCCACACCTGATTAATAAACACACAAAAACACTTTCCACATGTATACCTTCAGTCTTTTTAAATGAGCAGAATATAGACTTAGCTGAAAGAAAATCCCAAACAATACTGTATCAGTAGTGTAGTTGGTTAATCTTGACATGAGTGTGCTGCTGAGACATCAGGAAGTGAGTGAGGTGGAGTGGTACCTTGGCAGCGTTGACCAGCCGCCAGGCGTTGAGCAGGCCGAAGCCGTGCTGGTGACTGTGGTGGAAGCCCGCTCCATTGATTTTCCAGTCCCCTTGCACATCATACTACAGAAACACACACTCTCAATTAGGAACTGTATGTGCCTGCGTATCAGTGATTAATGATACAGTACAACAAGGTGAGTCATACAGTGAGGTCCAAAAGTATTGGGACAGTGACAGTTTTTTTCTCTCTTTGTACTCCAGCACTATGAGGTTAAAGTGCAGACTGTTCGTTTTAACTGTAGTCTTTTCATCCATATCTGGTGAACCGTTTAGAAATTACAGCACTTTTTGGTACACAGAAGGCCATTTTAGAGGACCAAAAGTATCGGGACAAATATCATACCCCCCAAAATTGCTAACCTCCCGTTAATGTAATGGTGAGAGGTTAGCATGTCTTGGGGTTATGATATTTGTGCCTCTGTGGCTGTGGCACTCGTCATTATCCACGATTCATTCAGGATTATCCGTAATCATGGTAGCATCCATATTAATGTAGAAGTATTCTTATTTACAATAAAAGTGACTCCAAAATAACGTAATAAATGATTTACCATTCATTTCTATTGGGCACAAAATAATCTGAAACACAACCAAAACAAACAGCAAATGCATCCAACAAGTTTGTAGAGTCACAAGCTTCATTACGTGCTATGAATATGGGACCAAATCCTAAACTTTTGACTACTTCTGTTCCCTGAGAACAGCTTCAATTCATCGGAGCATGGACTCTACAAGTCGTCGAAAGCGTTCCACATGGATGCCGGCCCATGTGACTCCACAGTTGTGTGAAGTTGGCTGGATGTCCTTTGGGTGGTGGACCATTCTTGAGACACACAGGAAACTGTTGTGTGAAAAACCCAGCACACGTTGCAGTTCTTGACACACCGGTGCGCCTGGAACCTACTACCATACCCCGTTCAAAGGCACTTAAATCTTTTTGTCTTGCCCATTCACCCTCTGAATGGCACACATACACAATCCATGTCTCAATTGTCTCAAGGCTTAAAAATCCTTATTTAACCTGTCTCCTTCCCTTCATCTACACTGATTGAAGTGGACTTAACAGGTGACATCAATAAGGGATCATAGCTTTCACCTGGTCAGTCTGTCATAGAAAGAGTGTTCTTAATGTTTTATACACTCAGTGTAAATTAATTTGTCGCTATAAAAAAAAATGGGGGGGACTATGTAGGAAAAGTACAGCAATTTCTAAATGGTTCACCTGATTTGGATGAAAATACCCTCAAATTAAAGCACTTTAACACAGTCATTGACAGAGCCAAAACAACAAAAGTGTAACTGTCCCAATACTTTTGGACCTAACTGTATGTCTGAAGTGTGCTTCTGAGGGCATGTAGGTGACGATGTCACTTTGTAGTCATGTACAGTATCAGTCAAAAGTTTGGACACACCTACTCATTCCAGGGTTTTTCTTTATTCTACAATATAGAAAGTAGTCAAACTAATAGTGATGACATAAAAACTATGAAATAACACATATAGTAACCAAAATACTGTTAAACAAATAAAAATATATATATATTTGAGATTCTTCAAAGTAGCCACCCTTTGCCTTGATGACAGCTTTGCACACACTTGACATTCTCTCAACCAGCTGCATGAGGCAGTCACTTGGAATTCCTTTCAATTAACAGGTGTACCTTGTTAATTTGTGGAATTTCTTTCCTTCTTAATGCGTTTGAGCCAATCAGTTGTGTTGTGACAAGGTAGGAGTGGTATACAGAAGATGGCCCTATTTTGTAAAAGTCCATATTATGGCAAGAACAGCTCAAATAAGCAAAGAGAAATGACAGTCCATCATTACTTTAAGAGATGGTCAGTCAATTTGGAAAATTTCAATAACTTTCTTCAAGTGAAGTCGCAAAAACCATCAAGCGCTATGATGAAACTGGCTCTCCTGAGGACCGCCACAGGAAAGGAAGACCCAGAGTCACCTCTGCTGCAAAGGATAAGTTGATTAGAGTTACCAGTCTCAGAAATTGCAGCCCAATTAAATGCTTCAGAGTTCAAGTAACAGACACATCTCAACATCAACCTTTCAGAGGAGACAGCGTGAATCAGGCCTTCATGGTCGAATTGTTGCAAAGAAATCAGTACTAAAAGACACCAATAAGAAGAAGAGACTTTCTTGGTCAAGAAACACGCATAATGGACATTAGACCGGTGGAAATCTGTCCTTTGGTCTGATGAGCACAAATGTCAGATTATTGGTTCCAACTACTGTGTCTTTGTGAGACGCAGAGTAGGCGAACGGAGGATCTCTGCATGTGTGGTTCCCACCGTGAAACATGGAGATGGTGTGGGTGTGCTTTGCTGGTGACACTGGTGATTAATTTAGAATTCAAGACACAATTAACCATCGTGGCTACCACAGCATCCTGCAGCGATACGCCATTCCATATGGTTTGCGCTTAGTGGGACTATCATCTGTTTTTCAACAGGACAATGACCCAACACACCTCCAGGCTGTGTAAGGGCTATTTGATCAAGAAGGAGAGTAATGGTGCTGCATCAGATGATCTGGCCTCCACAATCACCTGACCTCAACCCAATTGAAATGGTTTGGGATGAGTTGGACTGCAGAGTGAAGGAAAAGCAGCCAACAAGTGCTCAGCATATGTGGGAACTCCTTCAAGACTGTTGGAAAACCATTCCAGGTGAAGCTGGTTGAGAGAATGCCAAGAGTGTGCAACGCTGTCATCAAGGCAAATATAAAATATATTTTGATTTGTTTAACACTTTTTTGGTTACTACATGCTTCCATATATGTTTTGATGTCTTCACTATTATTCTACAATGTAGAGATGTGTCCAAACTTTTGACTGGTACTGTATATTGTACCTGTGTGGCTGTGTAGGTGATGATGTCACTCTGTTGTCATGTATATTGTACCTGTGTGGCTGTGTAGGTGATGATGTCACTCTGTTGTCATGTATATTGTACCTGTGTGGCTGTGTAGGTGATGATGTCACTCTGTTGTACATTGCACCTGTACATTGTACCTGTGTGGCTGTGTAGGTGACGATGTCACTCTGTTGTCATGTACATTGTACCTGTGTGGCTGTGTAGATGATGATGTCACTCTGTTGTCATGTACATTGTACCTGTGTGGCTGTGTAGGTGATGATGTCACTCTGTTGTCATGTACATTGTACCTGTGTGGCTGTGTAGGTGACGATGTCACTCTGTTGTCATGTACATTGTACCTGTGTGGCTGTGTAGGTGATGATGTCACTCTGTTGTCATGTACATTGTACCTGTGTGGTTGTGTAGGTGATGATGTCACTCTGTTGTCATGTACATTGTACCTGTGTGGCTGTGTAGGTGATGACGTCACTCTGTTGTCATGTAGATTGTACCTGTGGGTCTGTGTAGGTGATGACGTCACTCTGTTGTCATGTACACTGTACCTGTGTGGCTGTGTAGGTGATGATGTGCTGCACGTCTCTCCAGGTGAGACAGGGCCGGACCTGCAGCATCAGAGCCACCATGCCAGCCGCCAGGGGTGCCGCCGCCGAGGTGCCCGTGTGCCCGTCAGTACAGCCCGTGCCCTGCTGCAGTGACCAGTCTGACGTCACCTACACAGTACACACACACAGAGAAGAGTCATAAACATGTATACGAATCTCACACGCCATTAAAAGCAGTCAGTGGTAAGGAGCTATGGGATGACTAGGGAGGAAGAGGGAAAAGCCAGAAAAGATGGAGAGAGTTGGAGATGGAGGGGCTGAACGATGAGAAAAAGTAGACAGAAGTGCTAAAACAGACAGGATGTGGTGAGAGAGGGAGAGAGATTGATATGAATACAGGGACAGAGAGAAAAAGGGCTGCTGATGGATTCACTGGTAAACATGATCTTTGACACGCTCAGGCATGTCAGACCTGCATACCAGCATAGATCCCACAGTCCTTCCCAATAGAGAGAAATTACTATGGCTCCGTCCCATTTGACAGCCTATTCCCTATAGGACTTCAGTGGAAAATACCCTGGATAGTCATGGGTTCAATATTTGATGTAAACAAAGAGAGAATAACGTACAAGCTCTGTGATGCGTGTAGTTTTGGGTTAGAGTATAGCGTGGATTGTTGCATATGTAGTAGCTTATGAGCATAATATGAAGTGTGCAGCATTCAAATATGGTCCCAAATGGCACCCTATTCCCTATATAGGTTTATATATGAATGCAGCTGCCACCCTTATTGAAGCCATCGGACGCTGTTTATCATAGCGCCTTGTGCTTTATTACGGGTGATGGGTTCTGTACACATTGCATTTTGTTTCAGAATGTGGGCTGGCCCTCCTTGAAGTCATGTAGATCGATGCATTGCGCTCTTTTTGTCGATAAAGCCCTCTTGCATAAACTTCTGCCATACCGTACCTCGTTGTGAACCTACAGGCTACCGGACCCGGTGCTCAGGGATGGCGAACTCTGGAGATCCCTTCCAGCTCCACTGTGTTGGGTAGATCTGCTTTTAGTTTTTGTTTTGCACCTTACATGTGGAATGATCTACAATACACTTCCAACATTGGAGGAATTGGTGTCTCTAGGGCATTTCAGACAGTTGTTAGGGGACCTTTGTACTGAAACATGTCCGTTTTTTTATGATTGCGTTTTGCTTTTCGTGTATTGTTGTGAATGATAATCGGTATTTTAATGTGTGTATATGAATGTGTAGTTTGATGTGTATTGTGGTGCTATACAGGACTCATCTGGAAAAGAGACTTTGGTCGACTCCCTGACAAAATAATGATTAAATAATATTAAATATATAATGCACTATGAAAGGAAATGGGGAGCCATTTGTGACGCAGCCATGCAGTACAGATCCAGACCATGCAGACAGTGCTGTCTAAACAGCTCGTCTCCTAGACGAGTAAGGGACCTCTCTGGAGCGTTGGTCACAGACACACAGGGGGTGTTTGATCCTAGGTGACGACAGGCCTGGTCGGACACAGAGAGGAGAAACAGTCTGACAGTAACACCACAGGCTTTCTGCTGTGGAGGGAAAGGGACGGAGGAAGAATCCACAGACATATGTCAACTAGAATGCCTGCTCTCATTTAAAGCAGCTGTCAAAGCCATGAAATCACAGAGCGGAGAAGAGAACTCAGACTTCAGCACTGCTCAACATCAAATGGGACCCGTGTGTTGGGAATATAATGAGGGAAATGGTGCATAGCAGTGGTGGCACTGCAGCATAGCACATGGCAGCTAGAAGTGTTTGGGCTGATGGGTGGATACAGTGGTGTTATCCCAAATGCAACCTGGTTCCGTGTATAGTGCACTACTGATCAAAAGCAGTGCTCTATATAGGGAATAGAGTGCCATGTGGGATACAAACAGTATGAGCAGAGCACTTGTGCGACAGGATAGAAGAGCTAGAGCATAGCCCTAAAACCACTTGGCCTGGTGTATTTGGCTTTTCAGGAAGTCCCGGATGCCAGTTGAGGGTTTTGGCCCAGGACTTACATCACCCGGTAAGCCATGTCACCCAGGAGATGGCAACAAACAGCAGCAAACAGAGCTCTGCCTTACATCTCTCCTCTCTAGCTTCCTAAAACCCATCTCCTTTGCCTTCGCTCAAAACACACCATCATATGACGCAAAATGCATCATACCGGCTGTATTTCTGTATTTGGAAAGTTACGCATCTTGAAAACTTGATTGCGGACATGCAAAACATTCTGAGACTATATCAACAACGGACTAATGAAACAAACACCAAAATATATTTTTGGGGTGGTTTTCCTTTAACTCAATGTGTCCTCTCTACCTCACTCAAAGATGTCTGATTGGCACAGTACAGTATCATCTGTCATCATCCGACTGTCCAACTTTCTCAATCTATGTCTTAAGGGCCTAGGCACAACAAGTCTTTGGAAGGGGGATTCCATTGGTACCGTGGTGCAGTTCACTGCAGGTGAGAATGCAGTCTGGACCAAACACAGGAAAAGCACCAGAGGTGCGCAGTATTATTGTCTGTGACTGAGAGCGTTTGATGAAATGCACGCAGTACCATAACTTGGTATCTCTGAGACATTCTGTAAGTAGCAGTGCATTTATGAGCACATCCGATGCATGTTAGGGGAGAGGGGGGCTGGGATATAGGCTATGGAAAATTGCCTATTCACGTCAGAGTTAGAGTGGCTATTGCGCTGTTTACTCCTGCATGTTGTTGGAAGACAAAAGCGAGAGCAATATGAGGTTTGGTACACAAAAGTTATGCTTCTTGATAATCATAGATAGAAAAATGCTCGCATTAAATCCCCAATAAATCATGGACTTGCATGAACAGGTGGTAGTTTAGGCATTTTAGTTTGTTTGACATTTGGCAATGTGAACCCAAACAGACCACATGGGAGAAAGAAAAAATACAATGTAACAAATAACCAAACTCGGATTCAAACTGTAGCTCAGAACTATGTGTGAAAAACACACAACATCTCGAGGGAGTTGTGTGTATGTGTTACTAGCAGTAGACTCACAATACTACGCAGCGTTCTGCCCCCACTGCTGAAGGTGACAGCCAGCATGGAGGCACACTCCTCAGCATAGAAGGGCATCATCCCTTCCTCATTTACTGCTCCTACAAGAGACACACACACATGGTTAGAAACCCTCAACACGCAGAGACAGACAACATTGCTCCTATTCACTGACCAATGGTAACAGTGTAGATTGAGTTAGCATAGCCATCGTAGTTGCAGTTGTCCTCGTACTGGCCCCCATTGCCACTGGCGACGACAAAGATACTGCCGAAGCCCCGTCTGCCAGCAATCACTCCGTGCTGCAGCGCCGCCTACAGGCCAAACAAGGAAACATTTGCTTCAGTTAGTCACGCCTAGTAACTTCTTGCAGACTAATACAGCCAACCAGAGTACATAGCAGCATTCACAGGCCTAGTCATACCTGAATAATCAATATTGAGTATACCAAACATTTCCATGACATAGACTGACCAGGTGAAAGCTGTGATCCCTTGTTGATGTCACTTGTTAAATCCACTTCAAATCAGTGTAGATAAAGGGGAGGAGACGGGTTAAAGAAGGATTTTAAAGCCTTGAGACAATTGAGACATGGATTGTGTATGTGTGCCATTCAGGGGTGAATGGGAAAGACAAAAGATTTAAGTGCCTTTGAACGGGGTATGGTAGTAGGAGCCAGGCACACCATTTTGTGTCAAGAACTGCAACGCAGCTGAGTTTTTCATGCTCCATAAATTCCCATGTGTATCAAGAATGGTCCACCACCCAAAAGACATCCAGCCAACTTGACACAACTGTGGGAAGCATTGGAGTCAACATGGGCCAGCATCCCTGTTGAACGCTTGACACCTTGTAGGGCCCATGGAAGGTGTTTCTAATGTTTGGTATAGTCAGTCGGTGTATGTCATTATAATCATATCCTGTGTGTATACCGCCATTCTTAGGTTTGTGAAAAGCTGGAAGCCGCAGCTAGCACAAATTTTTATTAGACCATGAGGACTGGCTGAGGGGATTCGGTGGTTCTGATTCATTTCCACAGTGCCTGCCAAAGCCATTCAGGGAGTGAGGCACACCTAGGAAACAAAATTGACCAGAAAAAGCCAGACAATTTGTCTCGAGTAAGAGTGTGTGTGTGTGTATGTGCATGTACGTGTGTAAGGGATGCGTTCTCTCTTTTTTTTGTCTCATAGGAAACGCACACAAACCGTGCCCTTTAGAGAGCAACAATATACTGCCCTCTGCTGGTACCGAAGAGTGGTGCAGAAATGCATTTATTTATGATCGAGTTTGCGAGTGTACAATTATTATTATGTTCACTTCGGGGCCTGAAACTCCACATAATTCAATTCGCGATGAATGTACATCCACTAAGACTTAAAACCTCAACGTCAATATGGCGAAGTCAACATAGAAGTGTAATTAAAAACAAATGTAAATAAGTTAGAAATTGTGCTACTAATGCACAAACACGTCTCGCAAAAGTAATGTTTTTGTTAGGTTAGCTTTTGGAAATTGTAGAAATAAAAAAATGTCCTTCTTCAGAAGTTCCAGCTCGGCAGGCTAATGTTATGTAGGTCATTAATTTGATAGCTATCATACAGTAGACATATATTAATAATTATATAGTTAATATAAGTAGACATGCAATCATAATTGACTGTAGCGCATATAAAGCACCCACAAGCTACCGGTGGATGAAAATAAACAATCAGAGGGATGAACGAGTGACAATTCTGGGCAAGGGTGGTCCATTTAAAAATCATTCCTTCCTCCCTCGCCCTGCAAGTGTAAACTCGTCAGACGTCATCACAAGTGTCCACTTAATTTGAGGGCTGAGGGTGTGCTTAAGTGTTTGGAATGCAGCCTAGGACTGGCAAAACATGTTAGAAATGGGTTGTGTGTTGTATCCACGCTAACCTTGCCCAAGGGGTGTGGTCCATCGACAGTGCGGCCATCATCGTCAGGACCCCAACTGAGGAGGAAAGGGAAGAGGAGAGCACAGTTGAGTCAGACACATTTTTCCTACAGCCACTAAAGAGCAGCAGAGGAAAAATCTAGAGAGAGAAGGGCATATCTTTATAACCATGCTTAGAGCTGTGTTTGGCTGTATATTCCGGTTAATATTTTGATTTATGCTGAGATTATAAGCAAACCAAGCATGATCAGAGTCATGTGAGGCTGAGCGACTCGCTGTTGTACCTGCAGCTGTAGACGTCGTTGATCTGGTAGTGCTTGTTGAAAGCCACCGCCTCCATACTGTCTGTGAGCGGCCCATCCAGGACTCTGATACCTGAACAGACAAAACATGAAGAAAGGACATCAAAACATACGAATCTGATAGCACCAAACTAGGGCCACATGACAGTTTCCTCAGCACCTAACCAGACCAGGGTTGTATTCACTAGGGGCCCAATTCAGCCTTAGGAAATGTCTGCCATTCCTTCATGTTTTGATTTAAGCATTTCTCAGTATTTGGTATTCAGCTGTACCTTATGCAGGTGCGCAGCGAGCTCTTTGGGAGTGGCTCCCTTACACGCACTGAATACAATTAATTCAACTGCTGAAAACCCTCCCACTTGCTGGGCAACAGATTTCCTCATGGAATTTTTATTCTATGGGGTTTTCAGCACATTTATCTAAAGCCATCCCTTTAAATACAGTGTACCTTTAAAATCAAAATTTTCTCGACAGACAATTTAATATAGAGAGAACGGGTTCAGAATATTAGGGATCAATAAAATAAAGACATTTAAATATATGCTTATTTGTCTCCGTTTCAGCAACAGATTTGTAGATTTTAAAATACTCTGATCTTGTAGATAATTTAGGGTTATGAAAGTATTTCTGAATCATAAAAAACAGGTTTGGAGAGCCTTTACGCACAAAATATATTGATGAATGAAAAAAAGTGGTTTGACTCATCATGAAAGTTGCCATATTCAAATTGATCAAGCCATAAAATATTGAAGGTGAGAAAAGTGTACAATAGGGGTTGAACAATAGCTCTAGAAATCTACCCTACTAATAATGGAACTGTATGACAACGATCCAGTCGTCGTGAACCATGCACCAGGCTCACACTGATATGTGTGGTATGAGTTCCATAAATGATTCAAATAGGCCAGGCTTTCCCAAACTCAGTCCTCGGGACCCCAGGGGTTGCAAAGTTTAGATTTTTGCCCTAGCACAACACAGCTGAATCAAATAATCATCAAGCTTGGATCATTTTAATCAGCTGTGTAGTGTTAAGGCAAAAATCTAAACGTGCACCCCTCGATGTCCGGTCAACCGAGTTTGGAAAACCCTGAAATAGGCTACAGTGTCACAAAATATTGCAGGGTTAGCCTAAAATGTTCCACTATTGCTAGCAATCCTCAGGAACTACTACACAGACATGACAGAGGAAAGAAAGGTAAACGGAATGGAATGATGCAAAATGTAGACTACAAATTGAAGGAAACTCACAATAAAAAGTTAGTTATAAATGTATGTGGGAATTACTGACGGTGGCTACCGATAGTGGCTAATATTTAGAATGAAACAATGGAATGGAGAAAAGCCTGGACATATAATTAAAACATTCTAGAGGGCATAAATCAACTCAGTAGGTTTGATGCTACCGAAGCTTGGGTGTATAGGACATCCGTTAATCTAAATGTATTGTCACAGCAATTTATAGCCTACATAACAGTGGAAAAGAGGCCAAAATACATGTCACGTTGATATTATGTCATAAGGTGAATGCACCAATTTGTAAGTCGCTCTGGATAAGAGCGTCTGCTAAATGACTTAAATGTAAATATTATGTTCAGTTTGCTTCTATGACTGGTTTCACATTCGTCTCTAGCGATCATATGGGAAACTAAGCTAACATCAAATAACATTTTATTGGTCACATACACATATTTAGCAGATGGTATTCCGGGTGTAGCGAAATGCTTGTTAAACAATTGCAATTACAATCCCCTTTTCCAAACGAATACTCATTTAACTACAGTTGAAGTCGGAAGTTTATATACACCTTAGCCAAATACATTAAACTCAGTTTCACAATTCCTGACATTTAATCTTTGTAAAAATTCCATCTTAGGTCAGTTAGGATCACCACTTTATTTTAAGAATGTGAAATGTCAGAATAATAGTTGAGAGAATGATTCATTTCAGCTTTCATTTCATTCATCACATTCCCAGTGGGTCAGAAGTTTACATACACTCAATTAGTATTTGATAGTATTGCCTTTAAAATTGTTTAACTTGGGTCAAACGTTTTGGGTAGCCTGACACAAGCTTCCCACGATAAATTGTGGCCCATTCCTCCTGACAGAGCTGGTGTAACTGAGTCAGGTTTGTAGGCCTCCTTGCTCTCACACCCTTTTTCAGTTCTACCCACAAATGTTCTATAGGATTGAGGTCAGGGCTTTGTGATGGCCACTCCAATACCTTGACTTTGTTGTCCTTAAGCCATTTTGCCACAACTTTGGAAGTATGCTTGGGATCACTGTCCATTTGGAAGACCCATTTGCAACCAAGCTTTAACTTCCTGACTGATGTCTTGAGATGTTGCTTCAATATATCCACATAATTTTCCTACCTCATGATGCCATCTATTTTGTGAAGTGCACCAGTCCCTCCTGCAGCAAAGCACCCCCACAACACCCCCATGCTGCCACCCCCGTGTTTCACGGTTGGGATGGTGTTCTTCGGCTTGCAAGCCTTCCCCTTTTTTACTCTAAACATAATGATGGTCATTATGGCCAAACAGTTATATTTTTGTTTCATCAGACCAGAGGACATTTCTCCAAAATGTACAACCTTTGTCCCCATGTGCAGTTACAAACCGTAGTCTGGCTTTTTTATGGTGGTTTTGGGGCAGTGGCTTCTTCCTTGCTGAACGGCCTTTCAGGTTATGTCGATATAGGACTCGTTTTACTGTGGATATAGATAACTTTGTACCTATTTCCTCCAGCATCTTCACAAGGTCCTTTGCTGTTGTTCTGGGATTGATTTGAACGTTTTGAAACAACGTACGTCCATCTCTAGGAGACAGAACGCGTCTCCTTCTTGAGCGGTATGACGGCTGTGTGGTCCCATGGTGTTTATACTTACGTACTATTGTTTGTACAGATGAACGTGGTACCTTCAGGCATTTGGAATTTGCTCCCAAGGATGAATCAGACTTGCAGAGGTCTACAATTTTTTTTCTGAGGTCTTTGCTGATTTCTTTGTATTTTCCAATGACAGTGAATTATAAGTGAAATAATCTGTCTGTAAACAATTGTTGGAAAAATTACTTGTGTCATGCACAAAGTAGATGTCCTAACCGACTTGCCAAAACTATAGTTTGTTAACAAGAAATGTGTGGAGTGGTTGAAAAACGAGTTTTAATGACTCCAACCTAAGTGTATTGAAACGTCTGACTTCAACTGTAGCTCTTATCAATTATACATTACCATGCATGGAGAATGGTGTCATTACTACTGGAAATAGATGTTTTTCTACTTGGAACTGAAATGGTGCTTGACATTAGTCATGGTTTCCTTGCGCGTAAAGGTGGTGAAATTATAAGGGAATTAAATCAAGGTCAGAATACGGTGTACACCTCTGGCACCTCAATTTCTATGATATCCACCCCAAACGTTTAGCTGGCTATCACATGCGTTCAAGATCAGAATACTCGTAGACAGAAAAGTTCAATTTATGCGTGCCTATCTTTGGTCTGAATTCCCCCCCTATGCACCAAACGGAAGAAAAGGACAAACAGAGAGGGACTACCTGATCTTGTCCAAAAAGCAACACAAATGTTCATTTTCCATGCAAAACTATTTACTAAGGTGTGCTCACTAATGAATACAACCCTGTAAAATCTTCTGACGGTTACCATAACCATGCCTTCCAAACACACAATGTACCTGCCACTTTACTGCCATAGGCCACGCCCACAGCGCAGAAGCTGTTGTTGGAGACAGCGGCGATCTCCCCAGCGCAGCGCGTGCCATGGTGGTTGTCACTGCGGGCGTCCGGGTGGGGCATGGGGTCCGGGTCGTTGGAGTTCAAGTCATAACTGCCCTCTGGACTCTAAAGGGACAGAATGAAGCACGAGAACATTTGTATTTCTCAAGAATAAAGCATGTGAGAATATGAATTTGGAAAAGAACATACTACATGATGACATTAACAAAAAGCTTTAAAAAGAAACAAAGCCATTAATTATGCTCCCAAAAATGTTATGGCACACAGTGCCTTCTTCGGTGCACTGAACCCTAACCCTGAAGAAGGCACTGTGTGCCGTAATGTTGGTTGCGATACCCAGAAAATATTTGGGAGCATAATTAGAGTCTGTGACCTACTTTCTTTTTTATAGTTTACTCTCCGTAAGTCAGAACCTCTACAAAAGACTTTGGGGTGTGCGTCAGCTTACCCATTTTAATAGTAAAAAGCTTCAAAAGGAAATAGGCCTAGATATGGCCAGTATGAAACTCACATAGTTTGGCTGAATGTCCTGGAGGGTATGCTGAACCCCATCGTCCACGACCACCACTGTCACCCCTGTCCCTGTGATGTTGTGCTCCCATACACCAGTCACATTGATGTCCATGCCCTCCTTGACATCGTTGTGCTATGGGTGGGTGGAAAGGAGGAGAAGGGAAGTGACAAAGGTTACAGAGTTGAAGACATTGAAAATAAACGTGGCATATAGCCGACAGAAAGTACTGTGCTTCTTACAGATCTGAATATTCTATATGCTGTAAGTGTGCAGTAAGTAGATTTGAATATTCTATAGGTTATAGGTGTGTATATATTCAGTAGATCTGAATATTGTTTCGCTATGAGACAGTTCTGACGAAAAATAAAGAAGACAGATTAGGCCTAATTCTCACCAGGTGCCACTGTAATGGGTATCTGGGGTCGTTGAAGGCTATTGCTCTCTTGGAGCGGCTGAGGACCTGCTCCTGGGAGTGCCAGAGCACATGAGGGTGGGCTGCCAGCACGTCCCCCGGCCTGCCCACCTCCTCAGGCCCGGCACAGAGCAGGTAGTGGCCCTCCAGCTGCCCTATCTGGCCCCTGTTCTCCAGGCCAGCCTGCTCAGCCACCCTGCTGGCCATCTCGTGAAGGGTGGAGCCTTCAGCCTCCAGCAGCTCGGAGTCTGTGTGCAGCCGGACGGCCCAGGACTGGCCCGGCCCACAGGAGGGAGGGGGAGCCGGGGGAGGGGCGGACGTGTGGAAGGTATGAACAGTCAGGCGGAGCATAGGGGTCAGGCCCAGGAGGAGCAGGAACAAGGGGGGTGTCCCCATGGCAACACAGGCACGTGCTCAACACAAGTTCTGCTCCGCCTCCACATTAGGACCGGCAGCCTGAGGAGACAGGGTGGCGAGGAGGAGTAGAGAAAGTAGCTGGACACACAGAAGAGGGAGAGATGGCTCCACTGCAGTGTGGCATTCAAAAGGCAGTAGCGAGATTTCACAACAACAGAGCAGTTCTCATATTCAACAGCCCTCAAAGTAATGCACTGGTACACCCCCTCCATTGGCACACTGTTCATATCAGAACTCCAGCCAATCACGGCACCAGGCCTATATAACATTGTGCTGTTACTGACACTGGAGAGGCGGACGGTACATGTTTTACCATATCCATGTGACACTATGATCCTGCTAATGATAGGCTAGTCTAACCACAGAATACAAGGACAACTCATTGTAGTGTAGGTTGACCGATTATGATTTTTCAACGCAGATACCGATTATTGGAGGACAAAAAAAAAGCCGACACCGATTAATCGGACGATTTTTTAAAATGTATTTGTGATAATGACAATTACAACAATACTAAATAAACACTTATTTTAACTTAATATAAATACATCAATAAAATCAATTTAGCCTCAAATAAATAATGAAACATGTTGAATTTGGTTTAAAAACATTTTTAAAAAGGTGTTGGAGAAGAAAGTAAAAGTACAATATGTGACAAAGCCAACATTTAAGTTCCTTGCTCAGAACATATGAAAGCTGGTGGTTCCTTTTAACATGAGACTTCAATATTCCAAGGTAAGAGGTTTTAGGTTGTAGTTAATATAGTATTTATAGGACTATTTCTCGCTATACCATTTGTATTCCATATACCTTTGACTATTGGATGTTCTTATAGGCACTTTAGTATTGCCAGTGTAACAGTATAGCTTCCGTCCCCTCCTCGCCCCTAACTGGGCTCGAACCAGGAACACAACAACAGTCATCCTCGAAGCAGCGTTACCCATGCAGAGCAAGGGGAACAACTACTCCAAGTCTTAGAGCGAGTGACGTTTTAAACGCTATTAGCGCGCACCCCGCTAACTAGCTAGCCATTTCACAAACGCACGAAAGTGCTGTTTGAATTAATGCTTACGAGCCTGCTGCTGCCTACCATCGCTCAGTCAGACTGCTCTATCAAATCATAGACTTAATTATAACATAATAACACACAGAAATACAAGCCTTTGGTCATTAATATGGTCGAATCCAGAAACTATCATTTCAAAAACAAAATGTTTATTATCGCATATACCCTGATTCTGCGTGCAATGAACGCAAGAGAAGTGACAATTTCACCTGGTTAATATTGCCTGCTAACCTGGATTTCTTTGAGTTAAATATGCAGGTTTAAAAATATATACTTATATGTATTGATTTTAAGAAAGGCATTGATGGTTATGGTTAGGTACACGGAGCAACGACAGTCCTTTTTCTGTGAATGGGCACCACAACCATGTGTAGTTAACTAGTGATTATGATTGATTGTTTTTTCTAAGATAAGTTTAATGCTAGCTAGCAACTTACCTTGGCTTCTTACTGCATTCACGTAACAGGTAGGCTCCTCGTGGAGTGCAATGAGAGGCAGGTGGTTAGAGCGTTGGACTAGTTAACTGTAAGGTTGCAAGATTGAATCCCAGAGCTGACAATGTAAAAATCTGTCGTTCTGCCCCTGAACAAGGCAGTTAACCCACTGTTCCTAGGCAGTCATTGAAAATAAGAACGTTCTTAACTGACTCGCCTCGTTAAATAAAGTTGTAAAACCTTTTTTTAAATTGTATTTATTTAAAAAAATTAAAAAATAAAAAAGAATTGGTCAAAAATACCGATTTCCGATTGTTATGAAAACTTGAAATCGGCCCTAATTAATCGCCCATTCCGATTAATTGGTCGACCTCTACCATGTAGCATATGAATCAACTAAAGTTCTACAAAATGCCAAAGCCATTGTGACCAATGCATATTTTGCCAAGTATTGACATGCCCCTTTTCTCTGTTAGGAAAGAATAGGACTATAACCTGACAAAGAGAACCATGTGTTATTCATATTACTTGTCATGACACGAATTCATACAAATTGTGTTGTTTACGACAGTGTGGGCAGAGGCCACTTGAACCCACATTTTGTGAAGCTTGTAAATTAAGATAGATTCTCTTAACGAAAAGGAGAATCTAGCGAAAAGCAGAATAAGCTAGACTACATCAACAAAGGGAAAGACTCAGATTGTGATTTCTGGGTGGTTCGACCAGTTCAACATGTTATACCGAGGACGTCAACACAAGGGCAGGGATATCCCATGCATAACTACCTTTGGCGCTTATTGACAATAGAATCTTCTGGTCGGGGAGGTTTTGTTAAAGTGTTGTCGCTGAAAAATACTGTGCTAAAACCGCTTAAAAACGGTGTACAGTAAGTGTATATTTCGCATTTGTGAAATGATTTGGTGTTAAAGGGCTTTATGTTTCAAGAACCGTACCGCAATTGAGAATCGATTCACCTTTAGATGGGAGCATTTGGTAGTTTTGGCTGACAGAGCCAATTTGAATATGCATAGCCATCTTCAGACAATTTGCCGGGATGACACATGTCCTACTTATCAGTACACGCATAACTCCAGCATTACAAAACCTCTGAATAAAAATAAACCTCAGGTAGCAAATAAGCCATACATTTTATTTGTTGACCAAATTCAACACTCTTTTATCTCCATACAAAAACACCGCTTGCTGGTGGGAGACAGATTTTCCGCAGAGTTGGGCCTCTCTTCCTCTTTGATTTAACTCTAAACTGCCACACCTGATTCAATTAATCATCACGGCTTTTGACTAATTTAATCTGGTGTGCCAATGTAGGGTTAAACACTGTGTGGGCCAAGGAGAGGGTTGGGAAACCCTGATTTTGTCCATTATTGTGCTAGGACGAGCTTTCCCAAACTTCCCCCCTGGGTGCACATTTTGGTTTTTGCCCAAGCACTACACAGCTGATTCATATAGCCAACTCATCAGCAAGCTTTGATTACTGGAATCAGCTGTGTAGTATTAGGGCAAAAACCAAAACATGTACCCAGAGCGGGCCCCAGGTCCGAGTGTGGGAAACCCTGGGCAGGTGAACTGTTATTAATCAGTTATTATTATTATATTATTAGTACAGTAGTGGAGGTAAACATAGTATGGATATCAATGTTGACAGATTCAGAAATTAACAAAGACATGTTTGTTAACTAACGTTAACTATGTGACGTTGTGTGTTACTTCTACTAAACTAACTCCCAACTTCAGATGTAATTAACTTGACATACCTAACGTTTGTTAGCTAACGTTAGATGTATTGACATAAAACCACACTCTTGTTTCGGGCGTGTAAATTGGCTCGCTGTACAGTAATGTAAACTAGCTAACTATCAACGTTACAGGAGCTAGTTAGTTACAGCAGTTTGGAAGCTCATTTTATAACACGACTGCGACAAACTAAATAGCGAAACACATTGCTAACTATATTTTTATTCGACAGCTAGTTATGTAAATAGCCAGAACTCCTTAGTTCATCTGATAGCTTGCTAATTAGCTACGCTCGCTATAAACAGACAGTATGGCTGACAAACAGCTAGCCAGCTAACGACGTTAACTAGCCATTGTCAGCTAGTCCTCAACACGCAAGAAAGTACTACAATCACAAGGCTAAATGTCATACTGATTTATGTATTATACCTTTTCGTCGACGTCTTTAGTCTGCCGTTTATTTGTGGACTACAATTTCATCTACGATAGCTGAGACTGTGGTTTCCGTAATGTCGTCACTTCCGCAACAACTTATTTGTTATTTTTATTATCCACTTGGATGAGTTAAAACGTCATTACACTACTAAATAAACAAATATATAAATGGACTCTACAAGGTGTCAAAAGCGTTCTACGGGGATGCTGACCCATGTTGTCTCCAATGCTTCCCACAGTTGTATCAAGTTGGCTGGATGTCCTTTGGGTGGTGGACCATTCTTGATACACTCAGGAAACTTTTGAGGTCCCATTCAAAAGCCCTTCAATATTTTGTCTTGCCCATTCACCCCCTGAATGGCGCGCACACACAATCCATGTCTTAAGGTTTACAAATCCTTCTTTAACCTGTCTCCTCCCCTTCAACTACGCTGATTGAAGTTTATTTAACAAGTGACATCAATAAGGGATCATAGCTTTCACCTGGTCAGTCTGTCATGGAAAGAGAAGCTGTTCTTAATGTTTTCTGTACTATGTGTATATTCCCATTGATTCTTGAAAAATACATCTTATTGGTCTTCTAATCATGATACTGCCATATTTGGTCCATTACATAGAGACCTTGACTATTTTCAACCTACATGAAATGCGGCAATACAGGATACAGGATTCATTTAAACAACAGTGACATAAGTCCAGATGTCTGTATCCCACTCATCAGGGAAGGGGAACTAAAGTCAGGACACAGATTCTGCTATATTTGTTACTTCATTTATTCATAGTCTGTGGTCAGTGCATCTGACAGATATACATTTCAGATTTATTTACAGCAGGTCGATGAAAGTAGAATCTGTCCCTCATTGAGACATTTTAATATTGTGTTCATTTATGTAAAATAACACAACTATTGATATTCAAGCGCACTATAGGGATAGTGCAGTTGACTGAATATGAATATGTGAATATGAATATGTGTGTTACTGTCTGTGTCGGTGAGTTTCTGTATAATGCTGTTCAGGGGTTGGCTGAGATGTTCAAGCTGTTTGGAAGGTTTTGAAGACATCTGTATGTGTGGGAGAATCATTGTGTGTGTGTGTGTCCGTGCTTTTCTTTCTGTGTGAATTAGTGCATTCATTAGCAGTGAGGTAATGCACCAACTGAATCAACAAGAGCCATATAAAAGTGCCATATCTGATATTAACTGTATTAAATACATAATCTTAGCTTTTTAATGCACACCAAGTAACATGGCTTCACCATAAAAGTCCATTGCATCTGATATTTGAGTGCTAATTTCACTCTTGAAAGGTTCACCCAATTAGCACTTATGATTAGCGTTCCTTAGCTGGTACTGTTGATGTCAAATCAAACAAATCCAATATATTCAATGATCAGGTCCATCCTTAAATTCTAGATAATCTAATTTGTACATGTGATCCATAAACACACATACATACATATACACACACCTCATACAATCACAAACACTCATACACACCTATACGTACTGTATATTTATATCATGCCCTTATATCAATAAAGTTGTCCACTGAATCCAGGAAGCCATTGAACCCAGCTTGCTGGTATATCCACCTTTGATGAATCCAAAGTAAATGGCCATTGGCTTGTTTGGTCATTGTGCTACCCGCCCAAGCCACAACCAACACAACATCACAACCAACATACTAATCTGTTTCTGCATTACTCAATGAGGCTGATGCTCACTCAACAACAATAAGCAAAGCCACCATCTCCATTTATGTTAGGCTTGCCTCTCCTGTGTACAGTATGTCCATGTCTCTCTATCATTTGAGGAGTGAGATATCATCAGCAAAGTCCCCAAATCCAGGTGGACGAAGGCAGCGGGAGAAACGCCACTGGCACACCATAAGGCACAATGGCAGCATGAAGAGGGCACAGATGCCCGCCATTATGTAGGCAATGGTCATGAGGGTGGACTCGTCCGTCTGCGGGATGTTGTAGCCGCAGTCCTCCAGGTCCACGCCATGGTACGGCCCCTCAACGGAGGCTGTGCGGAACTCATCGTGCACTGTGGCATAGAAATAGACACAGATCAGCAATATACATACATACAGGCACACACAGGCACACACACAGTCTTGTACAACTAACCTTGTGGGGACACACAATTCAGTCCCATTCAAAATCCTATTTTCCCTAACCCCTAACCCGTACCCTAACCTTAACCCTAACCTTAGCTCCAACCCTAATCCTAAAATTAACCATAGCTCCTAACCCTAAACCTAATTCCAACCCTAAAACTTATTCTAACCTTAACCCTTAAACCCCCTAGAAATAGAATTTGACCTTTTGGGGACCAACAAGTATAGGTAAACACATCCACACCCACACCCACACAAATACATACATACACACAAATTAATGATTATTTAACCTGTCTCCTCCCTTTCATCTACACTGGTTGAAGTGGATTTAACAAGTGACACCAATAAGTGATCACCTGGTCAGTCTATGTCATAGAAAGAGCAGGTGTTCATAATGTTTTGTTTACATATTTGTTATGTTTACAGCCCTAGTCTAAAATGTTCCTCGTAAATCTACACACAATATCCCAAAATTACAAAGCAAAAACATGTTTTGTATTTTTTGTGTGCAAGTTTTTCAAATAAAAACGGAAATATCACATTTATATAAGTATTCAGACCCTTTACTCAGTACTTTGTTGAAGCACCTTTGGTAGCGATTACAGCCTCGAGTCTTCTTGGGTATGACTTCTTGTGTATGACGCTACAAGCTTGGCACACCTGCATTTGGAGAGTTTCTCCCATTATTCTCTGCTGATCCTCTCAAGTGCTGTCAGGTTTAATGGGGAGCATCGCTGCACAGCTATTTCAGGTCTCTCCGGAGATGTCAGACCGGGTTCAAGTCCGGGCTCCAGCTGGGCCCCTCAAGGACATCCCGTAACTTGTCCCGATTCCACTCCTGTGTTGTCTTGGCTGTGTGCTTTGGGTCATTGTCCTGTTCGAAGGTGAACCTTCACCCCAGTCTGAGGTCCTGAGCAGGTTTTCATCAAGGATTTCTCTGTACTTTGCTCTGTTAACCTTTCCCTCGATCCTGAATAGTCTCCCAGTTCCTGCTGCTGAAAAACATTCCCACAGCATGATACTGCCACCACTATGCTTCACCGTAGGGATGGTGCCAGGTTTCCTCCAGACGTGACACTTGGCATTCAAGCCAAAGAGTTCCATCTTGGTTTCATCAGACCAGAGAATCTTGTTTCTCATGGTCTGTGAGTCTTTAGGTGCCTTTTGGCAAACTCCAAGTGGGCTGTCATGTGGCTTTTACTGTGGAGTGACTTCCGTCTAGCCACTCTACCATAAAGGCCTGTTTGGTGGTGCTGCAGAGATGGTTGTCCTTCTGGAAGGTTCTCCCATCTCCACAGAGGAGTTCTAGAGCTTTGTCAGAGTGACCATTAGGTTCTCGGTCACCTCCCTGACCAAGGCCCTTCTCCACTGATTGCTCAGTTTGGCCAGGCGGACAGCTCTAGGAAGAGTCTTGGTGGTTCCAAACTTCTTCCATTTAAGAATGATGGAGGCCACTGTGTTCTTGGGGACCTTCAATGCTGCAGAATTGTTTTGGTACCCTTCCCCAGATCTGTGCCTTGACACAATCCTGTCTCGGGGGTCTACAGACAATTCCTTCGCCATCATGGCTTGGTTTTTTTTCTCTGACATGCTCTGTCAACTGTGGGACCTTATATAGACAGGTGTGTGCCTTTCCAAATCATGTCCAATCAATTGAATTTACCACAGGTGGACTCCAATCAAGTTGTAGAAACATCTCAAGGATGATCAGTGGAAACAAGATGCACTTGAGCTCAATATCCAGTTTAATAGCAAAAGCTAAATAAGCTATTTCTGTTTTAAATTTTTAATACACTTGCAAAAATGTCTAAAAAACAGTCATTATTGGATATTGTGTGTAGATTGATGAGGGAAAAAAATATTTAATACATTTTAGAATAAGCCTGTAACGTTACAAAATGTGGAAAAAGTCAAGGGGTCTGAATACTTTCCCGAATGCACTTCTCATAGTCCCTCCGTCCCCCCCTCACCATGGCAGGTGCTGACGGCAAACCCAATGCGTTTCCTCTGGCGGTCGAACACCACATAGAAGCCCTCCATGATGACGGCGCCCATGACGGTGCCCGTGCTGGACTGGGACACGGCAAACTTATAGCAGTCCTCCTGGGCAGAGGCTACGTCCTCCACAGGTCGCAGGTACTGCTGCAGGGGGCACAAAGAGACAGTGGACATCGAGTCAGCAGAGGACACCTACAATGGACGGTACATCAAATACTCTCTGTAGTTCTCAACACATCTAAATTGAATAAGAAGTTCAAGGACTTTGAGAGGATCACCACTACCTCATTGAGTTGATTCATTGAATGATGAAGACCTATTGTATTCAATGACAGGTAAGTACACAGACAGACACTGTTACCTGTGGGAGAATGGAGATGCGGAAAGACTGGTTGCGGTTCTCACTCATGAGGTAGAGCGAGATGACAGGGAAGATGTGCCACGGGGTGGTGCCCGCCTGCCAGCACACCAGCTGCTCCCCCAACCAGAACCCAGAGGGAAACTGCTCCGTCTGATATGGAGACATGGGGTTTGTGTATGTGCGCGCGTGCGTGCGCGTGTTTCAGAGAGAAGGGTACAAAGAATATTTATCAATTGCAGAAACTAGAGAAAGATTATAGCCATGAAACTATTACAGACATTAGACCTGACAAAAGGGATTTCACATGACACTAGCTGAAACTGGCAGCTAGAAAGAAGAGAGAGAACAAAACAACAGAGAGAGAGAGAGGGAGTGAGAGAGAGATGAGAAGAGGTATGAGGAGGGACTCACAGACGAGGCTGCCTCGATGGCCTTCACGGCTGCCTGGAACACTTTGCGAGGGAGCCGGAGGTTAGTGGTGCCACTGTCCACAATGCTCTTATCATAGTTGTACTGGTAGAGACACAAGCCAAGAGAGAGAGGAAGCAAATTGTCATTATTTATTCACTGTCACTGCGCAATTATTAGTGATAAAAGGTAAACAACAGACAGATATTCAGGGTTAACTAAAGAGAATCCAGGGGCAAACAAAAGATGAAAAGAGAGGGGCCACCCATACTTAATATTTAATCACACATGCCTATAAGTTGCTTTGGATAAAAGTGTCTTCTAAAGAGCATATATTATATGAATATATTAAAGAGAAAGTGGAACGATATAGGGAGGAAGATGTTGATTGAAGGTTGATCAGAAAAACACACAGTATCTCACCTCCTTGCAGTCCATGTTGAGATCCTGACCATTGACCTCAATGCGCACAATGATGACCTCATAATACCACTCCCGGCGGATCGGGGTGTACCACAGGTCCCCAACATAGAGAGAAGAATCCACTCCACCAATGATCTAAGAAAACAGCAATCAAACAGTATCGTAGGCTGGGTCCAAACTCTCAACACACTTTCCATCTCATATTGCCTTTGTAATACCGATTATAGCTAAACAATACCGACCTGCCTGCCTGGCACATACTGTACAATCTCTATGTATAACCCTCTTGGTTACACTAACACAACACACCGCTTCTGTGTATTTCCCTCGAACAGAAAATGTGTCTGTGCCTTTTCCTATCTACAGTATGTCTATTCTCTCTCACCATGCTGCCGCCCACGGTGGCACTGCCCAGGCTGTAGTTCTGGGTGAACCCTGCGCCACACATCTGCAGGGAGAACAGGTTGGGCACGGGGGTCTGCCGCACCAGCGAGTCAAAGAAAGGCTCCAGTGTCTCATCAGGCTAAACAGAGGGGGTGGGGGTGGTGATTTAGAAAGGATTTAAAGATGGGAAAAGGATAGCTATATTAAAGTGATTATTTTAGCCATCTTGTTGACAGCAAGCCTAAATTGACATTGTATCTTAACAAATCCATCCCTGTGCATTTTCCACATTACTGTATAGCGCTGGCTCTCCACCCTCATCAGTGACCCTCTAGCTGATCCCTCCCTCCGTCCCTCCCAGGCAATCTCTGCTCAGCCCTCTGTTTCCCGCTCTCTCCCTCCCTCTCCATCTCCCTCAAGCCCATCTCAACCATGTGTTTTCAACCCAGCCCATTTCCCTTTCCCTGCCTTTCTCTTCCCCCCTCTCACCCGAGCGATCTCGGCGTAGGCCAGGCCCAGGATGCCCTCCCAGTTGGATCCGTTGATGAAGAAGCGGTCCGACTGGGTAATGGCAGCGATGTTGGCACGGAGCGAGGCGTTGGGGCCATGCGGCACAGACACCAGGTCAGTGCCCAGCTCACCCTCCCAGCGGCCCTGGGTGTAGGGTACGTAGACACTGCGCCCAAGGTCGCGGTAGGATTTAGACCTGTGAACAACAGGGGAGAAAAGGTGCTTACTATATAAGTCCAGCAAGGGAAGTGTGTGCAGGGCCATCTAAAAGGGAGAGATTCCACTGAGATTCACTGTTCAACGGGATTCATATTTAATATCATATTTAAAGGGATAGTTTACTCAACAAAAATATGTTACTATGTTGTCCATCAGTTCACTGTTGATATGGTCCCAAAGCATTGTGCATGTCAGCAGTAAAGTTTTCAAGATGGGGCACTTTCAGTGTATCGTAATAAGATCCTGTGGTACTCACAGTGAGCGATGGTAGTATCTGCAGAGGAAAGGGTGAGCAGCTGCCCCAACTGCAAAGTTACTGCTGCCTGTGTCCACCAGAATATTCAACTGATTCCCAAACACACAAACACAACATAGTTGTCATTGTTATGAAACCCTATTACATATTCACTGGGCATTTTTCCAAAGCAAGGATTATATATTCTAACAGGTGTTCAGTAGGTATACAGTTGAAAGTTGTAAGTTTACATACACTTAAGTTGGAGTAATTTAAACTTGTTTTTCAACCACTCCACAAATGTTGTTAACAAACTATAGCTCTGGCAAGTCAGTTAGGACATCAACTTTGTGAATGACACAAGTAATTGTTCCAACAATTATTTCCATACAGATTATTTCACTTATAATTCACTGTATCACAATTCCAGTGGGTCAGAAGTTTACATACACTAAATTGACTGTGGCTTTAAACAGCTTGGAAAATTCCAGATAATTATGTCATGGCTTTAGAAGCTTCTGATAGGCTAATTGACAACATTTGAGTCAATTGGAGGTCTACCTGTGGATGTATTTCAAGGCCCACCTTCAAACTCAGTGCCTCTTTGCTTGACATCATGGGAAAATCAAAAGAAATCCACAAAGACCTCAGAAAAAAAATTGTGGACCTCCACAAGTCTGGTTCATCCTTCAAAGCAATTTCCAAATGCCTGAATGTACCACGTTCATCTGTACAAACAACAGTACGCAAGTATAAACACCATGGGACCACGCAGCCATCATACCGCTCAGGAAGGAGATGCGTTCCGTCTCCTAGAGATGAACGTACTTTGGTGCAAAAAGTGCAAATCAATCCCAGAACAACAGCAAAGGACCTTGTGAAGATGATGGAGGAAACAGGTACAAAGGTATGTATATCCACAGTAAAACGAGTCCTATATCGACATAACCTGAAAGGCCGCTCAGCAAGGAAGAAGCCACTGCCCCAAAATCGCCATTAAAAAATCCAGACTACGGTTTGCAACTGCACATGGGGACAAAGGTTGTACTTTTTGGAGAAATGTCCCCTGGTCTGACGAAACAAAAATAGAACTGTTTGGCCATAATGACCATTGTTATGTTTGGAGGAAAAAGGGGAGGCTTGCAAGCCGAAGAACACTATCCCAACCGTGAAGAACGGGATGGCAGCATCATGTTGTGGGGGGTGCTTTGCTGCAGGAGGGACTGGTGCACTTCACAAACAAGATGGAATCATGAGGAAAGAAAAGTATGTGGATATATTGAAGCAATAATATATAATATAATATATAATAATATAATAATAATATATGCCATTTAGCAGACGCTTTTATCCAAAGCGACTTACAGTCATGTGTGCATACATTCTACGTATGGGTGGTCCCGGGAATCGAACCCACTACCCTGGCGTTACAAGCGCCATGCTCTACCAACTGTGCTACAGAAGGACCAAGCAACATCTCAAGACATCATCACCAAGTTAAAGCTGGGTTGCAAATGGGTCTTCCAAATGGACAATGACTCCAAGCATACTTACAAAGTTGTGGCAAAATGGCTTAAGGACAACAAAGTCAAGGTATTGGAGTGGCCATCACAAAGCCCTGACTTCAATCCTGTAGAAAATTTGTGGGCAGAACTGAAAAAGCATGTGCGAGCAAGGAGGCCTACAAACCTGACTCAGATACACCAGCTCTGTCAGGAGGAATGGGCCAAAATACACACAACTTATTGTGGGAAGCTTGTGGAAGGCTACCCAAAACGTTTGACCCAAGTTAAACTATTTAAAGGCAATGCAACCAAATACTAATTGACCCACTGGGAATGTGATGAAAGAAATATAAGCTGAAATAAATCATTCGCTCTTATTATTCTGACATTTCACCAAGATAGGGAATTTTTACTAGGTTTAAATGTCAGGAATTGTGAAAAACTGAGTTTAAATGTACATGGCTAAGGTGTATGTAAACTTCCGACTTTAACTGTATGTGGTATATGTAGGTGTGTGTGTGCGTGAGGGTGAGGGTTAAAGGACAGAATACATTGAAATACACTGACTATAAGGACACTCTCTCTGTTACCCTGGAGACAGCCATGCCTATTCATAAAACGATTCCCTGTAGTTGCAGCTAAAAACACTTCTTTTCAGCCATTTAGTCACTTTCTCTCTCTCTCACTCTCTCATCTCCTGGCATTATGTTACTGACAGTTGCTATGTATTTTATTTATTATGCTCCAAATGTCCTTCTCTTTTCCTTTGCATCCAACCCCTAGGCTGTTCTCGGATTGCCCTCTTTCTCTGTTTCTCTCTCTCTCTCTCTCTGTCTACCTCCTTCCCTCTCCTTTCGGTGCGAGTATCGTATTTTGCGCAGTCAGTGAGTCAATCAGACTGGCAGCCATGTCTTTGTCTCTCTGGTGACCAGAAGGACCCTGATCAATAATAGATCTTCTACTGGAATATGCTCCTGAAATATCCAGGGATGCATCCTCACCAGGCACCCTATTCCCTATATAGTGCACTACTTCTGACCAGAGCCCATAGGGTGCCATTTGGGACACAGTCCAGGAATGTTCTTCGTCTCAGTGGCAGAGCCAAGAGCCTCAAGGACTGCGTGCCTGGAAGAACCCCCACCCAGCCCGCTGCCTTAGTCTCTCACCTGGTCCCACACACACTCTCCCACCAACACAAACATGTCACTTGAAACACACTCGTCACATGCACCCTGCTGTTCCATAACATATCCATGTCATCTTCTAACGCTCTATCACAGGGATGTCAATAGGGTATGGCACTCACCATACTCTACAACACAAACAATTTAAAATAGGCTACTAACATAAAACTTTTTTTTAAACGCTAAAAATTAAAATGCAGTTTAGCAGAACTACAGGGCTGACTTCAGGACCATGCAGACACCTGGGAGCAGGAGGGAAGGTTGTTTGTATGGATGGCTAGCTGGCTTTATGCAGAGCGCATCACGCAGCTGCAGGGAACAGCACAACTTTTTTTCTCAAAACAGTGCAGAGATAAAGATGGCTGTAGTAGATGGCTTTGGCTAGGTAACTGCTGACTGACTTGACATGAAACTAAACTAGAGTTTTAATCCCGGTGCTGAGCCAGTGCGTAGCAGCTAATTATTGTATGACGTGTTTGTAGCACCTGAGGAGTGCTGGTGGCACCTTCATTGGGGAGAATGGACTTGTGGTAATGGCTGAAGCAGAATCAGTGGAATTGTATCAAATTCATCAAACACATGGTTTCCATGGTTTCCATGTGTTTCGATTCCATTCCATTTGCTCCGTTCTAGCCATTAAAATGAGCCGTCCTCCCCTCAGCAGCCTCCACTGGTTTCTAGAACGTTCAGTCCCCTATTGACAGAGGTGAATGAAGCCACAGCAACAAGCTGATAATGTCTGGAGTCATTTTAGCTTGTTTTTGCTATGCTGCAAATAGAATTTTAGAGCTTTAAAAAATTGTGTAGCAATGCAGTAGATGAGCTTTAATTTTCTAAACATTCCCTGGAGGAGAATGTCCCTCTGCCATCCATTCCCTGGGTTTAGCTGAAACTACGCCCCTGCCCTACCACACCACATTCACCCCCTCCACACAGATCCCCTAACAGTCTGTGTGGACCTATTTGCATGTTATATGATCTTGAAATAAATAACGATAAACCTTAGCATTGCTGTAAAGAGTGATTTAACTTTAATCTGCATAAACGCTCCCTCTGTCAGCCTCTTGGCGTGCTCTCTTCCTTCCACTCTGATTGTAGTGTAGTGAGGAATTTTGGTGAGGAATACGCTGACGCCTCACAATTGATCTGTCCTGCCTGCATCCTGCTTCCCTTTCACACACACACCCCCCGAGACGCCTGGCCGGCTGCATCCTGACACACACACACACACCTCGGACCTGCTACAACCCTGCCACACTTCCTGTTTCTGTCAGAAGTCTAGAATCCCTGTCGCAAACCTCATCTATTATTTTAGAAGATATTATATCAGGAGCCTTAGGTATGTAGCGTCTCAGAGTAGGAGTGCTGATTTAGGATCAGTTTAGCCTTTTAGATCACAATTAATAGGATTAGATGGACAGGGTGGACCTGATCCTAGATCAGCACTTTTACTCTGTGACAATTGATACATACAGTTTACATCTTGAAGTTACTGTAACATTCACACATTTGAGTCTTATAGTAAGTAGTCTATTCAGTAGGCCTATGTGACAAATGTTTGGTTTGTATTACTGTATCAAAGCAATATGGTAATAGAATTATCTTCTATTACACGAGGGAAATATATTGTTCTGTTTCTTTTAGTGCGTCAAATACATCATTATTAATACTGGATCAATCTCTATGGTTGTATTTGTATCAATGTTTCTATACTTAACAAAAATATAAACGCAACATATAAAGTGTTGGTCCCCATGTTCCATGAGCTGAAATAAAAGATCCCCGAAATGTTCCACACGCACAAAAAGCTTATGTTTCTCAAATTGTGTGCACACATTTGTTTACATCCCTGTTAGTAAGCATTTACGCTTTGCCAAGATAACCCATCCACCTGACAAGTGTGGCATATCAAGGAGCTGATTAAACAGCATGATCATTACACAGGTACACCTTGTGCTGGGGACAATAAAAGCCCAAATGTGCAGTCACAGTATTTCTGTCTGTAATAAAGCCCTTTTGTGGGGAAAAACGAATTCTGATTGGCTGGGACTGGCTCTCCAGTAGGTGGACCTGGCTCCCATGTGGCCTAATGAATTAATGTCAATTGACTGATTTCCTTATTTGAACTGTAACTCAGGAAAATTGTTGAAATGGTTGCATGTTGCGTTTATATTTTTGTTCAGTCTAAATGTTAGTGAGTGGATGGAAGCCAGTGATGGTTTATTCTCGCAGTGGCACAATGAGTGTCCTAGGCAGGGCATAACATTGGCTCTGTCACACAGTAAACCCTGTGGTGTGCCAGTCTGTACCCTGCAGCTGCTTAGCTGCACCACACTGGTAATTATCCCCCCCCGATCTCTGCCGAATTAAAGGCTTCATTCTCTCCCTCTTTCTCCCTTCTCTCACATGCAAGAACAGAGACACACACATTTATTCTTGTTGTTCTTCTTCGTCACCATATGTCATTTTAGAGGCCAGGTTTACCAAGGTTTACCAAGGCCAGTGTTTCTTCATTCTGGTCCTGGGGACCCAAAGGGATGCACATTTTAGTTTTTGCCCTACAATTAAACACCTGCTTCCACTAATCAAAGGTTTGATGGGAGGGTAGGTTTGACGTGTCACAATGCAGAGGATATAGGGCACAGGTGAGCAAAATGTCAGACAGGATCAACTGAATGGGCGTGTCAATGAGAGAGTGAGAGAGAGAGAGAGAGAGAGAGAGAGAGAGAGACAAAGTAAGACAAAAATAATGGTGTTCCAAAAAAGGTCCAGTTGTCAGGACCACTAATACAAATTCCATCACCGTTGCCCTAGAGCACACACAAAACTATACATACAGTACTTCAGTCCAAACATCAGCGCCACAGGTAACTTCCACAAACCTGTGAACAACCTGAGAGACAAGGCAAGAAGGGCCTTCTACGCCATCAAAAGGAATATCAAATATGACATACCAATTAGGATCTGGCTAAAAATACTTGAATCGTTATAAAAACCCATTGCCCTTTATGGTTGTGAGGTCTGGGGTCCGCTCACCAACCAAGAATTCACCAACTGGGACAAACACCAAATTGAGACTCTGCATGCAGAATTCTGAAAAAATATCCTCTGTGTACAATGGAAAGCACAACAAAATGCATGCAGAGCAGAATTAGGCCGATACCCGCTAATGATTCAAATCCAGAAGAGTCATTCAATTCTACAACCACTTAAAAAGGAAGCGATTCCCAAACCCTCCATAACAAAAAAGCCAACACCTACAGAGAGATACACCTGGAGAAGAGTCCCCAAAGCACATTTCCCTTCCCTTTACACACCAACAAAAGATTTGAAAACAAATCAATTGGGTGAAATACCAGTGTACCATCACAGCAGCATGATTTGTGACCTGTTGCAGAAAAGGGAAGCCAGAGAATAACAAACACCAATGTAAATATAACCTATATCTATGTTTATTTATTTTCCCTTTTGTACTCAAACTATTTTTACATAGTTACAACGCTGTCTATAGATATAATATGACATTTGAAATGTCTATATTCCTTTGGAACTTTTGTGAGTGTAATGTTTACTGTTCATTTTGTATTGTTTATTTTACTTTTGTTAACTATCTATTTCACTTGTTTTGGCAATGTAAACATACGTTTCCCCAATACAGTCATTTGAATTGAATTGAGAGAGGGAGAGAGAGAGAGTGTCACCTTCTGTGGCGGTGAACCCACTGCCATCTCCACGTAGTAGCCCTGTCCGGATTTCCCACGAAGGTTGTCGATCATGTCCACGAAATTGATGCCACCGATTCCTCTGCGCCTCCGCGCTGCCCTCGAGGAGCGGTGCCGAGCCAAATGCTGGGGTTGGGGCTCGGAGAGAGGGCCCTGTCGCAGTGGGAAGTGAATAGCCAGAGGGCCTGAGGTGTTTGGTTCAATTTCAGCCTCGTTGGTGCCGAAGCTGACACCTACAAATAGGCAGACAATCGTCCATAAAAATACCATCCAACAAGGACAGAGTGCCTCCATTTTGAAATGTTATTTTAGGCTATATATTGTAGGACCCTTAATTTGCGCACTCGACCGTCTCCTTTCAGTTTGGTATCATTAGAAATGCTGCAGAACTGTTGTTTATGGCACCGAGATCAAACGCCGATGCTACAAAAAATGGCAGTTGCAGCCATAATGTAATATTGTTGACATCTTCATTAAAAGACAGCGGAGTCCACTTGATTTGAATATCTGTCCGTGTTTATAGATGGTGTGGTATCGAGCGCTGCAGCGGCCATACACCTTGTCCTCAATGTATGGAAGGAAAAAAACTATAATTTACTAAATCTTAGATAAACAACAGACATATCCATGTGCATATAGCTGTTGACAAAACAATCCAATTCAGTATAATGAAATCAACAACTGCGCAAGTAGGCTGATAGTCAAATAAATCATAAAACGCATGAATTAGAGGTTGTCCAAAAAGGCTGAGGTCCCAATATCAATAATCCAGAGGCCCGTTACCCGTACAATCATCGTTCTGTCACACCACTAAAAAGTACAGTCATATAGGCCACCATAATCCGCATCTCTCCTCTGTGCATTCTCTCCGCTACCTTCCCGCATTCACCCGCCTCCTCCATCAATCCTGCATCATCTCGTAACTGAGCTGAGCATCTCCCGCAAGCACAACCTCAGCACGGGGCATTGTGGGTATAGTAGTTTTTTTATTCACGGGTAATAAAAGATAAAATAGCCTTTAATAAAAATAGCCTATAATAAATGATAAAGCAAAATAGCAAATTATTTTGAATGGGTCTTTATTGACATAATTTGAATACTAATATTTTTCACTTTAAACAATTCATTTCCCTATACGCCTTGTGTGCTTCGTTTAAAAAGTAATATCGAAAATCATCAGCCCAAGATGAAACGATCAATGATTGATCTCATGATAGAACTTTTTCACTTTGTTTCTTTGAGAAATAATGAGGAGAGACCGCCACATATTGAAGGATAATGTGGGCTACCGTAGGAAGATCTGTAGTAATGGAACTATGGAGGAAATGTTATCGTATTATTTTATGTAGTTGAAAGCGATGAGTTAGAAGAAGCCTACATAACCAATCCATAAAGTCAAATGTAACATCCATATATGGACAGCTATGTAAACTTTAACACTGATTTATCCTGCAATACATGTCTTTTAATTGGTAATATACATTTTTGTCTTCTTAAGTAATCTAAAAGTAACGGAATCTAATCAGAATACTTTACTGAGTTTGGATAATCCAAAAGTTATGTAACTGATTACAATTTTGGACAGGTAACTTGTAACTGTAACGGATTACATTTCGAAAGTAACCTACCCAACCCTGTGTATTAAGGGCTGTAATATTGTCTAAAAAACATCCTCAGTATTTCACTGTGACACTGATGTTTTGAGGGAGGAGGACAGGGAGATTCCTGGATCTCAGTCGCTCACTTGATAGACTCTAGGTTCTGTGCTCACTGCTTTCCATACCTTAAGGGAAGAATTCGGCAGTACCTGTATGGTTAGTGAGAAAGTCCATATTGCAAATGTACGGTCCCTTACTAGACGTCCGAAATCGTTTGTAAAATTCGCGGACGGCGTCGGGCCGAGCGGCAGGGCCGGACCTACCAGGAAGTCATCAAATGAACGTTGTCGGACATTCGGTTTCCGTTTTACAAAAATAATAAGATTTATGTCATTTTTCCCATGTCCCGGAAATTCCCACAAGAGGGCATAAGCAATCATATGGCTATTGCTACAAAACATCACGATTCACGACGGGGCCTTATCTCGAAAACTGAAAATATTTAGAAGCCGAAACTCGGTGAGCGTAGGGGCGGCATAATGGGCAGTTGGCCCCGAACAAGATGGCGTCTAGGCCTCAACGGTTTTTGAGTTATGGCCATTTATCTGGGATTAAAGGTCCAAAATGAAAATAGAGAAATTATTTTTCCACT
This sequence comes from Oncorhynchus keta, assembly GCF_023373465.1. Lineage (NCBI taxonomy): Eukaryota > Metazoa > Chordata > Actinopteri > Salmoniformes > Salmonidae > Oncorhynchus > Oncorhynchus keta. The sequence continues at coordinate 38,171,127 of NC_068421.1, forward strand.
TCACGTCAAAGTCAAGGAGCCTCCGGTGTCAATAAAAAAGAACCAGCCATTTATCTATCGTCATTTAAGAGAAATCGCACAACGACACCTTGGTGATGTTCACGGATAGGTGTTTTTTTTTTTTCAACGGTTACAGATCCAGTTGCAGGTTGTTCTTACGAATCTTTTTAAAGTGTGCTGCGGAGCTCTGCGAGATTTCTGTGATTTTCTATGATTTTCTGAAATAACACACACTCACTAAACCCTCCGTAAATAACTCAGTTCTTAACGTAAAGACTTAAAACTCGGGATTCTGTAAAGGCATACCCCAATCATGATATGAGTTTATTTATAGCTTCCTGTGCCAACCGGAAGTGCCTTTAATGGTGTCACAGTGGCAGTTTCCATGGGTTAAAAAGGTCAGATCTTTTCAAAACTTCATATGTGTGACTAGGTAACCCTCATGAACTGTAAATCAGTCATTTCTCCCAGCAGATGTCAAAGAAAAGCTCTCACACGCACACACAGCAAGGATGGAGTGAAAAAGTGTGGTTCTTAAAGACACAGAGAGCAGGCAATGGCATAAACATAATGTCTAGGCCGTGCCGAGTTCAACGAGATATCCCGCTTGACCGTAGCTCGCTCGGTCTGAGCGCAGCGACCATTAGAAAAGTAGGCCCAAATGAAGCCTGCCCCACAACGTCATTTGCTTTTGGGTGACAGTGAGAGAACCGTTAGGGTGAGAAGCACAATTCGACCTCAGGTATGTTCCTAAGGTCCTTCCGATCCGTGCAAGCCTAACGTTGACAGTGTGGCATTAACCCTTAATAGTTAAAAGATGGTGTTTACTTCAAAAAGTTTGCATTGATTTCTCTCCCCATAGGAATACATTGCCTTTACCCCTAAATTCAACCTGAAGTCTATATGGGTTATGAATGCCGTATGAACCTGTCTTTGGTAACAGTCCATCAGGCCAGTATGAGGTCTACCTGTGTTGATTCTAAGCTTCCTGGACCAACCGGAAGTGGTTAAAATCACCCTAAAAGTGTTTTTCCATTACCTGCCTGCAGTTTGATAGACATAGTGCATTCAACCCTGTGTAAATCAGTCAATTCTTAACGTAAGGACTTAAAACTCAGGATTCTGTAAAAGCATAGCCCAGTGAGGATATGTGTTGACTTATAGCTTCCTGTGACAACCGGAAGTGCCTTAATTGGTGTTTCAGGGGCTGTTTCGAGGGGTTAAAAAAGTCAGATCTGTCCAAAACTTCATATGTGTGATTAGGCAACCCCCATGAACTGTAAATCAGTCATTTTTCCCATAAAATTTCAAAGGAAAACTAAATCACACAGACACACAACTTGGAAGGAGGGACGTATTGGGGTTTGTAGAGACAGACAGTGCCTCCAATAGTTAGCTTTGTTCGAGCTAAAAAAGAACCGTCAGACCTAGAGTTCCGAAACTTTAGAAACCTGTTCTAGGCCTCGGGTCGATAGTGCGTGGTGAGTTAGGTGGCTCTAGAAGGTTCTCGGACCGAGAAATAGCCTCGTACATTTGCAATGTCTTCAATTCATTTTGACCATTACGAAAATGGCGACATTTAGAAAAGTCTCAGAGACACAAGACTAGGTGCATTGAAACCGGCTCGGGCCATAGAGACGGACCCCAACGTTTCGGTCCGATAGCTCATTCAAGGACCCCATAGCAAGGCATTGAAAAAAATGGATTTTCAGCACCAATTAGGGTTTTACTCGGGCACCGAAGGACCTATCGAGCCGAAACTCGGGATTCGGGGTCGCCTCACATAGGCCTTCACATAATGTCTGACCTGGACCCGCAGCTAGAACGTAACTATGTGTTTTACGTTTTTATTATGTTTTAAACTAATGGCGCTGTGAATTATGGGCCTGCTCTGACATATGTGATAGTTGGCTTCTAAATGAGTTGGAAAAAGTGGGTTTGGTGTCAATTGGTATCAGTTTGGTGTCAGAATGACATCTAATTGACTGGTGGACACTGACTTGCTAGTTGACTTTTGTACATTAGCAATATGTTTAAACGGAGAGGGACCATCACCAAAATGGCATTCTGAAATCAACACAAAAAATGGCATCACCATAGTCTCCAGGCTGTGCAGAGTTCAACGAGACGCCCGCTTGACCGTAGCTCGCTCTGAGTGCAGCGACCTTGAAAAAAGAAGGCGCAAAAAGGAAGCCTGGCCCTCAATGTCATTTGCTTTTGGGTGACAGTGAGAGAACCGTTAGGGTGAGAAGCACAATTCGACCTCAGGTACGTTCCTGAGGTCCTCCCGATCTGTGCAAGCCTAACCTTGACCGTGTGGCATTAACCCTTAACAGTTAAAATAAGGTGTTTACTTCAAACAGTTTGCATTGACTTCTCTCCCCATAGGAATACATTGCCTGCACCTCTAAATTCAACCTGAGGCCTATGTGGGTTATGAATGCCTTATGAACCTGTCTTCTATGACAGTCCATCAGCTCACTATGAGGTCTACCTGTGCCGATTCTAAGCTTCCTGAAGCAACCGGAAGTGGTTAAATTGACCCAAAAGGTGTTTTGATGTACATAACCTTCAAAGGTGAAAATGACTACATTCAACCCTGTGTAGATCGTAGATCAGTCAATTCTTAACTTAAAGACTTAAAACTCAGGATTCTGTAAGTTTCTATGTCAATCAAGACATGGGTTTACTTATAGCTTCCTGTGCCAACCGGAAGTGCCTTTAATGATGTCACAGTGGCAGTTTCCAAGGGTTAAAAAGGTCAGATCTTTTCAAAACTTCATATGTGTGACTAGGTAACCCTCATGAACTGTAAATCAGTCATTTCTCCCAACAGATGTCAAAGAAAAGCTCTCACACGCACACACAGCAAGGATGGAGTGAAAAAGTGTGGTTCTCAAAGACACAGAGAGCAGGCAATGGCATAAACATAATGTCTAGGCCGTGCCGAGTTCAACGAGATATCCCGCTTGACCGTAGCTCGCTCGGTCTGAGCGCAGCGACCATTAGAAAAGTAGGCCCAAAATGAAGCCTGCCCCACAACATCATTTGCTTTTGGGTGACAGTGAGAGAACCGTTAGGGTGAGAAGCACAATTCGACCTCAGGTATGTTCCTAAGGTCCTTCCGATCCGTGCAAGCCTAACGTTGACCGTGTGGCATTAACCCTTAATAGTTAAAAGAAGGTGTTTACTTCAAAGAGTTTGCATTGACTTCTCTCCCCATAGGAATACATTGCCTTTACCCCTAAATTCAACCTGAAGTCTATATGGGTTATGAATGCCGTATGAACCTGTCTTTGGTAACAGTCCATCAGGCCAGTATGAGGTCTACCTGTGTTGATTCTAGGCTTCCTGGACCAACCGGAAGTGGTTAAAATCACCATAAAAGTGTTTTTCCATTACCTGCCTGCAGTTTGATAGACATAGTGCATTCAACCCTGTGTAAATCAGTCAATTCTTAACGTAAGGACTTAAAACTCAGGATTCTGTAAAAGCATAGCCCAGTGAGGATATGTGTTGACTTATAGCTTCCTGTGCCAACCGGAAGTGCCTTAATTGGTGTCTCAGGGGCTGTTTCGAGGGGTTAAAAAAGTCAGATCTGTCCAAAACTTCATATGTGTGATTAGGCAACCCCCATGAACTGTAAATCAGTCATTTTTCCCATAAAATTTCAAAGGAAAACTAAATCACACAGACACACAACTTGGAAGGAGGGACGTATTGGGGGTTGTAGAGACAGACAGTGCCTCCAATAGTTAGCTTTGTTCGAGCTAAAAAAGAACCGTCAGACCTAGATTTCCGAAACTTTAGAAACCTGTTATAGACCTCGGGTCGATAGTGCGTGGTGAGTTAGGTGGCTCTAGAAGGTTCTCGGACCGAGAAATAGCCTCGTACATTTGCAATGACTTCAATTCATTTTGACCATTACAAAAATGGCGACATTTAGAAAAGTCTCAGAGACACAAGACTAGGTGCATTGAAACCGGCTCGGGCCATAGAGACGGACCCCAACGTTCGGTCCGATAGCTCATTCAAGGACCCCATAGCAAGGCATTGAAAAAATTGGATTTTCAGCACCAATTAGGGTTTTACTCGGGCACCGAAGGACCTATTGAGCCGAAACTCGGGATTCGGGGTCGCCTCACATAGGCCTTCACATAATGTCTGACCTGGACCCGCAGCTAGAACGTAACTATGTGTTTTACGTTTTTATTATGTTTTAAACTAATGGCGCTGTGAATTATGGGCCTGCTCTGACATATGTGATAGTTGGCTTCTAAATGAGTTGGAAAAAGTGGGTTTGGTGTCAATTGGTATCAGTTTGGTGTCAAAATGACATCTAATTGACTGATGGACACTGACTTGCTAGTTGACTTTTGTACATTAGCAATATGTTTAAACGGAGAGGGACCATCACCAAAAGTGACATTCTGAAATCAACCCTAACGAGCCATGGAGATGAACCAGAATCACTGCCCAGCTATCCCGAGTTCATCGGGCCAGTCAATTTCACATTCCTGCAGGATTTTTATAGCATGACAAATTCGTGATGGTACCTGCCCATTGAACCATATTGCAAATGCACAGTGACTTTGCAAAAGTGAGAAAACATAAACAAATGGACATGATGAAATCAACACAACGAGTGATGGAAATGTACAACTATCACTGCTCAGCCATCCTGTGTTCATCAGACCAGTCAATTTTGCATTTTTGAGCATGTCAAATTTCATATGGTAAATGCACATTGAAACATATTGCAAATGCACGTGCACTTACAATATGATTCTATAGTGAAAAAAATCACCTAATGGACATGATGAAATCAACACAACGAGTGATGGAAATGTACAACTATCACTGCCCGGCCATCCTGTGTTCCCATAGCGAGCATTAATATCAGAATGACCGGTAAATGCATTTACAACCATATTTTTATTTTTGGGTTACCAGTTGCACAACAATGCACGTGCATTTGCAATATGATTCTATAGTGAAAAACATCACCTAATGGACATGATGAAATCAACACAACGAGTGATGGAAATGTACAACTATCACTGCTCGGCCATCCTGTGTCCATCAGACCAGTCAATTTTGCATTTTTGAGCATGTCAAATTTCATATGGTAAATGCACATTGAAACATATTGCAAATGCGCGTGCACTTGCAATATGATTCTATAGTGTAAAAACATCACCTAATGGACATGATGAAATCAACACAACGAGTGATGGAAATGTACAACTATCACTGCCCGGCCATCCTGTGTTCCCATAGCGAGCATTAATATCAGAATGACCGGTAAATGCATTTACAACCATATTTTTATTTTTGGGTTACCAGTTGCACAACAATGCACGTGCATTTGCAATATGATTCTATAGTGAAAAACATCACCTAATGGACATGATGAAATCAACACAACGAGTGATGGAAATGTACAACTATCACTGCTCGGCCATCCTGTGTCCATCAGACCAGTCAATTTTGCATTTTTGAGCATGTCAAATTTCATATGGTAAATGCACATTGAAACATATTGCAAATGCGCGTGCACTTGCAATATGATTCTATAGTGAAAAAACATAAACTAATGGACATGATGAAATCAACACAACGAGTGATGGAAATGTACAACTATCACTGCTCAGCCATCCTGTGTTCATCAGACCAGTCAATTTTGCATTTTTGAGCATGTCAAATTTCATATGGTAAATGCACATTGAAACATATTGCAAATGCGCGCGCACTTGCAATATGATTCTATAGTGTAAAAACATCACCTAATGGACATGATGAAATCAACACAACGAGTGATGGAAATGTACAACTATCACTGCCCGGCCATCCTGTGTTCCCATAGCGAGCATTAATATCAGAATGACCGGTAAATGCATTTACAACCATATTTTTATTTTTGGGTTACCAGTTGCACAACAATGCACGTGCATTTGCAATATGATTCTATAGTGAAAAAACATCACCTAATGGACATGATGAAATCAACACAACGAGTGATGGAAATGTACAACTATCACTGCTCGGCCATCCTGTGTCCATCAGACCAGTCAATTTTGCATTTTTGAGCATGTCAAATTTCATATGGTAAATGCACATTGAAACATATTGCAAATGCGCGTGCACTTGCAATATGATTCTATAGTGAAAAAACATCAACTAATGGACATGATGAAATCAACACAACGAGTGATGGAAATGTACAACTATCACTGCTCGGCCATCCTGTGTCCATCAGACCAGTCAATTTTGCATTTTTGAGCATGTCAAATTTCATATGGTAAATGCACATTGAAACATATTGCAAATGCGCGCGCACTTGCAATATGATTCTATAGTGTAAAAACATCACCTAATGGACATGATGAAATCAACACAACGAGTGATGGAAATGTACAACTATCACTGCCCGGCCATCCTGTGTTCCCATAGCGAGCATTAATATCAGAATGACCGGTAAATGCATTTACAACCATATTTTTATTTTTGGGTTACCAGTTGCACAACAATGCACGTGCATTTGCAATATGATTCTATAGTGAAAAACATCACCTAATGGACATGATGAAATCAACACAACGAGTGATGGAAATGTACAACTATCACTGCTCAGCCATCCTGTGTTCATCAGACCAGTCAATTTTGCATTTTTGAGCATGTCAAATTTCATATGGTAAATGCACATTGAAACATATTGCAAATGCGCGTGCACTTGCAATATGATTCTATAGTGAAAAAACATCAACTAATGGACATGATGAAATCAACACAACGAGTGATGGAAATGTACAACTATCACTGCTCAGCCATCCTGTGTTCATCAGACCAGTCAATTTTGCATTTTTGAGCATGTCAAATTTCATATGGTAAATGCACATTGAAACATATTGCAAATGCGCGTGCACTTGCAATATGATTCTATAGTGAAAAAACATCACCTAATGGACATGATGAAATCAACACAACGAGTGATGGAAATGTACAACTATCACTGCCCGGCCATCCTGTGTTCCCATAGCGAGCATTAATATCAGAATGACCGGTAAATGCATTTACAACCATATTTTTATTTTTGGGTTACCAGTTGCACAACAATGCACGTGCATTTGCAATATGATTCTATAGTGAAAAACATCACCTAATGGACATGATGAAATCAACACAACGAGTGATGGAAATGTACAACTATCACTGCTCGGCCATCCTGTGTCCATCAGACCAGTCAATTTTGCATTTTTGAGCATGTCAAATTTCATATGGTAAATGCACATTGAAACATATTGCAAATGCGCGTGCACTTGCAATATGATTCTATAGTGAAAAAACATCAACTAATGGACATGATGAAATCAACACAACGAGTGATGGAAATGTACAACTATCACTGCTCGGCCATCCTGTGTCCATCAGACCAGTCAATTTTGCATTTTTGAGCATGTCAAATTTCATATGGTAAATGCACATTGAAACATATTGCAAATGCGCGCGCACTTGCAATATGATTCTATAGTGTAAAAACATCACCTAATGGACATGATGAAATCAACACAACGAGTGATGGAAATGTACAACTATCACTGCCCGGCCATCCTGTGTTCCCATAGCGAGCATTAATATCAGAATGACCGGTAAATGCATTTACAACCATATTTTTATTTTTGGGTTACCAGTTGCACAACAATGCACGTGCATTTGCAATATGATTCTATAGTGAAAAACATCACCTAATGGACATGATGAAATCAACACAACGAGTGATGGAAAGGAACAACTATCACTGCCAGGCCATCCTGTGTTCATCAGGCCAGTCAATTTCACATTCCTGCAGGATTTTTATAGCATGACAAATTCGTGATGGTACCTGCCCATTGAACCATATTGCAAATGCACAGTGACTTTGCAAAAGTGAGAAAACATAAACAAATGGACATGATGAAATCAACACAACGAGTGATGGAAAGGTACAACTCTCACTGCTCGGCCATCCTGTGTTCATCAGACCAGTCAATTTTGCATTTTTGAGCAAGGTCAAATTTCATATGGTAAATGCACATTGAAACATATTGCAAATGCACGTGCACTTACAATATGATTCTATAGTGAAACAACATCACCTAACGGAGATGATGAAATCAACACAACGAGTGATGGAAATGTACAACTATCACTGCTCGGCCATCCTGTGTTCATCAGACCAGTCAATTTTGCATTTTTGAGCAAGGTCAAATTTCATATGGTAAATGCACATTGAAACATATTGCAAATGCACGTGCACTTGCAATATGATTATATAGTGAAAAACATCACAAAATGGACATGATGAAGTCAACACAACGAGTGATGGAAAGGAACAACTATCACTGCCCGGCCATCCCGAGTTCATCAGGCCAGTCAATTTTGCATTTCTGCAGGATTTTTGAGCATGTCAAATTTCTTACGTCATTTGGCCCACAAAAAAGATCCTTATGCACAATTTTAAAAATATATAAAAAAATATGATAATAAAATTGGACAAAAGTATATTCATACAGTTCTTACACATGTGTAATTGACAAAAAAATGAAAGAATTTCAAAAAACGGTCCAGAAAGCACTTTTTTAAGGGTGTGTGAAGTTTTTTACAAAATTTTGACATTTTTGACTTTTGACTTCCTATGAAATCATATTGGAATTGGACAAAACATATTCCTTATGCGCATGTAAAAAAAAAAATATATATATGATAATAAAATTGGACAAAAGTATATTCATACAGTTCTTACACATGTGTAATTGACAAAAAAATCGAAAGAATTTCGAAAAACGGTCCAGAAAGCACTTTTTTAAGGGGTGATAAGTTTTTGAAAAAAATTTCATTTTTTCAAAATTTTACTTTTGGACATTGACTTGGGTTACATCTCCAATATGAAAAACCCGGTGGAGCGCATTTGCCCCCTGTTGAATTTTTAAAGTGTTACAACTGGCAATTGCCATATGGCATTTGCAATACACTTTGCATGAATCAACGCCGAATTGGGTGGTATTGGCCAATGTGTATATGGTTTGTCCGATGCCAATGACTTGCCATTCATTTTTGTCCAATACAGGGGGACTTCCCTTACTGACGTACTGCCAAACTCATGGCTGCCCTCCTGTGGCTGCCAGGTGGGCAGAGAGTGAGGCATGGGCCTGGCGCTGACCACCCTGAATACACAACGACACACAGTCAAAGAACAGTCAGGCAGAATTACAACAGGTTAAAAACATCAGTCAACTTATCATGTTAGGCCTTAATAACCAATGTCTTACTTCATCAAGCCTAATTTTTTAAACCTATATTTAACTAGGCAAGAGAGTTAAGAACAAATTATTATTTTCAATGACAGCCTAGGAACAGTGGGTTAACTGCCTTGTTCAGGAGCAGAACAACATATTTTTACATTGTCAGAAGAGGGATTCGATCTTGCCAACTTTCAGTCACTAGTCCAACACTCTAACCACTAGGCTACCTGAGTGTCTGTTGTGTGGTCATATGTAGATGCCAGTGTCAAAGATCAGGTATCCTATTGCGATTGCTCCTTAACCTGAATCAGGTGATAAGAGCGCGAGCGATAAGGATGTACAATGGTGCAGTTATTATTTAATTGAGCGTTTCCATGGAACAATCTAGATTAGATATTAATCGTAGGAGGGACGCCATCTGAATCTGACAATCAGTTCTCAATGTCTGCATTTTGTTGTTGTACTTTGACTTTTGTGTCAACGTATCACCAAAACGATTCTGAAATTCTAGACATTAACAAACAAAGAACATGTTTATTTGTTCTACCAGGCATCAGGATCAGTAGTTCGGAAGCCCTTTAGGTTACTGGCTATCTTCAGCTGGGTGATCTGAGAGAGAGAGAGAGAGAGAGAGAGAGAGAGAGAGAGAGAGAGAGAGAGAGAGAGAGAGAGAGAGAGAGAGAGAGAGAGAGAGAGAGAGAGAGTCATGCACTCATGACTCTGTATAATACTGTACATTTCCTTCCATTTGTTCTGGACCTGGGGACTGTGAAAAGACCCCTGGTGGCATGTCTGGTGGGGTAAGTGTGTGTGTCAGTGCTGTATATAAGTTGACTATGAAACCAGTTTGGAATTTCCAATACATTGTTTCTTATAAAAACTAGAAGCGATACAATCAGTCTTTCCTTAACTCTTACGATGCATGGCATGCATAGTATTGATATTAGCCCTCTGATTACAATGAAGAGCAAAACGTGCTTCTCTGTTCAAGGCCAGCTGCAGCTTAACTAGGTCCTTCTTTGCGGCACTTGACGATATGACGAGACAATAATCAAGATAAGATAAAACCCAGAGCCTGCAGGATTTTCTTTGTGAGAAAAGCAGAGCATCTCTTTATCACGGACAGACCTCTCCCCATCTCACCAACCTTTGAATCTATATGTTTTGACCATGACAGTTTACAATCTAAGGTAAAACTAAAAAATGTAGTCTACTCAACTTGCTCAACAGCCACACCTTTCAGATTCATCTAGGTCTAGAACTTAGGGAATCATTTGTACCAAATACAATGCTCTTAGTTTCGCCCCGTTGCACTCACTTCTGTCATCATGAAGTGCTTTGAGAGGCTAGTCAAGGATCATATCACCTCCACCCTACCTGACACCCTAGACTCACTCCAATTTGCTTACCGCCCCAATAGGTCCACAGACGCCATCACACTGCACAATGCCCTATCCCATCTGGAGAAGAGGAATACCTATGTAAGAATGCTGTTCATTGACTACAGCTCAGCATTTAACACCATAGTACCCTCCAAACTCATCATTAAGCTCAAGACTCTGTGTCTCGACCCCCGCCCTGTGCGGGTCCTGGACTTCCTGACAGGCCGCCCCCAGGTGGTGACGGTAGGAAACTACGTCTCCACCCCGCTGATCCTCAACACTGGGGCCCCGCACTGGTGCATTCTCAGTCCTCTCCTGTACTCTCTGTTCACCCATGACTGCGTCGCCATGCACGCTTCCAACTCAATCATCAAGTGTGCAGACGACACTACAGTGGTAGGCTTGATTACCAACAACGACGAGACGAACTACAGGGAGGGGGTGAGGGTCCTCGGAGTGTGGTGTCAGGAAAATAACCTCTCACACAACGTCAACAAAACAAAGGAGATGATCGTGGACTTCAGGAAACAGCAGAGGGAGCACGCCCCCATCCACATCGATGGGACAGTAGTGGAGAAGGTGGAAAGTTTTAAGTTCCTCGGCTTACACATCATGGAGAAACTGATATGGTCCACCCACACAGCCACCGTGGTGAAGTCGGGCTGTATCACCGCCTGGTACAGCAACTGTACCGCCCTCAACCGCAAGTCTCTCCAGAGGGTAGTGCGGTCTCACCCGATGTCACAGGAAGGCCTAAAAGCTCATCAAGGACAACAAACACAAGCCACTGCCTGTTCACCCTGCTATCATCCAGAAGACTAGGTCAGTACAGTTGCATCAACGCTGGGACCGAGAGACTGAATAACAGCTTCTATCTCAAGGCCATCAGACTGTTAAACAGCCATCACTAAATCTCTGGCCATTATAATAAATGAACTTAATAACGGTATCGCTAGTAAATTTAAATAACGCCACTTTAATAATGTTCACATATCCTACGTTACTCATCTCATATGTATATACTGTTCTATACCATCTACTGCATCTTGCCTATGCCGCACGGCCATCGCTCATCCATATATTTATATGTACATATTCTTATTCATCCCTTTACATTTGTGTGTATAAGGTAGTTGTTGTGAATGTGTTAGATTACTTGTTAGATATTACTGCATTGTCAGAACTAGAAGCACAAGCATTTTGCTACACTCGCATGACCATCAGCTAACCATGTGTATGTGACCAATACAATTTGATTCAAGACCAGTTTATTACTGGCCACCCATTGTTAAACTGACTGCAACTCTTTGTTTCGGTTGAATCATCAGCATATTATGTGATCACACAGGCTTTGTTTAATGCCAGAGGAAAGTCAATGGTAAAAATGTTAAACACTTGACATGTTTCACATTAGAGAAGCTTCCATGAAGGAAAACCCCTCCGTGTTCTATTAGGTAAATAGCTCTGAATCCACGGTATGGCAGAGGTTGTAAAGCCATACCACAAACGTTATGGTCAACATTTCAAAGGCTGCACTGAAATCAGTACAGCTCCGACAAACTTCTTATTATCAATTTCTTTCAACCAGCAACCAGTCATTTGTGAGTGCCCTTCTCTATAAGCATGCTGAATGTCTGTTGTTCATTTGTTTACATAGAAATAACATTGGCTTTGGTCAAACATAGTTTTTCCTAGAGTTTGCTAAGAGCTGGCAGCCAGCTGATAGAACCAGTAAAGACCACTTTACCATTATTTGGTTGAGGAATGACTTTGGTTTCCCTCCAGGCCTGAGGACAAACACTTTCCTCTAGGCTCAGATTAAATATATGACAGGAGGTTTGTCATTATTGATTGATGTAAGTTATTTTTCCACCTCTCCCACACTTTTTCTCCCCAATTTTCTGGTATCCAATCGGTAGTTCCTCCGAAACACAACCCAACCAAGCCGCACGGCTTCTTAACACAATGCTCACTTAACCCGGAAGCCAGCCAGGAAACACTGTACACTTGGAAACCGTGTCAGCATGCACTGCGCCCGGCCTGCCATAGGAGTCACTAGAGCACAATGGGACAAGGACATCCCTGCCGGCCAAACCCTCCCCTAATCCGGACGACGCTGGGCCAATTGTACGGCGCACCATGGGTCTCCCGATCGCGGCCAGCTGCGACAGAGTCTGGACTCAAACCCAGAATCTCTAGTGGCACAGCTAGCAATGCGATGCAGTGCCTTAGACCACTGCGCCACTCGAGAGGCCTGAATTTGTCTTTCTGCCCATAATTTCGTTTAATGTATTCAACAACAAAAAAATACCATAATCATTATATCATTGATCTTGGCTTCATAATACAGTTTCTTCTTCTTTTTGTTGAGTTTAGTCACATAATTTCTCAATTTGCGGTAAATCAGCCAGTCAGATGTGAAGCCAGATTTATTAGCCACTCATTTTGCCCCAACTCTTTCAACCATACAGTTTTTCAATTCCTCATCAATTCCTCACCAACAAATATTTGTAATATCATCCACATCAAGAGTCACAGATAAATATTTTGTATGATCTCTTACACACTATTTTAGGCCCAGCTTTTGGAACTTTGTCTTTTCTTGATATAACCACTATATTGTGATCACTGCATGGAGTTCAAGATCATCAAGGTGTGTGACAAACAAACACAATGCACATTACATCCACACACAGGAACAAAGACTCAGAAATACAAAGAATGTATAAAGAACTTAAGCAAGTACTATTTGTAAAGATTTATGTGTGTGTGTGTGTGCGTCTGGACTGGTCGGTGTGTGTGTCTGTGTCTGGTCTGGACTGGTCTGTGTCGGTATGTGTCTGTGTTTGGTCTGGACTGATCAGTGTGTGTGTCTGTGTCTGGTCTGGACTGGTCTGTGTCGGTATGTGTGTGTGTGTTTGTGTTTGGTCTGGACTGGTCAGTGTGTGTGTCTGTGTCTGGTCTGGACTGGTCTGTGTCAGTATGTGTGTGTGTGTGTCTGTGTTTGGTCTGGACTGGTCAGTGTGTGTGTCTGTGTCTGTGTCTGGTCTGGACTGGTCTGTGTCCGTGTGTACACTATGTGTGTGCGCTTGTCGCTCATGTCCATTGTCATCCAGCAGGTCGTTGGTCAGTTTGAGTGTGTCGAAGGAGACCACCTGTTTCATCCACTGGAAGCCTCTGGCGGGGAAGTCTGGGTGGAAGTCCATCCTCCCCGGGGGCGCCACGTCGGCCCTGCCTGCCACCAGACACGAGGAGCTGTGGAATACATATCTACATACAGGAGAGCAAAGATACTATATTCATAGGTTGCACCAGGGTGCACCAGGGTGAAAGTTCGACTCAATGCATTCTAAATTCTCGCTGTTTAAGATTTTGTGCATTATCTGGTACATATTATGTTGTACAATCAAGAAGAGGCTGCCAGAGTATGACTGTACAGTACATCATAAGCACAATATACTGTATGATGATTCCCCACAAACACCGTTACGTGTAGATCTATCTAGTGCATGTCTCTTATGCTGGCAGAGTGTGGGTAAAACCACAGATCCTATAAATCACATTTTATGTAACTCTATGGAGAAAACTCACCTGGAGCTCTTGTCATCCACAGGGATGAAGTCCATGAGCAGCACATACTCCGCTGCAGAGTCCATCCCTGAGATACTTACCTGGAATGTAGAGAACATCATCCTCCTACAAGGACCATGCATGACACCGCAGCAACGCAGTGATTAGTTTAACCACAGTGAGTGTGTGTGTGTGTGTTTATGTGTGTGTGCATCTCCAGCTGAACTGTGACCCCCGTGACCTGGGGGGCTTTGGCACAGGTGACCCCAAAAAGCCTCTGCACAGCAGGGCAGCGTGAGGGCACACCTGTGAGACAACTGAGGAAATGTGGAGAAGAGGAGGAAAAAACACATGAAAAACAGGATTTCACAAGAAAAGAGGTAGGAACCATGAATTCAAACTAATGCAATGAAGCTCCAGTACCATCCATACTGTTCGTGTTACAGTCAGAATCTCCAGTGGTGGGCAAAATGCGTCAGATTTGTCCACTTTCAACTTCCCCCAGTTGGTTGTACTGCTCTGCTGTTCCACTGTTCACTGACCAGTCTGCTGTCCAATTTAGAGTAGCTCTTTGACCACAGCAAAGCTCCCTGATTTAGTCTCAGACCGTTAGCTGTCCTTGGAGAAGCAGAGGGTCTGTGTGGTTGAGGGTACCACTGACTGGGCCTGGGACAGCGGACTGGAACACCAAGCAGGCTTTATACAGGCTTGGACACTCAAGGGACCCTGGATCCCACTTCATCCATCACACTGTAATGAAGCCACTGACATGTAATAATCACACACACACACACACACACACACACACACACACACACACACACACACACACACACACACACACACACACACACACACACACACACACACACACACACACACACACACACACACACACACACACACAAAGACACACACACACCCACACACACACACACAAACTCAGCAAAAAAAGAAACGTCCTCTTACTGTCAACTGCGTTTATTTTCAGCAAACTTAACATGTGTAAATACTTGTATGAACATAACAAGATTCAACAACTGAGACATAAACTGAACAAGTTCCACAGATGTGTGACTAACATAAATGGAATAATGTCTCCCTGAACAAAGGGGGGGTCAAAATCAAAAGTAACAGTCAAATCTGGCGGTGGGTTTGTGCCCATAGGCGATGCTGTTGCCGGTGATGTCTGGTGGGGACCTGCCTTACGACAGGCCTACAAGCCCTCTCAGCCTATTGCGGACAGTCTGAGCACTGATGGAGGGATTGTGCATTCCTGGTGTAACTCGGGCGGTTGTTCTTGCCATCCTGTACCTGTCCCGCAGGTGTGATGTTCGGATGTACCGATCCTGTGCAGGTGTTGTTGCACATGGTCTGCCACTGCGAGGACGATCAGCTGTCTGTCCTGTCTCCCTGTAGCTCTGTCTTAGGCATCTCAAAGTACGGACATTGCAATTTATTGCCCTGGCCACATCTGCAGTCCTCATGCCTCCTTGCAGCATGCCTAAGGCACATTCATGCAGATGAGCAGGGACCCTGGGCATCTTTCTTTTGGTGTTTTTCAGAGACAGTAGAATGGCCTCTTTAGTGTCCTAAGTTTTCATAACTGTGACCTTAATTGCCTACTGTAAGTTGTTAATTTCTTAACGACCGTTCCACAGGTGCATGTTCATTAATTGTTTATGGTTCATTGAACAAGCATGGGAAACAGCGTTTAAACCCTTTTACAATGAAGATCTGTGAAGTTATTTGGATTTTTACGAATTATCTTTGAAAGACAGCGTCCTGAAAAATATATACCATTTAGAAGACACTTTTATCCAAAGCAACTCACATAATTAAAGACAAACCAAAAAACAATGAACAAACATTACAAACAAACCAAAACCAAATAGCAGCCGATACAAGTTTATGGTACAGTTAGTACAGGTTTATTATCAAAACTATTGCAACTTAGCAGTAGATAGCAGCAGATATGATTTCATAACGCTGCTAGTGCAGATAACAGTACCCACAATCCTGACGTTGCAAACATCATGCTCTACCAACTGAGCCGTTGAAGGCCTCACCCATCACTACCCTCTTGCTTAATATCTAGTGATGTTACATACATGTGAAGGGACAGAAGTTGGTATTGGTGGAAGTCTACTCTATAGAGAACCAACTTACGCCTAGACGGCATGATTGTTAAGCAACCTTATAACTCAAGAAGTATAAACTGTGTGTGTGTGTGTGTGTGTGTGTGTGTGTGTGTGTGTGTGTGTGTGTGTGTGTGTGTGTGTGTGTGTGTGTGTGTGTGTGTGTGTGTGTGTGTGTGTGTGTGTGTGTGTGTGTGTGTGTGTGTGTGTGTGTGTGTGTGTCTATGTGCACATACTCGGTGATGGAAAGGTGTTAGCTCCCCATCATCACCATCTCTAATGAAATTCTACCGGGTCACTGCCTACCAATACACTGACACCTCTTCCTCATTATTCCGTTCATTTGTTTTTGTTTTTATCAGTTATCATTTTTAGATGAGCCATTCTTTTAAACTAATGCGAATAAACACTGTTACAGTGACATGGTATCCGTGGAAGAGACATGTGTTTGTTTCATTGTCATAAGTGTATATTGCTTATGAAGTTACATTTTGATCATGTTGAGAGAGGAGACTTTAAAGAAGAACGACATTATTTTGTGGTTCAAAATCCTGTCATCGAACACATATTGGTAGAACACATAAACCCAACATGGCTATTTTGTCACAAAGCGCCATGTTAGTTGTGAGGGCCATAAATAAAATATTGTTCTAAACAATTACAATCCAAAGAAGGCAAACTCAGAGAATAAAATAGTATGAAACAGTATGGTGTTTATTGAGCTGTTTCGAAGCACACAGCTATCTTGAACAAGCTGCAACACAAGAATATTCACACTTGATGTTCATAGTACAGTCGAGATTGTGCAGGCCTAGGATTGTGCACACAGGCCCTGAACACAGTTCAAAACTGAATGTATGCAATAGTGTGTTAGTGTCTGCGCTTGCAGATGCTTGAGCGCACGCGGTGGTGGTTAGAGAGAGTAAGAGTCTGCCATGTCGCTGCAGAGGAAGTGCATCAGTTTGGCATTCACTTGGTACGTATGGTGCGTGAGTCAGTGTGAGTGAGAAGGGAGGGAGAGAGGGAGGGGTCTGGTTGAAGGTGTGTTTATGCCTTCATGGCCTGGCTGATGGTCTCGTACAAAGCCATGAGCTTTTCCTTGGCCTGCTCGGCGGCGGGGCCCAACTGGCCCTTGAAGTCGGTGGTCAGGGGCACCACCTTCTCGCGCACCTCTCCAACAGCCTTGACCATCTGCTCCTTGTACTCCTCAGCGTAGGGGGAGGCCAGGGTCCTCAGCTCCTCCAGACGCTCGGTCAGCTTGGCACGGACGGTCTCCACGATGGGCATGAGCTTGGCCTTGGTCTCCTCCACGTTGGCGGACACCTTGGCACGCATCTCCTCCACAACGGGCTCTATCTTAACCCTGAAGGCCTCCAGCTCGGTGCGGCGCTGCTCGACGATGTCCTTGATCAGGGGCTCCAGCCTCTTGCGGTACTCGTCTATGTGCTTGTCCAGGACTTCCTTGAGCTCGGCTCGCTTGGGCTCCAGCTGGGAGCGCAGCTCCTCCACGTCCTTCATGACCTCAGCGCGCACGGCGGCGGTGGCTTCAGTCAACTGAACGCCGATGGCCTCGCTGTAGGGGGCCAGGGACTGGGAGGCGGTCTGGGCATACTGCTGGAGGTTGTCAAGGCTCTGGGACAGCTGCACCCTGAGAGGAACACCAAGAAGAGGAGGGAGAGAGAGAGAGAGAGAAATTGTTTAGTTATATGTGGAGGTTGGGCACCATTGAAGATAGAGAAGATGAAATGCAACATGTTCTTACTTGTACTCTTTGTACTCTGTGTCATCCAGATGGTCAATGGACCTCTGTGCGGTCTCCTTCACCTGAGCCATGTACTCCATCATGGCTACCTTCACATGCTCCAGCTGAGAGGGAGCATCAGCCTGCATGGGTACAGCCTGGGTAGCTGGGAGAGGAGAGAGAGGGGAGAGGGTCAGACATTGGTTGGGCAACAGTGGTGAATGGCCCAGCACTTTAATAGAATTGAGTAAGATTCAATTTCTAATTTTTCAATATACCAGAGCATGGGATACTAACCTGCGGCCAGCAGGATGGTGAGTGCAAGAGCCAGGAATTGCATGATGGTGGTCTGAGGGGGGAAAAGAGAACAGATGATGAACAATGAGCAAGACAAGAATTCAAATAGTCACAATTGAAAATGTAAACCATGGGAAGTCAACATTGAATGGTTAAGAATAGATTTAGAGTTGAACAATACTTGAACAGTGTAACAAATCACTAATTGCAAAACACTCTAAATCAAACTTTAAATGTCACCAAAAGCAAACTAGACAATAATTCACTTGGCGAAGCACAAGGAGCAAACCCCCAAAGACACGCAACTCCAGGCTGCCCTAAATCAGTTGACGCTTTGCCATATGTCAACCTATTGAAAGGATCTCTAATCTGGTCAGATTACACAGAGCTGGATAGAGTTATAATGTTCCTTCAACGAGATTAACCCTCAACTCCTACCACCTAATTCCCATAGGAAGAAAATTAGCTTGTCTTTTTTTTCTAGGACATTTAATACAATTATTTATCCATTGTTCCCTCACATCTCTCTAGTAAATCATCGTAAACTGTCTGGATGAAGTATTGCTAAAGTGATAACTGCTGTATTTGCAACAGTTCATATCAAAGTGGTAATAAGCGTTCAAAATAAGATGCCAAAAAAGTTTGCAGGAAAGTTCTAGTCTGCCTTTCTCTCTGCGAGTTCCTCAGTTGTCCTCTGCGTATGCAGACCAAGTCCTTGACCTCTAGCCCTTAGCTCTCCCAGTTGTTCTCTTACCTGGTGGGTGATTGGTCGTTATGAGACTGGGGAACAGGAGGGCCAGCTCTGTTTTTTTATAGGGCTGGAGCAGCAGGAGGGGGGAGAGGAGTGAGAGGTTGTGTGCCTCCGTGGAGGTGGACCTCACCCCCACACTGTCTCACCGGGAGGAGCCGGGTACAATGGTCACCTGCAGAGTGCATTCAGGGGGAGTCAGCAAAGTGAAACTCTGTGGACACACACTCCCACACTAGTGTATGCGCACACACACACTCGCATGCACACACACTTGTCTGTGTGTGCATTATCCTGGATAATCAAATGTTCTCGACCCTATTTTGTGTCTTTCTAAATGGCTATCTATTCTAATTGTGATATGATTTCATTTTCAGGCAAATAATTACAATCTCCACTCTGGCTGTGCTCAATGCCACAATCAACTCAATCACCTTATGAGATGGTAAAACTTTCACACACAATACAACCACCATGTGCTCCACGATTTCCCGGAACATTTGGCCTCCAGGACAATGGCCATTCTTGCCTGGCCTTGCTGGACTATCTGAGCTGCTATCTCCTGTGGCATTATCATGAGACATGAAAGCGCCAGAACCAGGGAGATGGGCCAGACAGCAGGGGAGAGAGAGGTGACAGGAGCACCCTGAGGATGCATTAGCATCTTGATGCTACCAAAGACCTTTCACCAAGGAGGAACATCTGCTAGCCTCAAGTTATCTTGTTCATTTATTCACAACATTGTTCACTAAGAAGAGAATGGATTATACATTGTTGGAGGGATTAGGGTTACCAAATGAGGGACACATGAGATTTGTCCCCGATTCAGCAATGAGAATAAGCAAAAAGAAACATGCTCGTATATAACAAGATTCTAAAGAGGTCAAAAGTGACAGTTAAATACTGGGTTATCGCTATTGGTTGGCTCCATTGTTTGATTTGTGGAGACCTACAGCATGTATATGTATATCTTTCTTCATTTTTTATGTACAAGTTATATAGATCTGGTAGACCTTTGGGAAGACAGTCAAAGAGAAGACAGTAAGTTGAATGCAATCAGCCTAATAACATCCTGCTATCAATTATGACTCCTTCTCTTGTGTGTTGACTGTTGCATTGGAGCCTGTGTGGGGGTTGGACAGCGTTTGCTGGCTTGATTGAGATCACAGATAAGACACAGAGAGAGGACATCAGGTCCAGGGCCATAAACCCCAGTGTCATAGAGCATGTTGTAATTTCCGATGGGACACAGTGTTTCTATATTTGTATTTATTTATTTTATTTAACCTGGCAAGTCAGTTAAGAACAAATTCTTATTTACAATGACGGCCTAACACGGCCAAACCCTAACCCAGACGACGCTGGGACAATTGTGTGCCGCCCTATGGGGCTCCCAAACATGGCCAGTGGTGATACAGCACTGAGCATTAGACCGGTGCACCACTCGGGAGCCCCGAGTTGTGTGTGTGTGTGTGAGTGAGTGAGTGAGTGAGTGAGTGAGTGAGTGAGTGAGTGAGTGAGTGAGTGAGACAGGGAGAGACAGGGAGAGACAGGGAGAGAGACAGGGAGAGAGAGAGAGGGGGAGTGTGTGTGTTTGTATGTGTGTGCCACATGCTCCATGGTGATTAATAGGTTAAAGGGTCAGTGTTGAGCTGTAACTTGTTCCGTCATCAACGGACTTTGTCAATGTGGCTCCATGTCAATCGGCGGAATTGGAATTTCCTTGGGATAGAGGATTGAGTGTCTGTCATCATAGTGTTTGTGTGTCATTAGAAATCTATTGATATATTGTAAGCGAACTTGTATATAGTTTTACTATATATGGCCTCATTATTGTTTTTATTGTGTAACTATTTCCTTTCTATTTAGCAAACATTTGTCTTACTTTTTTAAGTCTACATTGTTGGAAATGGGATCGTAAGTTAGCAACTCACTGTAAAGTCTACACCTGTCCTATTCTGTGCATGTGACCAATACATTTGACTTGATTTGAATTTCTAGTTTTCCTCACTGGATTTGTGAGCTCTGTAGAACTTGTTCATTTATTAAGGGGACATCCCTGCAGACCCATGGGCTTGAGTTCTAGCTGAAATTTGAGCATGTTGATGTATGAAAACTGTTCATGTAGAACATGAATTCTAAATAAATTTGACTGGCGTTGTACAGCGCATTCGGAAAGTATTCAGACCCCTTGACTTGATCCACGTTTTGTTACCTTACCGCCTTGATCTAAAATTGATGAAATTGTGTTTTTCCCTCATCAATCTACCCACACTATCCAATAATGACAAAGCAAAAACAGGTTTGTAGACATTTTTGCAAATTATTGTTTTTTTCAAACCCAGACATATCACATTTACATAAGTATTCAGACCCTTTACTCAGTACTTTGTTGAAGCATCTTTGGCAGTGATTACAGCCTCAAGTCTTCTTGGGTATGATGCTACAAGCTTGGCACATCTGTATTTGGGGAGTTTCTCCCATTCTTCTCTGCAGATTCTCTCAAGCTCTGTCAGGTTGGATGGGGAGCGCCGCTGCACAGCCCTTTTCAGGTCTCTCCCAAGAATATCTCCCGAGATATTTGTATTTGATCAGGTTCAAGTCCGGGCTCTGGCTGGGCTACTCAAGGACATTCAGAGACTTGTCCCAAAGCCACTTCTGCGTTGTCTTGGCTGTGTGCTTAGAATCATTGCCCTGTTGGAAGGTGAACCTTCGCCCCAGTCTGAAGTCCTGAGCACTCCGGAGTAGGTTTTTATCAAGGATCTCTCTGTGCGTTGCTCCGTTAATCTTTCCCTCGACCCTGACTAGTCTCCCAGTCCCTGCTGCTGAAAAACATCCCCACAGCATAGTAAAATTGTTCAAATCAAATGTTATTTGTGACATGTGCCCGAATACAACAGGGGTAGTAGACCTTACAGTGAAATGCTTACTTACAAGCCAATGTAAATAGTCCAGTGGCCATTTGATTAGTTGAGTTGTTCAGAAGTCTTATGGGTTGGCGGTAGAAGCTGTTAATGAGCCTTTTGGTCCTAAACTTGGAGCTCCGGTACCACTTGGCATGCAGTAGCAGAGAGAACAGTCTATGACTTGGGTGACTGGAGTCTTTGACAATTTTTTGTGCCTTCCTCTGACACGCCTAGTATATAGGTCCTGAATGTCAGGAAGCTTGGCCCCAGTGATGTACTAGGTCATACGCACTGCTCTCTGTAGGGTCTTACAGTCAGAGCAGTAGCCTTAGCAGGCGGTAATGCAACCGGTCAGGATGCTCTCGGTGGTGCACCTGTAGAACTTTTTGAGGATCTGGGGACCCATGCCAAATCTATTCAGTCTCCTGAGGGGGAAAAGGTGTTGTCGTGCCCTCTTCACAACTGTCTTGGTGTGTTGGTACACTTCAGTACCGTCAATGTTAATGGGGGCCTGTTTGGCCCTCCTTTTCCTGTAGTCCACGCTCAGTTCCTGGCACCACACTGCCAGTTCTCTGACCTCCTCCCTATAGACTATCTCATCGTTGTCGGTGATCAGGCCTATCACTGTTGAGTTGTCAGCAAACTTAATGATGGTGTTTGAATCGTGCTTTCCCACGCAGTTGGGGTTGAACAGAGAGTACGGGAGGGGACTAAGCAAGCATCCCTGAGGGGCCCCAGTGTAGAGGATCAACGTGGCAGATGTGTTGTTGCCTATCCTTACCACCTGAGGGCGGCCCTTCAGGAAGTCCAGGATCCAGTTGCAGAGGGAGGTGTTGAGTTCCAGCGTCCTTAGCTTAGTGATGAGCTTTGAGGGCACTATGGTGTTGAAGTAGTCAATGAACAGCATTCTCATATAGTTTTGTCCAGGTGGGAAAGGGCAGTGTGGATTGCGATTGAGATTGTGTCATCTGTGGATCTGTTGGGGCAGTATGGAGTGGGTCTAGGGTTTCTGGCATGATGGTGTTGATGTGAGCCATGACCAGCATGTCAAAGCACTTCATGTCTACCGACGTGAGTGCTACAGGGTGGTAATAATTTAGGCAGGTTACCTTCGCTTCCTTGGGCACAGGGACTATGGTAGTCTGTTTGAAACATGTATGTATTACAGACTTGGCCAGGGAGAGGTTGAAAATGTCAGTGAGGTCTTGCTCACATTGGCTACGGGGAGCGTGATCACACAGTTGTCCGGTACAGCTGGTGCTCTCATGCATGCTTCAGTGTTGCTTGCCTAAAAGCGCGCATAAAAGGCATTTAGCTTGTCTGGTAGGCTCACGTCACTGGACAGCTCACGGCTGGGCTGGGTTTTCCTTTGTAGTCCGTAATAGTTTTCAAGCCATGCCACATCCGACTAGAGCATCAGAGCCGGTGTAGTAGGATTCAATCTTAGCGCTCCTACTTATGAATCTGATAGAGCACTTTCATCAAAATGAAGTAAAACTAATAATACAATCCCCCCTGGCGAAAAAACGGTTGAATCAACATGATTTCCATGTCATTTCAACACAAATAATCAATGTGATTTTATTCAATCAATGTGGTAAACTTATTGGATTTACCAAAAGTCATCAACGTAAGAGGATTTCGTTCTTTCACCTAACTTTGAACCTAAATCCAATGTCATGGTGATTTTTGTTGTTGTTGATTTCACATTGAATTCACGTTAGTTGACAAGTGAATCAAATGTAAATCAAACTAGACATTGAACTGACATCTGTGTCCAGCGGGATGTCATCCCACTATTTCCCTCAAAACAACTCATAAGTAGATAGAGAAATAGCTACTGCAGCACAGCTCCCCATGCAACATGCAATTCATTTCAACAGTCAAAAGCAACAACAAAAAATATTGAGTTAATCGCAGGATTTGCTGTGATCAATGAAGATGAATCGCAAATTCGGAAATTGCTGAAATTGAGCTATATATATATTTTTTAATTATACAAAAAGCGTTACAAGAATATTGATGTCTTGATTTTGTCCAAAAGTAACGGTTATCAAAATTACGAAAATTGATAAAGCACACTTTCTTTAACCTCAATGTCAACTTGTTTTGACATCACATTGTTGTGATTGTTTTAGCTGTATAGATGTACTTTGAATGTTTTAAGTGTATTTTGAATGCTTTCAGACAATGCGATTAAGTCACAATAAAAAAAAAATGTGTGCAAAAATGACAAAAAGTTAACTTGAGTTATCTGACTAACTCCGACAGCCCTAATTTCAACACATTGTCATTGTTGAGTTGCATGGATTTACACGGCCTTGGACAATCATTACTCTCAGTACCTACTGTGCCATACAAAATCAATGAGATTACTTTCTTCTGCGTGTAATGGTATATTTGAATGTGTTTTCTTCCCAACCTCTGCATTGCTAATTATTGTTATTTTAATTTATCTAAGCAAGTCAGTTAAGAACAAATTCTTATTTACAATGACAGCCTACCGGGGAACAGTGGGTTAACTGCCTTGTTCACGGGCAGAATGACAGATTTTTACAATGTCAGCTCAGGGATTCGCTCTAACCACTATGCTACCTGCCACCCCCTGCCTAGGCATCTATTCTTTCTCAGCATATTCAAATGCCCTACTTCCTGTTCTCTTTTCTTCTTTTTTATGCATATTTTCACACTCCTTCCCCCGTGTCTTCTTCTACCCCCAACTCTCCCTATTCTTCCTGGATCACCCCCCCTGTTGGTGCACTGAAACCCCATTGAGCTTTATGAGCGGCTGAAGACAGAGTGGCTGATGGGGCCTGTCTCCTCCACCCAGGAAACTTGCCATTTGTTACCTGATATGAGATTAAATAAAAGAGGAAATAACAACATTAGTATCAAAACCTTCCCGCGGAGCAAAAACAGGTTGAATTAACGTTGTTTCCACGTAATTTCAACAAAAAAGAATCAATGTGATTTCGTTGAATCAATGTGGGAAACTGGATTGGATTTGCAAAAAAAGTAATCACTGTAAGGGAATTTAGTATTTTTTTCACCCAATGTTTAACCTAAATCCAATGTCATGGTGACTGTTTTTGTTGATTTCACATTGAATTCACATTAGTTCATAACTTAACCAAATGTATATAAAAAATGTACTAAACTAGTCTAAAGAAGGCCAGTTCTATTGCTTCAGATTTCAGTTTACAGTTTTCAGCTGTGCTAACATAATTGCAAAATGGTTTTCTAATGATCAATAAGCCTTTTAAAATTATAAACTTGGATTAGATAACACAACGTTTCATTGGATGATTGCTGATAATGGGCCTCTGTACGTCTATGTAGATATTCCATTAAAAATCATCAGTTTCCAGCTACAATAGCCATTTACAACATTAACAATGTCTACACTGTATTGGGCTCGTAAGTAAGAATTTCACGGAAAAGTCTACACCTGTTGTATTCGACGCAAGTGACCCATACATTTTATTTGAATTTACACATTGATTTTTAAAAGTAATCTGTGACTGTTTCAATTCCTTGAAGTCTGAGTACTCGAGATACAAGAACTCAAATGTATAAGCAAGAGATGTTGTGTGTTTAGCTGTGTAGATGTTGTTATTTAAGTTCCAAGGCCTATGTTTGTGTACTAGTGCCTATCACTGCCGGGAATTAAGGGGGCATTCACCTAGGACCTCGGCCAAACCACCTACACATTATGTAGTACAGAAAAGAAAGATAAAGTAGTGCCCAAAAAGGTGCTGTCTAGAATCTTGAAGGGTTCTTCAGCTGTCTCCATAGGAGAACCCTATAAAGACCCCTTTTTAGTTGCAGGTAGAACCCCTTTTGTACAGAGGGTTCTACATGGAACCCAAAAGGGTTCTGCCTGGAAATAAAAATGGTTCTACCCACAACCAAAAATGGTTCTCCTATGGGGACAGCTGAAGAACCCTTTTGGGAACCCCTTTTCCTAAGAATGTAGATGCCATCTATCCATTTTGGAAAGAATTCTGCAAACTTTGCCACAGATTTTACACAACTGTGACAAGGACCATCAGTCAATTACCTTCGGATTTGGCGGCCACTACATCAGGGATCTGCTGAAAATACCAGTGGAGGGATAGTGGAGGGTTAACATGAACAGAAACATATATTTATTTATTTTTTATTTTTACAGTAAACAAATAAACATCTACACACAAACTGAACCAGTCATGCCAACTGGGTGTGAGGCTTTCATTCCATCAGAGTGATCTAGATTTCAAGATCTTTATCTATTTCTCATAGCAGAGGACTGCAAAGCCAAGAATTGAATTACTGTGTAGATTGGACTACTATGTAGAAATATCATGTTCAAGTTCATGGAGGTCATGTTCAAAGACAGTGACAATAAGCATAATATTTCACTCAATTTGATTTGCTGTCTTGCACAAGCCCTAGAAACAATTAGTTCCGTGATTTGTCTTCTGCAGTTTTAGGAGGATCCCACAGTAGAAATGGCTGGTGGGTGTTTTTTTTGCAGAGGAACTGGGTGATGATGCAGTGATGGTGAGACACAGGAGTATCTTTCAGATTTGTATTAGGAGCAAAGCCAATGAACAAAGTCAATGCTCAGTGGCGAAAGCAGAGGATTTCTCTGACTGATTTGCTGCCACCCTATGGTAGATGCGTGTGTGGATTTATGGGCCTAACAAACTGCTTACACTGTAGCAATACCCTGCTTAAAAAACAGCATAGACCAGCATTCATTTCAATCTGGTCCATGCTGGTCAGTGCTGTTCTGATGCTGGTCAAGTTGGTCGGACCAGCATGGTCTAGCTGGTCAAGCTGGTCTTAGCTGGGCAAGCATATGCTGGTCTATGCTGTTTGTTTTTTACAGCAGGTATTGTGACAATGTTTTTGAAATCAGATAGATACTTTTAAACTATATTATTGTTAGGCTTGAGCCTACTGAAAAGGAAGCCTCAATTAATGGATTCAGAAAAGACAAATCAATCTATAGTGTCGCAATGCAGGATATAATTACAGTAAAAAAGCCATAATTTTGGTGAATAATTAATGGAGGCTAAAACCGAACTGAGTACCTTTTGGTTGTTGTCAATAACATCACTTTGCCCATAACAAAGCCTGCTTTACATTCGTCAAGGAACCAGTTCATTGAGAAGACGTTTTATGACAACTGTTTGACACCTCCTCATACTGGAAGGCTCCTAATGTTGTGTCACTGTTGTTGATGTCAAGTGGAAGTGGCTCTGCAATACTTCATTAATTGCATGCAAATTGAAGTCTTCAATTTGAACTAATTTGACCTGTGTTTAAGGGAGAAACACTACCTCACTCTCCAACCAAGGTGCATGAATTGAGGAGCAAATTGAAGTGAAGCAGAACTAACTCTTGGAAGACAGTGGAAGTGGATAAAGGTAGGGCTTTACAGAAAGAGATAATACATTTTAGAGTTGCCTCCTATGGGCTCAGGGACCAATCACAGAGGGGGGAAACAAAAACGAATGTGATTGGTTAAATTACAGAAACCCGGACAATACTTTTTGACAGACTGACCGTGGTTACATGTATTTTGCTAAGTTTATTCATGTAATTGCATTGACGTTTCCAATGAGGATGTGGACATATGAAAGCACTATCATATTGAACTATATGATTACCTGCTAACGGGATTATACTGTACTAGCTGTAAATTACAGTACTGTAAATCATTTGTTGGGCGGTGATTAGGTCCAATGAGAGGTGTCCTCTGCATCACTTCTGTCCAATCTACCGCGATATGTCTGAGTGGTAGGTGGGTGCGACATGGTTGCTAGGGGTGTTGGAACCGGAAACGGACAAAAGCGTCCCTGGACGCTCCATCAGCGGGTTCTGTTTTGATATGTTGTTGTTTTGCTAGCAGACCCAGTGAAACCATTCTACTCATTTGTACGGGAAAATGTCGATAATAATCGCGCTTGACTGATCTTTCCCTTACTGGGATAGGAGAGTAACTTGTAGTTAGGTAGGTAAATCGTACGTTTTTTTTGTACAAATTGAAGTTTCTAGCTAATGTGCCAATGTTAGCGAATTAGCTAGCTGCTGTAACGTTTTCCTCTGCGATGTGGCGCCACCCGCATTGGTCTGTCACTGGAAACCTACGGTTAACGTTACTGTAGCTACCTATGAAACCATGTCAACAACATTATGGGAGTTATTATTCTAATTTAATGGCCAACTAATGTAGCTAACTCGTTAACTAACGTAGCTAAAGCCGCTAAACCTTTTCAAAAACGAACTAGTTAACTAACGTTAGTTAACTAGTTCGTTTTTGAAAATGTTTCCTCTTTTAACCGTGGTTGAGGATTGATCATTGGCTAGCTAGCTAGCTAAGTGGATAGTTTGCATGACCTAATAGTAATTTGTTTTGTAGTGATGCATGCGCTACTGAAAATACAATAGAACATAGATACAATTTACAAATGGCATCTACGACATGACTATTTTCCCCTCTAAGTAACCATGACAGCAGCTGCTGCTCTGCAGATTGGAGACCAGCTGATCCTGGAAGAGGACTACGATGAGAACTATATCCCCTCTGAACAAGGTAGAGCAGAAGGATACAGAAGTGGCAGTATGGCTCCCTTTCTAGTTGACAGATCAGTAGACTGACTGTAAGCTACATTGCTGAAACAACTACACGAGCATGGTGCAAAGTGTTGTGGTGGGCATCAAACATATAGGCACATCTCAAAACCAGGCAATGCTCTGCTTTACATAGATAAGCCACATATGACACATTCACTAACTTATTTTGGTTGTGTGAGAAGTCATGTAATGTTATCTGGAGATTTTCCTCACTGCTTCTTCCCCTCCCCTGTCAGAGATCCACGAGTACGCCCGAGAGATTGGCATTGATCCCAATCGGGAGCCCGAGCTCCTATGGCTGGCCAGAGAGGGCATTGTTGCCCCACTGCCTCCCGAATGGAAACCCTGGTAAGCAGGCAGGCAGGCATCTGCCACTGTACCAGAGATGGAGTCTGAACCTGGTGGCGTCGGTCAGAAACATCCAATCAAGTGAATTTGAAACCCGAACACAAATATTCTCACCTGTGTATGGATGGTCAAAATATTTGTAGATGGGGGATACTTTTTGTTCTACCCCCAACATTGACTTCCATAAATGCATGTTGTTTAAATTGCAATAAAACAGTACTTTACATTTCATTTTTAACAGTACTTTTTTGATAGTGATTCATTAACCACAAATTACTACTGACTGGTCACAATGTCACCCTTCTCTTGCATGGATCAGTTTTGTCTCGGTCGATCTTTTTTTTTACTGTGATCTGAGTTTGAAGACGCCTGACATTGACTCCATCTCTGGCCCCAAGTAGTATGTCAACACTGGTAGACTTCCCAGTATTCCCAGACACCATATGTCCACTGGTCTCTTCTCCCTTCTCTGAGTTCTGAGGTGCTGAAGTGACTCTTCCCCCCCCCTCTCGCAGTCAAGACGTGACGGGGGACGTGTACTACTTCAACTTCTCCTCGGGCCAGTCCACCTGGGACCACCCGTGTGACGAGCAATACCGCAGCCTGGTAAATCAGGAGCGAGAACGAGCCGGCACCCAGCCTCATGGGCCCCCCATCACCGCCGCTAAAAAGGAGAAGAAAAAGAAAAAAGACAAGAAGGAGAAAAAGAAGAAGGCAAAAGACCAAGAGCTCCTGAAGCCACCAGGAGTGAGTGGGCGTTTGTTATGTTCTGAAATACACCAAGCGCATGAAGTGACTCACAGATGTCTCGGAACACTGCAGTGCTGTTGTGTGTAGATGTATTGGTCTGGAAATAGCTTCAACTCTAAATAATGTCAAAGAAGCACGGCTATTCCACTTAGTCACTGAGGCGTAGCAGAAAATAGAGAGGAAACAAAGTACAAAGATGAGGCGTTTAGAGTGGCTTGGCTGAACCAATACATTATCATTTTGTATTGTCTTGGTCATCAACACAACAGTCACATACTTATGCTTGGTTGCTTCATGCCCCCAGTTGCTAAGTGATACAGTTATACCGATATAGTGATTATGGTAGTGATTATAGAGTTATAAGTCATTGTCCTAAGTCATTCTTCATTTCCTATGTGTATCCTTTCTTAGCAGTCTGTAAACAAAGGGGAAAGGTCTGTATTGAAGGAGAGCCTGACAGAAACACCCCTGAGAACAGTGAAAGGTTCCCTGGTAGGGGGTTCAAACTGACATGGGGGGGTTAGCACCATACAATGAGGAATGAGACAGGGCAGTGATGTTTG
This sequence comes from Oncorhynchus keta, assembly GCF_023373465.1. Taxonomy (NCBI): domain Eukaryota; kingdom Metazoa; phylum Chordata; class Actinopteri; order Salmoniformes; family Salmonidae; genus Oncorhynchus; species Oncorhynchus keta. Next base: position 38,201,475 of record NC_068421.1, read on the forward strand.
GCCTAGGGCCCACTGATGAAACACAGAGTCAAGCTGATGCAGTTAGTCATGGTAGTATCGAGGGGGGAGCAGAGGGCTTTGTCACTGAGAAGGTGGTGGAATGGAGGGAGGCAGCAGAAGCGGGCAGGGAGAGCAGTAGTGATTTCAGCGACAAGGTGGTCTGTTTAGAAGTGGAGGTAGAGGAAGGAAAGGCTATTGAACCCCAAATGCCTTCACATGGTCATTCTACACCTTGGCAGTGATGACGGAAACATATGAGGGAAGAGAAGGCCAAGCAGAAGGGAAAGATCATCCTAGGAGTTCACTTACTTGATGCTAGGGACTGTGAGCAGGGTCTCGTCCCCTGCCTGGCCCCTCTCTGACCTCTTTCCTGGCCCCATGTCCCCCTACCTACCTCTCAGCCGAGAGACGGGATGGGAGAGAGCATGGCTTGAACCAGCAGGGCAGTGAAGGGATTCTGCAGGTACGACCACAGATTACAGACAGGAAATGGTAAGACAGCCTCAGAGCATAAAGGAACTGTTGTAATTATAGGAGAAGGATTGGTAGAAGCAGGTGAACGATAGGAGCAGTATACCAAATTTGATTGAGTTTCGATAAGATCCTTGAATATCATGATGGTTACGATTAACCTGAACCCTCTCTACACAACATATTTGTTCACGTGTGTCTCTCTGTCTCTCAGCCATTAAGCTTGACCCTCGGGCCACTGCAGGCCCCGTTGGGGAGCCTGGGGAGCCTTGCTCCTCTACGGGGTCTTGATGGCCCGGCCTTGAGGGGGTCCCTGAGCAGCTCTGGAGGGCTGGAGCCCCTGAAGACTCCCCTTGGGGTAAGAGTGTTCACCTTGATGATAAAGGATGATAGTTCATTACCTTATGTACTGTATTACCCTTATTCTTATGGTGTGCTGTTGAAAGTCTCTAACCTTTTATCTCTCGCTCTCTGTCTCTCCTCCTTCCTTCCCTCCCCTAAGGGTCCTCTCTCAAGCCTCGGGTCCAGTCTGCTGGGAGGGCGACAGGAGGAGCGTGTGGCTTTCTCTCCGCCTGGGTTCGAGGATGACGAGGATAACATCTCAGAGGATGAGCAGCCGGTATGACTTTCAACTGGCAAAGTGCATACCTATCCTTTCTGGGCACCGTGAAACAGAATATTTGGAGAATAGAAGTGTGTAATTTGTGGAGCATAAGTTAGATGTATGACAGTGATGCTGTTTGCAGAGTCGTCGTGGCTCGGCCAGACTGTTACAGAACCTGCACCTGGACTTGGATGCGTTGGGAGGAGGGCTGCAGTATGAGGTACACTACCGTTTTCACAATGCACAACAACACCATGTCTATTTTATGGCATAGCTAGCCCCTTTAGGACTTTTCACCTACTTTCAACTCTGTCAGTGTATGATACCAGTGCAGATAAGCACAGTCCCATGTCATTATTACATTAGAAAACCTCTCTGTATAATGGATTTAGGCTCAGTCGTGTGTGTTGTGTGGCTAACAGGACAGCGAGGCCAGTGGAGTGGCCCCACCAGAGGGGAAGACAGAAGCAGAGCTACGAGACTTGGCCCTGTCTGGAGAGCACAGCCCTGAGTCCCCCTCTCAGCAGGTAACTCACACTACTGATATGGCTAAATCTATTACTTCTCTCACTGTCTCTTTTCCCTCTTTTCATCCCACTGTCGATCCTGTGGTGTATGTTAGTTTTAGGACTTTCTAGTAGTTTAGACCATACAGTGCATTCGGAAAGTGTTCAGACCCCTTGACTTTTTCCACATTTTGTTACGTTACAACCTTCTTTAAACATGTATGAAACATTTTCTTCCCTCATCAATCTATTATACACAATGACAAAGTTAAAACATTTTTTATTTTTAAAATTTTATTTTTAAATTCTTTGCAAATGTATACATTTTATATAACACAAATACCTTATTTACATAAGTATTCAGACCCTTTGCTATGAGACTCAAAATTGAGCTCAGGTGCACCCTGTTTCCATTGATCATCCTTGAGATGTTTCTACAAATTGATTGGAGTCCACCTGTGGTAAATTCAATTGATTGGGCATGATTTGGAAAGGCACATACCTGTCTGTATAAGATTTCAATTTTTTTAAATATAAATTTGCTAACATTTCTAAAAACCTGATTTTGCTTTGTCATTATGGGGTATTGTGTGTAGATTGATGAGATAAAAAAACGATTTAATTCAATTTTAGAATATCAAAATGTGGAAAAGGACAAGGGGTCTGAATACTTTCAGAATGCACTGTATACTTAGATATATTGAACAAACCCATGACTATGTTATCAGGTCTATCTGAAGAGAGATCACAAGATGCAGACCTAGATAGAACTGCTCTTGTTTACTAGATTGCCTTTAACCAAAACCAACACTTTGAGGGATGGAAAGCTATCATTGGGAAAATGTGTAGGCCTATTTATTCATTCAGACATAACATCTTTGTCATTTATCAACTCTCATAAGTGTGTGTGTGTGACTTTAAACATGTGTTTCGGGTTCTTGTGTGTCTATCTCTTCCTGGTCGTGTAGCTGCTGTGTCAGTGGGAGCTGTGCTATGGTCACGGCTGCCACTGTTTCTTTCTGTTGGTCCTCTTGTCCTCATACTGTCACTGTTATTGCTTTGCCATCTGAGTCTTTCATTTGATCACCCTTTATGTTGGTCTTATAGGTCTTTCTGTGTGTGTGTTTCTGTGTGTGTCACACTTCTCTGTGTTGTTTGTTGTTGACGTGACTGTTCTCTTTCGATGAGCTCTACCTACGGAATGCGTGAGTGGTTTGCATGCTGCTCGGGTCCCTGTGTCTTCTCCTTGTCACATTATCCCCAACCCCTCCCCCTCCTTTCTTTATTTTTGTGTTTGTGTCTATGCATGTCTTCCCTCTCTTTCTCTCTGGTGGCCACCATCATCCCCTTCCACCCAAGGACTCCCTTCGTGGACGCCACCTCCTCTCCACCCCACCACGCGGAGGCAGCAGGGACTGCAGTAGTGCTGCTGGGGTCTGCCCCCTACCCCAGACCCCCAGCCTGCTAAAACTAGAGACAGTGGAGAGGAGGAAGAAGATTATGAGGATGGGTGGGGAGAGGACAGAGAGAGTGTGGCTGAGGAGGGAGGAGATGAAGAGGAGAACCAGAGAGAAGTAGGGCAAGCGAGTGAGAAGAAGAGAGGAGAGGAGGGGGAGGGCAAGGACGTTGAGGCCGAGGTCTGTGAGGAGGTAGAGTGTGAAGGAAAGTTGGAGGAGGGAGAGGAGGAAAGTGATGAGGTCATAAAGAGGTGTGTAAAAAGTGAGGATGGGGAGGAAGAGGAGACTGGTGACGTAGTTGAGGAAAATGTCAATACAAATGAGGGAGAAGGAGGAAGTGATGAAATGATGGAGAGATATCTTGGAGAGCAAGGAGAGAGTGATGAGGTAGTAGAGTGGTGTGTTACAAATGAAAAACTAGAGGTGGGTCATGACAAACAGGTGGAGGACTGCAATGAGCTAGTTGAGAGCCGTGTTAAAAGTGAAGAGAAACCAAAAGCAGAAGAGAGTGATGAGAGAGACACTAAAAGTGAGGAAGCAGGAGAGGAAAAAGAGGGGGAACAGGAGGAAGAGAGTGATCAGGTAGTAGAGAGATATATGAAAGAGGTGGAGGGAGGAGATTTAGAGGAAAGTGAGATAGTGGGCGAGAGATATTTCAAAAGGAAGCATGTGGAAAAGAAGGAAGAGACTGTTAGAGACAGTGTAGAGGAGGAAGATGAGGCAAAGGGAGATGAGGATAGTGAGGAAGTGGTTGAGAGGTGGTTGAAAGAGGAGGCTGAGGAGGGCGAGAGGGAGGTGGTGGAGAGGTGTGAGGAAGAGATGGAAGATGAGGGTAAAGAGGAGACTGGGGAGGGTGAGAGTGAGGTGGTGGAGAGGTGTGTGAAAAGTGAGGAAGAGGTAGAAGATGAGGGTAAAGAGGAGACTGGGGAGGGTGAGAGTGAGGTGGTGGAGAGGTGTGTGAAAAGTGAGGAAGAGGTAGAAGATGAGGGTAAAGAGGAGGCTGGGGAGGGTGAGAGTGAGGTGGTGGAGAGGTGTGTGAAAAGTGAGGAAGAGGTAGAAGATGAGGGTAAAGAGGAGGCTGGGGAGGGTGAGAGTGAGGTGGTGGAGAGGTGTGTGAAAAGTGAGGAAGAGGTAGAAGATGAGGGTAAAGAGGAGGCTGGGGAGGGTGAGAGTGAGGTGGTGGAGAGGTGTGTGAAAAGTGTTGAAGAGGAAGGTAAAGAGGAGGGAGAGAGTGAAGTGTTGGAGAGGTCTGTGAAAAGTGAGGAAGTGGAAGTGGAGGTCGGCGAAGAGGAGGCTGATGAGTGAAGTGGTGGAGAGATGTGAGGAAGGGGAGGAGGGTAAAGATGAACCTGAGGAGCTGGAGAGTGAGGTGGTGAGGGAGAGGTGTGTAAAAAGTGAGGAAGGGGAGGAAAATGACAAAGTCTTCGCGAGATGCTCGCTGAGTGAAAAACAGGCTAGGGAAGGAGAGGAGAGCAGGGAGGTGGAGGAAGGCTTCAAAAGCGAACGAAAAGAAATGGAAGGAGACAGACTTGAAGAAGACAGTGATGAGGTGGTGGAAAACTGCATTCAGACCATGCAAGCCTCACCGAAACCCAAAACATCCGCAAGCTCAGAGGAAGTAATCGAGAGACTCGAACAACAAACGGTCCAAGCTAAGTCCCTGGGGAAGAAGAAGAAGTTAGCAGACCTTAAACAAAGTGACAACATGGAGGTGTATGTGGGGAAGAAGAAGAATGTGCCCAAACAAAGCCCTCTACCAGCAGAGGTAGGGGTTTGGTGTGCTTTGACCATGTCGTGGCCCCTGCCCTGTGTGCTCCCCCTCTGCATGCACCTCCGCCCCTCTCTCAGCCAAAGGAGACACCATTCCACTCCCTGAGGGGCTGTGTTGGCTCAAGTCCCAACCCTGGTGAATCCAGCCCCCCATGATCTCCCTCTCACATCACATTGGTGTCTTTGGTAATATGTGTATATGCAGTCAGCTCTGAGGACTGGATTGGAACATTCTGGTCCCCTTGTTGCCAGTTTTGCCTCAATCCCTCCTCTAGAGCTGAGCACTGCAGCCCCATCCTATCAACCAGCCCCCTAGGCGGCCCCATACTCTCAGACAGCCCCATCCTCTCAGGCAGCTCCCTAGGCGGCCCCATCCTTTCAGACAGCCACATCCTCTCAGGCAGCTCCCTAGGCAGCCCCATCCTCTCAGACAGCCCCATCCTCTCAGGCAGCTCCCTAGGCGGCCCCATCCTCTCAGACAGCCCCATCCTTTCAGGCAGCAAGGTAGCCCCATCTGCTTAGACAGCCCCCTAGGCAGCCCCATCCTCTCAGCCAGCCCCCTAGGCAGCCCCATCTTCTCAGCCAGCTCCCTACGCAGCCCCATTCTCTCAGCCAGCCCCCAAGGCAGCCCCATCCTCTCAGCCAGCCCCCAAGGCAGCCCCATCCTCTCAGCCAGCCCCCAAGGCAGCCCCATCCTCTTATACAGCCCCCAAGGCAGCCGGTCCTCTCAGTCCAAACTTTCAGTGCTGTAGCCTGTGTTTCTCTGTCTCTACTGTCTGCTTGACCAGCCCTGTGCCTGTGTGGTAGAGTCTCACTATTTGCCTCTTGTCTGCCCAAGCTTTGCTGATCAAGCCATGGGATGGCTGCTCTGTGCTGTTGACTAGTCTATTGTCCCTTTTCTGCTGTACTTGCTTTGCCCTACTACGAGAGCCTTCATAATTGCTGTGTGCCGCTGAGAATGGCAGTATTCATCCACGTTTTCTATCTGTGTCGTGAGTGCGTGTGTCTGTGTCTGTGTGTGTGTACGGTGTTTGAGGTGACACGGTCGCACTATGCTTCACGTCAGTGACTGAGTGTGTTTACATCAGCAGTCGGAGGCCAGCGAGCACATGGAGGTGGCATCCTCCTCCACCGAGGACCTCAAGGTACTTTGTTATGGATTGAGATCATGTCCCAGTAGATAGGCCTGTAGAATAGAGGCTTTATAATGTAACATTTAAGCAGATAATATCAAGGGGTGTGTTGAGTAAAGGCAAACAGTGTTGTGTTCCACTTTCCCTTTAGTCTGGTTTTGGCTCCAGGTTGTCAGAGAAAGTCCTGGACCTGAAGGATCTCTCCCCTGCTGTTAGTCCACTCCTGCAGGTACCACACTCTCTCCATCTCTTCCTCACCTTTCTTTTTCTCCCTCGCTCGCCCCTCTTCACCTCCTTCCTCCAAAGCTACACTCTCTCTCCTCAGTCACAGTGGTTCCTCTGGCTGTAGAGTCTGTAGGCACTGTTTGTACCGTTGTTTTATTTTGAGAGTGAACACGCACATCATGCCATGTAGAGTTATGTTAGCCTTTGCTATTCACCTAAAAAAAAGTCTGTATTTTCCCCAGGACAAAGTGGGGATAGTGAAAGTCAGTGCGGAGGAGGAGAAGGAACGGAGGAAGAGGGCAGAAGCTGCAGAGAGGTTGGCAGACAAGCCTTTCTGATAAATGCCCATATTTCAGTGAAATGTCCTCTCTGAACCCAAACACACGTTGTGATACAAGCATATTGTCAGTGTCATTGTAGTCTGTTTCTCACAAAGATCTGCAAGTCTAGAGCTGAGCCAAATCATTTATCTGACTCCTCTTACTCTTCCTCTCTTTCCCCTCCTTCCCTCTTCTCTCTCTCTCTCTCTCTCTCTCGCTCTCTCTCTCCTCTCTCTCCCCTTTTTTTCTTTCTCTCTCTTTCCCCTCCTTCCCTCTTCCTCTCTCTCCTTTCGCTCTTCCTCTCTCGCTTCCTCCCTCCCTCGCTCTCTCTCTCTCACCCTCTCTCTCCCCTCTTTCCCTTTTCTCCACTCTCTCTCTTCCCTCCTTCCCTTCTCCCAAACTCTGCAGGCGTCTCCATGGTGCAGGCAGGGAGGATCCAGTGATGGAGGACAGGCCCCCCAGCCAGCCCAGTGAATCCCAGCAGACCACAGGGTCCTCCCACTGTGAGCCGGAACCCCGGCCGCGGGCCGAGGGGGTCAGCACCAGCGCCAGCCTAGGGGTGCCGGGGGTCCAGCGGCCTGACACCTCCAGAGGCCGCCTGGTTAGGAGCCCCAACGCCCACTACAAAGAGGAAGCCCCCAGACAGGGGGAGGACAGCAGATGGGCCCAGGAGGAGGAGAGGGAGAGGAGGGAGACTGAGAGGAAGGAGCGTGCGCTGCGGGAGAGGCAGGAGAAGGGGCGCCTCCTTCAGGAGGAGCTGAGCCGGGAGGAGGAGGAGGAGGAACGGAGGCTGAAGGAGGAGAGCAAGGAGAGGGTCAGGTAGGCATTCAGGCAGCAGGCCACAGAGTGGTCAACCTCCCTCTCCACGTATGTCCACTGTTATAGTAGTATTTGTGAGCTGTGATGTGTGAGTATGTGACTCAGTGTTGATGCTTACGGCTGTGTGACAGTGCTGGTTATCTCACGCGCTGCTGTGTGTGTGTTCTGGTCCTGACTGGTCTTCCAGGAGCCTGAGGGAGAGGCTCCAGAGTAAGGGGAGGGAAGAGGAGAGCAGGCTGAGTGTGGAGTCTGAAAGCAGGCTACTGGAGCTGAGGGAGATGGCCCGGAGGGAGAGGGAGAACCAGCAACGCAACATCAGGTGACTCAACTCTCTCTACTATTCATCCATCTGCTTAAACACACACACACACACATTCATATGACAGCAATCTCCCTGGAGTGCTCCACTGACCGTTAGATCACATGCTCAGTGACCCCAGCCGTATTAATATGACACTGCTTCACATAACTATTCTGTGCTTAGGCGATACTGTTCTTTCTACACATACAGTAGGTATAGAAATACCGCTCGGTCACTGCAAAAAAAAACAAGACAAAAAAAGATTTGCGCTAAAAATGATTGTGTGTGTGTATGTGTGCTTGCTACGTTTGTGTGTGTTGTTGTTTTCATCAGGGAGGAGGGCGAGGCGATGCTGAGAGAGCTGCGTGCCACCCTGGAGGCGGAGCGAGAGAGGATAGAGTCCCAGAGGAGGCGGGACCTGGAGCGACTGAGGGAGGAGTCAGAGGAGAAGCTACATGCGGAGAAGCGGAGACTGCTTGGGGAGCGGGAGGAGCAACTCAGCTCCCTCAAACAGGAGGTGGGGGGGTAGGAGAGGAGCTGAGAGAGTGGGAGGGGGGAGATATAGGAGAGGGGCCTTCCAATACACACGTGCACTCAAAATAACTGAAATTGTTTGGGTTGTTGTGAGGGAAATACATGCAGTGAGTCTAGGATAGGGTGTTGTCACACAGGTGATGGTTGAAGACAGTGTGTTGCTGTGTTCCTTAGGGGAGAAGCAGTGCCAGTGAGAGGTGGAGGGAGTTGAAGAGCCCTCGTAGCCCAGAGCAGCATCTAGCAGAGTACCAAAGAGAGGTGATAGAACACACACACACACACACACACACACACACACACACACACACACACACACACACACACACACACACACACACACACACACACTACTTCCCACCTTTGATACACAAAACCATAGCCCTCATCTCCCTGACTGCAGATACATATATTACCAGTATGTCAGTCTCAACCCTCTAGAGCATTGTGACATTATGAATCCCTCCCACTGACTGTGACTTGGTCCAGTTGGGAGACGTGCTCCAGGAAGTGAGGGAGGAAGTGCAGCGTGACCATGCCAGGAAGCTGGGGCAGCTCAAAGACGACCACCACCGAGAACTAAGCTCTATCAGAGAGAGTCATCTGGACCAGGTGAGAGACAGTTCAAAGGTCACCGCTTCTAGTAACCTACCTGCTGCTACTGTCATTGTTGCTTTGGCTGTTGCCTCTGCACTGTTGTCCCTACATGTAATGCTGCGGTTAAATATCGTGGAAATGATCTATTTGTGTGTCTCTCTGTGTGTGCTTCTGTCCTCCAGGAGGCTGTCCAAAAGGAACAGTTGCTGTGTGTCCTGCAGGAGGAGAGGGATCGCCTGCTGGCCGCACACAGCGCCCAGCTGGAAAGACTCCGTACACAGCTAGACTCCCAGCTCTGCAAGACCCGCCAGACACACACACACAAGGTGAGGACAGAGAGAGAGACACACACACACACACACACACACACACACACACACACACACACACACACACACACACACACACACACACACACACACACACACACACACACACACACACACACACACACACACACACACACACACACACACACACACACACGTATCATCTCTAAACACCTGTCATCCCTCAGGAGGCAGAGATTCAGGAGCTGGGGGACAGGATGGAGCTGAGGGCCAGGGAACTGAAGAGCCAGGAGACAACACTGAAGACCCAGGTAATCAGTCACTGTTGCGCTGATATGTGTCTGCGTGAATATCTGGAACGCTTAGGGATGGCCTCGGCTTCGGAAAGGAATGAACTGTATGTGTGTGGTTGGCCGCTGTTGATTAAAGGACATATCCGCTTGCCAATGTTCAGGCAGCGAATTTGAAGAAGAGGAGGCAGCAGCTTGGGGATGAAGAGGATGAGATCGACAGAGGAATCGAGGTGAGGATTCACCACCACCACCACCACCTCAGTCTTCATCGTGCTGTAGACGTTAAGCCTGTGATGTTTTCAGGCTCTGCCTGGAGTCATGCAGGAGAGAGATGGACTGAGAGAGGATCTGGAGCGGGTGGAAGGAGAGAGGGACAGGGCGAGGCAGGAGGCGGAGAGGGGGCGGGAGGAGAGGACCAACGCGAGAGAGGAGTTGGAGAGAATGAGGGCGGAGAGGGACAAAGCGAGAGAGGAGAGCAGGAGGATGAAGGAGGAGCGGGACCGGCTGGAGAGCAAGGTGGAGCTGCTGCAGGAGCGCTGTGATCGGCTGGGCCGCAGAGTCAGGTACACACACACACCAGTTGAGGCTACTGGTGGGAGGAGTACGGCTCATAATAATGGCCGGAATCGAGTGAATGCAATGGTATCAAACACACGGTTTTCAGACATTATTATTATCCCCTCAGCAGCCTCCACTGAAACGCACACACACACCTGGCCCGTTAGTTGGGGTCAACCTCCGTTCACACTGTTTCATTGTCACCTTGCAGCTGACCCACTAAGTCTTCCAGACTTAGTGGGAGACTTCAATTCTAGCTTGCCAGACTATTGAGCTCTTTCTCGCGCGGTACTTTCTCAGGGACAAACACATGATTCTATTGCAGTGATCTGGAGCAGAGTGAGATCAAGAGGCCTTTTACTAGACTGGACAGAACAGAGGAGGAGAGGAAGAAGGAGAAGGATTGTGAGGCAGCGCCCTCTGCTGGACGGGAGAAAGTGCTGCATGTGGAACACCTGAAAGAACCTCTCTCCCCCATCTCCAGAGACAGCGAGAGCAGCTTGGATGAGTATGTGTGTTTGAGAGAGAGCATGCATGCATGTTGCACCTTTCTATCCTGACTAACTTCTATATATGTGTGTGTGTGTGTGTGTGAGGGGGGGGGGAGCATGCATGCATGTTGCACCTTTCTATCCTGCATGCATGTTGCACCTTTCTATCCTGACTTCTATATGTGTGTGTGTGTATGTGTTTGTGACTAACTTCTATATGTATGTGTGTGTGTGTGTATGTGTTTGTGTATGTGTGTGTGTGTGTGTGCACCTTTCTATCCTGGGGAGGGGGGGGGAGCATGCATGCATGTTGCACCTTTCTATCCTGACTAACTTCTATATGTGTGTGTGGGGGGGGGAACATGCATGCATATTGCACCTTTCTATCCTGATATTTGTATGTGTGTGTTTGTGTTTCTCTCTTCCTGTCCTTCTCCCAGCTTGCATCAGTACATCTCCTCTGAGGGCCTGTCCCTGCAGAAGGCCCGGCGTTTCCTGGAGAGGGAGAGTGGTCGTCTGAGTGAGAGACAGGCAGCGCTGCAGGCAGCGCAGGCCCAGTCCAGCTCCTCTCAGTACCCTAACACCACCAGCCACGCCCAGGCCACACAGGAGATGTACAGGAACCTGCAGCAGGTACGTGTAAGTGTGACTCCCTTCCTTATCCCTTATGGACTCCTACACCCTGCCCTATGTTGGAACATTCATGAAGTGAGTGAGTATGCTTGACCTCCGTGTGTAACGGTCCCTGGGTCGTCTCTCGCTCTCTTTCCCTCCCTCTCTCTGTCGCTCTTTCGTTTTCGCTTCTCTTCCTCAGGAGGCCAGTGACGTGGAGGAGTTGAGGGTGACTGTGCAGAGGGGGAACTCGCTGCTACGCAGGAAGGAGGAGAGACTGCAACAGCTAGAGAGCTCCGTAGCTGAAGAGGTGCCTTAGTAGTACACCATAACACGTTTATATACCACATATCCTGCCCCCTGTATACCACCTGTATTACATACCATGCCCATAACGTTATACATACTTCAATAAATTGCTAATAAACAACACACTATACAATGAGGGGACAAAACATTAAGAACACCTGCTCTTTCCATGACACAGACTGGTCAGGTGAGTCCAGGTGAAAGCTATGATCCCTTGTTGATGTCACCTGTTAAGTCCACTTCAATCAGTGTAGATGAAGGGGAGGAGACAGGTTAAATAAGGATTTCTAAGCCTTGAGACAATTGAGACATGGATCGTGTATGTGGGCCATTCAGAGGGTGACTGGGCAAGACTAAAGATTTAAGGTGAATGGGGTATGGTGGTAGGTGCCAGGCGTGCCAGTTTGTGTGTCAAGAATCAGGCGGTCTAAGGCACTGCATCTCAGTACAAGAGGCGTCACTACAGTCTCTGGTTCGAATCCAGGCTGTATCACATCTGGCTGTGATTGGGAGTCCCATTGGCCCAGCGTCGTCCGTCATTGTAGAAAATAATTTGTTCTTAACTGACTTGCCGAGTTAAATAAAGGTTGAATAAAAAGAACTGTAACGCTGCTGGGCTTTTCATGCTCAAGCTTTTCTTTGTGTATCAAGAATAGTCCACCACCCAAAGGACATCCAGCCAACTTGACACAACTGTGGGAAGCATTGGAGTCAACATGGGCCAGCATCCCTGTGGAACTCTTTCGACACTTTGTGGAGTCCATGCCCCGACAAACTGAGGCTGTTTTCAAGTAAAAGAGGGGTGCGACTCAATATTAGGAAGGTGTTCCTAATGTTTTGTACACATACATATTTTGTATGCATTTTTCCATGGCGTTTTGGTCATTTAGCAGACAGTCCTATCCAGAGCAACTTACAGTCAGTGTGTTCAACTTAAGGTAGCTAGCTAAGCCAATCGTTGTAAGTAAAACGTTCCTCAATAAAGCAGTTATCAGCTAAATCATTGATGTTAAGAGTAGACAAGTGTTCGTGTTAGAAAGTACAGTTTTTTATTTTTCTCTCTTGCTTTCCCTTGGCCAGGTCTCCCATCATCACTACTATGATGACCAGGGCAGACTGGCTGCTGATAGGAAGGTGACCTTTGATGTGACTGAATCGGATATGAGCAGCGTCAGCAACGGCCATGATGGCCCAGGTGAGAGAGACACACATACGGAATATCCATTCCTTACACCCTCATAACAGGCCTGTACTCCTCCCTGCCGTGTTTATTTATACTCTGTCTCTCCCCCTTCATCGTTTCTCCTTTTTCCCCTCTTCATCGTTTCTCCTTTTTCCCCCTTCATCGTTTCTGCTTTTTCCCCCTTCATCGTTTCTCCTTTTTTCCCCCTTCATCGTTTCTCCTTTTTTCCCTCTTCATCGTTTCTCCTTTTTCCCCTCTTCATCGTTTCTCCTTTTTCCCCTCTTCATCGTTTCTCCTTTTTCCCCTCTTCATCGTTTCTCCTTTTTTCCCCTCTTCATCGTTTCTCCTTTTTTCCCCTCTTCATCGTTTCTCCTTTTTTCCCCTCTTCATCGTTTCTCCTTTTTCCCCTCTTCATCGTTTTTCCTTTTTCCCCCTTCATCGTTTCTCCTTTTTTCCCCTCTTCATTGTTTCTCCTTTTTTCCCCTCTTCATCGTTTCTCTTTTTTCCCCTCTTCATCGTTTCTCCTTTTTCCCCTCTTCATCGTTTCTCCTTTTTTCCCCTCTTCATCGTTTCTCCTTTTTTCCCCTCTTCATCGTTTCTCCTTTTTCCCCACTTCATCGTTTCTCCTTTTTCCCCTCTTCATCGTTTCTCTTTTTCCCCTCTTCATTTTTCCTTTTTCCCCTCTTCATCGCGTTTCTCCTTTTTCCCCTCTTCATCGTTTCTCCTTTTTTCCCCTCTTCATCGTTTCTCCTTTTTTCCCCTTTCACCCTCTCCTTCCTTCCTCTCTTTCACCCTCTCCTTCCTTCCTCTCTTTCACCCTCTCCTTCCTTCCTCTCTTTCACCCTCTCCTTCCTTCCTCTCTTTCACCCTCTCCTTCCTTCCTCTCTATCTCTCCTCTCCAGGTGGGGAGCCCACAGTGCCAGCTAAGGTGCAGCACTTAGCCGAGTCACTCCAGCACATCTCTGGCCAGCTCAACACAGTCCTGGGGGCCCTGGGCTCCCTGACCCAACGCCAGACCCCTTACCAGCCTCTCCCCCTACCTCTGCCCCTCTCCCAGCCCCGAACCCCCACCTCAATGCCTCTTTCACAGCTCTCCATGCCTCTGTCTGGGCCCTCCTGGGCGTGGGCCCCTCACAGCACCTCCAACCCACTACGGGATTCTGAGGACCTGCTCCATAGCCGCTGGGCCAAGCTCTTCCCTGGTACATCACAACCAATATCATATATGTTATAATAAATGTGCGTTGTATTTAGTTCTGTGGACTGTAGAACTCCCCGTTCAGGGTTGTCTGTGTACTTTCAGGTCGGTGGAGTTGTTGGTAATTAACGAGAGTACACTTCTCTTTGTCCCTTCTATAGGGGCTCCTATTGAGTCCATAGCCACCAGTTCCTTGAGGACCAATGCACTTTATTCAGGGTACAGTCCTGCAAGGTAAATATGAAAATGATGGAAACGCCTCTTTAAAAAAGCAATCTAGACTGTCACTCATCCCTTTCACAGTAGTCTTATCTTGTTGAAGGAAGGTACTACAGAAATGTGTGTTTGTTAGTGAGCAGGCTCGTAGTCTGTCCTCCATGCAGCCTAAAGCAGTGGAGATGGATGGCCAGAGGCTTCAGGGCCTGATCGACGGCAACAAGAGATGGCTGGAGACACGCAGGAAAGACCCCAGTGTGTATCCTTCTAGAAATATGCTCACACACGCCACATAGCACAACTTATAATGGAGCTTGGTTCAATCTTGTACATTTCCTTAACAGGCTTTCATCAGACCTCTGTTCACGCGTTATCGGACCCCCCCAACTATGAGTGGACTGGTCCAGTTGAGCCTGGATGACAACAACCAGATTAAAGTGTACCATTACTAAAGGGGGAGGGAGAAGTTACATAAAGAGCAAGGATCAACACAAACAGATAAAGCTGTATTGTTACTGAAAAAGGGCAAAGGACAGGGTTGTGTTTTTAAAAAATGCACTTTTAATGCAGGGATCCCTCTAGCTCTGGTCCAGGGCGCTACTAGAGGAACCGCCCTCGACTATGTGTGGACCAAAGGAACGCCCTGGACCAGAGCTTGGATTCCCCTGCAACCAAATTACCATATCAGATTACTGTAAGAAACATTTTTTAAGACATCTGACCTCCAGTGTAATCCTCGTCCTCAGGTTTAACTGTGATTGTGTGACAGAAGAGAGGACACTAGGGCGGTTTCAGTGGTCTCTGTAATTTCATTCCATTGGTATGCAAGGTTGAATATCTTGGGAGTATGGCGACAGTAGCCCCGTAGTCAACAATTCAGTTCGTTTGCCTCAAGCTATTTAAATGTTTCAAAAACAGAATGCATAGTTGTTACATATTCAATAGGTGCTTCACTTTATTAGGAGAGATACCGTTGATATCTTACATTTATAAGCCTCATAACTGATGTGAGGTGATAAGTGACTAAAGATCATTGTCATGGTATCAGGTTGTAATTGTGCTGTATAAGAAGTTCAAGCCATACCATAATAACCGCTACAAGGGCAGGACAACTTGTAAAGCATTCAGTCTGTATGAAATTCTGGTAAGAGAGACCCTCTTCCAGTATGTTTACTGTGTAGATGTGTGGAATTTTTACAGTATTTTTATAAATATTTTAATAAATGTAAAGTGGTGTATATTCATAATGTCCATGTCAAGCTTTCATTCTTTTTCATGCAACAGCTTTTCAATATTTCATTTGTCTGCATTAAAGTAATCACCAGGGTTGTATTCATTGGGACACACAACGGAAAGTATTAACTTTTGCAACGAAAATTTGAATTTCTTGGCCAAGTTCAGGTAGTCTTTCCCTGATTGTCAATTCTCTTCCATTTGGTGCCTAATGAACACAACCCATGTTTGGATTTCCTTTTCATCCTGCTTGTCAGTAACTTAAAATACAAAACCTAGAGACAGATTATACTAATGAATACACCTTTATCATTGTGGACAAACTTTATTCAGTAACTGTTCCATCACATAATCCCAAGTTTTCTTATACTACAGTGCAAAATATATTTTCCTCACCAGCTAAGGACGTAGTTAGTAATTACAATACAATCAATGATCTCTCAGGGACAGATCCATCCGGCGTACAGTATCCGACTGAGCCATAGAAATAAATACAGACCACATGATTAGAACATTAAAGGCCACCGACAGACTGGACATGAGGTGTGTTCTCACTCCCACACAGGCACACAGACTATACATGTTTAAATGCATTGATGGAGTTGCAAGTCAGTAATGATGCAATATAAATTACATTCGTACTGTTAACATTATCCGCAATAAGAAAACACGATGACCACAGTAATATCAGATGGCAGGAAGGAGAAATGTCAGCATGTCTTGGTGAACCAGACTCATTGATTGGCACGCCACGTGTTCATACAGATTCCAACTTGGGGGAGGGCGCACCAACCTTCCAACTCTTTGATTGGCTGAGAGATGCCCAGCCCGCCTGCAGTCAGGGAGACAAAGCCATTGGGTGTGTCAGTTGCCACCGTGTCACTATTGGCCAGCGAGAAACGTTAAGGCGGAGCCAGAGAGTTGCTTTCTCAGAAGACGAAAATCTTGTCTCTCTGGACGTTGTTCAAGTCATCGTCCATGGTGAGGAGAACCTGGCAGAGAAAGCAGAGGAGTCAGTCACTATCTGGGTATGTTTGGGTCAGGAATGGGAGGTCTTCATCAATGCTCAGCAATAACCATGTCCATGGTGTGAAATCTGTGTTCCCCTCCATTTTATAATACAGTCGTGGCAAAAAGTTTTGAGAATGACACATTAATTATCACAAAGTCTGCTGCCTCAGTGTCTTTAGATGTTTTTGTCAGATGTTACTATGGAATACTGAAGTATAATTACAAGCATTTCATAAGTGTCAAAGGCTTTTATTGACAATTACATGAAGTTGGTGCAAAGAGTCTATATTTGCAGTGTTGACCCTTCTTTTTCAAGAATATGCTGTCAATCAACTTCTGGGCCACATCCTGACTGATGGCAGCCAATTCTTGCATAATCAATGCTTGGAGTTTGTCAGAATCTGTGGGTTTTTGTTTGTCCACCCACCTCTTGAGGATTGACCACAAGTTCTCAATGGGATTAAGGTCTGGGGAGTTTCCTAGCCATGGACCCAAAATATCAATGTTTTGTTCCCCGAGCCACTTAGTTATCATTTTGCCTTATGGCAAGGTGCTCCATCATGCTGGAAAAGGCATTGTTTGTCACCAAACTGTTCCTGGATGGTTGGGAGAAGTTGCTCTCGGAGGATGTGTTGGGTACCATTCTTTATTCATGGCCGTGTTCTTAGGCAAAATTGTGAGTGAGCCCACTCCCTTGGCTGAGAAGCAACCCCACACATGAATGGTCTCAGGATGCTTTGTTGGCATGACACAGGACTGATGGTAGCGCTCACCTTGTCTTCTATGATGCCCCAAACAATCGGAAAGGGGATTCATCAGAGAAAATGACTTTAACCAGTCCAATCCCTGTACCTTTTGCAGAATATCAGTCTGTCCCGATGTTTTTCCTGGAGAGAAGTTGCTGCCCTTCTTGACACCAGGCCATCCTCCAAAAGTCTTTGGCTCACTGTGCGTGCAGATGCACTCACACCTGCCTGCTGCCATTCCTGATCAAGCTCTGTACTAGTGGTGCCCCGATCCCGCAGCTGAATCAACTTTAGGAGACGGTCCTGGCACTTGCTAGACTTTCTTGAGCGCCCTGAAGCATTCTTCACAACAATTGAACCGCTTTCCTTGAAGTTCTTGATGAGCCGATAAATGGTTGATTTAGGTGCAATCTTACTGGCAGCAATATCCTTGCCTGTGAATCCCTTTTTGTGAAAAGCAATGATGATGGCACATGTTTCCTTGCAGGTAACCATGGTTGACAGAGGAAGAACAATGATTCCAAGCAGCACCCTCCTTTTGAAGCTTCCAGTCTGTTATTTGAACTCAATCAGCATGACAGAGTGATCTCCAGCCTTGTCCTCATCAACACTCACACCTGTGTTAACCAGAGAATCACTGACATGATGTCAGCTGGTCCTTTTGTGGCAGGGCTGAAAGGCAGTGGAAATGTTTTTTGGGGATTCAGTTCATTTGCATGGCAAAGAGGGTCTTTGCAATTAATTGCAATTCATTTGATCACTCTTCATAACATTCTGGAGTATATGCAAATTGCCATCATACAAACTGACGCAGCAGACTTTGTGAAAATTAATATTTGTGTAATTCTCAAAACCTTTGACCACGACTGTACTATGAAATGAGTGTCGCATGGCCCTCCCCAGAGGCGTACACGCACACACCAAACACACACTCACCAAGAAGGAACCAAACATGGCAATGGAAGACAGGAAGTGCCAGATGTCGTGGTCGTCAAAGAAGGAGAGCACGATGCAATCACGGTTGTGTTCCCGGGACTCGGCGGGGGTTTTCTATGGCGGGAGAGAGGGGACAAAGCCGTCAGTGCCACAGTGAAAGGTGAATGTTGGGGTTATGTGACCATGACGTGATGTGTAAACGTGTGATGTTTTCAAGTGTGGTACTACAGATACCATGACCCCCATAAGACAGGGCTTCCCAAACCTCTCCTCAGGGACCCCCAGAACACTCACAATTTTGTTGTACACCTGAACTAGCATACCTGATTCAACTTACCTACACAGACAAGTGTTTGATTAATCAGGTGTGCTAGCTCTGGAACCGTTTGAATACATGGAATGGCTGAGGGCCCCCGAAGAGGGGTGTGTAAGGCTGACGTGTGGTGGAAGCCACTGATCTGTAAGGCTGTGCTGACCTGCCAGGTACTGAGGCCCTGGAAGAAGAAGAAGAGAGCGAAGCCCCACACCACGGCTGTGAAGAGGATACACACCATGGCCATGCACTGGATCCTCTCACCGCTACGGAGCTACACACACATTCACAGAAACACAACGTCATCTGTGATTGTACACCCGGAACATGTTCTACGTTGTTTCATGTGTCCGATGTGCACTTTCCAAATACACACAATACTGATAGAATATGGCAACAGGTCAAACAAAGCACATTTAAGTAGAATGTTTCAATTTAGAATGTCTGTTGCTAAGAACCAGAATCATTGATGATTTAAAAGTCATTCTTTCATTCCCATGGTGAGTCTAAAACCATACAAATACATTGACATTTTATCACAATTGAATAGAGCATGTTTCGTACTGAGAATGTTTGGTTGTTACGTGCCAATGTTGATTTGGAACTCAGTTTGTGGCAACAACCTCATTGACTAGAAGTGTGACTTGCTTTCGAAAGATTGATCCATTTCTCAATAATGAGCGACTACATCCAGCGATTTGTCCAGGCTGTACCATGGATGGAATCATGGACCGCACAGCAGTAGGTGGGCAGCCTGGGTCTGTGGGAGATGGAGCAGTACTGGACAAAACCAGCTCAGCCACAAGGCCATGCTCGTTGAGCACAGCCAGCACCTGCCTGCGCAGGAGCAGAGGCGTCTGGTCGACTTGTACAGGGAGGTGAGGCGCTGTCTTCTCTTTTACAGAGTGACAGTGACCCTGAACATCATACACCATGAGATGACTAAGGCGTTGGCATGGTGAGGAGTGACGAGCAGTGGCTCTTTGATGATGAGGAGATGGAGGAAACTGGAAGCTATTCTAAGGGTGTTAGGAGCTGCAGAGATGAACTTATTGTCTGCCTCTGAATCACACTGACAGATCTTTATTTTGTAGTAGCAGAAGTTAGTTAAGATTTATCTTTTTTTTTAAACCCTTATCCGTCAATGTCTTAAAACAATTCCACATGCTAGCTTAGACCCCATATGCTAGCTTAGACACCCAACCCCCCCCCACACACACCTTCATGATGATGTAGAAGGCAAAGTAGAGTAGCAAGTTGCAGATGGCGATGGCCAGCAGGTAAGAGGCAAAGTCATTGGGTGTCTTTAGTAGCCCGTAGGCAGCCCTGTACAGACAGAACACAACAACACAATGTATGTCAGTGATGAGTTGTCGACTCTACTCAAATCGCCACCCATGGTTGTGGGTGTGTAATGACTGTTCTACAGAGCAAATGGATACCTTGCCTCATCAGGCTGAGTGAGTCGCAATAAATGACATTGACAGAAAGGGACATACATGAATCACTTAAAGTAGGTGTGAAAGACCATTGTTAAAGAACACGGCATGATGAGGTCAAACAATGTACAGATCTGACATCTTAATTTGACCCCGTTTCTCACAGCAGGAAAATAAAAATCATTCAGCAACAGGAAATGTGAATTATTACGTCGATTATAATTCATGGACATTTTTGTAGGGGTTGATACATTTTTTGCTCGGGCAAATCAAGTCTGGCATTTTAAATTGGAAATCGGGACAGAAGCCTTTTTAAACCCTAATACACTAGAATTAGCATTTCATGCTGCGCAGGAAAATTATATGCGACAACATAGTGATCAAATGAAGATACCAGATCTGTACTTTGCGAACCTGACCGAAAAAAGAAATAACAATGTGTCACATATAAAGAACACTGCAGTAAAGGCAGTCCAGTCGGAATAAGATAGTGAGTGAATGAAGGAAATACTCACAGAGACCAGTTCACTATGTTTCCCATCACCAGCAGAACCATTCGGTCCTAACACAGTGTGAGAGAGAGAGAGAAACATTTACTTGTGGATTTGTGAATCTTTCGTAACGTTAGTCTCCATACAGTGTGTGTATGTACAGTATACCAATGACTGTGTATATATATATATATATATATATATATATATATATATATATATATATATATATATATATGACAAAGCCATCGATCACGCGACACCATTCATTCCTATGTGAAGACTCAATAGTGTATTGAAGCCAAATTAAGTCGGTTAAGATGGCGTCTCATGGAGCCATAAGATACGCAGTTTGAGCTACTCCAGGAAGTGACGTTGCAGCCTAGCCCAGTGCTGCTGCCCCCCCCCCCTCTCATTGAGTAACTCAAGTTGAAGGCCAACCGGGCTACTGAAGGCTGCAATTAGAAACTAAATTAAACTTCTTCTGTGTGGGATTGAAAAATAAATTGGTTCAAGGACATACTGCACATCTGGTTTGTTAGAAGCAATTATTAGTAGATTGGAAAAATGGCAATCATTGTGGTCATTCACCATAATGGGGGGTTCAGATTTTATGCAAACAATGCCTGCAGTTTCGCGGTCGGCCATGAACTTCCGTGTCTTTAATGAGAGGGGGCAGTAGTTCCCCCCCCCTGACGTATACTCACAATATACATGGGACCACTGCACTGGCGGATACAGTCGGTGTAGATCACATACACAATCCTGCGCAGGATGCCAGAATCTGAAACACAAACAAATAGAATAGACGGACACCTGTCCATAGCCCTGTAACTTTCCTAGCCCCTACTCCTAGGTTCCTGTCTTCAGGGTCATTTTTCCTAGCCCCTACTCCTAGGTTCCTGTCTTCAGGGTCATTTTTCCTAGCCCCTACTCCTAGGTTCCTGTCTTCAGGGTCATTTTTCCTAGCCACTGTGCTTCTGCCTCTGCATTGCTTGCTCTATGTGGTTTTTGGCTGGGTAAAGGAAGTAAATTGCTCATGTAAAAAAGGGCTTTTAAAAATAACAAATACATACATGCGATTGATTGACTCCTTACCCAGTCTCCAGCGACCCATGTAGTAGAGCTGGGTGCTGAGCAGCATGGTGGCCAGGATGTGGAGGACAGAGAAGACGATCCAGAACACCATGTTGCCCTTCCCGAACACCTGGACACAACAGACACAGGTAGACACACCTCCATCAGGAATTTGACACTTAATTTTTTTTATTTTTTATTTTACCTTTATTTAACCAGGCAAGTAATTTAAGAACACATTCTTATTTTCAATGACGGCCTAGGAACAGTGGGTTAACTGCCTGTTCAGGGGCAGAATGACAGATTTGTACATTGTCAGCTCGGGGGTTTGAACTCGCAACCTTCCGGTTACTAGTCCAAAGCTCTAACCACTAGGCTACCCTGCCGCCCTGTACAACTTGCTGAATGATGATTCTATAGGTTCTATATGTCAGAGTCTACAGTTCAAATTAAAGTTTATTTGTCACGTATACAACAGGTGTAGTAGACCTTACAGTGAAATGCTGAATACAACAGGTGTAGTAGACCTTACAGTGAAATGCTGAATACAACAGGTGTAGTAGACCTTACAGTGAAATGCTGAATACAACAGGTGTAGTAGACCTAACAGTGAAATGCTGAATACAACAGGTGTAGTAGACCTTATAGTGAAATGCTGAATACAACAGGTGTAGTAGACCTTACAGTGAAATGCTGAATACAACAGGTGTAGTAGACCTTACAGTGAAATGCTGAATACAACAGGTGTAGTAGACCTTACAGTGAAATGCTGAATACAACAGGTGTAGTAGACCTTACAGTGAAATGCTGAATACAACAGGTGTAGTAGACCTTACAGTGAAATGCTGAATACAACAGGTGTAGTAGACCTTACAGTGAAATGCTGAATACAACAGGTGTAGTAGACCTTACAGTGAAATGCTGAATACAACAGGTGTAGTAGACCTTACAGTGAAATGCTGAATACAACAGGTGTAGTAGACCTTACAGTGAAATGCTGAATACAACAGGTGTAGTAGACCTTACAGTGAAATGCTGAATACAACAGGTGTAGTAGACCTTACAGTGAAATGCTGAATACAACAGGTGTAGTAGACCTTACAGTGAAATGCTGAATACAACAGGTGTAGTAGACCTTACAGTGAAATGCTGAATACAACAGGTGTAGTAGACCTTACAGTGAAATGCTGAATACAACAGGTGTAGTAGACCTTACAGTGAAATGCTGAATACAACAGGTGTAGTAGACCTTACAGTGAAATGCTGAATACAACAGGTGTAGTAGACCTTACAGTGAAATGCTGAATACAACAGGTGTAGTAGACCTTACAGTGAAATGCTGAATACAACAGGTGTAGTAGACCTTACAGTGAAATGCTGAATACAACAGGTGTGGTAGACCTAACAGTGAAATGCTGAATACAACAGGTGTGGTAGACCTTACAGTGAAATGCTGAATACAACAGGTGTAGTAGACCTTACAGTGAAATGCTGAATACAACAGGTGTAGTAGACCTTACAGTGAAATGCTGAATACAACAGGTGTAGTAGACCTTACAGTGAAATGCTGAATACAACAGGTGTAGTAGACCTTACAGTGAAATGCTGAATACAACAGGTGTAGTAGACCTTACAGTGAAATGCTGAATACAACAGGTGTAGTAGACCTTACAGTGAAATGCTGAATACAACAGGTGTAGTAGACCTTACAGTGAAATGCTGAATACAACAGGTGTAGTAGACCTTACAGTGAAATGCTGAATACAACAGGTGTAGTAGACCTTACAGTGAAATGCTGAATACAACAGGTGTAGTAGACCTTACAGTGAAATGCTGAATACAACAGGTGTAGTAGACCTTATAGTGAAATGCTGAATACAACAGGTGTAGTAGACCTTACAGTGAAATGCTGAATACAACAGGTGTAGTAGACCTTACAGTGAAATGCTGAATACAACAGGTGTAGTAGACCTTATAGTGAAATGCTGAATACAACAGGTGTAGTAGACCTTACAGTGAAATGCTGAATACAACAGGTGTAGTAGACCTTACAGTGAAATGCTGAATACAACAGGTGTAGTAGACCTTACAGTGAAATGCTGAATACAACAGGTGTAGTAGACCTTACAGTGAAATGCTGAATACAACAGGTGTAGTAGACCTTACAGTGAAATGCTGAATACAACAGGTGTAGTAGACCTTATAGTGAAATGCTGAATACAACAGGTGTAGTAGACCTTATAGTGAAATGCTGAATACAACAGGTGTAGTAGACCTTACAGTGAAATGCTGAATACAACAGGTGTAGTAGACCTTACAGTGAAATGCTGAATACAACAGGTGTAGTAGACCTTACAGTGAAATGCTGAATACAACAGGTGTAGTAGACCTTACAGTGAAATGCTGAATACAACAGGTGTAGTAGACCTTACAGTGAAATGCTGAATACAACAGGTGTAGTAGACCTTACAGTGAAATGCTGAATACAACAGGTGTAGTAGACCTTACAGTGAAATGCTGAATACAACAGGTGTAGTAGACCTTACAGTGAAATGCTGAATACAACAGGTGTAGTAGACCTTATAGTGAAATGCTGAATACAACAGGTGTAGTAGACCTTACAGTGAAATGCTGAATACAACAGGTGTAGTAGACCTTACAGTGAAATGCTGAATACAACAGGTGTAGTAGACCTTACAGTGAAATGCTGAATACAACAGGTGTAGTAGACCTTACAGTGAAATGCTGAATACAACAGGTGTAGTAGACCTTACAGTGAAATGCTGAATACAACAGGTGTAGTAGACCTTACAGTGAAATGCTTACTTACAGGCTCTGACCAACAGTGCAATTTTTAAGGGAAAAAAAAGGTATTAGGTGAACAATAGATCAGTAAAGAAATAAAAACAGTGAAAAACAACAGTAGAGAGGCTATATACAGTAGAGAGGCTATATACAGTAGAGAGGCTATATACAGTAGCGAGGCTATATACAGTAGAGAGGCTATATACAGTAGCGAGGCTATATACAGTAGAGAGGCTATATACAGTAGCGAGGCTATATACAGTAGAGAGGCTATATACAGTAGAGAGGCTATATACAGTAGCGAGGCTATATACAGTAGCGAGGCTATATACAGTAGAGAGGCTATATACAGTAGCGGGGCTATATACAGTAGAGGCTATATACAGTAGCGAGGCTATATACAGTAGAGAGGCTATATACAGTAGCGAGGCTATATACAGTAGCGAGGCTATATACAGTAGAGGGGCTATATACAGTAGAGGGGCTATATACAGTAGAGAGGCTATATACAGTAGAGAGGCTATATACAGTAGCGAGGCTATATACAGTAGCGAGGCTATATACAGTAGCGAGGCTATATACAGTAGCGAGGCTATATACAGTAGAGGCTATATACAGTAGCGAGGCTATATACAGTCGAGAGGCTATATACAGTCGAGAGGCTATATACAGTAGAGAGGCTATATACAGTAGCGAGGCTATATACAGTAGCGGGGCTATATACAGTAGAGGGGCTATATACAGTAGAGAGGCTATATACAGTAGCGAGGCTATATACAGTAGAGAGGCTATATACAGTAGCGAGGCTATATACAGTAGCGGGGCTATATACAGTAGCGGGGCTATATACAGTAGAGGGGCTATATACAGTAGAGGGGCTATATACAGTAGAGGGGCTATATACAGTAGAGAGGCTATATACAGTAGAGGGGCTATATACAGTAGAGGGGCTATATACAGTAGCGAGGCTATATACAGTAGCGAGGCTATATACAGTAGCGAGGCTATATACAGTAGCGAGGCTATATACAGTAGCGAGGCTATATACAGTAGAGAGGCTATATACAGTAGCGAGGCTATATACAGTTGCGAGGCTATATACAGGCACCAGTTAGTCGGGCTGATTGAGGCAGTATGTACATGTAGGTATGGCTAAAGTGCCTATGCATATATGATAAACAGAGAGTAGCAGTAGTGTAAAAGAGGGGTTGGCGGGTGGTGGAAGGCGGGACACAATGCAGATATCCCAGGTAGCCAATGTGCGGGGGGGGCACCGGTTAGTCTGGCTAATTGAGGTAGTATGTACATGAATGTATAGTTGGGTGTTTGTAGTGTTTTGTCTGTCAGTCTGCCTGTCTGTGTGTCCACGCCCCTAGTCACTCACCACTCCTAGCACAGAGAAGAAGATGACAGCAGCCAGACAGGCGTAGGCAGTGTAAGCGCTGGCATTGATATCTGGGTGTCTCTTCTGGTACAGCTTTAACACACACAGCCCAGCGATCATATACATGAAGGAGGTGTCTGACAGACAGGAGACAGAGAAGGAAAGGGAGACATTAATGACGTTTCCTACAGTACAGAATACCTTCCAGTACAGTTACTGTGAAGTAGCCCGAGTCCCAGATCTGTTTGTGTTGTCTTGGAGTCACAGCAATGTAGTTGGGCAAGACAGAATGAACCGATCTGGGACTTCGGCTGATTGAGAAAGGCATCTATTAAGGATTTGTGTTACAGTATCTTCCGGATCTCCCAATAACCCAACCGTGACATTAGTCTCACCGAACTGGAAGTTGGTGTAGTTGGGGCAGACGTGGTAGCAGGCACTCAGCAGCCCCTCCATCATCAGAGCTGTGCCCATGGCGTAGAACAGCCCAAAGTGCTTAGGGATGCCACACTCCTGCATACAGGGAGGGAGGGAGAGACAGAGGCTCAGAATTACAGTATATCATTGTCACTAGCTGGCTTTCCATCCAATTGGCGACAGATTTTCATGCAAACATTCTAAAATCCCCATAAAAACAAACCAACAAACAATATGCACATTTTGCCACCAGACATCTGTTTCCATCAAATGGACTTGTGGATTTTTAAAAAATGGCTGTGTGATGTTGTATAGAAAAAGAGAAACATATGACCATCCAATGTTCATTTCTCTAGAGGTTATTTAAGTAGTGGTGTTTCACAGCGGTGTCTGAGCTGGCGAAGAGCCCACTCAGATGGAAACGCTGTCGTTATGGTGCGTCTGATTAAATCACCCTGGGAGTACGTACGCGTTTCAATTCCAATGTACAGAATAAAACATTCAAATGGGTTTCCCAAAAAAAGTTCAAATGGGTTTCCATCACATTTTCAACTTAACTGATGGTTTTGTCACTAAAAATGTTGTGTTATTTAGGGAATGTGCCCATAATGGTCTTGGCACGAGCGCTCCAGCCAACAGCTTGCAGATACAGTGTGGGTAAAATCTACACGAGATTATGGACAAAAGAGCGAGAATTTTTACTTGTCAAATGGCAGCCAAGCATCGATCGTCATGTCACCAGAATAAGACATATATTGGAAAGGCGCCTCAAGCTAAGTCACCATTCACTTTCACCACCCGGTGAAATTCATTACTTCTTTAATCTGTAGCCTAATAAACCCCATGCTTTCCCTAATCATAGTGGGAGGACCACACAACATATCACTGCATGACTCGATATGATGGTTATTTTAGCAACATTTGCGCATAAAAAGCTTTTCCACTGCAATTTCTCACATAATTAATTTAACCTACACAAAACCCACCTTGTCCAGCGTATTTTGGAAAGTTTACCGACAAATTTTCTATTTCCATCAGGCATGTCGTCAAATGTTCTATACGAGACGTACTTGACATAAAAAGTTGGGATGGAAACCTGTTTACTGGTATGGAACGTTCCATAGTGTAGGACACCCTCATGTCAACACCATGGGTGCTGATATGAATTCCATACATGGAAATATCAACGTGTTCATTTCATGTTCTAATTGTTGATCACACTGCTATAATACCCTACCTGTACCAGGGGTTGGTTTAGAGGTTTGTGTTGCCACCCCTGGAACACATACTGTCCCTAGAAGCAGCGGTTCGATCCCCCAGTTCCACCACTCTCATACTCTGTACTGTACCCCCGTCAGATTACTACCTGTCACATGCTCTAATCTACAGCTGTCAATAAAACAATTACAAATACAAAATATACAAAAGCATCATCTCAGTTTGATCTCTCACCAGTGCGTTGAGGTCGTTGCGGTCCAGCGCTCTGCTGTGGATGACGTCTCTCTGCAGCACGATGAGCAGGAAGAGGAGGCCCAGCATCACGTAACCAAGGTTACTCAGTATGTTGTTGAAGGCACTGCACACCAGAGGGTAGAGAATGGATGTCATGAATGATACAAGTCATACACTACACGTACAGCCATATGCATTTTTCCCTTATGACACACACACACCTCAGATTCCCCAGGGGGTGTGCACACAGGAAGTTGTAGTAGCAGATGTCCTGATTTCCTGTCACGTTGACAACCTGGAGGAGACAGGGACATGTCAACATCAACACACTAGCCACCCACCCACCACGTGTGGATTCTACAGTCATATCTACTCACTCGAAGGCAATTCATTTACAAATGCACACGTTATAACTCTGTAATAATGTAGTAAATCTGCAGTTGGGGTGTGAGTGAGGGCAGCACACAGTACCGTTTGATAAGTGATGACCAGCTGGATGACAGGGAGGGCGTAGAACACACCGATGGTGGCAATATTCCTGAGGAGAGAAACACTGACATTAACTGCCATGACACTGACAGTTGTATAATTGCTAATCCCACTGATACAAAACAAAGCTACTCTCCTATCCAAAGAGGCAACTGATCACTAGCTAATTGTTATCATGCATACTGACAGACTGGAGGATGCCATAGGGTCATAACCCCAGCATTGATGTACAGATTTTGAGCAAACTCTCCGCCCCACTCACCAGAAGTAGATCTGGTACTTTTTACTCAGAACCCTCTTGTCTTTGCGAGCGAGGTCCGACACACACAGGTACTTCTGCAAAAGGACAAGCGACCACATGCGTTTCATTGGGAGGGAAAAGGTAAACAAAAACAACAGAAGATGAGTATAATATTGAGTGATGCACAGGGGAGGAGCGGTAGAGGGGGAATGGAGGAGGGATGTAGGAGAGGTAGAGGGGGAATGGAGGAGGGATGTAGGAGAGGTAGAGGGGGAATGGAGGAGGGATGTAGGAGAGGTAGAGGGGGAATGGAGGAGGGATGTAGGAGAGGTAGAGGGGGAATGGAGGAGGGATGTAGGAGCGGTAGAGGGGGAATGGAGGAGGGATGTAGGAGAGGTAGAGGGGGAATGGAGGAGGGATGTAGGAGAGGTAGAGGGGGAATGGAGGAGGGATGTAGGATAGGTAGAGGGGGAATGGAGGAGGGATGTAGGAGCGGTAGAGGGGGAATGGAGGAGGGATGTAGGAGAGGTAGAGGGGGAATGGAGGAGGGATGTAGGAGAGGTAGAGGGGGAATGGAGGAGGGATGTAGGAGAGGTAGAGGGGGAATGGAGGAGGGATGTAGGATAGGTAGAGGGGGAATGGAGGAGGGATGTAGGAGCGGTAGAGGGGGAATGGAGGAGGGATGTAGGAGAGGTAGAGGGGGAATGGAGGAGGGATATAGTAGAGGTAGAGGGGGAATGGAGGAGGGATGTAGGAGAGGTAGAGGGGGAAACGAGGAGGGATGAGGCATGTAGGAGAGGTAGAGGGGGAATGGAGGAGGGATGAGGGATGTCAGAGAGGTAGAGGGGGAATGGAGGAGGGATGAGGGATGTAGGAGAGGTAGAGGGGGAATGGAGGAGGGATGTAGGAGAGGTAGAGGGGGAATGGAGGAGGGATGAGGCATGTAGGAGAGGTAGAGGGGGAATGGAGGAGGGATGAGGCATGTAGGAGAGGTATAGGGGGAATGGAGGAGGGATGAGGGATGTCAGAGAGGTAGAGGGGGAATGGAGGAGGGATGAGGAATGTAGGAGAGGTAGAGGGGGAATCGATGAGGGATGAGGGATGTAGGAGAGGTAGAGGGGGAATGGAGGAGGGATGAGGGATGTAGGAGCGGTAGAGGGGGAATGGAGGAGGGATGAGGAATGTAGGAGAGGTAGAGGGGGAATGGAGGAGGGATGAGGGATGTAGGAGAGGTAGAGGGGGAATGGAGGAGGGATGAGGGATGTAGGAGAGGTAGAGGGGGAATGGAGGAGGGATGAGGGATGTAGGAGAGGTAGAGGGGGAATCGAGGAGGGATGAGGAATGTAGGAGAGGTAGAGGGGGAATGGAGGAGGGATGTGTCAGACCTTTGTGCGGACGATGTTCTTGTCCGAGTCGATGTCGGCCAACGTGTCATAGTCATCCTCCTCTATAGAGCTCAGAGACTCCTGTCGACTACGACCCGCTACACTCTCCAACGAACGCTCTGAGAGACGAAGAGAGAGAGAGACAGAGAGAGGAAACAGTAAGTTTGTCAGTGACTCAGGGCTATATTTCTCAATTTGATAGTTTATTGGTTTTACGGCTTAAGATTTAAAAAAAAATATGATTTGGGACATATTCAATAGATTGGTGATTCTGGCCAATGACGCATTCGTGATAATTACAAAATGTACAATTGAAATCATCCTCAACATTCCATCGTTATCTCTGCATACAGTCCAACATGATCGTTGACCATATGTGATTGTTTTGGTTGAGGTCTCCATCTGTGGTCATCAGAGCATTAAATTACATCAAAAGGTATATAGATCTTGAACACATTCTGAAGTGATTGACATGGGGCTGATTTATACAGTGAAGGGATGCGATTGGCTGGCTGGCTAAGGCAGTGAGGGTCACCAATGCGGATGGCTACGTGGTGGATGGCAGTTAGGAATGGTCTGCGTTTCAAAGTCTCCTGTCCTGATAAACAAACACAGATAAACCAATAAGAAACAAGAGCACTCCGCAGCCCTCCAATCAAGGGCCAGTTTGGTGGTGAAATGCTGTGCAACATGACGTGAAGACGTATTTTGTGCCATGTTGACCCATTGTGTGTATTTGCACATCGGGGTGTGTACAGTATGTGAGTAGACATCTGTATTTAGTCATCCTGCTCCATACCCATGTATCCGTAGTTGGCATCTGATGCTATGCTGTCTGTGATGGCCTCTGAGCTCAAAGTGCTGGCGTTGTCCACTGTAGAAACAATAGCAGAGAGAAACAACATTAAAAGTGTGCTTGAAGTGGTGTAAATATTCACTTTGGCTGTGTCCCAATTATCCTTCCTTCCTCCCAAAGTGTGCGCTTGTTCACTTCCCTTCACGGATTTGAAAGGAAATGACTGGTAAAAGAAATATGGTGAAAAGTGCAGCTAGTCCGTGACTCCCCCAGTCCAATGCTTTTAGAGCGGTGGGAAGTAGTGAAGGAGTGCACATTCACGAGGAGACTCATGTGAAACCAAGCAATGAGACACACAACAGACCTAGAACAGTGAAAGCCCGGCCATCCTCGGTTAGCTACATTGATTGACAACATCTTCACTCGAAACGTTTCAAATATCGTCACACTTGTAAAGTAAATGAGCACACACACACACACACACACACACACACACACTCACTCACCAAAGGAGCCGTATTCATAGGGGGAGACTGGAGTCACCCCTGGCTTTCCTGTGGGAACAGGTAGAGATCACGTCACATAAACGCACACCAAACACATGCAGTTAGTAGTCTACACTCTACCACAGCATCTAGATGAATGGTTAGTCAGAGAGGACACACCATGCCCTGTGGGTTCAGAGGTTGAAAAGTGAGGCAAGGGTTAATGCAAGGGTGCCCTAGGGTGCGAGTCCAATGGGAGATGAAGAGTGACTATTGAAAACAGAAGTCACTTTCAGTCAGACTCCCATTGGAACCAAACCACCGTAACCATCCTTTCATCCAAAGCATGACCATGGGCAAGTGTTTAGACATGCATGAGGATGATGATTCCTCATCCACCCAGATGATAAGCCGTCATCCCTCCACTGGATGACATCATACTGGTGATAATGACTGTGAGATGGGTGTAACCATTTGTATAGCATGCAGGACGGGTAATGAGTAGTGTGAAACTGTGGGAGAGGCTCAGTCACAGAGAATATACCACTGCTCCAACATTCTTACCCAGTAGAGAGGCTGAGCCAAAGTTTAGCATGGGGAGAAAGAAAAACGGACAAATTCAAATATACAACTTAAAGAGAAATAGACCAGTAAATCCTTCATCTGATGGGGCAACTATGAAATGGTACGCATTCCTTCTACAACTCATTTTTCAAACTTAAACACAGAGTTAGAGATGGTTCTCTCCCCTCTTCCCTGTACACCCCTCTGACAAGGAAGTACAACGGAGTGTGCCGTTGTAGTGGGTTGCTGGGATACCTGTCTCTGCGGGCGACATGTCCGCTGGGTTCAGAAGCCCCTCCCTCCTCCTGTGCATCCTGACCAGAGAAAAAACCCAGAGAGAGACACTTGAGTTCCAAAGCCTCTATATGACCGTGTATGAAATGGTGTACTTACTGTATACGACAGTGGGGCGATCGACAGACCTCTTGTTCTCCACACAGGCCACCAGGAAGGTGAGCAGGTAGAAGGAGAGGAAGATGCCCAGGCAGAATAGCATGCCCATCACGTACACATCCGCTGAGACGGAGAGAGGGGGATAGAGAGAGAGAGGAGGGGGGGGGACAGGGTAGAGCGTGGAAGGAGAGAGGGAGAGAGAGAGTGAGAGGAAGAGCAAATGAGAGAGATGTTAGAGAGAAACAGACAAATAGAAAGTGAGAGAGAGTCAGACAGTAACATTTCTATCTGCTACATTGATGTACTGTTTGATGGAGCTGAAGTCCTTTGGCCTGCCTGGCTGAGTGACTCACAGCTGATAGCGGGCGAGACGACCACGTCCAGTGTTTTACTGCGGTTGCCGGCATTGATGAGCTCATCTGGACGGAGGGGGTAGAAGCGCAGGGGACCCCCACATGCCTCGTCCTCCGTTTTCACCACCACCACCACATAGAAACTGTTACTAGGGAAGTCCTTCCTCTAGGGGCCACGAGATAAGAAAAGAGGGGAGAGGGGGAACAAGAGAGAGAGAGCGAGATAGAGAGAAAGAAAGCGAGAGAGAAAGAATAGCGAGAGAGGAGAGAAAAAGAGAGGAGAGAGGAGAGAGAAAGAGAAGAGAGAGAAAGAGAGAGAGAAAGAGAGAGTTGATGAAATGGTCGTCCATTGTGGCAAGTGAGCTGTAAAAATGTATTTATTGATCAATTACCTGATGTCTCCAGTGTGTGTGTGTGTATTTTTACCTGGACAGTGATGGCAGCTGTCTTGGTCATGGTTTGATACATTCCAATGAAGGCCACGTTGTTATCCAAGTCATACACTGGGCACTGATGAGAAGGTAGAATACAGAATTTAGCAATCAGAGAGGAACAAGTGTATCTGTATGTGTGTGTGTCTGCCTGAGAGCAGAACAGAGGCAGCCAGGGCTAATGTGGTTGCCACGGCAACAGACCCCATCAAGTGTGTGGAATGCAGATTTCTATATTGGCCTACATTTCAGAGACCCCACCCCCCCCTGTGTGAGCTGATAACACACCTGACAGAGCTTTACATTATGTTTTATTAACGCCTCTCTTTCACAGCTTTAAACTGCTTTAGGGTAAAACCAGTGCATTTCACAAGTTCATTCACAGCTGTCTAGGGTTTGCTGGGTTGCTCAGAATGAACTCAACACTGCCCGTGTGTTGTATATCGAAGGCTAGCCATTGGAGACAATAGGCTGAGGGACCACAGTCATTAGGGTACACCATAGCAAAGCGTTTTGCAACAGAAAACTAAAACAAGTGTTTATCTTTGCGTTTCTCAACAGTCCCTCCCTGTTTCAGTTCAGTTACTTCCGAGTTGTGGACTCGAGTCACACGATGACTCGATATAAAATAAAAACAACTTGAAACTTGACTTGGAGCCTCAACACTCAAGGACTCAACTTTGACTTGAGACTGATTACTTTAATTTATATGGCCAGGTTTTCTAATGTTTTGTCCGTCACGCATTTTGTGGCACAGAGTCTACGTGGATTATTCCACACGCAGCCAAAGGCATTACCCGCAGCACTGACCATGCAAAAACACCTGCAACAGATTGGCTAGTGAAACGCACACTCAGCACTCTGATTGGACCAGCAAACTGTCAATCAACACAGGTCGGGTGAGCTAGCAAGCAGATTTTGGTATGTAACAATTGCTTGAAATGGATCATTTACTCATGAAGCTTGCATTTGGAATTTGGAGTTCAAATGTATTATTACCGTGGTGAAGATGCACCATTGGCGTGGCTCTTCACTTGCACTCCTCAAACTCCCGCTGGCTGAAAGTGCTTTTTTCCCCTCTTGTTGACATGTTTGCTGTTGCTTTCACACGTGCATAGGCCCTGTTGCAAATCTATTTTCCATCTAATACTACAATAGTTGCTAGCGTTTCATCATTCCATCCCCGTAGCGTTTATTGCAACACGTAGACATTTCTGTTTCATGTTTGATAGGACTACAACACATTTACATTTAGCCGACCATTTCTTACCCTCTGAGTGGCGTGGTGTTTTATGGTGCACATGAACATTTACAGGACTCATGTGGTAGAAGTTCTGTTTATGTAATTAAATGTATGGTTCCCTTAGTTCATATTTCCCTTGGTTATGTCAGAGTTCCGTGTCTTCCTATTGCCGCGTTCAAAACAACTGGAAACTCGGAAATCTCATACTTCCGACTTCAGTGCGTTCAAGACAACTGGGACGTCGGGGGAAAAAACGAGCTCCGACTGGGACAAATCCTTTTAAACGGTCATCCAACTCAGAATTCCATCTCGGGATTCTAGAGCTCAGACTTTCAGACCTGAAGATCACCGATGTCGTGATTTGACCTCGTATTTTTCCTGAGTTCCCAGTTGTCTTGAAAGCAACATTAGTCTCTGTCATTCTGGTTGTGTGTGATAGCAGTGCGTGCGCCTCAGTGCATATAGAAATAGGCTACGTGGGCTGCGCTCCAGGCTTTGGAGAACGTAGAATAAGGTAAAAGGATTGATCCATGGATGCATGGTGTTGAAATATCATTATGTCTGATTAAGAGGAATGTACCAATGGATGTGGAAATTGCCTTTAAATTGTAGAATCAGTTTATTGGATGTAATTGCCAATTGGGTAATTGTATGGTTCTGGGGTCCGAGCTTATATTATTTATGCAGGTCTACCTGCTCCTGTTAAACAGATTCTATTTGGTTTCTCAAGGGGAGGCTGTACAGTCTTGCCCTCTACCTGTGTCCGTTCAGATTGTATCAGGCTTAACCTGAGGCTATTTCTTTTGGGCTATTGCAGGTGTACATTTGGTATGATATGGCGCTTTCACCATTGAATCACCAAGACCTGTAAATAAATGTACACTCCGAGCATGTCAACCTGCCTTGCCTTCTGCTGATGTCATGCCCTTACGACTGCCACAAGGTCCCTATTTTACAATGACATAAAGGTATGTTGCAGACAACATAATGAAAAGGGCTGTCCTGGAGCCTCGATAAATAAATAAAGATTTCTAGTTGAGAAAGTCATTGCGTGTACAGATTTATTTTTTATTTATTTTTTTACTTGAAAACTTCTGACTCGACACGCTCTTAGAATGCACGACTTAGACTTGACCCATTAGACTTTGGACTCGACTTGTGACTTAATACTTGCTTGTGACTGGAATAATAGTGACTTGGTCCCACCTCCGGTGCCTAATGAACAGGTTTGGTCAAGTTAGTTTACCTGGATGTCCTGGATGGACATGACAGAGCACGGGAAGGTCATCTCGGAGTTGACCTTGACGATAACCGTGTCCACTCCGTCAGGGAACACATATTTGAAGTACTAAGAGAAAAAAAAAAATTGGGAGTTATAATTAAAAATAAAAGGATAATTCAGATTATTATTATAATATATATTTTTAATGTAATGCATACTTCCTAACAATACTATTCTACTATGTTGATAGATCTACAGTTTTGAAAGACAAATCTATAGAATACAAAATGCAAAACATTTGTACACGCAAAATGTGTGATGTAACAATATAAATGTCCTTCCGTCTCGGTCTCGACAGCTGTTACGCAACACCTCAACAAATCACGCACACACATCCCTTCTTTAATCTCAATCACCTTCTTGGCCCTGGCCTTTAGACTTAAACAACCCCCCCCCCCCCCCCACACACACACACACCTCATGGCCACAGTATAAGGGTTTTATGGGAAATATGCTGTGTGCGTATGTATCCACGTGTATTTGAGTGTGAGTGGCTATGTTTCTCACCTGGGGTTGGGATGGTGAAGCAGTGAAGCTGAACTTCTTGTCTGTACTGTAATGGAGACAATAACCACTCAACAATAACATTAGCCAGTCAGGTCACACATACTGTACAGGACGCCATCTCTACTCTATGAGTGATGCTGTTGTGTCTTGGCTTGCTGTAGAAATAGGCCGTCACGATCGTGTGTAGTCAAGAAGGCAGTGTTTAATGCAAATTAGACCAGCTCTGCACAGTAGCAGAATAGTGATATAAGCTATGATGACTCAGAGTATTGACTATGTACTGTTGTGGGAGGCTGTGTAAGGCATGTAGTTCTACAACCAGATATCAGGTATCATGCATTCGCTCGGCTAGCTAGCAGGAAGGTAATGATCCCGGATGAAGATGACTCACTGGAGGGTGAAGCTGTCCACGCGGCTGATCCTCAGCTGGTAGTGGGTGCCCAAGCTGGACAGGGTGGACACGTCCACAAAGAAGTACTGGGTCTCGGTGAGGGAGCGGGTGGGGGGCTGGCACAGCGTTCGGCCCACATGGGCATAGGGGTACTTCCTCTGATACCTGTAGCAGGGAGGGGGGCAAAGAGATAGCACTTCTCCACTCATTTCTATTAATCCAGGAAGTCCCATTGAGGCCAGAAGACCATTTTCTATATACACTGCTAAAAAAAACAAAGGGAACACTAAAATAACACATCCTAGATCTGAATGAATGAAATATTCTTATTAAATACTTTTTTCTTCACATAGTTGAATGTGCTGACAACAGAATCACACAAAAATTATCAAATGTATCAACCCATGGAGGTCTGGATTTGGAGTCACACTCAAAATTAAAGTGGAAAACCACACTACAGGCTGATCCAACTTTGATGTAATATCCTTAAAACAAGTCAAAATGAGGCTCAGTAGTGTGTGTGGCCTCCACGTGCCTGTATGACCCCCCTACAACGCCTGGGCATGCTCCTGATGAGGTGGCGGATGGTCTCCTGAGGGATCTCCTCCCAGACCTGGACTAAAGCATCCGCCAACTCCTGGACAGTCTGTGGTGCAACGTGGCGTTGGTGGATGGAGTGAGACATTATGTCCCAGATGTGCTCAATTGAATTCAGGTCTGGGAAACGGGCGGGCCAGTCCATAGCATCAATGCCTTCCTCTTGCAGGAACTGCTGACACACTCCAGCCACATGAGGTCTAGCATATACACGGCCAATCGCACCAGTATATGGTCTCACAAGGGGTATGAGAATCTCATCTCGGTACCTAATGGCAGTCAGGCTACCTCTGGCGAGCACATGGAGGGCTGTGCGGGCCCCCAAAGAAATGCCACCCCACCCCACACCATGACTGACCCACCGCCAAACCGGTCATGCTGGAGGATGTTGCAGGCAGCAGAACGTTCTGCACGGCGTCTTCAGACTGTCACATGTGCTCAGTGTGAACCTGCTTTCATCTGTGAAGAGCACAGGGCTACTGTGGCGAATTTGCCAATCTTGGTGTTCTCTGGCAAATGCCAAACGTCATGCACGGTGTTGGGCTGTAAGCACAACCCCCACCTGTGGACGTCGGGCCCTCATACCACCCTCATGGAGTCTGTTTCTGACCGTTTGAGCAGACACATGCACATTTGTGGCCTGCTGGAGGTCATTTTGCAGGGCTCTGGCAGTGCTCCTCCTGCTCCTCCTTGCACAAAGGCGGAGGTAGCGGTCCTGCTGCTGGGTTGTTGCCCTCCTCCACATCTCCTGGTAGCTGGCCTGTCTCCTGGTAGTGCCTCCATGCTCTGGACACTACGCTGACAGACACAGCTCGCATTGATGTCCCGTCCTGGATGAGCTGCACTACCTGAGCTACTTGTGTGGGTTGTAGACTCCGTCTCATGCTACCACTAGAGTGAAAGCACCGCCAGCATTCAAAAGTGACCAAAACATCAGCCAGGAAGCATAGGAACTGAGAAGTGGTCTGTGGTCATCACCTGCAGAACCACTCCTTTATTGGGGGTGTCTTGCTAATTGCCTATAATTTCCACCTGTTGTCTATTCCATTTGCACAACAGCATGTGACATTTATTGTCAATCAGTGTTGCTTCCTAAGTGGACAGTTTGATTTCACAGAAGTGTGATTGACTTGGAGTTACATTGTGTTGTTTAAGTGTTCCCTTTATTTTTTTGAGCAGTGTATATATATTTGATTTTTTTGTCATACTTTCCCCCCCTTTTTTCATGGTACCCAATTGGTAGTTACAGTCTTGTTTCATCGCTGCAACTCCCGTAGGGACTCGGGGGAGGCAAATGTCGAGAGCTGTGCGTCCTCCGAAACATGACCCTGCCAAGCCGCACTGCTTCTTGACACACTGCTCACTTAACCCGGATGTCAGCCGCACCAATGTGTCGGAGGAAACACCATACAGCTGGCAACCAAAGTCAGCGTGCGCCCCGGCCCGCCACAAGGAGTCGCTAGAGTGCAATGGGACAAGGATACCCCCGGCCGGCCAAACCCTCCCCTAACCCGGACGGCGCTGGGTCAATTGTGCGCCGCCTCATAGGTTTCCCGGTTGCGGCCGGCTGCGACACAGCGTGGGATCGAACGTGGGTCTGTAGTGACGCCACTAGCACTGCGATGCAGAGCCTTAGACCGCTGCGGCACCTGGGATGCCCCAGATGACCTCTTTAAGGGAGACCTGGCCAAGAGGATAGCTCAATATACAAATCATGATAACAGACTTGAGCTCATAGAACATAAAAAGGCCTGTATTAGACTAGGTCACGTCCAACATTACACCCTAATCCCTATGCAGTACCATAATTGCACTACATTTGAGCAGGGTACATGGGGAAAATAGGATGCCAATTAATTATTACACAGCCTACGCTATTTTAAGGTTGAACTTAACCATGACCATTGCAGACAGCTCATAGCAGTGCCTATGGTGGGAAAATTATGATACGAACAGGATGATAGGAACAACCCCTGCTGTGAAAGGAACTGAGAATTGGCCTGTCAAATTGTGTCAACAAAAAACTTTGTGTAAATTAAAGAAAAAAGCTGCAACTTCCCAAAATCCAACAACCTAGCAAGTACTGTAATTATGGCTGGGGAAATGAAGCCTATGCTTTATGTTTATGTGGAAGTGAAAGTTCAATGTTCAACGATGACTCGCTCTCAACTAGATGGCTTTACCACATGACACGGGTGTTCTGGTATTGCGCAAGTCCATGGGATTCTGTTAAGCCATGAAAGACAGGCTACTGTAGCGTTTCCCAAATTCGGTCCTCGGGACTTTTTGTTTTTTACCAGAACAATACACAGCTAATTCAAATGAGC
This sequence comes from Oncorhynchus keta, assembly GCF_023373465.1. Lineage (NCBI taxonomy): Eukaryota > Metazoa > Chordata > Actinopteri > Salmoniformes > Salmonidae > Oncorhynchus > Oncorhynchus keta. The sequence continues at coordinate 38,240,147 of NC_068421.1, forward strand.
AAAGCTTGCTGATGAGTTGGTTATTGGAATCAGCTGTGTAGTGTTAGGAAGAAAAAAAAAACGTGCACCCCTTCAAGTCCCGAGGACGGAGTTCGGGAGACCCTGGGCTACAGTATAATAAAAAAACAAGTAGGCTCTGCATGCAGGCTAAACACTTAGACCTATATCATATAATAATTAGGGGGTGCTTATATTGTCCTGTTTCACTGTATGTACAGGTGTGAAATGGAAATGTGTTTTTTGCATATGCCACTCCCCCTGAGACACCCTCGGAGAGTGGGGTCACAGCCAGGGATCAGCCATTATTGACAGCAACCCTGGAGCAATTCGAGTTAATTACCTTGCTCAAGGGCAGAATGACAGATTTGACTTTGTCGGCTCGGGGATTCAAACAATAATCTTTTGGTTACTGGCCCAACCCTCCTAACCGCCAGATACAGGGTTTGTGGTTTTCTTTGTATGTCTTCTTGCCCTGCCACCACTCCCATCTCTCTGTAATGTTTATAATACAGTGAGCTCAAAGTATTGGGACAGTGACATTTTGTTTTTGTTTAGGCTCTGTACTCCAGCACTTTGAAATGATACAATGACTACGAGCTTAAAGTGCAGACGGTCAGCTTTAATTTGAGGGTAATTCCATCCATATCGGATAAACCGTTCAGGAATTACGGCACTTTTTGTACATAGTTCCTCCATTTTAGGGGACCAACGTATTGGGACAAATTCACTTAAGACTTTTAAAGTAGCCAAAAGTTTAGTATTTGGTCCCATATTCCTAGCACACAATGACGACATCAAACTTGTGACTCACAAGCCAAAACAAACAATTAATGTGTCACTGTTCCAATACTTTTGGAGCTCATTGTATCTTCAACCCATGAATAAGTCAATATATCTAGCCTACATAATGAAGAGAGACACAGCAAAAATATACTCAAGGAGAAACAAAACCTCTACAACATCTAGGACTAGGCTACACAACTGTATGGCCTGTTGGTTTTGGTTGTTTTCTTTGACATAACTGAATAATTGAATACCAAAGTATAACCACGTATCGTGCTTCCCCTCCACTCTAGTTGAAAATGCCCAGGTGTATCTCAAATGGATATTGAGATAATAAAATGGTTTGGTGATATAACACAGGGACAGAACCAGGATGTGCCAGGGCTACAGCCAGTAGGGCACAACGTTGTGGAACGTTGACGATAGAAATGTCTTGATTAGAGCCGACTTGAGTCCTTATTCTACATGTCAGAGATGCATGTTTGTTTAAAATAACATAACGCTTCTGTCTGAACGTTCCACAACATTGTGCCAGCAGGTTAGGCTACTCACAGTCCACGCAGTATGAGGGGGACCTGGAAGGACAGCACAGCCTGCTTCTGTCTGACCACAAACAGGATGGGACTGCTCTCTGCCCCCTCTGACAGTACGTCCACAGTCACACGGACCCCCTCCGTCTGCCAGGGCAGGGAGAGAGAGAGGGGGAGAGGGTTAGAGAAACTCAATGTAAAACGACATACAGTACATACAGTACCAGTCAAAAGTTTGGACACACCTACTCATTCCAGGGTTTTTCTGTATTTGTACAATTTTCTACATTGTAGAATAATAGTGAAGACATCCAAACTATGAAATAACACTCATGGAATCACGTAGTTACCAAAAATGAGTTAAACAAATCAAAATATATTTTATATTTGAGATTCTTCAAAGTAGCCACCCTTTGCCTTGATGACAGCTTTGCACACTCTTGGCATTCTCTCAACCAGCTTCATGAGTTAGTCACCCGGAATGCATTTCAATTAACAGGTCTGCCTTGTTAAAAGTTCATTTGTGGAATTTCTTTCCTTCTTATGCGTTTGAGCCAATCAGTTGTGTTGTCCATATTATGTCCAGAACAGCTCAAATAAGCAAAAGAGAAACGACAGTGCATTATTACTTTAAGACATGAAGGTCAGTCAATGCGGAAAATGTCAAGAACTTTGAAAGTTTCAAGTGCAGTCGCAAAAAACCATAAAGTGCTATGATGAAACTGGCTCTCATGAGGACCGCCACAGGAAAGTAAGACCCAGAATTACCTCTGCTGTAGAGGATAAATTCATTAGAATTAACTGCACCTCCGATTGCAGCCCAAATGCTTCACAGTTCAAGTACCAGACACATCTCAACATCAACTGTTCAGAGGAGACTGTGAATCAGACCTTCATGGTCAAATTACTGCAAAGAAACCACTACAAAAGGACACCAATAAGAAGAAGACACTTTCTTGGGCCAAGAAATACAAGCAATGTACATTGGAAATATATCCTTTGTCTGATGAGTCCAAATTTGAGCTTTTTTGTTCCAACTGCTGTGTCTTTGTGAGACGCAGAGTAGGTGAACAGATGATCTCCGCATGTGTGGTTCCCACCGTGAAGCATAGAGGAGGTGTGATGGTGCTTTGCTGGTGACATGGTCTGTGATTTATTAAGAATTCAAGGCACACATCATTTGTTTTCAACAGGACAATGACCCAACACACCTCCAGGCTGTGTAAGGGCTATTTGACCAGGTAGGAGAGTGATGGAATGCTACATCAGATGACCTGGCCTCCACAATCACCCGACCTCAACCCAATTGAGATGGTTTGGGATGAATTGGACTGCAGAGTGAAGGAAAAGCAGTCAACAAGTGCTAAGAATGTGGGAACTCCTTCAGGACTGTTAGAAAAGCATTCCAGGTGATAGTGGTTGAGAGAATGCCAAGAGTGTGTAAAGAACGATGATGGCGCTGACAGATAGGGCAGCCGTGCTTCTAGCTCCTAAACAACTTGGCATATTTCGTTTTTCATTATTAGCCCAGAAAATGTTTTGTGTTATTACATACAGCCGGAAATAACTTTTGGATATCAGAGTGGCTGTAACTCACCAGCATTACAACGAGGAATACGACTTTCCCGAATTTGATCATTTGTTCATACCCCCAGGGTAATTGAACTGATTCCAGAGGCTGATCCAAAACACAGTCGGCCGAGAAGAGGTATTCGGAGTGGACTTCTAGTCCAACTCAGGAGGCGCACACACCACCCATCGCTTCCGAATATATTGCTCGCTAATGTTCAGTCTTGGGTAATAAAGTTGACGAGCTCAGGGAGAGGATCTCCTTCCAGAGAGACATCAGCGATTGTATCATACTCTGTTTCACAGAAACATGGCTCTCTCAGGACATACTGTGAGTCCGTACAGCCAGTTGGGTTTACAAGTTCAGTTCATCGCGCAGACAGGATTAAAGATCTCTCCCAGAAGAAGAAGGGTGGGGGTGTATGTTTCATGATTAACTACTCACGGTGTGATTGTGATAACATACAGACACTCAAGTCCCTTTTCTTCACCTGACCCAGAATACCTCACAAACAAATGCCGACCATATTACATCCCAAGAGAATTCTCTTCGGTTATAGCCACAGCATATTTCCCCTCAAGCCAATTCCACGACGGCCCTCAAAGGACTACACTGACTACACTGGACTCTATGCAAACTGGAAACCACATATCGGAGGCTGCATTTATTGTAGCCGGGGATTTTAAGAAAGCTAATCTGAGGGAAACACTACCAAAGTTCTACAAACACATTGAATGTTGCACTTGCTCTGAGAAAACATTGGACCACTACTACTTAGCTTTTCAAGATGTCTCCCAAGGCCCTCCCCCACCCTTCCATCGGCAAATCTGATGACGATTCAATTTTGCTCCTCCCTTCCTATAGGCATGAACTCAAACAGGAGGTACCCGAACTACGGACTACTCAATGCTGGTCTGACCAATCGGAATCCATGCTTCATGTTTGTTTTGATCACGCGGACTGGGATATGTTCCGGGGTGCCTCTGAGAATAACATTGATGAATACACAGATACGTTGACAGAGTTTATCAGGAAATGTATAGGAGACTATTAAAACCTACCCAAACCAGAAACAGTGGATAGATAGCAGCATTCGCGCAAAGCTGAAAGTGCAAATCACAGCATGTAACCATGGCAAGGTGACTTGGAATATGGCCGAATACAAACAGTGTATTTAATCGGAAGATAAGGGTGCTCTCGAGTGGCTAGATGTACTTTACCATTCGGCCATCAGATTTGCCACCAATGCTCCTTATAGGACACTCTATACTCCTCTGTAAACTGGTCAAGTCTGTATACCCATTGTAAGACCCACTGGTTGATGCTTATTTATAAAACCATCTTAGCCCCCCCCAAGCTGGTGGTTCCTTTTGACACGAGTCTTCAATATTCCCAGGTAAGAAGTTTTAGGTTGTAGTTATTATAGGACTATTTCTCTCTATACGATTTGTATTTCATATACCTTTGACTATTGGATGTTCTGATAGGTACTTTAGTATCGTCAGCCTAATCTCGGGAGTTGATAGGCTTGAAGTCATAAACAGCGCAATGCTTGAAGCATTGCTAAGAGCTGCTGGCAAACACAGTAAAGTGCTGTTTGAATTAATGCTTACGAGCCTGCTGCTGCCTACCACCACTCAGTCAGACTGCTCTATCAAATCATAGACTTAATTATAATATAATAACACACAGAAATACGAGCCTAAGGTCATTAATATGGTCAAATCCGGAAACTATCATTTCGAAAACAAAACATTTATTATTTCAGTGAAATACAGAATAGTTCCGTATTTTATCTAACGGGTGGCATCCATAAGTTTAAATATTGCTGTTACATTGCACAACCTTCAATGTTATGTCATAATTACGTAAAATTCTGGCAAATTAGTTCGCAACGAGCCAGGCGGCCCAGACAGTTGCATATACCCTGACTCTGCGTGCAATGAAAGCAAGAGAAGTGACACAATTTAATATTGCCTGCTAACATGAATTTCGTTTAACTAAATATGCAGGTTTAAAAAAATATACTTCTGTGTATTGATTTTTAGAAAGGTATTGACGTTTATGGTTAGGTACATTCGTGCAACGATTGTGCTTTTTTCACAAATGCGCTTTTGTTAAATCATCCCCCGTTTGGCAAAGTTGGCTGTCTTTGTTAGGAAGAATTAGTCTTCACACAGATCGCAACGAGCCAGGCGGCCCAAACTCCTGCATACACCCTGACTCTGTTGCACAGAACGCAAGATAAGTGAAACAATTTCCCTAGTTTCCCTTCCCACCGCATTGATTATATGCAACGCAGGACAAACTAGATAAACTAGTAATATCAACCATGTGTAGTTAACTAGTGATTATGTTAAGATTGATTGTTTTTTTTATAGGATACGTTTAATGCTAGCTAGTACCTTACCGTGGCTCCTTGCTGCACTCGCATAACAGGTAGTCAGCCTGCCACGCAGTCTCCTCGTGAAGTGCAATGTAATCGGCCATGATCAGTGTCCAAAAATGCTGATTACCGATTGTTATGAAAATGGCCCTAATTAATCGGCCATTCCGATAAATCGGTCGACCTCTAGTGTTAACCCTCGCTGCCGCCCCAGACGACATCCCTATCCTCAGAGCATGCGCAGACCAGCTGGCTGGAGTGTTTCCGGACATATTCAATCTCTCTCTATACCAGTCTGCTGTCCCCACATGCTTCAAGATGTCCACCATTGTTCCTGTACCCAAGAAAGCAAAGGTAACTGAAGAACCCTGTAGAACTCACTTCTGTCATCATGAAATGCTTTGAGAGACTAGTCAAGGACCATATCACCTCTACCTTATCTGACATCCTAGACCCACTTCAATTTGCTTACCACCCCAATAGATCCACAGACGATGCAATCGACATCGCACTGCCTTATCTCATCTGGACAAGATAAATAACGATGTATGAATGCTGTTAATTGACTACAGCTCAGCATTAAACACCATAGTACCCTCCAAGCTCAACATTAAGTTTGGGGCCCTGGGTCTGTCACAGGAAGGCCAAAAAGATCATCAACGACAACAAACACCTGAGCCACTGCCTGTTGACCACGCTATCATCCAGAAGGCGAGGTCAGTACAGGTGCATCAAAGCTGGGACCGAGAGATTGAAAAACAGCTTCTATCTCAAGGCCATCAGACTGGTAAATAGCCATCACTAGGACCTTAGAGGTTGATGCCCTATATACATAGACTTGAAATCACTGGGCACCTTAAAAATGGAACACTAGTCACTTTAATAATGTTTACACATTTTGCATTACTCATCACATACGTATATACTGTATTCTACTCTATTGCACTTTAATCTATGCCGCTCCGACATTGCTCGTTCAATATTTATATATTTTTAATTCCATTCCTTTAGATGTGTGTATTGTTGTGACATTGTTCGAAATTACTGCGCTGTTGGAGCTAGAAACACTACCATTTCGCTACACCCGCAATAACATCTGCTAAACATGTGTATGTGAGCAATAAAATTTGATTTGAAGCCGTCATCAAGGCAAAGGTGACTACTTTGAAGATCCTAAAATATATTTTGATTTGTTTAATACTTTTTTGGTTACTACATGATTCTATTTGTGTTTTCATAGTGTTGATGTCTTTACTATTATTCTACCATTTAGAAAAATAAAGAAAATCCTTGAATGAGTAGGTGTCCAAACTTTCGACCTGGTACTGTACATACGCACACACCCATCAAACATATACACTCAAGTTTAGTATTTTTCACTTTTTGCAATCCTATCTTATTATACAACCAAATGAGGCTACTCATAACAAGACAGTAGTTCTGTGTTCTTCAACCCTAATACTTGGGGACCGGATGGCCAGGTTTAATTCCAGACTAGTACTAACATAATTAGTTGAAACAGGTGTGTTAGCACTATGCGGCCGGTGCAAAAGCAGGATCTAAGTGACCAAAGTGGTATTTGTCACCTGAACTATGTACTCACCTTGTTTCGGGAGACGGTGTGATTAAAGGCATAGATGGTTTGGTTGTCACTGGTAACCGTATCGTTGTAGGTAACATCAAATTCGGCATCTTTTTGGACCACCGTTTTAGTTTCTGCCCGTGCGCACCGCAAGTGGGTCACACATAACCACAACAGGACCACATAACCAAGTCGGAACCAGACTAAAACTGGGCCAAATTTACAACAGCTCCTCAAAACCATTTCCTTGCGATTTGTCAATAATTGCTGTGCTAGCTGAGCAACAGTTTGTCGATCAAAACGACCAAAATGCACTTGACCCGTCGGATGACAATAATAGCATGAATGGCAAACTTACCTAACTAGGCAGTTGTCATTTATCATTCACAACAGAACAGTTGATAGCGAACGACTACCTACAGTAGTGTGATAATCTAGCCAGCTAGCTACATTTGCTAGCTAATGATCAATGTATTACATCCACATCGCTCCTCCTGTTTCACCATCGCCAGCTAGCCACTCCTCGGTACTGCGACTTAAACTAACGTTAGCTAGGCGATAACAACACAACTACTACTGTACGAGCTAGATCCCGAAAGATTTACTCTCCAAGGTGTTTACAGCTAATATCCTCCACATTTTATCATTTAGGTTGACATATCAGGTCCCGTAAAGTGAACGTTGGTTTCGCATCTGTTGAATCGACTGGCCACGGCGAATGAATCTGTCACTCACACCCTCCCAACGCACGCAGTAAACAAACCAAGCACGGCGTAATGACGTCATTCTTTTCAGCACAAACATAGAAATAGAATGCATATGACCAAATGTATTGCAGTAAATTCTGACATAAGGAATAGATACAATATTCCTTTTAAATAAAACACGTATTAGATATATTATTGTTTTGATGGAAAGAGAAACACATTTTACTACATTTTTCCTACTGGACTAAGTGAGGGTATTTCAAGAAAGTGAGGTACGACTGGTTGTACATTTAAGAGCTTGTAAAGTATGCATTTCACTGTAAGGTCTACCTACACCTGTTGTATTCTGCTCATGTGACAAATACAATTAGATTTGATTTGACTTTGCAGCTGGCTCATCTAACGGAAATAGATCAGCTCTGCCTCCAGTTCAAGATTCGTGACAATAAATGTAAATCTGCCCATGTCTCTCACCTCAACTGCAAAGGCAAGGGGTACCAGTGCACCAAGTCTGGAACCAACAGGACCCTAAACAGCTTCTAACCCCAAGCCATAATGCTGTTAAACAAGACTGTAAATAGCTAGTCAAATGTCTACCCGGACGACCTGCGTTTACTCCTTTTTGCACTAACTCTCTTGCACTGACTCTATGTACACACACACTGGACTCGGTACCACACACACACTGGACTCGGTACTGGTAGTCCTTGTATACACACACACTCACACATACTTACACTGACACCCCAACACACACACACACACACACACACACACACACACACACACACACACACACACACACACACACACACACACACACACACACACACACACACACACACACACACACACACACACACACACACACACACACACACGCTCACATGCATACTGATTACACACACTTTCACACTCACCACATACTCTGCTGCTACTGTCTATTATCCTGTTGCTCACTTTACCCTTACCTGTGTCCATAGCTACCTGAATTACCTCGTACCCCTGCACATCAACTCGGTACTGGTACTCCATGTATATAGCCATGTTATTTTTACTCGTTATTGTCATACGTGATTCACTGTCTTCTTATTCCTCATATCACTATTTCTGTTTTTCATTTGTATTTTTTACATCTTTATCTTTTAACTATGCATTTTTGGAAAAGGACCCATAAGTATGCGTTTCACAGTTTCACCAATTCTTTACGAAGCATGTGACAAATAACAATTGATTTGATTTAGATTTGAACATAACAAGGTAGTTCCGTTGGAAACAGTACCTCTGCTGGTGTAAAACCCATCCTGCATGCAGGAAATTCTTCATTTCTTTCAGGAAAGGCCTGTGTACATAGGCTTCATGTGCTGCATGAACAGAGTTCCAATAATTACAGGATTAGTTCCAGGATTCTGTGAATAATATGAAGTACCTGTTACTTTTCTTGTTCCTGTGATAGTGTGAATGAGTTAGGTAAAATGATTTATCCTGGACACAGAATATTAAGTCTATAAATCTAAATGGAATGAATCGGAGTTGCATTACGGTTTAGATAATAGTTTTTACAGTCCCCCTGGGATGGTTAGCGGAAAGGTAAACAAGACAGTCTCTGTGATTGACTGAATGTATTAGCACACCGTCTTGTAATTGTTCCAACAAGTAATTGTTCCAACAATTGTTTACAGACAGATTATTTCACTTACAATTCACTGTATCACAATTCCAGTGTGTCAGAAGTTTACATACACTAAGTTGACTGTGCCTTTAAACAGCTTGGAACATTCCAAAAAATGATGTCATGGCATTAGAAGCTTCTGATAGGCTAATTGACATCATTTGAGTCAATTATAGGCGTATTTGTGGATGTATTTCAAGGCCTACCTTCAAACACACTGCCTCATTGCTTGACCTCATGGGAAAATCAAAAGAAATCAGCCAAAAATTGTAGACCTCCACAAGTCTGGTTCATCCTTGAGAGAAATTTCCAAACGCCTGAAGGTACCACGTTCATCTGTACAAACAATAGTACACAAGTATGAACACCATGGGACCACGCAGCCGTCATACTGCTCAGGAAGGAGACGCTACGGAGAGTGTGATCACACAGTCATCCCGAACAGCTTCTGCTCTCATGCATGCTTCTGTATTGCTTGCCTCAAAGCTAGCATAAAACGCATTTATCTCGTCTGGTAGGCTCGTGTCACTGGGCAGCTCACGGCTGTGCTTCCCTTTATAGTCTGTAATATTTTGCAAGCCCTGCCACATCCGACGAGTGTCGGAGCCGGTGTAGTATGATTGAATCTTAGTCCTGTATTGACACTTTGGCTGTTTGATGGTTCGTCTGAGGGCATAGCGGGATTTCTTATAAGCGTCCGGGTTAGAGTCCCGCTCCTTGAATGTGGCAGCTCTAGCCTTTAACTCAGTGTGGATGTTGCCTGTAATCCATGGATTCTGGTTGGGGTATGTATGTACGGTCACTGTGGGGACGACGTCATCGATGTACTCATTGATGAAGCCAGTGACTAATATGATGTACTCCTCAATGCCATCGGAAGAATCCCAGAACATATTCCAGTCTGTGCTAGAAAAACAGTCCTGTAGCTTAGCATCTGCGTCATCTGACCACTTCTTTATTGACCGAGTCACTGGTGCTTCCTGTTTTTGCTTGTAAGCAGGAATCAGGAGGATATAATTATGGTCAGATTTGCCAAATGGAGGGAGAGGGAGCGCTTTGTACGTGTCTCTGTGTGTGGAGTAAAGGTGGTATGGAGTTTTCCCCCTCTGGTTGCACATTTAACATGCTGGTAGAAATGAAGGAAAACGGATTTAAGTTTCCCTGCATTAAAGTCCCCGGCCACTAGGAGCGCTGCCTCTGGATGAGCGTTTTCCTGTTTGCTTATGGCCTTATACAGCTCATTGAGTGCGGACTTAGTGCAAGCATCAGTTTGTGGTGGTAAATAGACAGCTATGAAAAATATAGCTGAGGACTTTCTTGGTAAATAGTGCAGTCTGCAGCGTTTCATGATATACTCTACCTACTTCCTTAATATTAGATTTAATATATTACATTGGCTATATCATTTATTTTTTTGTTGGTTTTTAAGGTTAGGGCTTGGCATTAGGGATGGCAGTGTGGTTAAGGGTAAGGTCACAGTTAGGTTTAAAATCAGATTTAGATGACTTTGTGTCTGTGCCAGCTAGTGACCACTCTCCAGAGCTGCCTCCAGAACAAGATTCATGACAATAAATGCCAACCTGTGAGATATGGGTCTACTGCAGACTTTACTGATCAGCATCCCATGGACAGCACAACTAGATCAACACTTGAAACGGGCGCTAATCCAAATCTGGACCCTAAACCGAAATAAAACGTTTAATTATTAGGCAATAACAGTGAAATAGTGCTGTGTCTCTTTTGCAAGGTTTCTCATCAGTTATAATTCATCAGAAAAAATGTTTGCATTCTTCCTTCGTCTCTCAACTCTTATATTTGCTTCCTCTGTAGTTTTACCATCAAAGTAGGAAGTAGATTAGCTCTCCAATTGTCATCAAATTCTTAGTCTTATTATACTAATTGATTTACTGGTGGGCAAGGAAATATGTTATAATATTGATAAAGGAGCGAGATCAATTTAGATTCAGAAATGTGAATGGCCCTTGTGGGATCTAGATATCACACTGCTCCTGTAACACCCTCTACTGCTCATCCTGTTTCTCCTTGACCTGCCGCCATTCCCCCAGTACTCTCTCCCTCTCCCTCCCTCTCTCTGTGTGTGTGATTGTGTGGGTGGAGACCGGTGTGCTGGAGTCAGAGCAGATCCCCACCAGCTGCAACCTGTTCCATAATCAAGACCTCTACAAATACTCAGCCCTGCCACTTCCATGCTGCCAGATCACAATCACTGCTCAGTCAGTCCACGGTTCTAGCTGTTTGTTACAATTCAGATTCTGTTATGCTGTTGTGCCTGTTGTCCTTGCCTGATGCTGTTTTTCTCTCCGCTACAGTTGTGCCCGCTCTGACACTGGTCCCTGTCTCTAGTCCAACGTCTCGTCATCCTGCTACTCTGTCCTGGATTCCTCACTCTACCACTCCCTTGGATTCCCTTCCGGACCTGCTTACTCTGTCTCAACTCCTCTCGCTCCAGCCTCAGCACCTGGTTGCCAGCAACCCGCCTGAGCTTCCCCTTAACCTGCACTCCATCTCCCCCTTGTGTTTCAATAAATACCTTGTTACTTAATCCCAGTCTCTCCATCTGAGTCTGCTCTTGGGTCCCCCTGTTCCACTCTGCTTAAAACTAGATTCTAGCTGATTCTCTGATAGTGAAGTCATGTAATCCACATATCCAGTAAAATAAAACCATTATGCTAGCCTACATCTCTTTGATGTACATTTTGATCAATGTGGTGCTCCATGAATACAGTTGTATACCCTTACACCAACTCATAATACCGGGCATATTATGCATAAATAAGAGATTGAGGCCTATTATATCCATTCCAGTTCACCATAAAGAGCTGTCCTTTCAGGGCCCTAATTTGTCTTCATCAGGCCTAACCTATTGCACCCTCCTGATGAAAACAGCATTGATGTATGAGCCTGTTGAGGCATCCCAATGGTTTTCCTCCCAAAAGTGTAAATATAAAGCCAATCATCCAAGATGTGCTTTAGAACATGTCCCCAGTTATGCACTTTACGTTTGCTTCACCCTAAATTTAAAATGTGAACATGTTGAGATATTCTTAAGGTCTTGTTTGATGTTTTCTTTCTGTGCTGACATTGTGTTATATTTCCTGGCCATCAAAATATGAGTTTAATTTGTATTACTCCACTCATACAGGATTAAGGAAGGCCTAATGCAGTATTTTTTTCTTTAATCTATGCCTCTATCCATCATTTTTAAAATGTTTGATCATCCCTGACTGTCTAGTGATTATTTGCCAGCTGGACAGTAAGAAACTGGATGAATATACAGTACCAGCCAAAGGTTTGGACACACCTACTGAGTGCTTTTCTGTATTTTTACATGTTTATACATTGTAGAATAATGGTGGCGACATCAAAACTATGAAATAACACATAGAAGCAGTTACCAAAAATGAGTTAAACAAATCAAAATATATTTTATATTTGAGATTCTTCAAGTAGCCACCCTTTGCCTTGATGACAGCTTTGCAAACTCTTGGCATTCTCTCAAACAGCTTAGTTAGTTTTTTTTAACCTGGATAACACTCGCCAGTCCAGCCCCCCTGCCCCATCCACCGCTGCCCCTGGACTCTGATCACTTGGCTACATAGCTGATGCACGCTGGACTGTCCATTAATCACGGTACTCCATTCTGCGTGTTTGTTTTATCTGTCGGCCCCGTTGCCTTGTCAATGCCATTTTACCTGCTGTTGTTATGCTAGCTGATTAGCTGTTGTCTCACCCACTGTTTTAGCTAGCTTTCCCAATTCAACACCTGTGATTACTGTATGCCTCGCTGTATGTCTCTCTCAAATGTCAATATGCCTTGTATACTGTTGCTCAGGTTAGTTATCATTGTTTTAGTTCACAATGGAGCCCCTAGTCCCACTCCTCATACCCCTGATACCTCCTTTGTCCCACCTCCCACATATGCGGTGACCTCACCCATTACAACCAGCATGTCCAGAGATAAAACCTCTCTCATCATCACCCAGTGCCTGGGCTTACCTCCGCCGTACCCGCACCCCACCATACCCCTGTCTGCGCATTATGCCCTGAATATATTCTACCATGCCCAGAAACCTGCTCCTCTTATTCTCTGTCCCCAACGCTCTAGGCGACCAGTTTTGATAGCCTTTAGCCGCACCCTCATACTACTCCTTCTCTGTTCCGCGGGTGATGTCCCCAGGCACCCTCATTTGTTGACTTCTGTGATCGAAAAAGCCTTGGTTTCATGCATGTCAACATCAGAAGCCTCCTCTCTAAGTTTGTTTTACTCACTGCTTTAGCACACTCTGCTAACCCTGATGTCCTTGCCGTGTCTGAATCCTGGCTCAGGAAGGCCACTAAAAATCCAGAGATTTCCATACCCAACTATAACATCTTCCGTCAAGATAGAACTGCCAAAGGGGGAGGAGTTGCAGTCTACTGCAGAGATAGCCTGCAAAGTAATGTCATACTTTCCAGGTCCATACCCAAACAGTTCGAACTACTAAATCTGAAAATTACTCTCTCCAGAAATAAGTCTCTCACTGTTGCCGCCTGCTACCAACCCCCCTCAGCTCCCAGCTGTGCCCTGGACACCATTTGTGAATTGATTGCCCCCCATCTAGCTTCAGAGTTTGTTCTGTTAGGTGACCTAAACTGGGATATGCTTAACACCCCGGCAGTCCTACAATCTAAGCTCGATGCCCTCAATCTCACACAAATCATCAAGGAACCCACCAGGTACAACCCTAACTCTGTAAGCAAGGGCACCCTCATAGACGTCATCCTGACCAACTGGCCCTCCAAATACACCTCCGCTGTCTTCAACCAGGATCTCAGCGACCACTGCCTCATTGCCTGTATCCGCTACGGTGCCGCAGTCAAACGACCACCCCTCATCACTTTCAAACACTCCCTAAAACACTTCTGTGAGCAGGCCTTTCTAATCGACCTGGCCCGGGTATCCTGGAAGGACATTGACCTTATCCCGTCAGTTGGGGATGCCTGGTCATTCTTTAAGAGTAACTTCCTCACCATTTTAGATAAGCATGCTCCGTTCAAAAAATGCAGAACTAAGAACAGATACAGCCCTTGGTTCACTCCAGACCTGACTGCCCTCGACCAGCACAAAAACATCCTGTGGCGGACTGCAATAGCATCGAACAGTCCCCGCGATATGCAACTGTTCAGGGAAGTCAGGAACCAATACACGCAGTCAGTCAGGAAAGCTAAGGCCAGCTTCTTCAGGCAGAAGTTTGCATCCTATAGCTCCAACTCCAAAAGGTTCTGGGACACTGTGAAGTCCATGGAGAACAAGAGCACCTCCTCCCAGCTGCCCACTGCACTGAGGCTAGGGAACACGGTCACCACCGACAAATCCATGATTATCGAAAACTTCAACAAGCATTTCTCAACGGCTGGCCATGCCTTCCGCCTGGCTACTCCTACCTCGGCCAACAGCTCCGGCCCCCCCGCAGCTCCTCGCCCAAGCCTCTCCAGGTTCTCCTTTACCCAAATCCAGATAACAGATGTTCTGAAAGAGCTGCAAAACCTGGACCCGTATAAATCAGCTGGGCTTGACAATCTGGACCCTCTATTTCTGAAACTATCCGCCGTCATTGTTGCAACCCCTATTACCGGCCTGTTCAACCTCTCTTTCATATCGTCTGAGATCCCCAAGGATTGGAAAGCTGCTGCAGTCATCCCCCTCTTCAAAGAGGGAGACACCCTGGACCCAAACTGTTACAGACCTATATCCATTCTGCCCTGCCTATCTAAGGTCTTCGAAAGCCAAGTCAACAAACAGGTCACTGACCATCTCGAATCCCACTGTACCTTCTCCGCTATGCAATCTGGTTTCCGAGCCGGTCACGGGTGCACCTCAGCCACACTCAAGGTACTAAACAACATCATAACCGCCATCGATAAAAGACAGTACTGTGCAGCCGTCTTCATCGACCTTGCCAAGGCTTTCGACTCTGTCAATCACCAGATTCTTATCGGCAGACTCAGTAGCCTCGGTTTTTCGGATGACTGCCTTGCCTGGTTCACCAATTACTTTGCAGACAGAGTTCAGTGTGTCAAATCGGAGGGCATGCTGTCCGGTCCTCTGGCAGTCTCTATGGGGTGCCACAGCGTTAAATTCTCGGGCCGACTCTTTTCTCTGTATATATCAATGATGTTGGTCTTGCTGCAGGCGATTCCCTGATCCACCTCTACGCAGACGACACCATTCTATATACTTTCGGCCCGTCATTGGACACTGTGCTATCTAACCTCCAAACGAGCTTCAATGCCATACAACACTCCTTCCGTGGCCTCCAACTGCTCTTAAACGCTAGTAAAACCAAATGCATGCTTTTCAACCGATCGCTGCCTGCACCCGCATGCCCGACTAGCATCACCACACTGGATGGTTCCGACCTTGAATATGTGGACACCTATAAGTACCTAGATGTCTGGCTAGACTGCAAACTCTCCTTCCAGACCCATATCAAACATCTCCAATCGAAAATCAAATCAAGAGTCGGCTTTCTATTCCGCAACAAAGACTCCTTCACTCACGCTGCCAAGCTTACCCTAGTAAAACTGACTATCCTACCGATCCTCGACTTCGGCGATGTCATCTACAAAATCGCTTCCAACACTCTACTCAGCAAACTGGATGCAGTTTATCACAGTGCTATCCGTTTTGTCACTAAAGCACCTTATACTACCCACCACTGCGACTTGTATGCTCTAGTTGGCTGGCCCTCGCTACATATTCGTCGCCAGACCCACTGGCTCCAGGTCATCTACAAGGCCATGCTAGGTAAAGCTCCGCCTTATCTCAGTTCACTGGTCACGATGGCAACACCCATCCGTAGCACGCGCTCCAGCAGGTGTATCTCACTGATCATCCCTAAAGCCAACACCTCATTCGGCCGCCTTTCGTTCCAGTACTCTGCTGCCTGTGACTGGAACGAATTGCAAAAATCGCTGAAGTTGGAGACTTTTATCTCCCTCACCAACTTCAAACATCAGCTATCTGAGCAGCTAACCGATCGCTGCAGCTGTACATAACCTATTGGTAAATAGCCCACCCATTTTCACCTACCTCATCCCCACAGTTTTTATTGATTTACTTTTCTGCTCTTTTGCACACCAATATCTCTACCTGTACATGATCATTTATCACTCCAGTGTTAATCTGCAATATTGTAATTATTTGCCTGCCTCCTCATGCCTTTTGCACACATTGTATATAGACTCCCCTTTTTTTCTACTGTGTTATTGACTTGTTAATTGTTTACTCCATGTGTAACTCTGTGTTGTCTGTTCACACTGCTATGCTTTATCTTGGCCAGGTCGCAGTTGCAAATGAGAACTTGTTCTCAACTAGCCTACCTGGTTAAATAAAGGTGAAAAAAAAAAAATGAGGTAGTCACCTGGAATACATTTCAATTAACAGGTCTGCGTTGTTAAAAGTTCATTTGTGGAATTTCTTTCCTTCTTATGCGTTTGAGCCAATCAGTTGTGCTGTGACAAGGTAGGGGTGGTATACAGAAGATAGCCCTTTGTGGTAAAAGACAATGTCCATATTATGTCATAAGGTGTTATGTCATAAGATGTCATAAGGTGAATGCACCAATTTGTATGTCGCTCTGGATAAGAGCGTCTGCTAAATGACTTAAATGTAAATGTAAATGTTATGTCCAGAACAGCTGAAATAAGCAAAGAGAAACGACAGTGCATCATTACTTTAAGACATGAAGGTCAGTCAATGTGGAAAATGTCAAGAACTTTTAACGTTTCTTCAAATGAAGTCACAAAAACCTTCAAGCGCTATGATGAAACTGACTCTAATGAGGACCGCCACAGGAAAGGAAGACCCAGAGTTAACTCTGCTGCAGAGGATAAGTTCATTAGAGTTACCAGCCTCAAAAAGTCAAAATAAATACTTCACAGAGTTCAAGTAACAGACACATCTCAACATCAACTGTTTAGAATAGACTGCATGAATCAGGCCTTCATGGTTGATTTGCTGCAAAGAAACCACTACAAAATAACACCAATAATAAGAAGAGACTTGCTTGGGCCAAGAAACACGAGCAATGGACATTAGACCATTGGAAATCTGTCCTTTGGTCTGAAAAGTCCACTGTGTCTTTGTGGGACGCAGAATAGGTGAACGGATGATCTCTGCATGTGTGGTTCCCACCGTGAAGCATGGAGGAGGTGTGATGGTGTGGGGGTACTTTGCTGGTGACACTGTTGGCGATTTATTTAAAATTCAAGGCACACTTAACCAGCATGGCTACCACAGCATTCTGCAACGATACGCCATCGCATCTGGTTTGCACTTAGTGGGACTGTCATTTATTTTTCAACAGGACAATAACCCAACACACCTCCAGGCTGTGAAAGGGCTATTTGACCAAGAAGGAGAGTAATGGAGTGCTGCATCAGATGACCTGGCCCCCACAATCACCCAACCTCAACCAAATTGAGATGGTTGAGATGAGTTGCAACGCAGAGTGAAGGAAAATTAGACAACACGTGCTCAGCATAGGTGGGAACTCCATCAAGATTGTTGGAAAAGCATTCTAGGTGAAGCTGGTTGAGAGAATGCCAAGAGTGTACAAAGCTGTCATCAAGGCAAAGGGTGGCTACTTTGAAGAATCTCAAATATAAAATAAATTTAGATTTGTTCAACACTTTTTTTGGTTACTACATGATTCCATGTGTTATTTCATAGTTTTGACGTCTTCACTGTTATTCTACAATGTAGAAAATAGTACAAATTAAGAAAAACCCTTGAATGAGTTGGTGTGTCCAAACCTTGGTCTGGTACTGTTGGTGAATCATTTCTATACATTTTGGTCATTTTAAAGTAAATTGAATGAATTCCCTTGATTATTTTACTCAAGCGGGATTGGACACCTCACAATATATTTGATAATACTGCTGTAGATGATGGATGAGACATGACATCAAATCAAATTGTATTTGTCACATGGGCCGAACACAAAGGTGTAGAATTTATAGTGAAATGTTTGTGTTACAAGCCCTTCCCAACAATGCAGATTCAAAAATAACTTCCAATGGGATGTGTGTGTGTGTGTTTGTAGGTATAGGTCGCCAGTTGTAAAATAACAGAATAGAATGGAATAGACCAGAATATAATAACTGTACTTTTTTCAGATGGAACGTCTGAACGAGGTGATGCGTGACATTTTGCAGGCAATAAAGTATTTAGAATGAGTTGAACCAGAGATGTTGAATCCATCCAACCATGTGATGTACACTTAACAGACATGTGAAACTGCATGGCAGTTCTCGGTTAAGAAACACACACAGACTTGCGCTAGCGCTATAATGCGCAGTTCTGTTGCCAAGGCAACCGTTTCCGTGGATGAAGTCATTGTTACGCTGATAGTTGCTATAGTTACAACCTAGAGAGGGCGCTGCGAAGGGGCTGTCTACGTAATATGACGCAGGGCGGGGGCGTGCCCGCGATGCGCGCTGCGCAAGGCTGGTTGTTGTTCCCGCAGAGAGGCGAGAAGATGGCGGCCGTGTCAAGCGGAGGTGCAGCTGGGTCCGCTGCGGCCGGGATTACGCACTCTACCCGACCGGCCCACGCAGGCATGGGCGCCCAGAACCGAGCACAGCCATCCTCTGGGATCAGCCACTCCAATCGACCTACCCCGGCTGCGGGGTGCATCACCAACCCCGGCCACCCCTCGGCCAGCAGGCCCCCCCCAGCCCGAGTGGGCTACTACGAAATCGAGCGGACCATCGGGAAGGGGAATTTCGCCGTTGTTAAATTGGCAACACACATCATCACCAAAGCAAAGGTACGATGATTAATAAAAGGTTTTTGAACGGGATCAATTATAGGTTGTCAACGATTTGTACTCATTTGACTGTGTTATCGCTGTCACTCTCATCTAGGCTGAAGATTGGGCCTTCGGGCTCGGGAGCGAGTAACGTTACAACGTCTTGTCCGCTTTTGGTCGCAGTGCTCAGTGCGGGGGTGTAAACATGGGGCATCATAAGCAACCATTCGCCTTGTAGTTTTTTCCGACGAGTTTTTACCATGATACAATCAGTTCTAATGTAACAAGGACAGCGGGGGTCACTTGTCGACGGAGAGAAGGGTACCGCTGGGATGAAAGAGGAGAGGGGGACTTCGAGGGTAACGTTTGCTATTTGGCTGCGGTAGTTAACTAACGTTACATTTGTTCTATTTGTGGTTTGCAATCAGCTAGCTAGCTGACCAGCTATTTTTGGCATTATGTATTAGCTAGGTAGGATCACAAGAATCGTGTTATCTATGTCATCGGTAGTTTTTACGTATCATTAGCAAGCATATATATATATATATATATATATATGTTAGATTTTGGAGTGAATGTTCCTTTGGCAATCGTTGACTAGGTAACTAACTGAAAAAACAAGCTGGGTTGACAGGCTGTTAACGTATTGCTGTCTGGCCAGATCTCATCCCTAAAAATGTGTTGACTTAACAATGTATTTTCTCACTGAAAGAGTTTGAATGTTTAACATTCTCTCATGGTGTATTCATTTAATATAAGGGGGTGTTTTCAAGAACTGGTATTTTAGTTTGTGCCAGGTTATGTGGCATTTTCATTTGGGTATAGGCAGGGGCTATGGGCTGCCTCAGATATGTCATAGCTTATTGATAACCCTTTGAGTGTGCGTATGCTGTTGCATAGTGTGGGCGTCTGTAGGCAGATGCATTGCTGGCAGATAGGCACTGGAGACTACAGATCTTTTTTTTCTTCAATATTGAAACAAAAAAAACAATCATAGTAGTCCCAATTTTTTTTTTTACCTACATCTCATTCATCCTTATTGTTGAGAGACCTTAGCATGAACAGTAGGCTACTTTTGAAAAAATCCACGTTTTGCCTTTACACAAATTACCATTCAGTTTTTTCCCCCCAGGTGTCTTATTGTGAAGCGGTTTTATTTTTTTCTCTCAATAACGACCAAGGAGTAGAGCAGGGCAAACGATAGCCTACCCACTCTGGCCATGCTTTTAAACCTGTGCCAGTGCCACTAAACCTGTGACCAACTCCTGCTAATAAGACTGTGGATCTGCAACACGCTCATGGGATCGAACTGAGGCCAGAGTCATTAGAGAGGGATAAACAGAAGGCTACCTGTAAGGGAATCACGATTGTAAAGTGTGTATAAGACAGAAAACGTCACTACGTCTATGTGCGTTGTGTGATGGAGGCTGACTGTTCTGATAGATTAACTCACATGGTGACATGGAACATGTTCAAAACCATATTAGGCTATAGCCTAAGCAGCTTTAACTAATCTACAGAACTTGTGAAAATGTATTTGTAGGGAACCACATATTAGTGCCTTAAAGTTACATAACAATTCATTGATAAAACACTGACCACTAAAAACTACAATCTCTTGATTATTAGGGCAAGTTTTTTTGTTGAGTGATACTTTTGCGCAGGGGGACTCCACACAGGCCCTGATATTTTGCATTCTGCTGGATTGGTAGAGTGGATTGCATTAGTGCAATTTGAAAATGCTAGCTAGCTAGTTCTTCCTGGGTGATGAACATTGGGTTGTTATTTTACCTGACATGCATGTGGTTCTTTGTAGAATTTTGACCCGGAGTCATATAAAATCAGGTGTTTTTCTACTACAACAGTTAATCCACAGATTTAAAGGGAAACCCTGTTATCTTTAATTAATCTCTCCTTGTTTGTCTTTCAAGCATCCACGTGGGTTTGTATTTTCCTCATATCCGATAAGGAGGGGGAGACTTGCAGCTTGTGGAGTGTCTAAAAAATAACCAAGTTATATTTTAGCACTTGGCAACGCAGATGCGCAAGAATGGTGTGGATGAAATGATTGAGTAACGTGTATGTGTACATTTATTTTGCTACGCTCGTGCATGCAACATTGGCAGTGTGGTTTGCATGTAAGGTTTAGAGGAAGTAGCTCGTCCAAATATTATTGTTTTGGCTTTGTCATTGAATGTACCACCACCCAAAACATGTTTTGTCCCCTGTTTTTTACCCCTCCCATTGCATCTTATGAAGCATGATATATTTTTGACATTTGACAGCCAACATGCTTCAGGTTCACCTTTGTTCTTTGTACAATTTAAATGGGACTAGCTAATGTTTTTGAAAATAGATGCCCAAGCACATGAAACCAGTGCATTGGTGCTGCCTTCTCACCAACTCAAGGTTACAAATGCTGATATTTCTGGTCATGTTTATGAAATTCAAAGTCCAAACAAGAGCATGTTATGCAACCGAAGAGCTGCTGACATCCTGAGCCTCTTCTAGCTACATCAACTAATTTCTACTGAATTCAAACAATTCAGCATTTATGTTGCTCACAAACATTGACACAACACCCTCCCTAGCAGTCAGTTAGCCTACGTAGAAGTGAGCCATTTCAGCGTATTTGGACTAGTCTTCTAACTGCACACCTTCTCCGCCAGTATTAGTCATGCCTAATCAGTGGTGTGAAAGACCGGAGCTCAAGCTCAGTGCTCCGGTCTGCAACATCAGCCAAGGAGAAGGGGATTGTTGAGCCGGGGTGTTAGACTAAGCAAGGCATCACAGCTCTGGAAGAGGGACACTCCAAGAGCCGCTAGGCCAGACCTGACACGCTCGGGACGAGGTCAACAACAAAACACACACACCCCTGAATAAAAAAATAAATAAGTGTTTATAAACCTAAATATGTCTGCCAACTGCCTAGCTCCCTCCCTCCCCCTCCTTATCAGAAGACTTGGCACCTCCTCTTGGCTCCACTACAGTCAGACAGGTATGGTTAAAGATGACAGCCGGCGTGCTCTGGCTTGTCTGCGGTGCGTCGCACCGTCTCCTCACGTTACACTGTGTCTATCCAGACTTCCTCCCCTACTGCCTCCTCCTCAGTTTAGATTTGCATTGAGGAGGAGGAGGAGCAGTAGCCACGATGTCCAGGCAACGTTAGATAACGGGCCTAACGCACGTGTCACACTGTGATTTAATTTTTATGAATAAAGGTGGTGTTGCTGCTTTACCTACCTTCATGTCCCATAGTTCTTGTTGGTGTGCGTTCAGTACTAGCTCTAGTGGAATCTGGCCTAGGTCTAATTTGTCATTTTTAAAAATCCAAAAACCAGTAGTTTTTGACAGGCAATTTCATACTACTCATTTATAGTGACTTCATATCTGACTAGGCTCGTTGGTAGTAGGCTAGCTAGATTATAGTGAAAAAACATTCTCACACATATACAGTAGACCGGCCATACTCAACTGGCGACCCGGACCCAGAACAGGGTCAAAGTAAATAGAAATACGTCGGCCTTCGACCCCCGACATGGGAAAATGTGTAGAATTGCAGGAAATTAGCTTAAATCAGCAAAAATCCCTGACCCATGCAAAATGTGTAGAAATTAGTGGGAAGTTAGCTTTAAAACTGCACAATTGTCTTTCCTCTATCAAATGCGCTATGAACAATTTGGGGTTGCAAGGTGTGGGTTTGTTATTACGCCGATAATTGACAATAATCATCCCGATCTTTGCCACCTAGGAAGTTTGTATGACCGGACGTTCTCAAATAGTCCTTAAGTACCCCAGCAGTAGACTATTCCTTCAGCTATTTAATTAAACATTAGGTTTTTCTTTTTTGATAGTCACTGAGTCAATAGCATTGTCCAAACTTACCCCCTTTTACCAAAGAAAGGTTCCTAGTAGGAGTCCCCTTAATGGTGACTTTCACCTACATTCAGGTCTTACTGGCTGTATGGTCTGGGTCCATGCGGTACAACACTGTCTCATCAGCTATATTTAGCCTCTTGACTAATAGCCCCATAGTCCGCATGTGCCAGTCCGGCACCCCCTCGAGTCAGTTGGCAACGTTGACGTACACATTAGAGTCACTTAACGTTAGTGTGCTATCAACGTCACGCTCCCCGGGAAAGGTAATTCCATTGGAATCTTGTTGGTATCCATAGAGATGGAGGACAACAGAGACTTGATGCTCGTCATGATCCCTCTCCATGTATGGAGCTCAGCCGCCACCAGGGTACCACACTCATTGGTTGATCTCAAGATCCAATGCAAACTCTGTCTATAGAAAAACTCTTCTCATTTTTAAATGGAGGTGTTCCATATTTTCTGATGGAGGTTTAAGTGGGTGGTTTAATCAGATTGAGGTTTTGGCCAATGTGACCGTGGCCATTGAAGCAATAAGGAACTAGAGACTGGTATATCGTGAATAGGCTATCATGATTATACCCACAACTGGGACTCAGCCAATCAGCATCCAGAACTGGAACTACCCATTTTTTGATCCAGATTATCCTCTGGGTTGTGTCTGTTAGTGTTTTACGCCTCTTTACTTATCTGCTCGCTTGCTTTGATTTTTTTTTAGAAAGACTGAGTTTGTCCATTTAGGGTATTGGCTGCCTCATTGATGAATGAGACCTATTCACAGTTAAAATAGCACCTGCACTCCTGATGCGCATGTATATGAGTAGGCTGTTACTTTGGCACACACACACGCTCTACAGTTCAGACGGACGCATGCAGGAATATCTGAACTTGGACCTTATGAGCTGAGTCACCCACATGCGTGGCACACACAGAACAGTCTTTCTCTCCCTGGAGGTGTGCGTAAAGCCTGTGGCTCCCCTGTGCGGTTGAAGGGCAGGGTGACCGCTTGTTGGTAACTAGCACGTGTCGATACAACGAGGCCACAGCCGCCACACTGGTTCCCCCCCCCAGGTTAAAGTCTGAGACTCTCGTTACTGGTAACCTTGCACCGAGTCTGGAGATCAATTGAACTTTCACCCTGTGTGGTGGCCCAGTCTTCATGATGATGACAGAACGTTGAGCAGCGGGGTGAGGACCTCCTGCATGCAGCGCTGCGTCGTGTTGCCGTTGAAAGGATCAAGCAGAGCCAACGAACAACATGGGTTGAATAAATGATGCAGGCTTATTTGTGTGATCATGTGATGCTTATGGCACACCTGAATAGAAGGGAAACCCTCTACAACAGGGAACCCAGCGGGAAAAGCTGATCGAAATAATAAAGTTATTATAACCGGTTTATAGCTTAACCAGTTCTTGTTAAGTGGTTGTGATAACGCCATTTCAACTGACCTTTAGCCGGAAATGTGAATGTTTTTGATGTCAGTATTGGCAAATATGATAATTTCCCCCCCCCAAACTAGAACAATGTCAAACTGATCATCTCTTGCTCTCACACAGCAGAATACAAGTACGAGCATGCAACACGGTCACTCGCATGCAGCACAGTCACTCGCATACACACGCTTGGTAGCACTCTGTGTACCCAAACCAACCCTGTCCTCAATCCCACTCATCCTGATTGTCAAATGTTAAGAATCACTGTGTGTGTGTGTGTGTGTGTGTGTGTGTGTGTGTGTGTGTGTGTGTGTGTGTGTGTGTGTGTGTGTGTAGGCTATGTTTGTATGAATGTGTGTTTTGAATGTCTCTGTGTGTCTGTGTATACAGTGGGGCAAAAAAGTATTTAGTCAGCCACCAATTGTGCAAGTTCTCCCACTTAAAAAGATGAGGCCTGTAATTTTCATCATAGGTACACTTCAACTATGACAGACAAAATGAGAAAAAAAATCCAGAAAATCACATTGTAGGATTTTTAATTAATTTATTTGCAAATGATGGTGGAAAATAAGTATTTGGTCAATAACAAAAGTTTACCTCAATACTTTTTTATATACCCTTTGTTGGCAGTCTTCACAAGGTTTTCACACACTGTTGCTGGTATTTTGGCCCATTCCTCCATGCAGATCTCCTCTAGAGCAGTGATGTTTTGGGGCTGTTGCTGGGCAACTCGGACTTTCAACTCCCTCCAAAGATTTTCTATGGGGTTGAGATCTGGAGACTGGCTAGGCCACTTCAGGACCTTGAAATGCTTCTTACGAAGCCACTCCTTCAATGCCCGGGCGATGTGTTTGGGATCATTGTCATGCTGAAAGACCCAGCCACGTTTCATCTTCAATGCCCTTGCTGATGGTAGGCTTTGTTACTTTGGTCCCAGCTCTCTGCAGGTCATTCACTAGGTCCCCCCGTGTGGTTCTGGGATTTTTGCACACCGTTCTTGTGATCATTTTGACCCCACGTGGTGACATCTTGCGTGGAGCCCCAGATCGAGGGAGATTATCAGTGGTCTTGTATGTCTTCCATTTCCTAATAATTGCTCCCACAGTTGATTTCCTCAAACCAAGCTGCTTACCTATTGCAGATTCAGTCTTCCCAGCCTGGTGCAGGTCTACAATTTTGTTTCTGGTGTCCTTTGACAGCTCTTTGGTCTTGGCCATAGTGGAGTTTGGAGTGTGACTGTTTGAGGTTGTGGACAGGTGTCTTTTATACTGATAACAAGTTCAAACAGGTGCCATTAATACAGGTAACGAGTGTGGGACAGAGGAGCCTCTTAAAGAAGAAGTTACAGGTCTGTGAAAGCCAGAAATCTTGCTTGTTTGTAGGTGACCAAATACTTATTTTCCACCATAATTTGCAAATAAATTCATTAAAAATCCTACAATGTGATTTTCTGGATTGTTTTTTTCCCCCCTCACTTTGTCTGTCATAGTTGAAGTGTACCTATGATGAGAATTACAGGCCTCTCATCTTTTTAAATGGGAGAACTTGCACAATTGGTCGCTGACTAAATACTTTTTTGCCCCACTGAATATCCAGGCTGTATCACAACCAGCCGTGATTGGGAGTCCCATAGGCCGGCACACAATTGGCCCAGCGTCGTCCGGGTTTGGCTGGTGTAGGCCGTCATTGTAAATAAGAATTTGTTCTTCACTGACTTGCCTAGTTAAATAAAGGTTAAATAAATAAATATATGTTTATGTGTGTAGGGGGAAGGGGAGTCTTGGTCTCCTCTCAGATGAGGACACAGTGCTGGTCTCTGTCGGTCAGCATTGCTCCTGAGCCCATGCGGCTTTGGGCCTCACTGACTGACTGCAGTAAAGATTAAATAACTTCTCATTGCAGACAGCTGAGATGGAATGTTCACGGCTGTCTTTTTAAAACGCTCTCACCTGTTAGCCAATGTTCCTTCAAATGTCTTTCAGCACTAGTCTGCCGAGCGCAAACTTGAACATTGAAAATTCTGTGCAACTTCCAGCGTGCGTGTTCTGTGAACACTGAGGCTGTACTTGCCTTAAGTTAGTTTTAACAGTGGCCATGTTGGTGACTGTGGCTATTTGATCATAACGTAGGCCTGCCATCAAAAACAATGGAGAAAATACATCCCATAACATTTTAACATGGAAATAGAACAGCTATCATTCAGCCTACAGTTGCAGCCAATGTGTGACGTTCAATGTAGGCCTTCATTCCATGGGACTTTTGAATAAAAAACAACTAAAAACATGCAGGGCTTGACATGAACCTGTTTATCTGCTTGTCCTTCAGACAAGGAGGTGTTTGATGCAAGAATCCACTCCACTCCAAAATAAAAGGCATTATTATTCCCATTCCATTATTAAAGAGAAACTAGCAAAGGGTATGAACAAAATGTGCACACGTGGCTACATGCAGCTCTCGCTTTCATCTCAAAACAAGCGCATCTACTCATGACCGCCCATGCTGTAAGCACAGTCCAGTTCAATGTAAGTGGCACAGATCCATATATGGCAAGGGTCTATTTGCATATAGGGCTACTGCAGCTCTGATTGTTTATGCCGCACAGATCTGTGTAGAGTACGGGCTGAGTAGTCCGTGTCAATGCAATACAATTGTATTTATTCAGACCCTTTGACCTTTTCCACATTTTGTTGCATTACAGCCTTAACCTAAAATGTATTAAAACACAAAATAACAATAACAAGGCTATATACAGGGGTTACCGAGTCGATGTGCAAGGGGACAGGTTAGTCGAGGTCATTTGTACACGTAGGTAGGGGTGAAGTGTCTATGCATAGATAATAAACAGCGAGCGTGGGGGTCAGTCAATGTAAATAGTCCGGTGGCCACTTGATTAATTGTTCAGCAGTCTTATGGCTTGGTGGTAGAAGCTGTTAAGGAGCCTTTTGGACCTAGACTTAGCTCTCCGGCACCACTTGCCGTGCGGTAGCAGAGAGAACAGTCTATGACTTGGGTGATTGGCGTCTTTGACATTTTTTTGGCTTTCCTCTGACACTGCCTATTATATAGGTCCTTGATGGCAGGAAGCTTGGCCCCAGTGATGTACTGGGCCGTACGCACTACCCTCTGTAGCGCCTTACGGTCATATGCCGAGCAGTTGCCATACCAGGCGGTGATGCAACCGGTCAGGATGCTCTCTGGTGCAGCTGTAAAACATTTTGAGGATCTGGGGACCAATGCCAAATCTTTTCAGTCTTCTGAAGTGTTAAAAATGTGTTGTTGTGCCCTCTTCACAACTGTCTTGGTGTGTTTGGACCATCATAGTTTGTTGATGATGTGGAACTTAACTCTCGACCCGCTCCACTACAGCCACTTCGATGATAAAATGTAAGTTAAACAACGCGGAAAAAAACGAACAAAATAACAGTTGGTTAGGAGCACGTAAAACGTCAGCCATCCTCTCTGGCGCCATTCTACCCACTGTAGCAATGAGGTTTGTGCAGTAAGCTATAGGTCCAATACATTATCACCTCATATTGGCTTTGCTTGAATTGCCCTGCCAATGCATTGTTGTTCTGGACATTTTTTTTTTTTCAAATTTTGAGGTAGGTTATATGATCACACAGGTTATAGCTCCGTTGTATTATTACTTGTGAAGCACAGCTGAGTGAGCGTACATTTAAATAATATGCTTTTTATTTTATCGGGCTGATGGTGCCCGCATCTGATGGTCAGTCTCAGCTGATGGGGAGAGCAGCAGACTGAGGGTCCGCCTCAACATCCCTCCGCTCTACCTGTCCTCCACTGACACTGACCAAAAAGGAACACCGTCTTCCATATGATGGCGAAACTCGGGTTGCACTGCATTATTTCTGCCTCATGCACAAGTTCGTTGTTACTCCTATGAACAGAGAGTGAAATATTCTTTGATATTAAAAAATACCCAAGATAATAATAACATCAACACAAGCCCATAGATACACTACTTATTCATTACTGCTGCAGGTCTTGTTGTAGTGCAGAGTGGAAATGGGAAGAATACTCATTTTATGGCTTATAAAAGTGTTGAATACAAAGAGTTGACAGTGCTGAGTAAGAACTTAAACATGAACTCGGTCATAAAAACAGCATCTCGTTGCTGTAGTTGTTGACAGTCTCTCTTCACGGTTTTAAACGTTTTGAAATCTGTCTTAACTTTGCTGTAGCTTTCTTTTATACCTGCCACATCACTGCAGACAGCCATCTGAGCCACCCGATTGGCCAGCGGTAGGCCTATGGTGCACATGATTTGCTCTCTGGGCCCGCCGGGAAGGTAGCGTTTTGTACCTCCAGAGACATTAAATGGTTGAAAATAGCAACAGTTCACCTCCCGGGCACGCAGAGCACCTGAATCGGATGCACCTACCGTCAACTGCCAGAGACGAATAAAACAAACAGGAACACAAGTCTTTATTGTTGGATTTTTTTTACGGAAATGTTTGCGATCGACCGGTTGGTGACCACTGCTCTAGAAAGTTGAGTGAAGTTCAAACTCATGCTTCTCTCTGTGGGCTGATATTTCTGCCCAGGTGCTGGGCGGCAGTCTTGGGCTACTGCACGTGCCACGTGCACAGTTTACATTTACATTACATTTAAGTCATTTAGCAGACGCTCTTATCCAGAGCGACTTACAAATTGGTGCATTCACGTTATGACATCCAGTGGAACAGCCACTTTACAATAGTGCATCTAAATCTTTTAAGGGGGGGTGAGAAGGATTACTTTATCCTATCCTAGGTATTCCTTAAAGAGGTGGGGTTTCAGGTGTCTCCGGAAGGTGGTGATTGACTCCGCTGTCCTGGCGTCGTGAGGGAGTGTGTTCCACCATTGGGGAGCCAGAGCAGCGAACAGTTTTGACTGGGCTGAGCGGGAACTGTACTTCCTCAGTGGTAGGGAGGCGAGCAGGCCAGAGGTGGATGAACGCAGTGCCATTGTTTGGGTGTAGGGCCTGATCAGAGCCTGGAGGTACTGAGGTGCCGTTCCCCTCACAGCTCCCAGGCAAGCACCATGGTCTTGTAGCGGATGCAGCTTCAACTGGAAGCCAGTGGAGAGAGCGGAGGAGCGGGGTGACGTGAGAGAACTTGGGAAGGTTGAACACCAGACGGGCTGCGGCGTTCTGGATGAGTTGTAGGGGTTTAATGGCACAGGCAGGGAGCCCAGCCAACAGCGAGTTGCAGTAATCCAGACGGGAGATGACAAGTGCCTGGATTAGGACCTGCGCCGCTTCCTGTGTGAGGCAGGGTCGTACTCTGCGGATGTTGTAGAGCATGAACCTACAGGAACGGGCCACCGCCTTGATGTTAGTTGAGAACGACAGGGTGTTGTCCAGGATCACGCCAAGGTTCTTAGCGCTCTGGGAGGAGGACACAATGGAGTTGTCAACCGTGATGGCGAGATCATGGAACGGGCAGTCCTTCCCCGGGAGGAAGAGCAGCTCCGTCTTGCCGAGGTTCAGCTTGAGGTGGTGATCCGTCATCCACACTGATATGTCTGCCAGACATGCAGAGATGCGATTCGCCACCTGGTCATCAGAAGGGGAAAGGAGAAGATTAATTGTGTGTCGTCTGCATAGCAATGATAGGAGAGACCATGTGAGGTTATGACAGAGCCAAGTGACTTGGTGTATAGCGAGAATAGGAGAGGGCCTAGAACAGAGCCCTGGGGGACACCAGTGGTGAGAGCGCGTGGTGAGGAGACAGATTCTCGCCACGCCACCTGGTAGGAGCGACCTGTCAGATAGGACGCAATCCAAGCGTGGGCCGCGCCGGAGATGCCCAACTCGGAGAGGGTGGAGAGGAGGATCTGATGGTTCACAGTATCGAAGGCAGCCGATAGGTCTAGAAGGATGAGAGCAGAGGAGAGAGAGTTAGCTTTAGCAGTGCGGAGCGCCTCCGTGATACAGAGAAGAGCAGTCTCAGTTGAATGACTAGTCTTGAAACCTGACTGATTTGGATCAAGAAGGTCATTCTGAGAGAGATAGCGGGAGAGCTGGCCAAGGACGGCACGTTCAAGAGTTTTGGAGAGAAAAGAAAGAAGGGATACTGGTCTGTAGTTGTTGACATCGGAGGGATCGAGTGTAGGTTTTTTCAGAAGGGGTGCAACTCTCGCTCTCTTGAAGACGGAAGGGACGTAGCCAGCGGTCAGGGATGAGTTGATGAGCGAGGTGAGGTAAGGGAGAAGGTCTCCGGAAATGGTCTGGAGAAGAGAGGAGGGGATAGGGTCGAGCGGGCAGGTTGTTGGGCGGCCGGCCGTCACAAGACGCGAGATTTCATCTGGAGAGAGAGGGGAGAAAGAGGTCAGAGCACAGGGTAGGGCAGTGTGAGCAGAACCAGCGGTGTCGTTTGACTTAGCAAACGAGGATCGGATGTCGTCGACCTTCTTTTCAAAATGGTTGACGAAGTCATGTGCAGAGAGGGAGGAGGGGGGAGGGGGAGGAGGATTCAGGAGGGAGGAGAAGGTGGCAAAGAGCTTCCTAGGGTTAGAGGCAGATGCTTGGAATTTAGAGTGGTAGAAAGTGGCTTTAGCAGCAGAGACAGAGGAGGAAAATGTAGAGAGGAGGGAGCGAAAGGATGCCAGGTCCGCAGGGGAGGCGAGTTTTCCTCCATTTCCGCTCGGCTGCCCGGAGCCCTGTTCTGTGAGCTCGCAATGAGTCGTCGAGCCACGGAGCGGGAGGGGGACCGAGCCGGCCTGGAAGATAGGGGACATAGAGAGTCAAAGGATGCAGAAAGGGAAGAGAGGAGGGTTGAGGAGGCAGAATCAGGAGATAGGTTGGAGAAGGTTTGAGCAGAGGGAAGAGATGATAGGAGGGAAGAGGAGAGCGTAGCGGGGAGAGAGAGCGAAGGTTGGGACGGCGCGATACCATCCGAGTAGGGGCAGTGTGGGAAGTGTTGGATGAGAGCGAGAGGGAAAAGGATACAAGGTAGTGGTCGGAGACTTGGAGGGGAGTTGCAATGAGGTTAGTGGAAGAACAGCATCTAGTAAAGATGAGGTCGAGCGTATTGCCTGCCTTGTGAGTAGGGGGGAAGGTGAGAGGGTGAGGTCAAAGAGGAAAGGAGTGGAAAGAAGGAGGCAGAGAGGAATGATTCAAAGGTAGACGTGGGGAGGTTAAAGTCGCCCAGAACTGTGAGAGGTGAGCCGTCCTCAGGAAAGGAGCTTATCAAGACATCAAGCTCATTGATGAACTCTCCGAGGGGACCTGGGGGCGATAAATGATAAGGATGTTAAGCTTGAAAGGGCTGGTAACTGTGACAGCATGAAATTCAAAGGAGGCGATAGACAGATGGGTAAGGGGAGAAAGAGAGAATGACCACTTGGGAGAGATGAGGATCCCGGTGCCACCACCCCGCTGACCAGAAGCTCTCGGGGTGTGCGAGAACACGTGGGCGGACGAAGAGAGCAGTAGGAGTAGCAGTGTTATCTGTGGTGATCCATGTTTCCGTCAGTGCCAAGAAGTCGAGGGACTGGAGGGAGGCATAGGCTGAGATGAACTCTGCCTTGTTGGCCGCAGATCGGCAGTTCCAGAGGCTACCGGAGACCTGGAACTCCACGTGGGTCGTGCGCGCTGGGACCACCAGATTAGGGTGACCGCGGCCACGCGGTGTGGAGCGTTTGTATGGTCTGTGCAGAGAGGAGATAACAGGGATAGACAGACACATAGTTGACAGGCTACAGAAGAGGCTACGCTAATGCAAGGAGATTGGAATGACAAGTGGACTACACGTCTCGAATGTTCAGAAAGTTAAGCTTACGTAGCAAGAATCTTATTGACTAAAATGATTAAAATGATACAGTACTGCTGAACATTGCTGTTACCCTACTTATTGGTATCTCCAGTGGCGATTTTTAGCATGTAAATCTTGGTGGGGCAAGAAAAAAATGTTGGATGCATTCCAGCAAAGCCACCAAACAATACATTAATTGCACTGTAACGGTGACAAACAATGCCCACAAACTGTTAGGGATCTACATAAAGCTATCCCGACCGCAGAGTCCCGACCGCAGAGTCCCGACACTTCTATTATAGAATATTGTGTGTGCTGAATTTGCATGTGCAAGCCAAGCACAACCACCTACTAGAGGCCGACTGATTATTCGGACTGGCCGATTTAATTAGGGCCGATTTTTCATAACAATCGGTAACACCGATTGTGGCCGTCTTTAAATTTGAACCTTTATTTAGCTAAGCAAGTCAGTTAAGAACACATTCTTATTTTCAATGACGACCTAGGTGGGGAGGTTAACTGCCTTGTTCAGGGGCAGAACGACAGATTTTTACCTTGTCAGCTCGGGGATTCGATCCTGCAACCTTCCGCTTTCTAGTCCAACGCTCTAACCACCTGCCCTCCACAAGGCTGACTACCTGTTATGCGAGTGCAACAAGAAGCCAAGGTAAGTTGCTGGCATTAAACTTATCTTATAAAAAACAATCAACCTTAACATAATCACTAGTTAACTACACATGGTTGATGATATTAGTAGTTTATCTAGCGTGTCCTGCGTTGCTTATAATTGATGCGGTGCCTGTTAATTTCTCATCGAATCACAGCCTACTTCTCCAAACGGGTGATGATTTAACAAGCACATTTGCGAAAAAAGCACCGTCGTTGCACCAATGTACCTAACTATAAACATCAATGCCTTTCTTTAAAATCAATACACAAGCATATATTTTTAAACCTGCATATTTAGTTAATATTGCCTGCTAACACGACTTTCTTATAACTAGGGAAATTGTGTCACTTCTCTTGCTTTCCGTGCAAGCAGTCAGGGTAGATGCAGCAGTTTGGGCCGCCTTGGCGAACTGTGTGAAGACCATTTATTCCTAACAAAGACCGTAATTAATTTGCCAGAATTGTACATAATTATGACAACATTGAAGGTTGTACAATGTAACAGCAATATTTAGACATAGGGATGCCACCCGTTAGATAAAATACGTAACGGTTCCGCATTTCACTGAAGGAATAAATTATTTTTTTCTCGAAATTATAGTTTCCGGATTTGACCATATTAATGACCTAAGGCTCATATTTCTGTGTGTTATTATGTTATAAATAAGTCTATGATTTGATAGAGCAGTCTGACTGAGCAGTGGTAGGCAGCAGCAGGCTCTTAAGCATTCATTCAAAAAGCACTTTCGTGTGCTTCAAGCATTGACCTGTTTATGACTTCAAGCCTATCAACTCCCGAGATTAGGCTGGTGTAACCAGCTAGTTAGCGGGGTGCGCGCTAATAGTGTTTCAATCGGGGACGGCACTCGCTCTGAGACCTTGAAGTAGTTGTTCCCCTTGCTCTGCAAGGGCCGTGGAATTTGTGGAGCGATGGATAACGATGCTTCGAGGGTGGCTATTTTCGATGTGTTCCTAGTTCGAGCCCTTTTAGGGGCGAGGAGGTGGACGGAAGCTATACTGTTACATTGGCAATACTAAAGTGCCTATAAGAACATCCAATAGTCAAAGGTATATGAAATACAAATGGTATAGAGAGAAATAGTCCTATAATTCCTATAATAACTACAACCTAAAACTTCTTGCCTGGGGATATTGAAGAATCATGTTAAAAGGAACCACCAGCTTTCATATGTTCTTATTTCCTGAGCAAGGAACATAAACTTTAGCTTTTTTACATGGCACATATTGCACTTTTGCTTTCTTCTCCAACACTTTGTTTTTGCATTATTTAAACCAAATTGAACTTGTTTCATTATTTATTTGAGGCTAAATTGATTTTATTGATGTATTATATTAAGTTAAAATAGAAGTGTTCATTCAGTATTGTTGTCATTATTACAAATAAATAAATAAAAAGAATCGGCCGATATAATCGGTATCGGCGTTGAAAAAAAAAAAAAACATAATCGGTCGACCTCTACCACCTACTATCAGTAGCACTGTCAAAGCTGTACAATACAGTAGCCAAACAAGTACACGCCAGGCCACGTATGTGTTTACAATACCGCGTTGGTGAAAATAGACCAAATGATTAGGATGAGGCACATGGGCTACTTACGGCTTACTACACAACATACACTTAGTATTACTTTCTTAGCTACAGTAACATATCTCCCTGGCATATTACATCCTTTATGCAGCAGCATACAATACATTTTTGGACTCACCTTGTGAAGGTGGCACAGCGGTCCTTTGTTGGCAAATTTTGTCATCAAACTTCAATCATCAAAGTCTGGCATTCTCTGAATTTATGGTGGGAACTCTTGGAAAAGAAGATCACAGCCATTCCATTGAATAGCAGGCTAATGTTAGTGGTTTCTTTGCAACGCTTGCATATTCCTTCCAAACGACTCATTGTTGAATTTGCGATTTCCAACTTGTTGGGTATTCTTCATGGCCAATGAGCACCGATATGTTTTATTTGTAATTTATCCTCGTTATTTCTCTTAATTTGACAAGGATTTAAAAGGATTTGCCAGTAGATTGTCGACTTGATGACAACTGATGATGACTGCTCGCTAAGACTTTGAAAGGTAGATGTTGACATGATCAGTCCAATCAAAGCTACTGTAGATAAATGTGATTTGATGTAATTTTATCTGTGGCCAATGACCTTGAGCCTTCTTGGATGGGCACTAATAATCTAAGTCTATAGCAGAACCCAAAGGGCTCAAATTCTTGATGTCTACCCTTAAAGGTGGGTGACGTAGTGTCCCTGGCCAATCACGGTGCAATGTTGAGCCAATCATGGTGCAATGCTCCTATTTTCAGCTAGCCTGCCCCACAACCACAGAAAACACTGAGCTAGGCTGAAACGCCTGCATTTTGGAGCTGCCTGTTTGCATGCGGCTTTATTAACTCAATTATATATATACACAACCGTTCAAAAGTTTGGGCTCACTTAGAAATTTACTTGTTTTTGTCCATTAAAATAACATTGATCAGAAATACAGTGTCGACATTGTTAATGTTGTAAATTACAATTGTAGCTGGAAACCGCTGATTTTTAATGGAATATCTACGTAGGCGTACAGAGGCCCATTATCAGCAACATATCACTCCTGTGTTCCAATGGCACGTTGTGTTAGCTAATCCAAGTGTCATTTTAAAAGGCTAATTGATAATTAGATAACCCTGAAAACTGTTGTGCTAATTAAAGAAGCAATTTAACCGGCCTTCTTTAGACTAGTTGAGTATCTGGTGCATCAGCACTTGTGGATTCGAATACAGGCTCAAAAGGGCCAGAAACAAAGACTTTTCTTCTGAAACTCGTCAGTCTATTCTTGTTCAGAGAAGTTAAGGCTATTCCATGCGAGAAATTGCCAAGAAACTGAAGATCTCATACAATGCTGTGTACTACTCCCTTCACAGAACAGCGCAAACTGGCCCTAACCAGAATAGAATGAGGAGTTGGAGGCCCCGGTGCACAACTGAGCAAGAGGACAAGTACATTAGTGTGTCTAGTTTGAGAAACAGACGCTTCACAAGTCCTCAACTGGCAGCTTCATTAAATAGTACCTGAAAAACAGCAGTCTCAACGTCAACAGAGAAG
This sequence comes from Oncorhynchus keta, assembly GCF_023373465.1. Lineage (NCBI taxonomy): Eukaryota > Metazoa > Chordata > Actinopteri > Salmoniformes > Salmonidae > Oncorhynchus > Oncorhynchus keta. Next base: position 38,276,040 of record NC_068421.1, read on the forward strand.
AGGCGACTCTGGGATGCTGGCCTCGGGAGTGCTTGACGCCATCTGTCAAGCATGGTGGAGGCAATGTGATGGTCTAGGGGTGGTGGTAAAGTGGGAGATTTGTACAGGGTAAAAGGGATCTTGAAGGAAAGTCATCACTCCATTTTGCAACACCATGCCATACCCTGTGGATGGCACTTAATTGGAGCCAATTTCCTCCTCCAACAAAACAATAACCCAAAGCACAGCTCCAAACTATGCAACAACTATTTAGGGAAGAAGCAGTCAGATGGTATGTCTATAATGGAGTGGCCAGCAGAGTCACCGGATCTCAACCCTATTGAGCTGGTATTCTGTCTATAATGGAGTGGTCAGCACAGTCACCGGATCTCAACCCTATTGAGCTGGTATTCTGTCTATAATGGAGTGGTCAGCACAGTCACCGGATCTCAACCCCATTGAGCTGGTATTCTGTCTATAATGGAGTGGTCAGCACAGTCACCGGATCTCAACCCTATTGAGCTGGTATTCTGTCTATAATGGAGTGGTCAGCACAGTCACCGGATCTCAACCCTATTGAGCTGGTATTCTGTCTATAATGGAGTGGCCAACACAGCCACCGGATCTCAACCCTATTGAGCTGGTATTCTGTCTATAATGGAGTGGTCAGCACAGTCACCGGATCTCAACCCTATTGAGCTGGTATTCTGTCTATAATGGAGTGGTCAGCACAGTTACCGGATCTCAACCCTATTGAGCTGGTATTCTGTCTATAATGGAGTGGTCAGCACAGTCACCGGATCTCAACCCTATTGAGCTGGTATTCTGTCTATAATGGAGTGGTCAGCACAGTCACCGGATCTCAACCCTATTGAGCTGGTATTCTGTCTATAATGGAGTGGTCAGCACAGTCACCGGATCTCAACCCTATTGAGCTGGTATTCTGTCTATAATGGAGTGGTCAGCACAGTCACCGGATCTCAACCCTATTGAGCTGGTATTCTGTCTATAATGGAGTGGTCAGCACAGTCACCGGATCTCAACCCTATTGAGCTGGTATTCTGTCTATAATGGAGTGGTCAGCACAGTCACCGGATCTCAACCCTATTGAGCTGGTATTCTGTCTATAATGGAGTGGCCAACACAGCCACCGGATCTCAACCCTATTGAGCTGGTATTCTGTCTATAATGGAGTGGTCAGCACAGTCACCGGATCTCAACCCCATTGAGCTGGTATTCTGTCTATAATGGAGTGGTCAGCACAGTCACCGGATCTCAACCCTATTGAGCTGGTATTCTGTCTATAATGGAGTGGTCAGCACAGTCACCGGTTCTCAACCCTATTGAGCTGGTATTCTGTCTATAATGGAGTGGTCAGCACAGTCACCGGATCTCAACCCTATTGAGCTGGTATTCTGTCTATAATGGAGTGGTCAGCACAGTCACCGGATCTCAACCCTATTGAGCTGGTATTCTGTCTATAATGGAGTGGCCAGCACAGTCACCGGATCTCAACCCCATTGAGCTGGTATTCTGTCTATAATGGAGTGGTCAGCACAGTCACCGGATCTCAACCCTATTGAGCTGGTATTCTGTCTATAATGGAGTGGTCAGCACAGTCACCGGATCTCAACCCTATTGAGCTGGTATTCTGTCTATAATGGAGTGGCCAGCACAGTCACCGGATCTCAACCCTATTGAGCTGGTATTCTGTCTATAATGGAGTGGTCAGCACAGTCACCGGATCTCAACCCTATTGAGCTGGTATTCTGTCTATAATGGAGTGGCCAGCACAGTCACTGGATCTCAACCCTATTGAGCTGTTGTGGGAGCAGCTTGACCGTATGTATGCAAGAAGTGCCCATCAAGCCAATCCAACTTGTAGAAGGTGCTTCAGGAAGCATGGGGTGAAATCTCTTCAGATTACCTCAACTAATTGACAACTAGAATGCCAAAGGTCTGCAAGGCTGTAATTGCTACAAATGGAGGATTATTTGACAAAAGCAAAGTTTGAAGGACACAATTATTATTTCAATTAAAAATAATTATTTATAACCTTGTCAACGTCTTGACTATATTTCTATTCATTTTGCAACTCATTTCATGTATGTTTTCCTGGAAAACAAGGACATTTCTAAATGACCCAGAACTTTTGAACGGTAGTGTATATTTCTTTGCGTTGTTTGCAAACTGATATGTGACGTGTATCCCACATGATATCAGTCTAGGCCAGGCTAAATCCACAAAACCAGTCTGTTTCATTTAGTTTGTGTTAACCTCCTTGTTCTATTGTATCTTTTTTAAACATAATTTGTAATCCGTCTTCGATATCCAGATTGACATTTTTTGTTTTTCATATTCGACTCTCGTGAGCTCTCCACGGTCATCCGCTGTTATATAAAGCCTGGAAGGAATTTCATGATGACAGTCGTCGTTTGTATATGAAACTTGAAAAGTCCTCTTGTCCACATTCCGTTGGTGTAATTGTCAGCAGCACAGTCGTGTTGTTTAGAGCGCCTTGCCCTAAATAATCTGCTGGCGTTGTAAACCTATTTCTTTCTCCTGTTCATTTTGTTCCTGGTTGCTACGTCTCAGCAGTGGCGTGGTGCTATGGTTAGGTCAACAGTCTTGTGATCGCGGGGGCTATGTGACACTTCAGCTTAACCGGCTCTCTTCTGTATCCATATCTTTCAATGGAAAATTCCCAAAGTAAAGCAGGCCAGACACGTCACCCCTCCCAAGTAGATTACTGTAACTATAACTGTACATTATAAACCAGCCAGTAGTTCCAACTACAACTGGCTATTGAACTGAATTGCGTGTGTGAGGAAATGAGTTGCGCTAGTCATTATGATAGTGTGTCCAAACTCCTCTATTGGTGCTCAGCTTATCAGGCCAAATGATGTTCTCTCAAACATCCTGCAGGCGCCAGATTTTATAGGCCAGCGTAGCTCTCTCTTCCAGTTTTGATTTCGGCCCGATTTCCTTATTTTGAGTCCATTTGCATGGAGAGGGACTTGATGTTCCCAAAGTATTTGGGTTTGCTGCGTGAGACCGGGAGTGTGAACTCAATGCCCCGTGACCTTTCTCCCTCATTTGGGCTTTTCTGTTTTTACTGTGTAATACCAGTTTGTGTGTGTGGTGTTCATTCTCTCTCTGTGTGTGTGTGTGTGTGTGGTGTTCATTCTCTCTGTGTGTGTGTGTGTGTGTGTGTGTGGTGTTCATTCTGTGTGTAGTGTGGTGTTCATTCTCTCCCTGTGTGTATTTATGTGTGTGTGTGTGTGTGTGTGTGTGTGTGTGTGGTCATTGTGTGTGTGGTGTTCACTGTGTGTGTAGTGTGGTGGTCATTCTGTGTGTGGTGTTGTGTTCAATGTGTGTATTGTGTGTGTGTTTTTCAAGTGTGTCCCTGCTCCAGATGCTGGGCCTCGTACCCACAATGGGGTGGAGGGGTGCTAGAACACCATGTGCCTGGCTCTTCCTTTTCCTGTCCGCTAGCCGGAAATGGGCCCGCAGCTTGCTCTCAGATGGCCCCATTCTATTATCTCGGCCAAGAACAGAGAGGGGGAAGAGTAGCATCAGATATTACCACTATTCCCAGAATGTGAAGCCAGCTCACAAGGATGTTTAGAGAGCAGGTTTTCGTCTCATTCTCGACAGACCACCGCATTACACTGTTAGGCTAATTTATTCATTTATTCATTAGCCTAAAACCTGACGTCGAGCTGACACGTCACAGTTAGTGGTAAAAGATAGCACCGTCAGGATTGAGTAGATCGGCAAGGTGTCAAACTCAATTGCGGGAGGGTCGTGTGTTTGCGAGGTTTCCCACCTCCCTTGTACTTGATCGATACATTTAAGGTAATTGATTAGTTAGGAACCCCTCACCTGGTTGTCTAGGTCTTCATTAGACACAAAACACACAGTGCCTTCAAAAAGTATTCATACCCCTTGACTTATTCCACATTTTGTTGTGTTACAGCCTGAATTCAAAATGGATCAAAACATTCTCACACATCTACACACAATACCCTTTAATTACAAAGGGAAAATATGTTTTTAGAATTGTTTTCAAATGTATTGAAAATGAAATACATTTACATTAGTATTCACACTCCTGAGACAATACACAGCGATTACAGCTGAGTCTTTCTTGGTAAGTCCAAGAGCTTTGCACACCTGGATTCTACAATATTTATCTGTTATTCTTTTCAAAATTATTCAAGCTCTGTCAAGTTGATTATTGATCATTCCTAGACAAACATTCACTGTCATCTTGGTAAGCAACTCTGTTGTAGATGTGGCCTTGTGTTCCCATTGTCTGGTGGAAAGCAGTCTGAGCCAGGTAGGATTTGTCCTGTGCTTAGCTCCATCTATTTATTTTTTATCCTGAAAAACTCTGCCGTTCTTAACGATTACAAGCATACCCATAACATGACGCAGCCACCACTATGCTTGAAAATATGGAGAGTGGTACTCAGTAATGTGTTGTATTGGATTTGCCCCAAACATCATGCTTTGTATTCAGGCCAAAAATCTAATTGTTGTGAAATGTTTTTTTTTGCAGTTTTTATTTATTTACCTTTATTTAACTAGGCAAGTCAGTTAAGAACAAATTCTTATTTTCAATGACGGCCTAGGAACAGTGGGTTAACTGCCTGTTCAGGGGCAGAACGACAGATTTGTACCTTGTCAGCTCGGGGGTTTGAACTTGCAACCTTCCGATTACTAGTCCAACGCTCTAACCACTAAGCTACCCTGCCGCCCCGCAGTATTACGTGTGTGTTTTTAAGAAAAAAGTAACAATACAAAACATACAAACGACAACATACAGATGCACACAAACATCCACAACATCAACTCTGCCCAGAACCACCTGATCACAGCACCATCTCCAGTGCCAGTAACACTCTCTGCCACATGGCCTCAAACTGCACCATGTTGTTTCTCTCTGTTGCCCACGTGCACTTTCAACATTTAGATAATAAAGCATTTGACCTTTCCATTGTGTTAACGATGGGGAATTGGTTGATTTCCAGTTAGGTATACATTTTTTTCAAAATGATTGATGAGAAACGAATCGCCCAACCCACTGGGTATCTGACTGCACCCTCATATGCCTAACTGCAAACAGGACGCATGTTTTGGAATATTTGTTATTCTGTACAGGCTTCTTTCTTTTCACTCCCATTTAGGTTCGTATTGTGGACTAACTACAATGTCGTTGATCCATCGTCAGTTTTCTTCTATCACAGCCGTTCAACTCAAACTGTTTGAAAGTCACCATTGACCTCATGGTGAAATCCCTGAAATCCTCTCCGGCAACTGATTTGGGAAGGATGCCTGTATCTTTGTGGTAACTGGGTGTATTGGTACAACATTGAAAGTGTAATTAATAACTTCACCATGCTCAAAGGGATATTCAATGTCTGCTTTCAAGATTATTATTCTTTTTTTTAACCCATCTACCAATTAGGTGCCATTCTTTGTGAGGCGTTGGAAAACCTCCCTGGTCTTTGTGGTTGAATCTGTGTTTGAAATCCACTGCTCGCCTGAGGGACCGTACAATTATCTGTATGTGTGGGATACAGAGATGAGGTAGTCATTAAAAAATCATGTTGCACAAAGAGTGAGTCCATGCAACTTATTATGTGCGTCGCTAAGGACATTATTATTCCTGCACTTATTCAGGCTTGCCAGAACAAAGTGGTGCAATACTTATTGACTTAAGACATTATCATTTTTTTATTAATTTTGAAAAACATAATTCCACTTTGACATTGTGGGGTATTTAAGTCAATTTAAATTCAGGCTGTAACAAAACAAAATGTGGAAAAAGTCGAGTGACGTGAATACTTTCTGAAGGTGCTGTAGCCCTCAAGGAATTGAGTTTGACACCCCTGGATTGTATATGCTGACCTGTTATTTCAGTACCATTATGTTAGTTAACCCCTCCCCTAAGGTCTCTGTCAATGTCAGGTTAGCTGGGGGGGGGGCTCAGCTTAGTTGTAGGTGTGCGCCCCTCGTTGGGTCTTTGACAGGCGCTAGGCTATTTATAAAATCCATGTCTTATTTATTATATGATGAACATGATAGGCTAATTCCTCAAACCTATAAGGCAAATTCCCTGGCTTTTGCGGATGGTGTGAGATGAGAGAGGTGGGAATATTTGCTTTCTTTGTCTCCGTGTTGGTGTTTCTGTGGTTCTTTATCTAAGCCAAAGGAAGTGTCTGATTATCTGATATGAATTAATTAGATTTATTTTTAATTCACCTTTATTTAACCAGGTAGGCAAATTGAGAACGAGTTCTCATTTGCAATTGCGACCTGGCCAAGATGAGGCGGCAGGGTAGCCTAGTGGTTTTACGATGGTATGTTTGGCAGCATGCGTGAAGGATGCTTTGTTGCGAAATAGGAAGACAATTCTAGATTTAACTTTGGATTGGAGATGTTTAATGTGAGTCTGGAAGGAGAGTTTACAGTCTAACCAGACACCTAGGTATTTATAGTTGTCCACATATTCGAAGTCAGAACCGTCCAGAGTAGTGATGCTGGAAAGGCGGGCAGGTGCAGGCAGCGATCGGTTGAAGAGCATGCATTTGGTTTTACTTGTATTTAAGAACAGTTGGAGGCCACGGAAGGAGAGTTGTATGGCATTGAAGCTCATCTGGAGGGTTGTTAACACAGTGTCCAAAGAAGGGCCAGAAGTATACAGCATGTCATTTGCTTAGAGGTGGATCAGAGACTCACCAGCAGCAAGAACGACATCATTGATGTATACAGAGAAGAGAGTTGGCCCAAGATTTGAACCCTCTGGCACCCCCATAGAGACTGCCAGAGCCCCGGGCAACAGGCCCTCCGATTTAACACACTGAACTCTATCAGAGAAGTAGTTTGTGAACCAGGCGAGGCAATCATTTGAGAAACCAAGGCTATCGAGTCTGCCGATGAGGATGTGGTGATTGACAGAGTCGAAAGCCTTGGCCAGGTCGATGAATACGGCTGCACAGTATTGTTTCTTATCGATGGCGGTTAAGATATTGTTTAGGACCTTGGGCATGGCTGAGGTGCACCCATGACCAGCTCTGAAACCAGATTGCATAGCGGAGAAGGGGCGTTGTGATTCGAAATGGTCGGTAATCTGTTTGTTGACTTGGCTTTCGAAGACCTTAGAAAGGCAGGGTAGGATAGATATAGGTCCGTAGCAGTTTGGGTCAAGAGTGTCCCCCCCTTTGAAGAGGGGGATGACCGCAGCTGCTTTCCAATCTTTGGGCATCTCAGACGACACAAAAGAGGTTGAACAGGCTAGTAATAGGGGTTGCAACAATTTCGGCAGATAATTTTTTAGAAAGAAAAGGTCCAGATTGTCTAGCCCGGCTGATTTATAGGGGTTCAGATTTTGCAGCTCTTTCAGAACATCAGCTGACTGGATTTGGGAGAAGGAGAAATGGGGAAGGCTTGGGTGAGTTGCTGTTGGGGGTACAGGGCTGTTGACCGGGGTAGGGGTAGCCAGGTGGAAAGCATGGCCAGCCGTTGAAAAATGCTTATTGAAATTCTCAATTATAGTGGATTTGTCGGTGGTGACAGAGTTTCCTATCCTCAGTGCAGTGGGCAGCTGGGAGGAGGTGTTCTTATTCTCCATGGACTTTACAGTCCCAGAATTTTTGGGGGTTTTGTGTTGCAGGAAGCAAATTTCTGCTTGATAAAGCTAGCCTGGGCTGAGTTCCAAATGGCATCCTACTACCTATACAGTGCACTACCTTTAGTGCAGTCAATAGGGAATAGGGTGCCACTGTGTCCCTGATCAGTGCTCTGACTTTGACCTCCTGTTGATGAGTCGGGTATGGTCACTCATTGATGAGTCATTTTGCTCAAATGGTTTTGGTTCGCTTGAAATGGTTCAATAGATATCTTGTACTAACTCCCACTCCATTGCCTTTCTGTCTCTGTTCAGGTGGCCATCAAAATAGTGGACAAGACCCAGCTGGACGATGAGAACCTGAAGAAGATCTTCAGGGAGGTGCAGATCATGAAGATGCTGAGGCACCCTCACATCATTCGTCTCTACCAGGTCAGTAGATCACAGCTCTGGGGTGGAGTTTGCTCTAAGTACAGATCTAGGATCCCTTCCCACAACCATAACCTTAACCGTTTGCATGGAGAATGCTAATCTGACCCAAGATCAGTGTCTACAGGCAACTTCACCCTAAACCGGATCCACACTGCTGATGCCGTATGTTTCGTGATGTTGACTGAAGCGGTTATATTGTCAATGCAAATGTCTGTCTCTCTCATCAGGTAATGGAGACCGAGAGGATGATCTACCTGGTAACAGAATATGCCAGTGGCGGGGAGATTTTTGGTAAGTTTGTCTTTTGTAGTGAGCCATTGTCTTTTTGTATGCTCCACTTGTGCACAATTGTATGGTTTACTACCTATGTCAATGGCTCTGACTAGTGACGATCTGTTTGTCTGTGATCCTGCGTTTGACGTCGTCATTGTTTCAATGTGATGTGAAGTGGTGGATCTCGGGGAAATGCAAAGCAAAACCCCTGTAAAAGGCAAATTAACTGAATTTGAACTTTGGCCTCTCGCCTGTCTGTGTTCAGACCACCTGGTGGCCCACGGCAGGATGGCGGAGAAGGACGCGCGGCGGAAGTTCAAGCAGATCGTGGCGGCCGTCCACTTCTGCCACTGCCGCAACATCGTCCACCGAGACCTGAAGGCCGAAAACCTGCTCCTGGACCACAATCTCAACATCAAGATTGCCGGTATAGTTTTTCATTTGATTTCTAGGAGTGTGTTGGGGTTGATCACGGGAAGAGAAGGTTGACCCCCCCTCGCTTATCTCCTCTCTTTTTTTCCCTCCTCTCTTTTTTTGAACTTCCCTCCTCTGTCCATGGAAGACTTTGGCTTCAGTAACCTGTTCTCCAGAGGCCAGCTACTAAAGACCTGGTGTGGGAGTCCTCCCTATGCTGCCCCAGAGCTCTTTGAAGGGAAGGAGTACGACGGACCCAAAGTGGACATCTGGGTCAGTGTCATAGTCTTAGTAATCCTAGTTCCTATAAGAAACGACCACAGCTACTCCTCATAGCCTACACTGGACCATGGCTACATCCCAGTTCACACTTCCCGGTTTCTCTTTCTCTCTTTCTCTTTCTCTCTCTCTCTCTCTCTCTTTCTCTCTCTCTCTCTCTCTTCTCTTTCTCTTTCTCTTTCTCTTTCTCTTTCTCTTTCTCTTTCTCTTTCTCTTTCTCTTTCTCTTTCTCTCTCTCATTCTCTCTCTCATTCTCTCTCTCTCTGTGTGTGTAGAGTTTGGGCGTGGTGCTATATGTTCTGGTGTGTGGTGCTTTGCCGTTTGACGGCAGCACCCTCCAGAACCTGAGGGCCCGGGTGCTGAGCGGGAAGTTCCGCATCCCCTTCTTCATGTCCACAGGTGAGACCCGATGCCAGCACTAGTACCTTGCAAGTTGAAACAATGGTGTCTTCTACGGGGTCTGACTGGCTGCTGCGAGTTGTGTTGCTCTTCTGACGGCGTGTTCTCTCTGACAGACTGTGAGTACCTGATCCGACACATGCTGGTGCTGGAGCCCAGTAGGCGCCTCTCCATGGAGCAGATCTGTAAGAACAAGTGGATGAAGCAGGGAGACCCCGACCCAGAGTTTGAGAGGGTGAGTTCCCGAACTCTGGGTCCATCGAGCTGCTTTTGGATGATCTGGCAAGACTGCTCTGACCCATTGTCTTTGATTTCAATGAAGGATGGACCCAACGTTTTAATGGAATTTCTGTTTTTCTCTCTCTCTCTCTCAGTTGATAGTGGAATGTGAGCAGGTGAAGTCTGAGCGGGAGACTGAGCTCATCAACGAGCAGGTGCTGATGGCCATGTCTGAGATGGGACTGGACCGCGAGCGCACACTCCAAGTGGGACCACACTCACACTCACACACACTCACACACACACTAGACACAAGATTGTTGCAGAAGACAAACGCTGTTGTGCATATGAAATGTCATTGGCTAACGGTTGTCTTGTTTCACCCCTCTCTCGCGCGTTCTCTCCAGTCTCTGCACACTGATGCATACGATCACTACAGCGCCATCTACAGCCTGCTCTCTGACCGCCTGAAGAAACACAAGACACTGCGCGTGGCCCCGCCCACATCCCGCCCCATTGGCTACCCTCTCAACGCTGTACAGGTAACCTTTGCCCCTCGGATCTGATGATTGGTTACTAAGATTATATGGAACGGATACCATATCATGGTTTAGTTATACAATTAGGTGTATTTTTGGGGGTTAGAGGTATATAACTTGTGGAGCAAACTGGCCTAATGTAGTTCACTTTAGAAAAAGATAAATAGTATTTTTGTATTTCTCCCCTCCCCCTTCCGTCGGTTCACTCTCGTGCATTTCTCCGGTAGTCACTACTTTACCTCAGATCCCTTTGTACTCACTAACATCAGAGCCATTCAAAGGAAAGAGCGATGTTTTAGTGAAATTTGATTGATGTCTTTGACATCGAAGGAACTAAATAGAAGGCTTGGGCTCCCAAATTGGCGCGGCGGTCTAAGGCACTGCATCTCAGTGCTTGAGGCGTCACTGCAGCACTAGTACCTTGCAGCACTAGTACCGGCTGTATCACAACCGGCCGTGATTGGGAGTCCCATAGGGCAGCGCACAATTGGCCCAGCCTCGTCCGGGTTTGGCCCATGTAGGCATCATTGTTAATACGTTTTTAACTGACTTGCCTAGTTAAAGGTAAAAAAAAAAAATACTGCAGTTTAATCAAATGCCAACCGGAGAACGGAACAAGCGGCATTAGCTGCTTTACTACCGACAACTTTACCGGTCAAGCCCAATTGTTTGCCTATTTAACTAAACCTGTTCCATCTGAGGTGAAGAGGAGGATTGCCGGTACTACGATAGGGCGCCAAAGACCTCCGGCCATTTAATCTGGTTTAGGGAAAAGGTTTTGAAATCGAGGCCCAAAGTCCATATCCGTGAATGAAACCGACTCTGGGTAAGTAGAAGGGCTGCCTTCATTGCCAACATCTCATAATGTGGTTGTTATTATCAGCTGTTTGTGGAGGCAACTGTCTCTTGAGCGCTGAGCACCAGTCAAACAGAGAAGTTATTATGGCTACTCACACTCAGAGCGGTGGGGAGACAGACGAGCAGCTAACGGAAGCTATTTCTGCACGTAAAAATGTGTGATTTTTATCAGGGCAGGAAAGTTCCGGGGTTATAGAATTGTTGCGGGATCAGAACAGTACAGGGAAAAATGTACAAGACTTGACAGGATTGAATTTTCACTCCCGTATCAATCTTTAAAAGACAGAACCGAATGTGACTACTTAGTACACTGAGTTCAGAGCTCACACTTGTTTAGTCTATGGAAGAGGTTAATAGTTTATTAATTTAGTCGTTTAGAGATTAGTGCTTTACAGTAACAAGATATTTGTTTTTGTGATATTTGCAGGCAAAAATGCTTGATTTTGCGACGCCAATTCTGACATTTTGGATGGCAACATGCAATGATTTTGTCCGATTTGATGAGGAAAAGTTTGACGTGTAGCCTGATTGAACCATATTATGCAGTGATTGGTTTAAATTGCAAGCCCTCTTTGTACTGCGGTGATTGGTTTAAATTGCAAGCCCTCTTTTTGTACTGCGGTGATTGGTTTAAATTGCAAGCCCTCTTTGTACTGCGGTGATGGGTCAGTTTTATGTGGAAATAGTGCGGTGATTGGTAAAGTGTGCAAGCCCTCGCATAATATGCGGGCCATTGTTGAATTTAAAAAATTATAATTGCAATCCTAGAGGGACTTTAGTACTTTAGTGGTCCTCTGTAGCTCAGTTGGTAGATCATGGCAGTTGCAACACCAGTATAGTGGGTTTGATTCCTGGGACCACCCGTACGTAAAATACAGTGCCTTGTGAAAGTTTTCGGCCCCCTTGAACTTTGCGACCTTTTGCCACATTTCAGGCTTCAAACATAAAGATATAAAACTGTATTTTTTTGTGAAGAATCAACAACAAGTGGGACACAATCATGAAGTGGAACGACATTTATTGGATATTTCAAACTTTTTTAACAAATCAAAAACTGAAAAATTGGGCGTGCAAAATTATTCAGCCCCTTTACTTTCAGTGCAGCAAACTCTCTCCAGAAGTTCAGTGAGGATCTCTGAATGATCCAATGTTGACCTAAATGACTAATGATGATAAATACAATCCACCTGTGTGTAATCAAGTCTCCGTATAAATGCACCTGCACTGTGATAGTCTCAGAGGTCTGTTAAAAGCGCAGAGAGCATCATGAAGAACAAGGAACACACCAGGCAAGATTTCCCAAGCTTTAAACATCCCAAGGAGCACTGTGCAAGCGATAATATTGAAATGGAAGGAGTATCAGACCACTGCAAATCTACCAAGACCTGGCCGTCCCTCTAAACTTTCAGCTCATACAAGGAGAAGACTGATCAGAGATGCAGCCAAGAGGCCCATGATCACTCTGGATGAACTGCAGAGATCTACAGCTGAGGTGGGAGACTCTGTCCATAGGACAACAATCAGTCGTATATTGCACAAATCTGGCCTTTATGGAAGAGTGGCAAGAAGAAAGCCATTAAAGATATCCATAAAAAGTGTTGTTTAAAGTTTGCCAAAAGCCACCTGGGAGACACACCAAACATGTGGAAGAAGGTGCTCTGGTCAGATGAAACCAAAATGTAACTTTTTGGCAACAATGCAAAACGTTATGTTTGGCGTAAAAGCAACGCAGCTCATCACCCTGAACACACATCCCCACTGTCAAACATGGTGGTGGCAGCATCATGGTTTGGGCCTGCTTTTCTTCAGCAGGGACAGGGAAGATGGTTAAAATTGATGGGAAGATGGATGGAGCCAAATACAGGACCATTCTGGAAGAAAACCTGATGGAGTCTGCAAAAGACCTGAGACTGGGACGGAGATTTGTCTTCCAACAAGACAATGATCCAAAACATAAAGCAAAATCTACAATGAAATGGTTCAAAAATAAACATATCCAGGTGTTAGAATGGCCAAGTCAAAGTCCAGACCTGAATCCAATCGAGAATCTGTGGAAAGAACTGAAAACTGCTGTTCACAAATGCTCTCCATCCAACCTCACTGAGCTCGAGCTGTTTTGCAAGGAGGAATGGGAAAAAATGTCAGTCTCTCGATGTGCAAAACTGATAGACATACCCCAAGCGACTTACAGCTGTAATCGCAGAAAAAGGCGGCGCTACAAAGTATTAACTTAAGGGGACTGAATAATTTTGCACGCCCAATTTTTCTGTTTTTGATTTGTTAAAAAAGTTTGAAATATCCAATAAATTTCGTTCCACTTGTTGTTGATTCTTCACAAAAAAATACAGTTTTATATCTTTATGTTTGAAGCCTGAAATGTGGCAAAAGGTCGCAAAGTTCAAGAGGGCCGAATACTTTCGCACGGCACTGTATATGTATTCAGAAAGTATTCACACCCCTTGACTTTTTCCACATTTTGTTGTTACAAAGTGAAATTCAAATGGATGTAATTGTAATTTTTTGTCAATGATTTACACAAAATTCTAACATTGGTAAAAATAAATACAATAATCATAAATAACAAACACTAATGTATCTTGATTATATAGGTAAAAATCTGATGTTCTGCACCTGAACAAAGCCGTTAACCCACTGTTCCTAGGACGTCATTGTAAATAATAATTTGTTCTTAACTGACTTGCCTAGTTAAATACACTGCTCAAAAAAATAAAGGGAACACTTAAACAACACAATGAAGCTCCAAGTCAATCACACTTCTGTGAAATCAAAGGTCATACAGGCACGTGGAGGCCACACACACTACTGAGCCTAATTTTGACTTGTTTTAAGGACATTTACATCAAAGTTGGATCAGCCTGTAGTGTGGTTTTCCACTTTAATTTTGAGCGTGACTCCAAATCCAGACCTCCATGGGTTGATAAATTAGATTTCCATTTTTGTGTGATTTTGTTGTCAGCACATTCAACTGTGTAAAGAAAAAAGTATTTAATAAGAATATTTCATTAATTCAGATCTAGGATGTGTTATTTTAGTGTTCCCTTTATTTTTTTGAGCAGTGTATATTGGGAAAAAAACTATTCAATCCCCCTGAGTCAATACATGTTGGAAGGACCTTTGGCAGTTGTGAGTCTTTCTGGGTAAATCATTAAGAGCTTTCCACACCTGACACCTGGATAGTGCAACATTTGCCAAATTATTATTTTAAAAAAAATCCTCAAGCTCTGTCACATTGGCTAATGATCATGGCTAGACAACCATTTTTAGGTCTTACCATAGGTTTTCAAGTAGATCAGTCAAAACTGTAACTCGGCCACTCAGGAACATTCACTGTCTTCTTGGTAAGCAACTCCAGTGTAAGTAAGTAAGTAAGTAATATGCCATTTAGCAGTGTATATTTGGCCTTGTGTTTTAGGTTATTATCCTGCCTGAAGGTAAATTCTTAGTGTCTGGTAGAAAGCAGACTGAACCAGGTTTTACTCTAGGATTTTTGCCTGTGCTTAGCTCCATTCTTTTTTTATTTTTTATTTCTTTCAAAAAACATTTTTTATTCCCAGTTCTTTACGAATACAAGCATGCCCATAACATGATGCAGCCAACCCTATGCATGAAAATATGAAGAGTGATACTCAGTAATGTGTTGTATTGGATTTGCCCTAAACATAACACTTTGTAATCAAGACAAAAGGTGAATTGCTTTGCCACATGTTTTGCAGTATTACTTTAGTGCCTTGTTGCAAATACGATACATGCTATTCTGTACAGGCTTCCTTCTTTTCACTCTGTCAGTTAGGTTAGTATTTTGGAGTAACTACAATGTTGTTGATCCATCCTCAGTTTTCTCCTATCACAGCCATTAAACTCTAACTGTTTTAAAGTCACCATTGGCATCACAGTGAAATCCCTGAGAGGTTTCCTTCCTCTCCGACAACTGAGTTCGGAAGGACGCCTGTATCTTTGTAGTGACCAGGTGTATTGATGCACCATCCAAAGTGTAATTAACTTCACCATGCTCACACCATCCGTTATGTTGAGGTGAACAGAGCGACCCACATCCCCCTATCAGCAGGCCAGAGCAGATTGCTAGCCAATCAGGTTTGATCATGGAGTGACCTTAGCTGTGTGTGTGTACGTGTTTGTGTGTGCGCGTGTCTTTTTCCTGCAGACGGATCAGCAGGGTAATCCCGTTAGCATGAATGTCCCTCACGTCCAGCTGATCAACCCAGAGAACCAGATCGTTGAGGTTAGTGAGTCCACCCACATCCATTTCACAATCCTGCGATGCAGCTGCTCTAGTGACACTGACACGGTGGCCTGTTTGCTATGGTCGCTGTAAGATTATTATACACTTCTTTAAAGTCCAAGACGTTTTTTTATTTTTTTTATCTCGATACAAAATCATTTCTGGGTAACAATTTAAGTACCGTACTGCGATTTGTTTCAATTAAACGGTCAAAAAGAAACAAATAGCTTTTTTTTAGCAAAGAGCAATTTCTCAAGCAAGAATTTTGCTTGGACTGTAGTCTAAACTAGCTGTTGTTGGCAGTGACGTTTGGGACTCTCTATCTTATTGTTCTATTAGCTAATTTACCAGGCAGGCCAGAACTCCATCCCACCTAAACAGGCAGAGATTTCAGGCGGTCTTTTCAAACAGCTCTTACACTAAAAGGACATCATCATCATTTACACAATTTCACAGTATTATTCCAGCCTCGTAGTGAGGAAATATATCAAATTGCACTGGCCTTTTTAAGTAGGAATTTAAGAACTTGTTATCTAGACTGCACAGCAATTTTGTTGTTTTGTGGGATCCTACACTAATATAACCCTGCGATTCACATAAATCCAACTCTGAATTACTCAGATACACACTGGCATACAACATACACAAATGAATGCATTGTTACACATACAGATATTGTTTGTCCTTTGCTGTGTAGCCGGACGGAAACATGGCCCTGGACAGTGATGACGCGGAGGAGCCGTCTCCAGAGGCCATGGCTCGCTACCTGTCCATGAGGCGTCACACTGTGGGCGTCCCAGACCCCAGGTACTGTATTCACCTTGTCTCTCCTGTCTGTCTGGCCGTTTGTCTGGCCGTCTTTTATCAGTGTGTGTGTGTGTGTGTGTGTGTGTGTGTGTGTGTGTACCCGTGTGTGTGTGTACCCGTGTGTGTGTGTACCCGTGTGTGTGTACCCGTGTGTGTGTACTTACGTGTGTGTGTGTACGTACGTGTGTGTACTTACGTCTGTGTGTGTGTGTACATGTTTGCTTTCATCTCCTTGCTGACTGTGTTCTCTATCAGGACGGAGATGCAGGAGGACCTGCAGAAGCTGCCCCCTGGGTTCCCCCGTGTGGCCCCCCAGCCCCCCTTCCCCATGCCCCCCACCATGGGCCACATGCACACACTGATGCCCACCCAGAACCCACACCTGCAGCCCACACAGCAGCTGGAATACAAGGTGAGGGATCAGAAAGTGTGTGTGTGTGTGGTATGACAGAGTATACATAGTCCATGTATATTTATATATGTATGGGCCAAACTGATGTTCCTCCCGCTCTCTGTCCCTCCAGGAGCAGTCCCTGCTGCAGCCGCCCACCCTGCAGCTGCTGAATGGCATGGGGCCCCTGGGCCGCAGGGCCTCGGATGGTGGGGCCAACATCCAGTTGCACGCCCAGCTACTGAAGAGGCCACGGGGACAGTCTCCTCTGGTCGCCAACCCTGTGAGTCCCTGCCCTCCCAATGTTAGTGTGTGTGTGTGTGTGTGTGTGTGTTTAAGAGCCAGAACTGGATTCCAATGCATGTGTATTTGTTATTTAAATACTTATTTTCTGTGTATAATGCGCGCTGTGTTAAGAAGCAGTGCGGCTTGGCTTGGTTGGTTGGGTTGTGTTTCGGTGGACGCATGGCTCTCGACCTTCGTCTCTCCTGATCCCGTACGGGAGTTGTAGCGATGAGACAAGATAGTAGCTACTAACAATTGGATACCATGAAAAAAGGGGGTAAAAATACATTTTTTTTAAAATACCAACTGCTTGAAAATATTTTCAAATACTTATTTACAAATCCATTATTTTAAATACTGGGTTCAAATGCATGGGAGTATTTATTTGTATTTGAAAATACACTGTGTATTTGAGTATTTTCAAATACATGCCAGTACTTTCCCAGTGTATTTCCAAATACATCCCAGTATTCAACTACTTGTATTCAACCAGTATTCAACTACATATATATATATATATATATATATATGTTTTTTTTTTAAAGTGTACTTTCAAATGTCTTTGAAAGTTAGCCTAAATACTATTTAAACCCAGGTCACTAAAGAGTATAGTGTTTGTCTAGTCCAGTCTACTATGCCATGTGCCCTGTCAGTGCCAATGTACCTGCTCTGTCAGTGCCTATGTACCTGCTCTGTCAGTGCCAATGTACCTGCTCTGTCAGTGCCTATGTACCTGCTCTGTCAGTGCCTATGTACCTGCTCTGTCAGTGCCTATGTACCTGCTCTGTCAGTGCCTATGTACCTGCTCTGTCAATGCCTATGTACCTGCTCTGTCAGTGCCTATGTACCTGCTCTGTCAGTGCCTATGTACCTGCTCTGTCAATGCCTATGTACCTGCTCTGTCAGTGCCTATGTACCTGCTCTGTCAGTGCCTATGTACCAGCTCTGTCAGTGCCTATGTACCTGCTCTGTCAATGCCTATGTACCTGCTCTGTCAGTGCCTATTTACCTGCTCTGTCAATGCCTATGTACCTGCTCTGTCAGTGCCTATGTACCTGCTCTGTCAATGCCTATGTACCTGCTCTGTCAGTGCCTATGTACCTGCTCTGTCAGTGCCTATGTACCTGCTCTGTCTACTGAGGTGACAGTGGTTTTATACACCCCCCACCTGTTTTCAGAGTGTCACTGTCCAACATGGTTTTACCTCATGTTCTCTCTCTCCTTGTCCCGTTCTCCCTCTCTCTTGCAGCACCCCATCCCGGCTGTGGCTCCGGTGGATGAGGAGGGCTCTGACGGGGAGCCCGACCAGGAGGCGGTGCAGAGGTAAGCCTGGGAGGGTGACGGGGACAGGGGGGCTTTGGAGCGTGACCGTAGAAGCGCTGGTGTTCCTGGGTTACTGGGAGTTGAGATGCAAGTAGGCTGCAGCACTGCTTTCTGCCACCGGGGGACCTGGCCACTATTGTTCCGGTGCGCCCCTCTCACGCAACTGGCTTTCATAAGGCGATCAATCAACTCCTCTCCAACTTCTACCAAATCTACCTCTCTAAATCTCCTCTTAAAATATCTCTCTCTCTCATTTCAAATTATGCCGCCAAATTATCCCGCCACGGCTTCGCTTACACTAAGCTTGCTCAAACAATCCAATCCTCAAATTGGAACGGGGGGTTGTGGGCGTTATCTGATGTGTGATTCGCCCTGCCTGAAGGAAGGGGGAGGATGGCTTTTTTCCCCCTCCCCCAATGAGGACGGAGAGCTGACCAGTGCTGCTTCCTGTCTCCCTCCCCGCGGCCCAGGTACTTGGCGAACCGCTCCAAGCGGCACACGACGCACGCGCTCATGAGCACGGCGCACGGCGGTGAGCCGCTGGCAGACTCGCAGAGGCCCCAGGGCTCCCGACAGAGGGGGTGGGCCCCGGAGCAGCA
The DNA here is from genome assembly GCF_023373465.1 of Oncorhynchus keta. Taxonomy (NCBI): domain Eukaryota; kingdom Metazoa; phylum Chordata; class Actinopteri; order Salmoniformes; family Salmonidae; genus Oncorhynchus; species Oncorhynchus keta. The sequence goes on from NC_068421.1 coordinate 38,294,734, forward strand.
CTGCCGGTGAGGGGCCCCACACTGAGGCTGACAGACACCCCGCCCCAGGCCAGGGGGGGCATGCATGGGCCCCGACCCACAGCAACGAGGGAGCAGGGACAGTATCTAGAGATAGGGACACAAGCACTAAATACACACATACACCCCCTTCACTGAGCCAAAGGTCCTCACGGGGGTGCATGGGCGCCAGCATTCAGCGAGGCAGGGAAAGGGGCACAGGAACTTAGGAGACATTCACAGAGACACATATTCTCACGCAATAATGAGCTGGAAGTCCATACCGGGGGGGGGGGCATGAATGGGCTCCAGCCAGCACACAGGAGCAGGAACCTGGACCCTATTGCACCATGCAGGTTACACTATCACAGTCACCAGCTTGAAGCATACGACATGAGGACTTCTAGTGATCCAGGGGTAGGTTAGGTAACAGAACCAGTTGTCAGAGCCTTGCTCCGAGTTCTCCTGAGCTGCAGGTCAGCCGTTGGACAGTCTGGGTTGAGGGGAAGTTGCCATCTCATTGGCTGAGGACAGATATTATCGAGCGTCTTAGAGTAGGACTGCTGATCTAGGATCAGCTCCCCATCTAATCTCGTTCATTGGGATCTTACCCGGGCAAAACTGATCCTAAATCAGCACTCTGAGAAGTTTGATACATGCGGCTGGTCTTCTGATAGTGATTGAACACGCTCAGCTCAGTTTAGGAGAAGCATCTTTATTGTAATTATTCCAAGCCGTTCGTTCTACAGCCAGTTTGAGTCAGCCTCGTTATTCTCTGATTTCTCTAAGCTAGCTATTCTCGGTATAGACTTTTTTTTTGCTTGTTTGACTGCAACTGAAGGACGCTTCAGGTATTGGATTCTCCAAATGACCTTGTCAATCAGGTCTTGGTTTGGACTGGGTATGACGACACCGCGATGCAGTCCTGCTGTGTGTTGCTGTGGATCCTCTGCTCACGGATCTAGGATCAGCTGTTTGTTTACAGTGACATTATGATGATGCAGAGAGACCAGAGGAGCTCATGTAAATGTGATTTTTCATTTTTCTGTCTGTATGCGACTTCACCTCTGTATCCATTTCTATGTATGTCTGGCTCCTGTCTATGTGTCTGTTTGTTTGCGGCTCTGCGCTTCTCCCCAGGTCCATCTACAAGGACTGTAACACCCTGCACTTGCCCATGGAGCGCTTCTCCCCCGTGAGGCGCTTCTCCGATGGGGCCACCACCATCCAGGCCTTTAAGATCCACCTGGAGAACAGCAGCCTCATCAGGCAGCTCAAACAGGTACTGTACACCCCCACCTGGTTCTGTGCACCCCCACCTGGTTCTGTACACCCCCACCTGGTACATACAGTGCATTTGGGAAGTATTCAGACCCCTTGACTTTTCCCACATTTTATGTTACAGCCTTATTCTAAAAATTGATTAAATAAACACAAATCGTTAATCTACACACTATACCTCATAATGACAAAGCAAAAACACGTTTTCACATATCTTTACATATTTATGAAAAATAGAAAACAGATACCTTATTTACGTAAGTATTCAGTCCCTTTGCTATAAGACTTGAAATTGAGCTCAGGTGCATCCTGTTTACTTTGATCATCCTTGAGATGTTTCTACAACTTGATTGGGGTCCACCTGTGGTAAATACAATTGATTGGACTTGATTTGGAAAGGCACACACCTGTCTATATAAGGTCCAAAGTTGACAGTGCATGTCAGAGCAAAAACCAAGCCATGAGGTCGAAGGAATTGTCCGTAGAGCTCAGAGACAGGACTGTGTCAAGGCATAGATCTGGGGAAGGGTAACCAAAAATGTCTGCACCATTGAAGATCCCCAAGAACACAGTGGCCTCCATCATTCTTAAATGGAAGAGGTTTGGAACCACCAAGACTCTTCCTAAAGCTGGCCGCCCAGCCAAACTGAGCAATCAGGGGAGAATTGCCTTGGTCAGGGAGGTGACCAAGAACCTGATAGTCATTCTGACAAAGATCCATTGTTCCTCTGTGGAGATGGGAGAACCTTCCAGAATGTCAACCATCTCTGCAGCACTCCACCAATCAGGCCTTTATGGTAGAGTGGCCAGATGGAAGGCACTCCTCAGTAAGGCATATGAGAGCCTGCTTGGAGTTTGCCAAAAGGCACCTAAAGTACTCAGACCATGTGAAACAATATTCCCTGGTCTGATGATATCAAGTTTAAAGTCTTTCGGGACAAGTCTCTGAATGTTCTTGAGGGACCCAGCAAAGAGCCCTGAATTGAACCCGATCAAACATCCCTGGAGAGACCTGAAAATAGCTGTGCAGCAACGCTCCCCATCCAACCTGAAAGCGCTTGAGAGGATCTGCAGAGAAGAATGGGAGAACGTGCCCAAATACAGATGTGCCAAGCTTGTTGCGTCATACCCAAGAAGACTCGAGACTGTAATCGCTTCCAAAGGTTCTTCAACAAAGTACTAAATAAAGGGTCTGAATACTTATGTAAATGTGATATTTCCATTTTTTTTACTTTCTCAAAGCACTGTATCTCACAGCCTCCCGAAAGACAAAGCATTTGAATGTTTTCTTCTTTCACGAGAGACTCGTCCTGATTTACCCCTACCTGCAGCTCCTGAGCATAGTCCTGCCTTACCCAGTACCCGCTCCAATGTATCTACAGTGGGGCAAAAAAAGTATTTAGTCAGCCCCCAATTGTGCAAGTTCTCCCATTTAAAAAGATGAGGCCTGTAATTGTCATCTTAGGTTCACTTCAACTATGACAGACAAAATGAGAAAAAAATGACAGAAAATCACATTGTAGGATTTTTAATGAATTTATTTGCAAATTATGGAGGAAAATAAGTATTTGGTCACCTACAAACAAGTAAGATTTCTGGCTCTCACAGACCTGTAACTTTTTCTTTAAGAGGCTCCTCTGTCCTCCACTCGTTACCTGTATTAATGGCACCTGTTTGAACTTGTTATCAGTATAAAAGACACCTGTCCACAACCTCAAACAGTCACACTCCAAACTCCACTATGGCAAAGACCAAAGAGGTATCAAAGGACACCAGAAACAAAATTGTAGACCTGCACCAGGCTGGGAAGACTGAACCTACAATAGGTAAGCAGCTTGGTTTGAAGAAATCAACTGTGGGAGCAATTATTAGGAAATGGAAGACATACAAGACCACTGATAATCTCCCTCGATCTGGGGCTCCATGCAAGATCTCACCCCATGGGGTCAAAATGATCACAAGAACGGTGAGCAAAAATCCCAGAACCACACGGGGGGACCTAGTGAATGACCTGCAGAGAGCTAGGATCAAAGTAACACAGCCTACCATCAGTAACACACTACGCCGCCAGGGACTCAAATCCTGAAGTGCCAGACGTGTCCCCCTGCTTAAGCCAGTACATGTCCAGGCCCGTCTGAAGTTTGCTAGAGAGCATTTGGATGATCCAGAAGAAGATTGGGAGAAATGTCATATGGTCAGATGAAACCAAAATATAACTTTTTGGTAAAAACTCAACTCGTCGTGTTTGGAGGACAAAGAATGCTGAGTTGCATCCAAAGAACACCTTACCTACTATGAAGCATGAGGGTGGAAACATCATGCTTTGGAGCTGTTTTTCTGCAAAGGGACCAGGACGACTGATCCGTGTAAAGGAAAGAATGAATGGGGCCATGTATCGTGAGATTTTGAGTGAGAACCTCCTTCCATCAGCAAGGGCATTGAAGATGAAACGTGGCTGGGTCTTTCAGCATGACAATGATCCCAAACACACCGCCTGGGCAACGAAGGAGTGGCTTCGTAAGAAGCATTTCAAGGTCCTGGAGTGGCCTAGCCAGTCTCCAAATCTCAGCCCCAAAACATCACTGCTCTAGAGGAGATCTGCATGGAGGAATGGGCCAAAATACCAGCAACAGTGTGTGAAAACCTTGTGAAGACATACAGAAAACGTTTGACCTCTGTCATTGCCAACAAAGGGTATATAACAAAGTATTGAGATGACCAAATACTTATTTTCCACCATAAATTGCAAATAAATTCATTAAAAATCCTACAATGTGATTTTCTGTAATTTTTTTCTCATTTTGTCTGTCATAGTTGAAGTGTACCTAAGATGAAAATTACAGGCCTCATCTTTTTAAGTGGGATAACTTGCACAATTGGTGGCTGACTAAATACTTTTTTGCCCCACTGTACCTGCTGCTCTTGAGCATAGTCCTGCCTTACCCCGTACCTGCTCCAATGTATCTACCTGCTGCTCCTACATAGTCCTGCCTTACCCCGTACCTGCTCCAATGTATCTACCTGCTGCTCCTACATAGGTGCCCAGACTGCCCACAACCCCTGGGGCGCAAGTGTGAATACCACACAAGCCTCTCTTGACGTCATCCACTTGTTTTCCTACACAGTGAAAGGACAGATTTAGATACTGAGCCTCTTTAGAGAAGATTCAGTGTAGAGTCAGTGTGTACGTCTCCACTTTGTACTGTCCCGGTGTCTTAATGACGGACTCCCTGATGTCGTCTATCGTCATACTAAACTGTCTGGCCTCACTGGAAAGTATTTTGTTAACGCATCCGGGGAAAAGAGCGTGTCTTACCGTGATTCAATTAATGCCTTTGTCACAATAGAATCACTTGCATACGCACATAGCTAAATAGCTTGTCAAGTGCTCTACTTTTGCCTCTGGATGTTCCAGGTGGTATGAAACACAGGAACTGGCTCTCCATTGAGGTCCCATCAGTTGAAAGGCCTCTTGTAAATTCTCATTCTCTCAAACCCGCTGGTCCTTATTTCCCCCTGCCCACCTGCTCCTGCTGGTCCTGCCTTAACCCGCACCTACCTGCTCCATTGTATCGACCAGTGTAGAGACACCAAGACACAGGTTTCTTCTTGTTTATAGTCTGTATACTTAAAGACCCCTCCCCCCCATCCATCTTTTTTTCCAGAAACCATACCATTCTACCATTCTCCGAAACCAAGGACATTTTTAAATTTCGGCTTTTCATTCAATGTGTTGCCATGTAAAGAACAAGTCATCGATGTACTTTTTTTTCATCTTTTTTTTTCTTTCCATCCATCTTTTTTTCGACCTTCTGTCACCTGCACCTCTACACAGCGCCGAGGCTGGCGTTCAACTATATTGCAATATGTAAAGACTTACCAAAAACAAACTTTTTTTTTGTTTTTTGCATTGCTCTGCAGTCTACAATACTTCTTTGGGTAAGCACTGCAGCTCCTAAGCATTGTCCTGCCTTACCCCATACGCTTCTGTTTCACTCTATCTTCCTTCTGTACCTCAGTGTGCAGGCACTTGATGTAATCCACTTACTCCCACTTAACCTTCAATTAGTCTGATTCCATACACAAGGACAGATTGTGCAGTGTTGGACTGAAACACTGAACTGCTTTAGCAATCAACTCTGTGTGTAATAGGCACAGATCCAAGGTGGGGGGCATCAAGAGATTCAGCAGGTTTGAGGATATTGGGATTGGCCTAAGGGTGCTGATGTCACTGGGGTGGTAATTAAGGGGTAATCCCACAGACTCAAGTTTGGGATGGTGTTATGGTGAGAGTAAACACTAGGCTGTTTGGGTCACGGGGGTTAGCGTTAATACAAAACAAGCTGCCATTGATGTCGCCAGAACTTCTGCCCTCGGTCAAAGCTAAAGTCATTACGTGACCCAGAATCAAGTCCGCTAGCCTTGTCCCAGATCTGTTTGTGCTATCATGTCAACTCTTTGTCATGCCAAAATGATAGCACAAACAGGGCTGGGACCAGGCTAGATATCAGCTAATCGATTTAACAGTTTAATGTCAAGGCTGTGATGAGAGACTAGCGCTAGAGAGGTGGCTGAGGGATCTCCAAGGTCGTTGTAACAGTACACAACAGGGCAATAGGGAAAATTCTATATTGATGACTTCAGAACCGGTCTGTATTATAGAGTTAACAGCCATTTTAGAAGTGTAAGGAAGGACCACATGCCTTACATACAAACCTCATAGACCCTGAAATGGATTCAATTTAAATCAAAAAGCTTTATTGCCCATCCAAAATACATAAGAAGGAAATGGCCTTTTTGACATGCGACAAAGAATTGATTTGAATCTCTTTTATTGTTGCGTTCTATATTATCGTCGGATGGGGTATTCTGCGTGAAAGTGACCGCAAGTAATGCTATTCATTATATTTCAGGTTCCACTGTCTTTCTTTGTGTGGTCTCTAACAACAATATGTTTGTTGTGTGTTTGTGCGCGTATGTGTACCAGGAGTGTGAGCAGCTGCAGAAGATGTACGCTTGCCCCCAGGACGAGCGGCTGCTTGAGCACACACAACAACAGCATTTCCTGTACCAGCAGGAGCAGCAGATTCTACACCAGCAGATACAGGTCACTGTGACACACACCGACACAGGCACACACACACACACACACACAGAGACACACAGAGAAAGACACACATACACAGAGACACACAGAGAAAGACACACATACACAGAGACACACAGAGAAAGACACACATACACAGAGAAAGACAGACACACACACATAGAGACACACAGAGAAAGACACACATACACAGAGACACACATACACAGAGAATGACACAGACACACACACAGAGACACACAGAGAAAGACACAGACACACATACACACACAGAGAAAGACACAGACACACACATAGAGACACACAGAGAAAGACACACATACACAGAGACACACAGAGAAAGACAGACACACATACACAGAGAACGACACAGACACACAGAGAAAGACACAGACACACACACAGAGATACACAGAGAAAGACAGACACACACACACAGAGACACACATACACAGAGACACACATACACAGAGAACGACACAGACACACACACAGAGACACACAGAGAAAGACACAGACACAGACACACATACACAGAGACACACAGAGAAAGACACAGACACACACACACACAGAGAAAGACACAGACACACACACACACACTGAGTGGTTTGTATCAGCTGGAGCAGTGTTTTCTACACCAGCAGATGCAAGTCACTTTGAGCCTGGGACATTTCTGTCCCCATCTGTGAAAGACACTCACACACTGGGAAATGCAGGTCGATGTGACACAAACACTGTAAACACATTCCATTATGCGTTCCTAAATAGTTTCCCCATTAGCTAAATCTTTCTCTCCATTCTGCAGGCCCTGTCTTTGGGACACGGAGACTGCCAGCCCAGTCACCTTACCCACCAGCTCCAGAGGTGAAAACACCACACACACACACACCCTGAGTTGTCAACACCTGCACACTCTGAGCAAGAGACTGATGATACCCATTAGTGTCTAAAAACAAACATTTATTTTTATGCGCACAGGTTCAAAGGAACACGCTCTATGGCAATAGTCTGCTAAACAAATGTCGTGCAGCTCAGAGAAGCTCCACCAACAAGCCAGGCTTTTGTTTCGCTCTATTGATTTGAAGTGTTATTTACATCCCTGTCTGTTCTCTCCCTTCCCTCAGGTTGCATATCCAGCCCTCCAGCCCACCGCCTACACATCCCAGCAACCACCTTTTAAGACAGCCCAATCAGAGTCCCCCTCCAACAGCGATGATGCAGGGGCACGGTGAGTTTTAACTCCACCCCTTATTCCTACTTGTCTTTTTATTGGACTAAAGGACTGAATGATCAGTCAATATGACAAAATTGTTAATGATCCCTTATTAAGACTAAGTGATGGTTGAAATAACCTGTTTGTAGGTGTATTAGCTCTCTCCTGACTGACTGATCTCTCCCTCCTACCCCCCAGGTGTACCATCAGCGGTGCAGTACCAGCACGCCCCCGCCCTCTACCAGCCCTCCAGCGGGAGTCCCCCCCCTTGCGGCCTTCGCCCCGTCGCACTGCCCCCCCAGCAGCAGCAGCCCTGCTCCTCTTCCCGTGGGGGGGGTGTCCCCATGCCCCAGCAGCAGGTGACTATCCAGGTGCAAGAGGTGGAGCTGGGAGGGGGCGGGGCCCTGCAGCGCCAGCAGCAGGCTTTCCTTTCCACGCCGTGCTCCCACCGGGTCCTGGGGAAGCAGCTGAGCGCAGACAATGCCGAGACCCACAGGTGACCCTCACGCTGCCTGTGTGGCTGACCCGTCATGGCTGTTCCCCTTTGCACTTTTTGATTTTACTTTTTGTTTTCCCTCCATCACTTTTCTTAAACTTTCATGTTCTTCAACTCTGTGTTTTGGACTTTCTCGTATGTCCTCACACTGTAAAAACCTCCATTTCATCTACCCCCCCCTCCTTCAGTTATTGTAGATTTCAGTCCCTCATACCTCAGTCAACCGTAGGAAGCCATGTTCCTGAAGCCCAAAACTCACTCATAATTCCGTTGAATAAACAGTGTTGCCCGTGGTGTAAATACATTTGGGCTTGTATTATTGGGAGGTGGGATTTAGAGGCACCATGGGAGGCATCCTAAATGGTAGCCAGTTCCCCTACATCCTGAACTCCTGTAGACCACGTACCCTGGTCAAAAGTACTCTATATAGCAGGGGTGTCAAGCAAATGGACCCAGGGAGCCCATTCAATCTGGCCCGTTCGAAAACGAAAGCTAGACAGTCAGGGAGCATTAAGAAAATCCATAGCGGTTATGTTATCTTTTGCACTTTTTGACTGCGAGGAAATGTCAATCAATATTAAGTGCGGCCCTCGGGACCTCTGTGAAGACCGAATGCGACCTGCGGGGCGAAATGAGTTGTTTACGCCCCTGCTATTCAGGGACAACAGGGTCTTACACCTGATAGGTTAGTGGATTTCAGACAAAATCTTGTGGGTTTTTACATTGAGAAATACCACTGTGACCAAAGTGTTTTGATAAACCAAAAAACCTACTTGGCTGAATAAGGAGACGTCCCACCGCCCGCTGATTCCCCCGCTGAGATTGGCTGACTAAATGGGCGTAGGTGGTGGGATGACTGCTCGTGGTAGGAGTGTCCCTTCCAGCTGGTAGGAACTAGGAATTCCTATACCCAACAGTCTGTGTGTTGTATTTCTCCTCCACCCCAGCTGGTAGTAACACTGTAGGACCTAAACACATATTCACCCAACAGTCTGTGTGTTGTATTTTTGTCATACTTCTCTCACCACTCATACTGTTCATAATAACTCATTTAATTTTTATACTAATACTAATAATAACTGCCATTTATTTATTGTATACTTCCTTAATCCAAAATACTTCATCTCAATGGTGTATTTATTTTTTCCCTCTCAGAAGTATTTGCATTGGATGGTACATTTTGTTGCAAGAGGCATATAAGCTAACTATTCCCCTCTCTTCCCTGGTCCCTCCCTCCCCAGTCGCAGCCTCGGACGGTTCAACACTTACGACCAGGCCGCCTTCAACCCTCATCTGTTCGGCGAGGGGTCTCGACCATCGGGGGTAGTGGGGGGCTACAACCCCTACCTCCAGGGGACCTCCCTCAAGGTGCCAGGGATGGAGGGCTACCAGGGTGGGGTGGTCGGTGGCACTGGAGGCGGGGGCTACGGGAGCCCCTCTGCCCTGCAGCAGGCTCTCCTCTCCCCCACCCCCTGGAGTACCGGCCCCAGCAGCATGTCACCCCCACCCTACAGGGTCTCCTCTCTCCCCGCCACTCCCTGACGGGCCACGCCGACCCCCGCCTGCCCCCCCAGGACCTGGCCTCCCTGCTGAAGAGGCAGAGCCCTCGGCCGGCACCCCCCACTTCCCCCAACGTGCCCCAGGACTACACGGAAATGCTGCTGCTGCGCCAGCTCGGCCAAGGGGAGTCTCTGGAGCCGGGAAGCCCCTACCACCACCTCCTCCAGATCAGGCCCCCAGATGTCCAGCCCCCCAGCCTGCCCCACTCAGAGAGCATGGAGGAGGATGACCTGCCACCCGGCTACCATGAGGGCCTCCTGGCCAAGGCCCAAGGCTGTGGGGACGGCCATGACCTGCTGGGCCCCCCCCAGGGAGGGACTCCTCCCTACAACTCCCCCACACACAGACACGGCTACATCAGGAGCACCACCACAACCAGAGGTAAGGGTCAAGCAGGCTCAACCGTAGAAATAGAAGGACTATTTAGATTCTGTACATTCTATTTCTATGGTGTCAAACAGCTGTCACATCCCTGTATGCTGATACTCACATGCTTTTTACACATTCCTGCTTTGGTCACACAAGCTACAATCTACATTGTTAACTTAGCAAATTCAGTAATCCCTCCCTCCCTCTCTTCCCCCTTCCAGACAATGAGCATGTTGACTGCACGACCCAGGGGCAGCAGGTTATGGAGCAGGGCGTGCCTGACCGTAACGGAGTGGGCTACTCCACCAGGGGCCCCCAGGGGGACGGCTATCGGCCCCGGGGCCAGCTACAGCGCCACCACACCATCCAAACCTGCGACGACGCCTATGTGAGTCTCTCACGGTGCCATAATGTGCTCCGTTTGGGACACACAGAAGTAGAATCTACAGAATCTCTTAGCGTCTTGTGTAGCTCTCAAAGGACTGGATAGTTTCAATGGATAGGTCTTAGGTAAACTATCAGAGGGCACGATGGACCTTGTTGCTCATACGTACCTTTTGTGTGGCATGCCTAGGTGTAGGGACTCGGGGTCAATTTGGAATTGTCTGTGTGCGTGCGTTTATGTACTTAACGTGTCTTTCTGTACCGCCTCAGGACCAGGCCGAGCCCATGTCTGGGATGAGCCTGTTGGCCGGCAAGGCTCTGAGCTCCGCCCGCATGTCTGACATCCTCAGCCAATCATCTCTGACAGGAAGCCAGCAGCTCCACCAGCGGGAAGAGTCAGGTCAGTGTCACCTACACACACACCAAACGAGGTAAAGTGAGTGAAACGTGGCAGACTCAGTCTGGTCTGAGTAAAATGTGAACTCTAAAATAATCTCTGTCACAGGACGATATAGTATAAGAATATATGCCGTTTTAGCAGACACTTGCATGCATTTTCTATTGGTTGTCCCAAAGGGAATTTAACCCATAATACTGCCTTATAAATAGATATATTATTGTGAAATACACCGGATAGGTGCAGTGACGTGTTGTTTTACAGGGCAGCTGGGTGTTGTGAGTTCATGGTCCTCCGTGGCTCCGTTGGGCGGCAGCTAGCCTAGCGGTTAGAGTAGTAAAGGCGCCCCTGGAACAAATTAGGGTTAAGTGCCTTGCTTAATAGCGCATCGGCAGATTTTCACCTTGACGCCTCGGGTATTCGAACCAGCGACCTTTCGGTTACTGGCCCAACGCTCTAACCGCTAGGCTAGCTGCCTCCCAACGGAGCCATGGAGGACCATGCCCATGCACTCACAACACCCACCTGCCCTGAACATGGAGGAGTTCTTCATTCTGTGTGTGTTTTCTCCTGGCAGTATGTGACGTGGAGGGAGAGCTCCACGCTGGAGCCTGCTACCCGTCGTCCTGCACCAGCAACATCCTTCACAGCTACAAACCCCCAGACCTGCAGTACAGCATGGAGCAGGCCGGGGTCTAACACAGGTACGCACAGGCACTTAGTCTGCATCTCAAATGGTACCCTATTCCCTACTTTTGACCAGTAGTGCACTATATTTGGGGAATCGGGAGCCATTTTGGACCAACCTCACAGTATGACTCTGTTGCCCGAACTCAGTCTACACAGTCAGTGGTTGTTGCCACTGTTGCCACTGCTACCGGAGAACAGTGGGTTAACTGCCTTGTTCAGGGGCACAGATTTTTACCATGTCAGCTCGGGGATTCGATCCAGCAACCTTTCGGTTACTGGCCCAACGCTCTAACCACTTGGCTACCTGCCGCCCCAAAATGTTATTGCTGTTCTTAGATCAGTTGTCATTTAATTAAACTTTCATTTAGCCCGGCAGGTCATTTAGGATACGATTCTCATTCACAGTACTGACTTGGTTGGTCAAGAGGTGAACAGGACTAGAAGTGTTAGTGCTCCTAGCTAGGGGAAATCCAGAGGGAATCTCAATGGTATTACCTTGATTCCTCACCTCTCTCCTTACTTCCTTCTCTAAGCTCATTGGAAGAGAAGGACTGGAGGGGATCCTCAGATATGCTTTTTGAGATGGAGGCAAAGAGAGAGGGCACAAGGAACCAAAGAAAGACAATTGAAATTCACCCCTAGTGTTAACTCTGTCCCTCTGTGTTCTCTCTCTCCTAGGAGCGTCTTCTGTGTATAAAGGTCCACATCAGCCACCTGTGTTGAGCAGCATCACGCCAAACCGCCATTGTCTGTCTGGAGGGGGCGCAGTCCGTCAGTCATGGGGCTTGGGGAGGGCAGGCAGCCTGCAGGCTGCAGCCCGGGGTGGGTGGGGGGGATTGGCTGGGCGAGGGGAGTGGGTTCAATGCCAGCATTCTGTTCTGCACAGCCATCTAGCAAGCATTGCCATCATTGGCTCTCTCCATTTCTGCTCTTCCGTCCGATTGGATAGATTGGGCTCTGCTTCCCCCTATCACTTCTTCCTTCCTACCCCCTTGCGGTCCCGCTCTCCTGCCCCCTTACCCCCCCTCCTCCTCCTAACTGTTGCCATAGCAACATACTCATGCGCCTCAATGTCCCAGACATTCATACAGGCAAAACGTATAGATAACATAAACTTACACATGCACACACTCAGCCACAAACCCAAAGTATTCACACCAAGTCTGTGCGCAGGGATTCCTGTGAGGTTCTGTCCGCTCCTCCCTCTCCCCTCCACTGTATTCCAGTGGACCATTCCGGAGCGGGCTGTGATCTCAGAGCCTATGAGTGACCCATTCCATTGGGCTTACAGGGGTGGGATTGGGTCAGGCTCAGAGGCGCAAAAAAAACCAGCTCAGTGACATCGAGGATCGCACAGCACAACCAGCTCTCATTTTTTATTTTGTTTTCCTGTTCTGTTCTTTTTATTAATTGTTTTTCAAATTCATTTTTACGGGCTAATGTTCATCTAGAAGTTATGATCATTATTGTTATGACTGTTTTCTGTAAAATAGGTTTTATTGTTATTATGATTATAATGAGAACTATTATTAAAGGAAAAAAAAACTGTCCTGTGTTGCAAGGAAGACAACATTTTAGTTTTGATTACTTAAGAAATTCTGCACTTTCGGTTCAAGCTGTCTTTAATTCTTCTCCCTGTTTACCCTCCCATACTGCCTTCTCCTTTTGTCACTCCCTTGTTCTCTCTTGTTTTATGCCCTTCTCTGCCCCCCGTTCTTCATTCCATCCTACTCTCTCCCTCTTTTTCCACTCCCCATCACTCCCCTGCCACCTTTTGTGACAGTGTGGCATTGTGTGTAGTTTTAACAGACATGCTTCCCCTTCCTCCCCTGTACAGCGACACCATGTATAGACCACAATTGCTGTATCCCATTTTTCTTGGGGGTGGGGGGTGTTGGGGAGGTATTTTTATATTGTTATTGTTATTATTTGTATTTTTGGATGTCTTCAGATATCTTCTTTTTTTTTTTTTTTTTTTTGAATATTGAGATTTTTAGCCAAAATAGTACAGGGAGAAAATCCTCCGTTGTCATAAAAAAAAGATTGTTCTTATTGTTTTATTATCGAGACACTTGAAGAGGAGAGTGGTTATTTGTTACTTTTTATCATTTCAATCATTGGTCTCGTCGTTGTTGTTATCGTTTTCAGTTTTTTTGGGGGGTAGATTTGGCAGGCTGTGGGGTGGTTCGGTGCTGGGAATACAGTCATTGAAACGGAGGGGAACTGTAATATAGCTGACATATCATCACCATCATCATCGTAAGACATTTTTAGAGGCGGAGATGGACAGACCCCTTCTCCACTCGCTCCCCCAATCTGCAGTGGTACCCTCCGTCTCGGACCTCATCGCTCCCTTATTGGCCAACACACACTGGACATTGCCTCTTCTCCCGACTCTGGCCCAGCTCTGGCCACTTCCAAGGAGGAGACTACTACTCTGCACATGTGCTGCCTCCCTTTTCTATCTCGTTCTCGCTCTATATCGTTCCCTCCCTTCGTCACATGATCATCAAGTGAGACCTACTCCAGCCCCAATACTGAATTCAGTCCTTCATCTCTTCAGAGGGAGAGAAATGAGGAACTGACCAGAGACAGGCCGGTTGCTTCAGTTTGACCCCAGCGCAGTATGTACAGTTCAGATAGTGGGCAGAGGGGGTTGGAGAATGATCCGCCTCCCTATCCCCACCTTGTCAGCAGGACTCCCAGTGCATCATGGTCCAGCAAGGGACTGAGTGTGTTGCTGATGAGTGAGCACCTCGTTGTCTTCTTCCTTGTCTGTTTCTGTCTGACTTCCCTCTCATCATCTGTAAACCAGCTCTTTGCTCGGCACCTGTATCCTATGTTTTCTCTTTCTATTGTTTATTTTGTTTTTGGGAGTACAAAAATACTAAAGTGCAACAACGATGATTAAATAGAATTACCAACCAAACTGAGATGAATTAAATAAATATATATAAATAAATAATTTAAAAAGACAATGTGTTTGGGTGATCAATAGATTTAAGGAATCTGTATACCACCTGGGAATTTATGCTTGTTTTTTTTGTCAGTCTGAATGTCACACTGCTTGTTTTTTGTCAGTGAATGTCACACTGCTTGTTTTTTTGTCAGTCTGAATGTCACACTGTTTGTTTTTTGTCAGTCTGAATGTCACACTGCTTGTTTTTTTGTCAGTCTGAATGTCACACTGCTTGTTTTTTGTCAGTCTGAATGTCACACTGCTTGTTTTTTGTCAGTCTGAATGTCACACTGCTTGTTTTTTGTCAGTGAATGTCACACTGCTTGTTTTTTTGTCAGTCTGAATGTCACACTGTTTGTTTTTTGTCAGTCTGAATGTCACACTGCTTGTTTTTTTGTCAGTCTGAATGTCACACTGCTTGTTTTTTGTCAGTCTGAATGTCACACTGCTTGTTTTTTTGTCAGTCTGAATGTCACACTGTTTGTTTTTTGTCAGTCTGAATGCCATACTGCTTGTTTTTTGTCAGTCTGAATGTCACACTGCTTGTTTTTTTGTCAGTCTGAATGTCACACTGCTTGTTTTTTTGTCAGTCTGAATGCCATACTGCTTGTTTTTTTGTCAGTCTGAATGTCACACTGCTTGTTTTTTTGTCAGTCTGAATGTCACACTGCTTGTTTTTTTGTCAGTCTGAATGTCACACTGCTTGTTTTTTGTCAGTCTGAATGCCATACTGCTTGTTTTTTTGTCAGTCTGAATGCCATACTGCTTGTTTTTTTGTCAGTCTGAATGCCATACTGATTGTCCTCAACTACGAGCAGTTGCTTGTCGTTGAGGAGCAGAGTTAATGGTTGTGAAACATGTACGAACATCTTCATGCACTACAGCAGGGTTGTGTTCCATTCCAATTTAGTCAATTCAGGAAGGAAACTGAAATTCCCACTAGAATTGGATTTTCAGTGTCCTTCCTCAGTTGACTGAATTTAAAAAGTGATCAACCCTGCCATATACTCCAGATTTCACAGGCTGTGATAGATAAGGCACAAACCTGAAATCATCCTGGGTAAGAAGAACTCCTCTAGTTGAATTTGTGAGTGTTAAGGAAAGGACCTCCCTGACACAGGAGCACTGTCGGGATGAATGGGGAACATTTGGTAAGCTATTGATTTACTACATCCCTCCTCTACCTCAAGGCTGCAGTGCTCGGGGATCAGCGTCTTTGGTCTGTCTGTCTATAGCTGCACTGCAGTGGCTTTTCAGGCAATGGTAGCTGAGCACAGATCTAAGGAGCCCTATAGGATTTAATGGAGGAGGGGCAGGCAGGGATGCTGTGGGGCTGCGATTGGAAGAAGTGCAAGATAAGTGGATAACAGCTAGTCCCCTGTGTCTTAGTAGAATGACCCCCCTCTCCCCCATGACTCTCCTTCCAGCCATCCCCTAATTTTTCTCTCTCTCACACCTTGTAATACGTGGCTACTGGCTCACTGAATGACGGATGCATTGCGTAGCTTGTCCCGTTTTCCTCTCGCTCCCCCTCTCCTCTTTCCTCTCTCCCCTTGTTGTCTGTGTGGCGACAGCATGACTGCCTGCGTCAGCCACTAAATGCTGCTTGCTGCAGTCAGAGGATCGTGTGTGTGTGTGTGTGTGTGTGTAGTTGAGTAAGCCAGGGGGTGCTGCCTCTCTTCTCCTCTGCTACCCTACCCAGCATGTATGGAGGACCGACAGGCTGAATCATCCCACCACCATCTGCAGACTGTGCCAAGGTAACACACTAACATGGATTTGTGTGTGTGAGAGAGAGAAAAATAAAGAATGGGGGAAGAAAGGTTCGGACTGTTATGTGTGTTGGTTTATCTGAGTTTGAAAGACAGTGCTGTGTGCATTGCTGTGTATATGTGGGTATGTGTGCGTTTTGAGGACACTGCATGCATCCCTGCACAGTAGATTTAGTGTGTTGCGCAGAGTCTAGCACTCTAGCTCTCACTCCTCTTGTCCATTACTCTCTTCCATCCATCGTGCCTGTGCTTGTTATGATAACAAGCTTCCAGCCATCTCTTTACTGGACTGATTGCGCCATTGTTTATTTGGGGAATACTATGGAACGCTATTCTCATGCTGTCAGCTTTATGTGTTGATGTCGTGCTTGCATGCCCGCTTTACTGGAAGGCGCTGACACATTGATCATGTGACCATGATAATCCGGGATTGATAGTATCAGGCGTTGGTCATTTCTGGTGCTTTTTCACACGTTTGGTTTGCACGTATGTCTTGTGAAATCACGGACTTCTCCTTTAAAACAGGCCTGTGTTTTTAATCTACTGCTAGAGATTTACTCAGATGGCGTTTATATCAGCGTATTGCACTGCAGCTCCTTACAAATCAAAGTTAGACAGCCAGCAAATGATTCAATACTCTGTGGATTCAGGGTCTATTTGTGAAGAGCATAATCAACTCTTACTCTTACCTCTCGTCCTCACTGTTCGTTGTGTCTCTATATCCCGTCGCAGTTTGGCTATTTCTTTGTCTTTCGTACTGTTGTGTCCTTTCTGATTGGCTATTCCTGTGTCTTTTCATGGATTGTCCAGGAAGCTACTGCTCTTCTGTTGACGTTGTCTGTTCACACTAGTTGTTTATCTGTGTTCACCGCATTCTCTTTGTCTCTCTTAGGGATCTGTCCTCTTTATTCCTGTGTTTTTATTGTCCCAGTCTCTTTCTTTCTGTCAGTGTTTTCTTGTTTGTTTTTTCTAGAGCTAATGCTATTCTTATGTCCATGTTCTTTCTCTCCATATCTGACACACTGTCCTTTTTCCCTGTCTTGTTTCTGTCTGTTTCGTTGTCCACCTCTGTTTTGCTTTTCATCCTCTTGTCTGTGTAAACCCTCTATTCAGTCACTGGAGAGCAATCACTTACTGCCAGTCTCTCTATCCCTGTGTGTGTGTGTGTGTGTGTGTGTGTGTGCTTGCGAGTGCACATCATGGCAGATAGCAGGTGTGTGTTGGTGGTCCTGTGGATGAGCATGGAGTGTGTGTGTCTGAGGCAGGTGCCGGGCACCACTGTCCTGCTGCTAAACACCTTGGCCTGGGCATGGACAGGTCAGTAACAAGACTGGATCACAAAAACTAAGAGATGGAAAATATACCACCTCACAGAGTATATTACTCGGTTCTTTATGAGTTACAGTATATTGATAAAGATTCTGATGAGATACCAATGAAAAGGACATTGAAATAGACACTGAGTTTCAAGGGCACATCTTTTTATTTATTTTTACATCAACTTCTCTGTCCAGGTGCCATCGAACATGCGCCCAAGATTGATGGACGGCATCGAGCTGCACTAACACTGAAAGAGAATGTCACCCACAAGTTCAACTGCCAATCAGAGGGTTGGAATCCTCATGCCCCGCCCCTGCTGACGTGGTACCTTAACGGGGAGCGACAGAGACCGCCGTTGGACAAGCGGACACCTGGGCGCCTGGTGGTGACATCACGGGAGGAGTCTGGGCTGCTGACACCGGACTCCAAGCACAACAGCACCTTCTCTCTGAGAGCCAGGAAGTGGGATAGAGAGCTAGTATGTGCCGCCTCCAGCCCTCACAGTGGAGAGAGCTACAACGCCACCGTCACCCTCAATGTGCAGTGTGAGGAGGCTTGTTGAATGATCTGCTGATGTTGTGTGGGGAATGTGTTAATATGATTATCTTTTGTGGCTGTTAAGGTTTCACTTACTTCTTGAATTAAGGTTACATATCCAAAGGCAGTATTAACCTCAGTCCTTCTGCTTACTCAGATATTATCATTGGCCGCAGTGCTAATATCAATATCCAATATGGTCCCACCACTGTAGGTTATTTAAACCCAGTAGGACATTGAACTGATGTGATGCTCAGTTTCCCTCTCTTCATTCTGTTCCCCTTTTCTATCACAGTCCAGCCAGAGATTCTGCGTGTGAACGCTCACTACACTGAAACCTCCGACCCTGGCCTCTCCTTGGTCCTCTTTGCCTTGGTACGGTCAAACCCCCCTGCCCACATCACCTGGGTGGACCAGTCCGGTCAGCGGGTGGCCAACACTTCGGACTTCCTCATCCTGGACTCGCGGAGCTACCCCTGGCTGACCAATCACACGCTGCAGGTCGCCCCGAGCAGCCTATCAGGGAACGTCTCCGTAAACGCCAGCAACAGTGTCGGTGCAGCTCAGAGCAACCTAGCTCTGGCAGGTCTGACAGGTCAATGTCACTTTGACCCTTTTCTTACTATCATTGCCGCCGACACGAACAAACTGTCTTGCATATTGTCTTTTCAGTGAAGGGTGGATGCGTAACCAGGCCATCTGAGTTTAGCTTGATTTGGCCCAGCTCGGTTCAGTAGTGTGAATAGCCCTTTTTTCCACTACAGCCCAGATCATAGCCCCCCCCCCCTGTTTCTGTATTCTCCAGAGTTCCTCCAGTCCAGGGTGGAGGTGCCGGTGCTGGGCATCCTGACAGGGGGCGCTGTGGGCTTCGTTACCTTCCTCATCCTCAGCCTTCTGGTGCTCTGCCTTCTGCACAAGAACAAGGGCAAGGCCATCATCGGTGAGACAGGGGAGCAAGGAGGGTGGGAGGGACTGTTGTATTTTGATGGTACAGTGAATGAAGTGCTTTAAGTCTCTGAAGAATGTCTGTTCTCTTTCAGATGAGCCAGTCGAGATTATAATGGCGAAAAAATGGTAACGTACATTTATTTAGTTAGTCGGTCTGTTGTTTGTGTCAGTTGTCAGCATAGGTATGTGTTTAAATGTGCCTTTCTACGGTAAGTCACTTGGGAAAAGAGTGTCTGCTAAAACGTAATACCTATCAGTGGCGATATTAGCATGTACTAGGTCTTGGTGGGGAAAGAAATAAATAAAAGTGTGATGCCTGCCAGCAAAGCCACTACACAGCACAACACTAAACAATACATTAATTGCACTGTAATGGTGACATACGGTGCCCACAAACTGTTAAGGCCTACGTAAAGCTGTCCGAACAGCAGTCCCAACATCTTACCACTGCTACACCTGGCTATCAGCGGAGCCTCGTTTACTACCTTTTAAATAAACATAGCTGATATGGCTGACTTGCTTAAACAAATATGGTTTCTACTAACAATTGAGATGGAGAAACTATGGCATAAGGGGACGAAAAGCAGATGAAAGGAAATCCTTAACTTCGATTAAGACATTAATGAGCGAGCTAGGACGTACATAACCGTTAGTCAATATAATTATTTGTTTAGCATTTTGGTAATGTACTGCGACAGAATTCAGAATAGGGGCCGTTCTTACAGTGTTCTCCCTGTACACCAAGTCAGAACTGTAGGACAAAGAAGGGGGCAGACAATGAAAGCTTTTACAATATTCAATGATTACATTTCACTTAAACAGGTTATAGGCTACAGTAGAGCAGTCAGAACAGTAGGCAAAATTAAGAAGGGTAAATGGGCCAAATTATTAGGGTGAGGCATATGGCCTACTAAAATCTTACTACACAACATACACTTAATATTACTTTCTTAGGTACAGTAACATATCTCCCTGGCATATTACATAATTTATGCAGCAGCATACAATACATTTTTGGACTCACCTTGTTGTGCTGTGCTCACTTGAACAGGAAGGTGGAGAGGTGGTCCTTCGTGGGCAAATTTTGTCATCAAATTCTGTCATTCTCTGGATTTATGGTTCTTTCAAAACAAGTTGGATGACCGTTCAAAACGTATTTTCCCAGTCGGAGCTCGTTTATTCCCGACTTCCCGGTTGTCTTGAACTCACCAAAGTCAAGTTTTCGCAGTTCCGAGTTGTTGTTTTGAGCATGACCCAAATCATGCTTCATTGACAGCATGGCCAATGTTGAACGTTTATCATTTTAAACTTGGAAAAGAGCCCCTTAATGCCATATTTGGGACCACACAGCCACGGTCACTGATTCCTTCCAAACCACTTGTTGAATCTGTGATTTCCAACTTGTTGTTGTGTAATATTTATGTCCAATAGCCGATGAGCACCGATACGTTTTACCCATAATTTCTCTTCATATGGCAAGGATTAAAAAGGTTTTGTCAGTAGATTGTCGACTTGATTCATGATGATGACTGCTAGCTCAGATTTTGAAAGTATGACGTTGACGTGATCAGTCCAGTCAAAGCTACTGTACATGTAACGTGATTCGGCGTCATTTTATCTGTGGCCAATGACCTTGAGCCTTCTTGGATGGACACTCTTATAATGTGACTATGGCAGCACCCAAAGTGCTAGAATTTTCAAGGTCTCCTCTTACACTTGGCAGTGACGTAGTGTCTCAACGAGTGACAGAACACTGAGCAACACTCTGTATGTTCCGCTGGCAAGCCCCACCGCCACAGAAAGCACTGAGCTTGGCTGAAACACCTGCATTTTGGAGCTGCCTTACTCAAGAAAGCAAAAAAGAGACCATGTTTGTATGCAGCTTTATTAACTCAAAGATATGCATACTTTTTTACATTGTTTGAAAACTGATATCTGACCTGTATTAATGCCAAAATAACATGCAAAACAGGCAAGCCCCTCTGCCCCACCTGCCCAGAATGACGGGTTGCCACTGTTTCCTATGTATTGTATTCATGCTCCTCTTTAAGTATTTACAGTACACAAGGCAATTGTCTGTATAATAATATACTTTACATGGGTGTATTCACTAGGAAACAAACAAGACGCAAACAGGCCAAAACGGGGATGGGCATACCTGAACTTATCCAATAAGAAACGTTTTGCTACGGTGTGCACTAATAAATACACGCCATGACTCTTGTTTCAGTATGGA
Source organism: Oncorhynchus keta (assembly GCF_023373465.1). Taxonomy (NCBI): domain Eukaryota; kingdom Metazoa; phylum Chordata; class Actinopteri; order Salmoniformes; family Salmonidae; genus Oncorhynchus; species Oncorhynchus keta. Next base: position 38,316,003 of record NC_068421.1, read on the forward strand.
ATCGTCTAGTGTGAAGGTAGACAAGATATCCCTACCCAGAGAGAACATGTCTCTACCTTCCAACATGCAACTCAACGACCTCAGCACCCTGCATAAAGGTAAGACACTACTGCTGAGAGACCGATGCCTCATTAGAACCGAGGCAGAAGTCTCATCAATGGTGCAAAGCAATTACAGAAGAGGAAACAGAGTGGCCATTTTGGTGCCCTGGGCACTGGCATCTGTCCCTGTGGTCTTCTCTATGACTCTGTCCCATCTGTTACTCTACTTCCTCATCCCCATGCTGTCTCTCTGTAGCACTCGAGACCGCCAAACACCACCTTGGGGACAAGATGAGAGAGGAAGAGGAGGATCTGTCTGCTGCCTACGCTGCCAGGGGTAAGACAGGGTTCAGATGTTTAAGGTCAGCTTGCCTGTTGAATGGAAATGAGTTGGCCCAGTCTATACTTTCCACACTAATATAATGTGTAACATAGTTTCAGGCGTGTTACGGAGCGTGTGGATGTGTTTATATATACTATTGGATGTGTGTGAGCCTATAATTCTCGTTTGTTTGTGTATATACTGTGCACCACATATGTCCGTACATTGTTCTAAAGGTTGTTGTTGACACCCCCTCCAGGCTTCGCCCTGTACCCCATGGTGGGCTACATCTATAAGGTGAACAGCAAGAGCAGTGATGAGATCTGGCTCTGACTACTATGCCCCAGTTCCACCACTGGGTGGTCAAACCACAGTGCAATGGGGCCAAAAGGAACCTGTGGAACGACTGCCAGTCAACCAATCAGCCGATCCCATCTTCAACAAGGACCAATAGAGATGCTGAGATGATTACAGGCGCAGACCAGCAAGAGGAACCTGTTAGGAAAATACTGTAGTTAGCGAACTCACTCTGGGGTTGTCCAGATGAACCTATTACAGCAGGTAATCACATTCCAACTTGATTCCGTGAAAATCAGAAACTCAGAATATCAGGTCCTATGTTGATTGGTTAGTGTAATTCAAGCTGACAGCTTAGTCTGTAGCCTGGTCCTATATCTGTTTGTGCTGTCTGTCTGTTTGGTGTGACTATATGTCACAAACAGATCTGGGACCAGAAGGGTGCAGTTGTGATATCAAGTGAATACATTTAGATGGCTCCAAACACCTAAACCGATACTCAGTGTGGAAAGTATACTGTACCCGTGTTTTAGATGGTTTACACTGACTGACACCTACCACTCCTCCATATGCTACAGTCTGATCACGTACCATAACCATGAACTCCTGTTGGATTAAGGAATGCTTCATGTTCTTTGTATGTGAACTGACATATTTCTATGGCTATATACATAAACAATAGATATTCATCTACAAGTATAAAATATGTGTATATGTATATTTGTATTCATATGTATATGTGTATAAAATAAATCTAATAAAGATGAATATGACTATGGATTTGATTATGTATGGTAAATTCTGCTTTTTGCTTTTTATTTAGCCAGCAGGGGGCGCTAATCTTTACCGTAGTTAAGATGGAGACTGACGGATCCAACTGTCTATTGATTTACATAAGTTGCTCTGTCTGGCTTGTCATAATAATGTTGTCACCAGAGGTCATCAGGGCTTTGAAGGTCAGGGTATCGTCGGGGGACAGTGCAGGGCTGGTTCTGCTGTAATGGAGCCCAGAGACTTGTGTTGGCCCATTTCAGTGTGCTGAGCCAGTGGGAGGAAATGCAGCCTTTACTCTGATGGAAATTGTAATGATATTTACATATGACAATTATATATCCCAGATTGTGTTCTTTGGATACTGCTGAGAGAGAAGTGATACTGCTGACTGGCAAGATGTGATTGTGTGTAGATTTGAACAGAAAGACGATGTTATGACCCCCAAAAGCAACATTTTGTCTACTGCAATTCTTCTAAGAAATGTGTTTTCTGTCTTACCTTTGGTTAGTGCATTGTTGTTGTTTTTTGATGTAGGGGTGGGTAGTGTTTGAGCCATTGTGTCTTAGTGACTGGGTGAGAGTGTGACTGTGTTCCAGGTGCCAGTTGTAGGTTACAGGGTGTTGTGGTCTACCGTAGCCAAGCAGGAAGCTGCTTTGTGGGATCCTCTCTCTGTCTTCCTCACACGGCTCCTTTTGCAGAGCAGTAGGGATTTTAGGTTCTACAGAATCATTGGCACATAACTTTCTTAAAGAAATGTGAGTATGATCATAATCATGTTTTACTACATCGTAAAATCATATTCCATACTAAAAACCATTAGACTCTCAAGTGATTTTTTGCAATTTACCGTAGGCCCATATGTAATTCTTCTTACCCTTTTATAATATGGTATTACACATTGGGACATAGTTGTATCAAAGTGACAATACTTGCTAAAGCAGCATGTTGAAGATATTTTGGGCTGTGGCCTCACTCATAACTCAACCCAGAGAAATGACAGAGGTACCAGATAGAGACAGCCCCCGGTTTAACGGAAGATAAACCAATCATACACACTTCCTCCTCATAGACATAGAGACAGACAGACCTACTGAGACGGTGACATTTTGAAGACATTTTGGAAACATACAGGGGAAAGGATTCCATATTAAGGTATGTTTTTATTTTTGAACTCCTATTCTGAAGAGTTGATAGAGACGCTTAAAGAGTTGGCATCACTGGCATTAGAAAGGTTTACAATTTAAAAGGTTTGTTGGAGCCCAAGGATGTGTAAAATGACACAAAACAATAATAAACCAATATAATTGTGTAAAGGTGTTTTTTTGTGATACATCTTTATTTACTGAATTGAGACATATGTGTCTTTCTATGATGATACAAAATAGAAGTTTGAGTAAAATTAAAATGGGACAGACTAGGGACAGATGGTGTCTCCTACAACGGCAGTGTATGAAATGATACACCAGTTTAATTTCCCCAGGAGAATCGAGAGAAGAGTAAGTAGAATGAAGTGGACCATACTCTTGGCTCATCTGTTGGTGATTTGGACCATGACTGGTACGTTTTGGGAGAATATCTATGATGAAAAAAAATACATTGACAGACTGCACTAAAAAAAATGTCAGAAATGATTCAACACACCAGTTTTTTTTCTGATCACTTTTTATTATTATTCCTGACTTGATTAATCAGATGGATGACATTTAAAAAGTACAACATCAATGATGCCAAGGTCACTTTCGGATCTTTTTACTGTGACCCTAACTGATGCTTCCCCCATTCTTTTTACAGTAGCTGAAGATACAGTCCCAAGTAAGTGACCAGATTTAATCCAGGTCCTGTTTCGATCTAACTGTGAATCTTAGGGCATTATCTGGGCATAGATCAGATTTTCTCCTCGTTTAATTTAATATTCAAAACTATCTAACCGAACTGACTAAAACCCACCATAAGTATTGGCATCCTTGATAGAGATGAGCAGAAAATACTGTATAAAAGAAATACAAAAACTGAGCTATATTAAATGCAAAAAAAATATGGGCAAGTTATATTATTTTATACTAATGCAATTGCTCAGAAAAAAAACATGATTTTGTCATCTGACCGTAGCACCACCTGGAGTTTGATACATGACGTTGGCACTTGGATTGGAACCGGTGCTGTGGTCAGATTGCATGAAAATTGAGCTCTTCGGCCACGGACATCAGTGGTGGGTTTGGTGTTGAAAAACAGAAGCATATGCAGAAAAGTATCTCATACCTACTGTAAAATATGGTGGTGGATTTTTTTGATGTTATGGGGCTATTTTGCTTCTACTGGTCCTGGGGCCCTTGTTAAGGTCAAAAGCATGAAGTACCAGGACATTGTAGACAAAAACCTGGTGTCTTCTGCCAGGATCTTCTAGCAAGAGGATAGATAATAAACAGTAACAGCAGCGCATGTGTTGAGTCAAAGGTGTGGATCCCAAATTACTTCAATGGGTGACATGTCTGGAATATGCAGGCCATGGAAGAACTGGGACGTTTTCAGCTTCCAGGAATTGTTGAAGATCCTTGCGACATGGGGCCGTGCATTATCATGCTGAAACATGAGGTGATGGTGGCAGATGAATGCCAAGACAATGGGCCTCAGGATCTAGTCATGGAATCTCTGTACATTCAAATTGTCATTGATAAAATGCAAGCTTATTTATCTCAAATGTTGTGCACATCCCTGTTAGTCCGAAGCTTATGTCTGCCCATACCATAACTCCACCGCCACCATGGGGCACTCTGTTCAAAATGTTGCCATCAGCAAACTGCTCACCCACACGACACCATAGACGTTGGTCTGCGGTTGTGAGGCTGGTTCAACATACTGACAAATTCTCTAAAACATTGTTGGAGGTGGCTTATGGTAGAGAAATAAACATTAAATTCTCTGGCAACAGCTCTGGTGGTCAGCATGCCAATTGCTCGCTCCCTCAAAACTTGAAATATCTGTGGCATTGTGTTGTGTGACAAAACGTCACATTTTAGAGTGGCCTTTTACTGCCCCCCAAAAAAGGTGCACCTGTGTTATGATCATGCTGTTGAATCGGCTTCTTGATATGCCACACCTGTCAGGTGGATGTATTATCTTGGCAAAGGAGAAACCGCCTGGTACAGAGGTCCCGGATGGCAGGGAGCTCGGCCCCAGTGATGTACTGGGCTGTACATACTACCCTGTGTAGAGCTTTGTGGTCAGATGCAAGCAGTTGCCATACCAAGCCGTGATGCAGCCAGTCAAGATGTTCTCAATGATCAAACTTTTTTTAGGATCTGAGGGCCCATGCCAAATCTTTTCAGAGGGGGAAAAGGTGTTGTCGTGCCCTCTTCACGACTCTGTTGGTGTGTGTGGACCATGATAATTCCTTAGTGACACCAAGGAATTTGAAGCTCTCGACCTGCTCCACTATACCCCCATCTATTTGGATGAGGGCTTGCTTGGCCCTCTGTTTCCTATAGTTCAGAATCAGCTAATTTTTTCTTGCTGATGTTAAGGGAGATTGTTGTCCTGGCACCACACTGTCAGGTCTCTGATCTGTTTTCCAATCTCATAAAACATTTTACAAAAAGGCTTTGTAATTATCCTCGCAAGGGGAGGGTGCTAGATTATTGAAAAAGGGAGTGCCAAGAATCTTGACCCTTATCTTTTTAATATTTTTTTGTATTACTTGTTAAACAAAATCTCTTTCTCTGAGCAATTGTATTAGTATTAAATAATCATAAATATTTGAGCATACAGTAAAGCTCAGTATTTGTATTATTTATTTCGTACAGTCTTTTTTTGTTGATCTTTATCAAGGGTGCCAATAATTATAGACCTGACTGTATGTCTACCTAATATGCATTTGCTTAAATAACAGAAACAGAGCATGAGGAAAAAGTAGATGGAGAGAAACACGAATATCCCGAAAGGGCTTATCAATCTATCTTATCTAATGCTGGTGTGTTTATTTATTTAGAACTTAAAATAAAAGTGGAAGAATCCTCCTCGGACAAGATCAAATTATCATGTCCTGATGGTTTGCATTTTCAAAATACTAATGAGACTGATCGAACACTGGAATACAAGGATGAGAACACAAATGAGTATGTATGCGAGAAAGTCAAAAATCCTGTCTCAGAAGACCAGGTCAAAATCTATGTGAAATTTCGGAGTAAGTACAGTACTGCCATTTCCCTCAACATATAATTATACCTCACAATAATAGAAGTGAATGTTTTGTTTTGTGTGTATGCCATGTTAACACACATCATTATAACGTAAGTGTATGTGTGGCGTGCTTGTGTGTGTGTGTGTGTGTTCCCAGCCTGTGATAACTGCATTGAGCTGGATACAACTGCGGCTGTAGGGATGGTTGTGGGAGACCTGGTGGCCACTGTCCTGATTGGAGTAGCTGTCTACAGCATCGCCTCACAGCCCAAAGCAACACTGATCACGGGCAAGAAAAGTGAGTGACCACACAAAGGGGAGAAACATAGGATATGTGAACTTGAAATTTGAATGATACCTGACGAGCCCTTACTTTGAACGTTAGGCATAGAATGGAGAAAACTTCTGATTGAGATATTCTTAAAAATGAAATGTTTTACAGTAAACATTCAAAAATAATAAACCATAATCAATAATGTAATGCAATATTTCATTTCTGTCTTTCACCCCTAGCATCTAGCAAAATGGGGCTCATCAACAATGAGGCGAGTGCAAACGAAGACCCCATTGGCAACTATCAGGTAGGTGTTTCCTGGCTTCTTTGAGCCACGATCTTGACATGAACAAAATAACGAGTCAAAGTCATTAAGTTATAGCGATGGGTTTATCCATTTGTTTCTGTCTGACTCTGTCTGACTCTGTCTTTCTTTCTTTCTTTCTTTCTTTCTTTCTTTCTTTCTTTCTTTCTTTCTTTCTTTCTTTCTTTCTTTCTTTCTTTCTTTCTTTCTTTCTTTCTTTCTTTCTTTCTTTCTTTCTTTCTTTCTTTCTTTCTTTCTTTCTTTCTTTCTTTCTTTCTTTCTTTCTCTCTCTCACAGCCCCTGAATAAAAGGCGCATGGACAGATCTGAGTACAGCACTCTGCCAGAAAGGAGATAAAGAGAAAAATAAAATGTAGAGCGCACTCTTTAAGCTCCGTTCGAAGATCCGTTTCGGATTGAAACATAGTGAATAAAGAGGTGAATTGGGAGCTTTAATGTTGTGCGGGCCATCTTCTTCTTTACTAGTATTATTTATCAGCCCGGCACCTATGTTTTTTTAAGGTTGTGCGTATGACCACACATTTGTCTACAAATAAAATGTGCTCAGTGCTACATTACTTTTACAAACCACAAAAGAATTGTTGTAATGCATTGAGTGAAGGCAGAAATCCATGACAAGTCCCTCAACTGTCCATTTGATGTACAGAGTCATTGACTGTTTGCTCTGTTGCTTTTGTCTACTTTGATCTACTGCTTTGCACGAGCTAAGATTTCCTTCTGGTACCATAAATTGTATTTGTCCAACTTCACACATGTTTGTTGATTTCCCCAATTTTTATATTGAGAATTTGTTTGGCATGATGCCTCATAAGGTTAATATTACTGTATATAGACATATACATTTTCCTTGTATTTATATTTGTTTTCATTTAGGCTGTTTTGTCATTCCATGACGTAACATAATTTGTTATTTGCTTTTATAGTCCTAGCTGATACCTTTTTTCAACCTGTGTACAGAAAATGTTTGACGAATTCAGGTGTACCATGGGGAAGGAGGTTTGTTATGAACTCAGGTGTACCATGGGGAGCAGAGGTTTGTTATGATTTCAGGTGTACCTTGGGGAGCAGAGGTTTGTTATGAATTCAGGTGTACCATGGGGAAGGAGGCTTGTTATGAACTCAGGTGTACCTTGGGGAGCGGAGGTTTGTTATGAATTCAGGTGTAACCATGGGGAGCAGAGGTTTGTTATAAATTCAGGTGTACCATGGGGAGCAGAGGTTTGTTGTGAATTCAGGTGTAACCATGGGGAGCAGAGGTTTGTTGTGAATTCAGGTGTAACCATGGGGAGCAGAGGTTTGTTGTGAATTCAGGTGTAACCATGGGGAGCAGAGGTTTGTTATGAATTCAGGTGTACCATGGGGAGCAGAGGTTTGTTGTGAATTCAGGTGTAACCATGGGGAGCAGAGGTTTGTTATGAATTCAGGTGTACCATGGGGAGCAGAGGTTTGTTGTGAATTCAGGTGTACCATGGTGAGCAGAGGTTTGTTATGAATTCAGGTGTACCATGGGGAGCAGATTTTTGTTGTGAATTCAGGTGTACCATGGGGAGCAGAGGTTTGTTATGAATTCAGCTGTACCATGGGGAGCAGAGGTTTGTTATGAACTCAGGTGTACCATGGGGAGCAGAGGTTTGTTATGAATTCAGGTGTACCATGGGGAAGGAGGCTTGTTATGAACTCAGGTGTAACCATGGGGAGCAGAGGTTTGTTATGAATTCAGGTGTACCATGGGGAGCAGAGGTTTGTTATGAACTCAGGTGTAACCATGGGGACGGAGGTTTGTTATGAATTCAGGTGTACCATGGGGAGCAGAGGTTTGTTATGAACTCAGGTGTACCATGGGGACGGAGGTTTGTTATGAACTCAGGAGTACCATGGGGACGGAGGTTTGTTATGAACTCAGGAAGGAGTACCATGGGAAAAGGAGGTTTGTTATGAACTCAGGAGTACCATGGGAAAAGGAAGTTTGTTATGAACTCAGGAGTACCATGGGAAAAGGAGGTTTGTTATGAACTCAGGAGTACCATGGGAAAAGGAGGTTTGTTATGAACTCAGGAGTACCATGGGAAAAGGAAGTTTGTTATGAACTCAGGAGTACCATGGGAAAAGGAGGTTTGTTATGAACTCAGGAGTACCATGGGAAAAGGAGGTTTGTTATGAACTCAGGAGTACCATGGGGACGGAGGTTTGTTATGAACTCAGGAGTACCATGGGAAAAGGAGGTGTGTTATGAACTCAGGAGTACCATGGGAAAAGGAGGTTTGTTATGAACTCAGGTGTACCATGGGAAAAGGAGGTTTGTTATGAACTCAGGTGTACCATGGGAAAAGGAGGTTTGTTATGAACTCAGGTGTACCATGGGAAAAGGAGGTTTGTTATGAATTCCAAAGCTCTCACTCATCACTGTACCCTCTATATGAGAATGGGCTGGCCTTCCTTAGCTCTTCGGAGACATAGTCATTGGTTACGTCTTCGTTGATCAGGCCATACTGAGACAGCTCCCTTTTTACCTGTGTACCTACATTGTCCAGCAGACAAATGACAACAATTGCCTACGCTCACAGGACTGTAATCTTGTTGACTGTCCCCATACAGAGTTTGGTAGATTTTTTTTTTTAAAGCATTCCAGTTTTCTTGCTCTTCCACTTGGAACAAGATACAAAAGGACATTAAATTGCAGGAGCTCGTATCCTTGAATTAGTTTAAGGCTAGGGTCAAATCTATGGTGGACAATAAAGTGTGTGTGTGTGTGTGTGCTTCTATTTTGGCCAGGCCTCTCTTGGAAAATAGTTTTTTAATCTCAACGAGACTAACCTGGTGAAAAGAATACAAATAACATAAATGATTAAATGGAAAGTTGGTCACAAAATACATGTTCACTGATTGTGACTTGTTATTTCTGGTTTCATCCTACTTTTTATGAGATCTTTAAGTGAGTCGGTAATTATTTTCGATCTGTCTATTCCACTTATTTACTACCACACAGAGAGCAGCTTTAGTGGAGGGTTTGCTCTACAGGAAGCCTGAATGTGTCAGATATTCTAATGGAACGGAGCACACGATATATGAGATGCTTTTCGAGTGTGGTTATGGGGGTTTACTTCTGCTAGTCTACAAAGTGCGGTTTCCTAACGGAGCTTAGAGAGGAGATCAAACGGAAAGAGCTCAAACAACACAGAGCTCACAGCGTACACAAACAACACCCACATATCCATGTTCACATCACACACACACACAGACCTACACATAGACAGACACACAGATAAACACACAGACCTACACACGCACACAAATCAACCACACTTGCAAACAGACACATTTAACACAACACTCAAATTCTCCAAATGAACCACTGTTGATCAGATTCAACAGATATCATTCACTCCGGAGTTCCAGGTGTGCACGTTCCATGTTCTCGGTCTTCACTCTGGACCATAATTAGATTCATCAGCTGTGCAAGTGCAGGGCTTGATTGATCTATCCAGTCACTCAATGATACAAAACGGTAGGAAGCGACTATAGACACCTACACTTGAATGTCGTAAGAAGGTCTTTATTCTTGTCAAAATATATATTTTTTTTAAATACATCCAGTAGACATTATTTTCACTACATTCTTGCAACACAAAGTTAGTGTAAGGCAAAAAAAAATATGTTTTCTTTCCACTGATGCGGGTAAGTAAAGTCTGCCTACACTCACATGTGACGTGTTTCCGATGAGATCTTCATGATTAGCAACAGAGAGACCTGGCCAATCATCCACCATCATTTCCAGTAAGCGTAAGGGGTGCAGGCATCTGCGGCTTAAGGCATGACAGCCGACTGAAGATAAAGAACCGCAAACTAGCTAGACTCTTTAATCGCATGACACTACACTTCATAAAACAAACATTTCCTTTGTGTCATAGTGGCTCACAATTAAGTAGTTCTATTTTGGTTTCATCTGACCATATGAAATTCTCCCAATCTTCTTCTGGATCATCCAAATGCTCTCTAGCAAACTTCAGACGGGCCTGGACATGTACTGGCTTAAGCAGGTGGACACGTCTGGCACTGCAGGATTTGAGTCCCTGGCGGCGTAGTGTGTTACTGATGGTAGGCATTGTTACTTTGGTCCCAGCTCTCTGCAGGTCATTCACTAGGTCCCCCCGTGTGGTTCTGGGATTTTTGCTCACCGTTCTTGTGATCATTTTGACCCCACGGAGTGAGATCTTGCGTGGAGCCCCAGATCGAGGGAGATTATCAGTGGTCTTGTATGTCTTCCATTTCCTAATAATTGCTCCCACAGTTGATTTCTTCAAACCAAGCTGCTTACCTATTGTAGGTTCAGTCTTCCCAGCCTGGTGCAGGTCTACAATTTTGTTTCTGGTGTCCTTTGACAGCTCTTTGGTTTTGGCCAAAGTGGAGTTTGGAGTGTGACTGTTTGAGGTTGTGGACAGGTGTCTTTTATACTGATAACAAGTTCAAACAGGTGCCATTAATACAGGTAACGAGTGGAGGAGAGAGGAGCCTCTTAAAGAAGAAGTTACAGGTCTGTGAGAGCCAGAAATCTTGCTTGTTTGTAGGTGACCAAATACTTATTTTCCACCATAATTTGCATATAAATTCATAAAAAATCCTACAATGTGATTTTCTGGATTGTTTTTTAGTTGAAGTGTACCTATGATGAAAATGACAGGCCTCTCTCATCTTTTTAAGTGGGAGAACTTGCACAATTGGTGGCTGACTAAATACTTTTTTGCCCCACTGTATATGTGCTAATACGCTAGCTGCAAAAAACATTAAGAACACCTGCTCTTTCCATGTCATAGACTGACCAGGTGAATCCAGGTGAATGCTGTGATCCCTTATTGACTTCACTTGTTAAATCCTCTTCAATCATTGTAGTTGAAGGGAGACAGGTTAAAGAAGGATTTTTAAGCTTTAACATGGATTGAGACATGGATTGTGTGTGTGCCCTTCAGAGGGTGAATGGGCAAGACAACAGTGTCCTGTGTGTATCAAGAATGGTCCAACACCACAGAACATCCAGCCAACTTGACACTACTGTGGCAAGCCTTGGAGTCTACATCGGCCAGCATCCCTGTGGAACGCTTTCGACACCTTGTAGTCCATAACCCAATGAATTGAGGCTGTTCTAAGTGCAAAAGGGGGTTCAACTCAATATTAGGATGGTGTTTTGTACACTCAGTGTATATACAGGCAACATTAACATTGTGAGGAGGAAGAACTTGGCATCTGCAATCATTGATACCATTTTACAACAGTTGATCTACACAGATATGTACAAGTTGTTTTTCAGTACAGCAAACATCTAAAAGTCGTTACAAAGATCTTCCTCCCTTTGTGTCTCTATTTTCCAGAGCAACACTATGTTGATCACTATTATCGCTAGTTGCAGTAATTCTGAACTATAGTTTGAACTAAATCATGATATCAAATTTTTTACACATCAAGCTCAAATAAGAAGCTCTTTAAGTCTAAGCTAAGAACTACAGAGCCTTCTCCCCTCCTCTTTGGTGGCAGGGTGAGCTGAGGCCTGCTGGTCCAGGGCATCAGAGGGGTCCTAGAGAACAGGTGTGGTCTGGTGAGAGGATAGTCTACCCAGTCCTGTGGGTAGTGTAGATATCTCTGCTGCAGGTTGCCACGCTAAGGGGCTGTCAGGGGGAAAATAAAGTCTTTAGGTGACTGCTGTAGCTATTTGTTGTTGTTAATTAAGTCAGATTCACATATTAGTTGAAGTCAGATTCACAGGTCAGTTTAAGTCAGATTCACAGGTCAGTTGAAGTCAGATTCACAGGTCAGTTTAAGTCAGATTCACAGGTCAGTTGAAGTCAGATTCACAGGTCAGTTGAAGTCAGATTCACAGGTCAGTTGAAGTCAGATTCACAGATCAGTTGAAGTCAGATTCACAGATCAATTGAAGTCAGATTCACAGATCAGTTTCCATTGCAACAACACTCTTTTTTTATGCATCTTCACCAGAAGTATTGTGAATAGCTAGCCTAGACCATCTCCCTAACATGCTGACAGACATTGGCTAACCATGAGATGTGGAATGAAGAATAGGTAGGAGATACGGATGGAATAAAAGCACAACATACAGATGGAGAGATGGACAAGAGGTGGTGGTCGACAGCCTACCTCATAGTCAGGACTTGGCACCACTGGTGGATCACGGCCTGCTGAGCGGTACGTCTCTAAGGTGAAAACCAAATATAAATGATGGTAAATAAATAAACTATTCGCTGTACCGATAAGAAATGATCAATACTATGCCACAGAGGAATTTATATTTTTATGATGTGTGAATACTTTGCTGTCGAGTAGTCCTGGGTATGGTCAAATTAAATATTTGAGAGCGCTCCCTATCACCAAGTGCCACTGTTGGCTGATGGATAATCAGATGGTAACAGCGTTACGTTTTTGGGGTGCAGCAGGTCCAGACTTCTTCTGAGCCCAGCCATACACAATGAAGATGACCCCTCCTGTCACCAGCAGGTCCCCAAAAATAGCCCCGGTAACCAGAGTCGCATCCAGCTCAACACAGTTCTCACACACTGCAACGCCAAAAACAATACAGATAGGGTTAGTAGACAACTTGTGTTAAAACATGGGTGTATGAAGGGAAGAAGGAAGAAGAAGATGAGTTAAGGGGTGTATATATTTATTTTGCTTTTATCACTCTTATCTAATGTAAATGAGGAGTTATCTTTTTTCGTTAATTCACCCCCTGGGACATGTCTTAGTAACAATGCTCCTCAAGAAGGATACACACCCTGAAACAAACAACAATTGACATTACCATGTAGTCTTTACATTTATTTAATTAATGCGTAACAAAAAGTATTTACTTCACAGCTAACTTTTAAAAAAAACTAACATTGAATTATTGAATTGACACCAAACAAGACATTCAACATGACAGTTTTTCTCAATCATGTACAAGCAGTTGTTTGTAACAATGTGGTCGATCTTCAAAACAGAGTCCACAAGACACAGAACTCTGTGGCCTGTTGGAAAACAGTCAATGTAGTTGCCTTCTCAAAACATATACAGTACATTTATAAAAACGACATTATACCGTCAAAATTGCAAATACATTTATCCAAAAAACACGACTGCCTGCAAAAAGATAGACACAACTATACATATCTCTTGATTCCAAGCAGACAAAACAGAAAGTTAGTCTGTCTTTAAAAAATCCCAGTAGATCAATACATGTTCTTTGCAGTCACTTAATCATGATGATAAAACATTTGAGTACAACTGTCCAAAAGTGCAGAATTATGGGGAACCATTCACCTTTGACACATATTTCTCCAAATGATTTCATACACAAAATATTATTCCAGATTTTTTTTTAAATGCACATTCTGTGCAGGATTCGTTCATGGGCACCATCACAATCCAATTCCATGTATTCAATGCAAAGGTTATACTTTTGTAGACATTTCATTGGTGCACTGAAACACAATCCACAATAGAAATATGGAAGGTTGAGGACAATGGAGGAACACACTTGATATGAATGTATAGGCCTAAATCCACATTAAAGCAAAGCTCTATAATGAAAGGACACAATGTTGGCTATGGTGACTTAGGAGTAACCCAAGGTTATGTAAAAGTAACCCAACTTCATTGTCTGCGATATTGTGAAAAATCATAACAATTACACAGTCCCCATTGCCTAGATCTTTCCATATATTGTACATGGTATGACTGATTGCAGGAAACATTTATCTTCTGATGAAAACAATGTGTTAATATTCTTGAACTGAACACTAGACAGTGAGTTTTGTGTTCACTGATGACATTTGTATTTAACGTTTTGCAAAAGGTGGTGTAAGATATGCAAGTCAGGTACTAAGGAAATAAAACGATTCAGAAGTTCTGTAAATCTATTTTGAGCATTTGATCATTGATGTTCTGCTATGGATACGTTTCAACACAGATACCGGAATTGCTTGTACACTATTGAGAAGAACTGTAAATACTTTCAATATATAACTAAACCATATATTTTTTGTTTAATACAATCAATCTCTACATTGTAATACATGTAAATATAGGACAACTGATTTGAACAAAGAAGCCATAGAAACCATCTCAACCTGATTTTTGTCCCTGCACAGCAGTGATGGCGACCATGAAGAAGATGAGCACACCACTCATGTTAACTCTGTTCATGTCTTCTCTGTCTCTCAAGGTAAGTCAAGTGTACTTTTGTTATTGCATTCTGTCTGAATTTAAGTGCTGGAAATCTACAGTACTTATGTGAATATAGTCTGAAAATGTTGTGTTTAGAAAAGTCAATCGTTCTCTCAAAGCCCGCTCTCTCTTTTGCCTCTTTCTCTCTCTCTCTCTCTCTCTCTCTCTCTCTCTCTCTCTCTGACTCTCTCTCTCTCTCTCTCTCTCTCTCTCTCTCTCTCTCTCTCTCTCTCTCTCTCTCTCTCTCTCTGACTCACTCTCTCTCTCTCTCTCTCTCTCTCTGACTCACTCTCTCTCTCTCTCTCTCTCTCTGACTCTCTCTCTCTCTCTCTCTCTCTCTCTCTCTCTCTCTCTCTCTCTCTCTCTCTCTCTCTCTCTCTCTCTCTCTCTCTCTCTCTCTCTCTCTCTCTCTCTCTCTCTCTCTCTCTCTCTCTCTCTCTCTCTCTCTCTCTCTCTCTCTCTCGCAGGAAGAGATTTTTTTCAAGATGAGGTTTTGATTGTTCTGCTGTTACACACCTCTTTCCGTGGGCTTTACACTGAATATAGAAATATAGTAATTTAGTAGTTAACTAAATGCATATTCATTATTTGATCTAACTTCAAATCGCATTTACTGTATTGTGTTTTTGAAGGTGTTTTTTATGTTGTGTAGTAATAGCAAACATTTTGACAAAATATATTTATATATGTATACATATATAATGAGAAATACACTATGTACTATAAAGAAGGAACTGGGACCAGGGGTAGGGCAACTTACTATGGAGAAGGCCACACCATAGGACAGTTGTGCCCTCTGCTGGATTCAGTCAGTGAACTACTGTAATGATGAGTACTCAGTACTGTAAATGAAAAGGTTGACAAATGCCATATACAGTAATAAATGAATACTCACTTTCCTGTGATGTTCATAACTATTGTAGGCTACATTCCTAATTATTTGCTATTTGACAATTCCGTTACTCTAGCTTTGATGTGTGAAATAAATAAATAAATGAATTGTATGGGCACAAATGTCGGTTACTTGGTTGGTGATTTGTTAATAACTAGTAACAATGTAAACCGTACCAGGAGGCCATCAAAACATTAAATATAGGGCCTATTCATTATATTTCAAATGTCAGCATTATTTTCCAAACATTTGCAATGAATGGCAGTTAAAGGGATAGGGAGGTATGATGTGGATGTGGAGACTATAGGTAGACATCATAGTGGGTCTACAGTGCATTCGGAAAGTATTTAGACCCCTTGACTTTTTCCACATTTTGTTACGTTTTACAGCCTTATTCTAAAAAACATATTTAATAAATATTATCTCATCAATCTACACACAAATCCCCATAATGACAAAGCGAAAACAGGTTTTTAGAAATGTTTGCAAATGTATAAAATAAATGTTTAAACTACCTGGTTCCCTTTGCTATGAGACATGAAATTGAGCTCAGGTGCATCCTGTTTCCATTGATCATCCTTGAGATGTTTCTACAAATTGTTTGGAGTCCACCTGTGGTAAATTGACAGTTGACAGTGCATGTCAGAGCAAAAACCAAGCCCGAGGTCAAAGGAATTGTCCATAGAGCTCCGAGACAGGATTGTGTCGAGGCACAGATCTGGGGAAGGGTACCAAAAACATTCTGCAGCATTGAAGGTCCCGAAGAACACAGTGGCCTCCATCATTCTTAAATCTAAGAAGCTTGGAACCACCAAGACTATTCCTAGAGATGGTTGCACAGCCAAACTGAGCAATCGGGGGAGAAGGGCCTTGGTCAGGGAGGTGACCAAGAACCTGATGGTCACTCTGACAGAGCTCCAGAGTTTCTCTGTGGGAGAACCTTTCAGAAGGACAACCATCTCTGCAGCACTCCACCAATCAGGCCTTTATGGTAGAGTGGCCAGACGGAAGCCACTCCACAGGCACATGACAACCCACTTGAAGTTTGCCAAAAGGCACCTAAGGACTTTCAGACCATGAGTCTGATGAAACCAAGACTGAACTATTTGGCCTGAATGCCAAGTGTCACATCTGGAGGAAACCTGGCACCATCCCTACGGTGAAGCATGGTGGTGGCAGCATCATGCTGTGGGGATGTTTTTCAGCGGCAGGGACTGGGAGACTAGTCAGGATCGAGGGAAAGATGAATGGAGAAAAGTACAGAGAGATCCTTGATGAAAACCCGTTCCAGAGCACCCAGGACCTCAGACTGGGGAAAAGGTTCACCTTCCAACAGGACAACAACCCACAGCCAAGACAACGCAGGAATGGCTTCGGGACAAGTCTTTGTATGTCCTTGAGTGGCCCAGCCAGAGCCAGGACTTGAACCTGATTGAACATCTCTGGAGAGACCTGAAAATACCTGTGCAGCGACGATCCCCAACCAACCTGAAAGAGCTTGAGAGGATCTGCAAAGAAGAATGGGAGAAAATCAGGTGAAACCCAAGAAGACTCAAGGCTGTAATCACTGCCAAAGGTACTTTAACAATGTACGGAGTAAATGGTCTGAATACTTACAGTTGAAATCGGAAGTTTACATACACCTTAGCCAAAGACATTTAAACTCAGTTTTTCACAATTCCTGAAATGTAATCCTAGTAAAAATTCCCTGTCTAAGGTCAGTTAGGATTACCACTTTATTTTGAGAATGTGAAATGTCAGAATAATAGTAGAGAGAATGATTTATTTCAGCTTTTATTTCTTTCATCACATTCCCAGTGGGTCAGAAGATTACATACACTCAATTTGTATTTGGTAGAAGTGCCTTTAAATTGTTTAACTTGAGTCAAATGTTTTGGGTAGGCTTCCACAAGCTTCTCACAACAAGTTGGGTGAATCCTGGCCCATTCCTCCTGACAGAGCTGGTGTAACTGAATCAGGTTTGTAGGCCTCCTTGCTCACACACGCTTTTTCAGTTCTGCCCACTAATTTTCTATAGGATTGAGGTCGGGGCTTTGTGATGGCCACTCCGATACCTTGACTTTGTTGTCCTTAAGCCATTTTGCCACAAACTTTGGACGTATGCTTGGGGTCATTGTCCATTTGGAAGACCCATTTGCGACCGAGCTTTAACTTCCTGACTGATGTCTGAGATGTTGCTTCAATATATCCACATAATTTTCCTACCTCATGATGCCATCTATTTTGTGAAGTTCACCACTCCCTCCTGCAGAAAAGCACCCCCACAACATGATGCTGCCACCCCTGTGCTTCACGGTTGGGATGGTGTTCTTCGGCTTGCAGGCCTTCCCGTTTTTCCTCGAAACATATCATCCTAACCAACCTGCCCTCCAAATACACCTCTGCTGTCTTCAACCAGGATCTCAACGATCACTGCCTCATTGCCTGTGTCCATAATGGGTCTGCTGTCAAATTACCACCCCTCATCATTGTCAAACTCTCCCTAAAACACTTCAGTGAGCAGATCTTTCTAATCGACCAGGCCCAGGTATCCTGGAAGGAGTAGAGGATGCCTGGTTATCCTTTAAAAGTGCTTTCCTCATCATCTTAAATAAGCATACCCCATTCAAAAAATTTGGAACCAGGATCAGATATAGCCATTGATTCACTCCAGACCTGACTGCACTTGACCAGCACAAAAACATCCTGTGGTGTACTGCATTAGCATCGAACAGCCCCCGCGATATGCAACTTTTCAGGTAAGTTAGGAACAATTATACACAGGAAGTTAGGAAAGCAAAGGCTAGCTTTTTCAAACAGAAACTAGCACAAACTCCAAAAAGTTCTGGGACACTATAAAGTCCATGGAGAATGAGAGCACCTACTCCCAGCTGCCCACTGCACTGAGGCTAGAAAACACTGTCACCACCGATAAATCCGTGATAATTGAGAATTTCAATAAGCATTTTTCTACGGCTGGACATGCTTTCCACCTGGCTACCCCTACCCCGGCCAACAGCCCTGCACCCCCCACAGCAACTTGCCCAAGCCTCCCCATTTCTCCTTCACCCAAATCCAGATAGCTGATTTTCTGAAAGAGCTGCAAAATCTGGACCTCTACAAATCAGCCAGACAATCTGGACACTCTCTTTCTAAAATTATCCGCTGAAATTGTTGCAACCCCTATTACTAGCCTGTTCAACCTCTCTTTTGTATCATCTCAACAGCCTTGCCTTGCCTGGTTCACCAACTACTTCTCAGAAAGAGTTCAGTGTGTCAAATCGGAGGCCTGCTGTCCGGACCTCTGGCAGTCTCTATGGGGGTGCCACAGAGTTCAATCCTCGGGCCGAATCTTTTCTCCGTATACATCAATGATGTCGCTCTTGCTGCTGGTGATTCTCTGATCCACCTCTACGCAGACGACACCATTCTGCATACTTCTGGCCCTTCTTTGGACACTGTGTTAACTAACCTCCAGACGAGCTTCAATGCCATACAACTCTCCTTCCGTGGCCTTCAACTGCTCTTAAATGCAAATCAAACTAAATGCATGCTCTTCAACCGATCGCTGCCCACACCTGCCCGCCCGTCGAGTATCACTACTCTGGACGGTTCTGACTTAGAATATGTGGACAACTACAAATGCCTAGGTGTCTGGTTAGACTGTAAACTCTCCTTCCAGACTCACATTAAGCATCTCCAATCCAAAATTCAATCTAGAATCAGCTTCCTATTTCGTAACAAAGCCTTCACTCATGCTGTCATGCCCTGACCTGATATATCTCTGTTTTCTTTATATTTCGGTTAGGTCAGGGTGTAACTAGGGTGGATACGCAAGTTTTTGTTTGTCTAGTGGTTTTGTATTGTCTAGGGTTTTTGTATGTCTAGAGTTTTTGTAGGTCTAGGTATTTGTATGTTTATGGTGGCCTGATATGGTTCCCAATCAGAGGCAGCTGTTTATCGTTGTCTCTGATTGGGGATCATATTTAGGTAGCCATTTCCCTTTGGTGTTTGTGGGATCTTGTTTTATGTTTAGTTGCCTGTCTGCATTATTCATATAGCTTCATGGTTTGTTTTGTTATTTTGTTATTTTGTTTAGTGTTTCATTCTTTAAATAAAGAAGAATGTACGCATTCTGCCAAACATACCCTCGTAACTATCCTACCGATCCTTGACTTTGGCGATGTCCTCTACAAAATAGCCTCCAACACTCTACTCAGCAAATTGGATGCAGTCTATCACAGTGCCATCCGTTTTGTCATCAAAACCCCATATATTACCCACCACTGTGACCTGTATGCTCTCGTTGGCTGGCCCTCGCTTCATATTCGTCGCCAAACCCACTGGCTCCAGGTCATCAAGTATTTTCTAGGTAAAGCCCTGCCTTATCTCAGCTCACTGGTCACCATAGCAGCACCACCCGTAGCACACGCTCCAGCAGGTATATTTCACTGGTTGCCCCCAAAATCAATTCCTCATTTTGCCGCCTTTCCTTACAGTTCTCTGCTGCCAATGACTGGAACGAACTGCAAAAATCACTGAAGCTGGAGACTCATATCTCCCTCACTAACTTCAAGCATCAGTTGTCAGAGCAGCTCACAGATCTCTGCACCTGTACATAGCCCATCTGTAAATAGCCCATCCAACTACCTCATCCCCATACTGTTATTTATTTAGCTCATTTGCACCCCAGTATCCCTACTTATGCACTCATCTTCTGCACATCTATCACTCCAGTGTTTAATTGCAATATTCTAATTATTTCGCCACTGTGGCCTATTTATTGCCTTACCTCCCTTATCCTACCTCATTTGCACACACTGTATATATACTTTTTCTATTGTATTATTGACTGTATGTTTGTTTATTCCATGTGTAACTCTGTGCTGTTGTTTGTGTCGCACTGCTTTGCTTTATCTTGGCCAGGTTGCAGTTGTAAACAGCCTAAACTAGCCTACCTGGTTAAATAAAGGTTAAATAAAAAAAGAACAAAAATAAAAATTAAACATAACAATGGTCATTATGGCCAAACAGTTTTATTTTTGTTTCATCAGACCAGAGGACATTTCCCAAAAAGTACGATCTTTGTCCCCATGTGTTTTTGCTATGTCATTTATGGGGTATTGTGTCTAGATTGATGAGGGGGGAAAACTATTCAATACATTTTAGAATTAGGCTGTAATGTAACAAAATGTGGAAATGGTCAAGAGGTCTGAATACTTTCCAAATGCACTGTATGTGGAACAAAAACCCTTTTTTCCCCCTATAGTCTGGTCTCAATACATTAACAAGTAGCATATCATCGACGAGAGGAGAGATGAGGAGAAGTACTACAGGATTAACTCAACAGTGAACAGAACCCATTAATCGCACCAGAAATACAGTCTTGGAATGGAATGACAGTAAAAATGCCCACTTAGCAGAGATAATTAATTCCACTTTGGTTCAAACAACGTTAAGGTTGATTCAACTAGTGTGTGCCTAGTGGTTGTAATCCGAATAATTTAGTGTCTTAACAGGATGGACAAGAAGATTTGTCAACCTCAATTTGATAAGAATGGAGTAAATGACTCTGCCTGGAAAAGGTCACCGGTGGGAGGGCTTCGAAACGATGAAGGCAGTGGCAAGTTGAGACGTGTCCCATATCGGCTGAGACTGCTAGTCAGTGTGTGTTGGATTGGGGTTTACAGACAGTCTAAACGTCAGGTCCAGAAGAGTTCACCGAGTTTATAGAATCGAAGTGTCCAGTCCCTTCAGATGTTATTCGGGGGGATGGTGGGGACTCCACAAGGGTCTGGTCAATTGGGTCGACTCCGGACACCTTTTCCAATGTGCGTAAAACGGTTTTATATCCTCGTTCTCTTTTCCGGACTAGCAACTTCAGGTGAGTGTACTGAGAAGTTATTTCGATTTATAAGCCTACTCTACTAACATTGAATGAATCCAAACAATGGAAACTAGTCCAAGAGAACAGTAATTGTGGTTATTAGTAATATCTGGTTATAGCAGTTTAGATCACATGGTTAGATTATGTTTGATTAGTAATTATTCTCCTCCATCCCTCACTCGACACATCATTACGAAGGTATGGTGATATTTGGGAGTAGCTGTTCTATGCATTAGACCAGTGAAGTGGTGAAAACATTTACGCATACTGGTGCGTTAAGTGAAGTGGGAACTTGGGTCCATGCGCTGGCTTATAGGGTTGGTCGTCTGAGCATTCCGACGTGATTATAAACTGCAGCTTGCCTATCCCCTTAATGACTTTACCGTATTTGTCGGTATTGAGGCAAAGACACATTGTCTTGAGGCTTCATGCAACATAATTCGTTTCCTGCTTTTGATAATGTATATCCGTGCTAGCAAATGGATCCCGAGATTTTGACTGCCCTGTAGGAAGGTCCACCTGTTTCCCGTGAACAAGTCAAAGGATGTCACTAGTGGCTCATATGAGCTACTATCTTGGCAGAAGCACAAAGAACCTCGGTGGATCTGTAATAAACAGATTACAATGAAAATAGGTCAAACTTTAGGCTATTTAGTTATCATGTATACAACTGAGCAAGCTAGACTAATTGCAGTTAGCGTCACTGATATTCCTCTGGAGAACAGTAGAGAACATTAGGCGTATTGAGAGAGGTATGCCTATTTAACCTTGACATAATCTCTGGAAGTGTCCAACTGTGTGTTATAAGTGGATTATATGCATAGGTGCAAGCTGCTTAGGTTTACATTGACATCATGTGCCAAGCAATACTTCATTCATATTAACAGAGTGCCTGACTAATTGTGCAAATAAAGATAGACAATATTGAGCAATTTACTGGGAATATTGAGCAACAAACACCTTTGACCATCACTAACACAATTGTATAAACTCTCACTCCTTCAAATGTTCACGTACATTTTCTTGATCACAGACATGATACCCCTCCCCCTATGGGAATAATTTAGTATTTTTCAAATATCTTGCATTTAGGTTAATAATCAATCTCATGCCTGTCCTCTGCACTATAGAGACTACGCTTGTGTCAGCACCATGCACAGCTGTTGAGGAACAATCTTGGTAAAGAGGAGTGCATTAATTCACTCTGGGTTGTTTAGGACAACTCTGGGCCAAAGAGAGAAGTTGTTTAGACATTGTAAATATCCCTGTTTCCCTGTTTAGCTAAAACATCAACAGGAAACTATCACAATACTCTCTTAACCATTACGTGATATTCTGCCATTGGTGATAAATGTTCATTCTTGCCATGACTGGGTTTCCTTTCATAATGTATACCTACTTTTCCTTTCTTTGCTTTCCTACGTCTCAACCAGCCTATTTCATGAGCTCGTGGACACGCAATCATGCATGTGTCGGCTTGTCCTGACAATCCTTGTTTACCATCTTGACACACACACACACACACACACACACACACACACACACACACACACACACACACACACACACACACACACACACACACACACACACACACACACACACACACACACACACACACACACACACACACACAGAGTTCAGAGTAATAATGAATTGCCTGTGCTGGTTACGTAACCTCCAGATATTTGGTTGGCCCTTTTAACATAGTTAATCACATCTAATTTGCCATAATAGAGAAGGGCCACTTGTTTTGCGCCACTGTTATTAGTTCAGGGTCAATATCACCGAGGAAAGTTTTTTGACATGCTAAACAGTCAACACACTTTTTATGCATAAAGTGAATGGGCTTCCCAGGGGCACAGTTGATAGTCACTTGGTCTATCTCAAGTTCCACCCTATAAGATAACCTCATAAAGTCAAAGGGTGAAACTGCTTTCTGGGCCTTTCAATGCAAAGCCACTCTTAAAACTCCTGATGATTTTTTCTTTCTTCATGAGAACGGGGATTGGCCCTAAGCTGAAACAATGATTTGATCTCATATCTACTTCCCTGTGCACGACAAAGTTGTTGTGGGGACAGTTCCGTTTTTCTCCAAACTATTTGTCAATAATGTAAACAAAAGGAGTTCCAGTCAACGCTAGTGGGTTTCCTCAGAAAAAATAAACCCGTTCCAGTCATTTAAGATAGCTCATCTGATGTTGTTTATTCATTCATCAGGAAACAGCTAAGTAATGTACCATGTTGGTAACACTGTACTTGACAGCTGACACAACTTGCCATAACCTGTTACAATATGGTCATAACACTGCCATGACACATATTTAGACCTGTTGTGACATATATTGTGTTATTTTATGGCTGGTTATGACACCTACGTAAGCGACACCTACAAACCTACCACACAAGGCAAAACATTCCGTTACACCATAGTCTACATGTCAACAGTATGCTTATGTTATATACCATTTTTAAACTGACCATATGAAATGATCATTGTAAGTGCGCACACATTGATGTCAGACATGCACCTACCCCAATAGTCTGTTGCTGATGACTGGGATGAATGCAGGAGCAGGACAAGACTCTCCTCTTTTTGATTGGTGGCTGACATAAGGGCATGTACGTGATTGGCCTATCTGGCTTTTTGATTATGATGGTCATGATGCTTCTTGACAGTGTCAAAGTGTATATTCTACAAGTTATTTAAAATATGATCTAAAAAAACAGGACTGTAAAGAATTCATTACAACAACAACAAAGGATTTAAGAAACAAACGTTTAAACAAAAGGAGACTTCTTGGCAGGGCAAAAAGATCAATTCAATAAATGTGGAGTTTGACACTCTTATGTAGGTGTCATAACCAGCCATAAAATAACGCAATATATGTCACAACAGGTGTAAATATATGGGCCATGACAGTGTTATGATCATGTTATAACAAGTTATGACAAGTTATGTCAGCTGTTATGTCATATTATGACATGTTATGACACTGGGGCAAAATTACATGTTAAAATTCATTGATCCATTAAAATATCTGCTCCAGAGTTATCCCCACCCCTAAGGCTCTATGACTGACTACCTGTAAATATGGTGTGTGGAAAGGTTTTCTTCCAAGCATTAGAGTGTTATTGGTGTGGGTGGTAGTGAATTTGTTGCGTTGGACTTAGGCCCACTTAAAATACTTTAAAAAATGCACTTTACTCCAAAACAACAATCTCTGGAGAACTGCTTGAGTCAGTGTTGAGGCCAAGGTGGGAGAGGAGGTTTGATGGATTCAACTTTTATCCTTTCTTATCGTAAAAACACTTTTCCAGGCCAATACTACAAGATTAATTGTAGTCTGTTAGTTCACCCCTGAATTCGGAAAAAAGGGGGAGAGAGGGTAGGAGGTAGAGGTAGAGGTAGAGAGAGAGAGAGAGAGAGAGAGAAGGGGGTGGGGAAAGAGCGAGAGGGAGAGTTTGAGTGTAGTGTGTGTGCAGTGGCATGTATTCATGGATGCCAAGGGAAGCCATTCTTCCCCCCAAAATTTACCAAGAAAAAATTTACTAAATCATGTTTCTCTGTGTTTCATACTTTTCCTTCAATTCGCCAGAGGCTGAATGTATCTCATTGGAGAAAGCATCCGAGCGGGTGAAACAGTGCCCCTCTGTCTCTGACAGTATGTGTAGTGTATCTGATGCTGTCTGGTCATAAAGAGCATGGCATTGTTTATTTTTTAATTCTGTATTTTACCAGGTAAGTTGACTGAAAACACATTCTCATTTACAGCAACGACCTGGGGAATAGTTACAGGGGAGAGGAGGGGGATGATGAGCCAATTGTAAACTGGGGATTATTAGGTGACTGTGATGGTTTGAGTGCCAGATTGGGAATTGTTGCCACCTGTAGCATTGAATGCAAGGGAAGCCAGCGAGCATTTGGCCTCCTTTGATAATTAAAAATAATAATAACCAATCAGCGTTGACCTAAACTGAGTGAGCTCAGCTGTAAATGTTCCGGGCCACCAAAAGAAAAGTGTCAAGGGAAGCCAGTTTGGATTTGGCTTCAGACCAATCACATCACAACCTAAATGTCATTATTGACAGATTTTTGTTGTTGTTGTTGCATTTAGTTGTGTTGTTGTCCTCCGGTGGCTAGATGGGGCGGCAGGGTAGCCTAGTGGTTAGAGCATTGGACTAGTAACCGGAAGGTTGCAAGTTCAAACCCCCCAGCTGACAAGGTACAAATCTGTCGTTCTGCCCCTGAACAGGCAGTTAACCCACTGTTCCTAGGCCGTCATTGATAATAAGAATTTGTTCTTAACTGACTTGCCTGGTTAAATAAAAATAAAAAAAGATTGCTAGCTACAATCGTCCCTTTCCTAAATTAGCCATGGATAGAGATAGGGATTTGGACTTGTGGTTTTACTTGAGTCTCCACACTGGAGAATTAAGTACATTTATTATAACGGCGATTCTGCTCCAACCTTAAATTCATACATTGTGCCCCTGGCCTGAGAGGATGGAAGTTCAACATGTAGCTAGATGTAGTCGGCTAAGATTAACTAGCTGGCCTGGTGTATGAAAGGAAGGAAGTTAGGCTAGCAAGCAACTATTTTAGCCAGGTAGCCTAGGATAACACAAACTAAAAGTGTGTACAGTATGACAGAGAAGTTGAAAGGGTGCTTGAATAGTGGAGGCTGCTCCTGTTTTCTTTGCAACTTGCGCTAACTCTCCGTGGTTTTAAATCAATAGTTGTTTAGTAGTCCAAAAATCTCTGAAACATTAACTTGATTGACCATGCTGTAGGTCATGTACTGTAACTGTTTGTTACTTGCTATATGTTTTGTGGAATTCAACGGACAGCTGTTGCTCTCCGGTTTTGTAATCAAACAAATGTGGTTGAATTTATTCTGCCACTGTGTCTTCTTATTGTCTCGGCCTTAGGTCTATATATCACTGTGTCAAGGCATATGAACTAACAGGTTATAGAGTAAACAACTCAATTATGACAACACATAGGTTGTAATAGGACTTTCTTTTCTGGATTGGCTTCCCTGGTGATTTTACCCATGCACCGTGTGTGTGTGTGTGTGAGAGAGACAGAGAGAGTGAGAGTGAGAGTGATAGTGAGAGTATGTAGCTTGGCCTGTGAATGTAGGTTGTTACCTGAACTCAGCTCCTCCCTCCCACTATGAAAGAGCTCTTGTAAACGTAACCTGTGCTTGTGAAATCTCTGCCCACAAAAGAGCGAGGAGAGTCTTCTTAGGTTTTGTGTTGTTATGTGTTGGAGACCCGGCCCAAGTGCTGTAAGAGAGTCAGGTTTTGTCCGGCGAACTAGGAGTCTGGCCCTAATAGGGGAAGAAAAACTAAACATAGACACGATGTAGGAAATATTGTAATGAACACAATTTCCCAAGTCTGAGGGGAGAGCCGTGCCGATCGGTTGAGTTGCCTTACATCGTTCTTCCAGATCCAATGTAAACCCACCTTCTATTCACATTAAGTAACAACAACTCGTTAGATTTGCACCTACGGTACATTTCAAGGCTTTTTGGTAAGGAAGGTACTCTGTACTGTGTTGATAACATCCACATGCACTCTCTACTGGAGACTGACACATTAATCAATCAATGACTATAATGCAGCAGATTGATTGATTGAAGTTATTTGATGATTAAAAACACATATAGAGCCATAACACCGATTTAATAGCTACTGTATGCAGTTATTCACGGAGACCTTATAGACTAGAGAGAGCGAGAGAGAGCGAGAGAGTGAGAGAGCGAGAGAGCGAGAGAGTGAGAGAAAGAGAGAGAGAGAGAGCGAGAGAGAGAGAGGTAAGATAAACTGATCTTGGGCTAAAAGATATGCAGGGAGAAGATAATATTGACAGGTTCAAGCAACAGATTTAGAGCAATTGAAGGAACATGTTCATCCCAAAGTATGTCACTGCTGTAATAAATTATATCTACAAAAGTATGAAAATGACTCACAGAATGTGGATTATTCATACTTTTTTGGCATGGATATTCCTACTTTTTCTGTCTATCTTGTCTGCGACATACTGCAAGCCCATACTGCAAGACCATACTGCAAGCCTACTGCACTGGCATCCTCATGATATGCCATAAAAAAAATCACTGGACAATGGGTGTGGTCAGTAGACGCTAGAAGTCAAAGTCCCAATTTGAAATGTAAACAAGCAAACGAGCCCAACGGACAGAAAGACGGACAAACAAATAAACAGCCCCTTAATATCATCATCTCCAATCTCTCTGGCTGTTCCCACTGAATTCCCCTACAGTGTCCCAGCTTGCACCATTGGCTCCCTGGAAGTTGTGGGAACGTACGTTTTTGGTGTCCCATTGGTTCTGGGAACGAAGCCATACGTTTCCTAACCAGTAAAACGAGAAGGGTTTAATTACAGACCGCTCCTTGATATCCAGTGATGCTTGCCATTGTTACCTAGCCATTTTTTCACGTCGGGACAAAAGTTGTTGACAACTGTAGCATTGTAGCTAAGCCGAACCCTAACTATTTTCCTAACTTTAACCTCATTCTCTTAACCTGCCACATTAATTCATCTAACTTGTCACGTTAATTATCCTAACCTGCTATGTAAACAAATCATCTGTGTCGAGAATAGGAATGACCACATCATGAAATGCCCCGAATTGTGGTCTGACAAAGTTTTGCTATGGTTTCCTAAAAGTTTTCCTGGGAGGTTTTATTAACGTTCTGAGAACACCAATTATAGTTTTTTTTTTAATGGAAAGTTTTCTTAGCGTTCTCGGAAAAAGGTGTGAACATTATTTTAAATAGAACCATCTGGAAATCTGTAGGAAACATTATGCTGAAGTACTGAAATTCCCACAGAAGAAAGTCGTTTTTAATGTTCTCGGAACTATGTGAGTACATGACTTTAAAGAGAACCATGAGGAAACCTGTAGGAAACGTTATGCTGAAGTACTGAAATTCCAACAGAAGAACATTGTTTCGTAATGTCCTCTTTACTATTTGAGAACATTCCCAATGTCAAACCAGTAGGATAACATTTATAGAACATTACAAAAATTGAAATGAAATGTAATAATGTTTGAACTTTTAAGAAACGTTCTGATAAAGTAATGAAATACCATTACATTTTTTTGTGAAGTTCCTTAAATGTGCTGAGAATGTTCCAAAGCCAAGCAACTATCCTGCACCATTCCCATAAAGAAAGGTTATGCAGAAGTACTGAATTTCCCACCTAAGAAACATATGGTTCTCAGAATATTATTCACTAGCTGGGTATCCTGCATATTTCCCAGAACCTTGTGGGAAGGTTGTATACAAAATAATTATAGGACAAATAATTTTAGGACAACCATGCTCTCACCAGGCTCTAAGAAACATACGGTTCTCAGGACATCCCACAACATTCTAAGAATGTTATTTAAAAACATATACATTCTGTTCTCAGCGTCAATAAAACTCTATCCTCTATCTTGTTAAGTATGTTCAGGTGTGTTGGCCGCTCCCACTAATTGGCCACACCTGATCTGAACCTTTTCACACATGAGTTCCAAATATCTCCAACAGTAGCCCCAGCATGAGTTGTTTTATGCACGTGATGTCAGAATGCACTCAATGTTCCAAAATGTGATTGTTACGCAACAGGACAGTTAACTGGGCTGAATGCAAATAATCTATAGGCTATGTTTCAACTTGTCAATTTCAAGTTTTTATTTTCTAACAATAGTTGGAATTGAGGTGTGTTCCGCCGCTTCATTAACTCCATTTCACTGTTGCAGACAATTTATGTTTGAGGCTTTACTGAACTGGACAAACTTCTATGTTCGAGGAGAGCCCAAGGCATTCCTGAGTGTTTCCGCAGACATTTGCATACATTTGCGTAGTCTTGCACAAACTTTTTCCATGTGCGGCACATTTTCTGGCTGGCGCTCGCATTGCTTTCATTGTTGTTTTCCTTACAAATAATAACTTTGGACATGTGTGCTTTTCTATCAAAGTAAGTGCCTTAGATATCTCTGTTTTATATATATTTTGGTTAGGTCAGGGTGTGACTAGGGTGGGTACTCTAGTGTTGTATGTCTAGGGTTTTGTATGTCAAGGGTTGTTGTAGTTCTAGGGGTTTTGTATTTCTATGTTGCCCTGATATGGTTCCCAATCAGAGACAGCTGTTTATCGTTGTCTCTGATTGGGGATCATATTTAGGCAGCCCTGTTTCCCACTTTCTGTTGTGGGATCTTGTCTATGTGTAGTTTCCTGTCAGCACTCGTTTGTATAGCGTCATGTTTAGTTTTTGTTATAAAAATGTACGCATGCCACGCTGCGCCTTGGTCCGATCCTTACGACGAACGTGACGGTAGCAGACAGTATATATGTATGGAGCATAATGTATTTACAGTTCTATTTACATGTTTTTAAGTGCTGGCGAAAAATAATGCATTCTGATTATTGCATAGATTGTAATGGATACCTATGATGTGTGTAAAATACTTTTTTGAAGGTTGTACTGATTATGATGAGCTAATGCTAAGCTATTTGCCAGCTATGTGTGGCGCCATGTTTGTTGACATTATAGAATGCATTGTGGGTGTCACGTAAATGTCTGTCAGACCAAAGATATTATAAAGAGGTGACGGAATGGTTCACTCATCTTTTGAGTAAACATCCGGAAGTGAATGAAGGGAAGTGAATGATCGTAGATGAAACACCCCTTTCAACATGCATACTGCATATAGACCAAACTTATCTTGTCTCCTGTTATCTTTTGTTGACCCCAAAAAACAAACATGGTGGCGCGCACAAACTACCCATCGTCGGATTACATTCGATTTTTTAGAAAGTGTGTTCTGCCTCTTGATTAACTCCATTTCACGGTTGCAGACAATATATGTTTGAGGCTTTTCTGAGCCGGACAAACTTCCCTCTTCGAAATGATCAATGGTGAACTCACCCGTGATGTGATGAATTGTAAATAGGAATTTCTATTAGCTAATTCATATTGTAGTTTCTGACCGCTTGTGTTATGTCAATCTTTCCTCAGTTAGCGCTAGGACTAAATGTAGCCTCCATTTTCTGGTTTGGATGATTGTGTTATGCTGTCACGACTTCTGTGAATGTCCAAAAATAAACTGGTCACATTCAGGACCAAGCTTTGTAAGGACTGTGTTTGTGCAAAATGTTTCTGTGAAAAAAAACAGTGTGGCAACTGACTGTTGCGTCAGTTAAAACTGGGCGTTCTAAATAAGTGTTCTAATCACACCGGTTTGAGGGTAAGCTGCAGGGACCATTGTAGAATGATCACGCTCATTTGTTGGTACATGTCAAAGTGCTTGGTACGTGGTGAGTGCTTGTTTCCTTTGAAATGGGGTCTGTTTGAATAGACAAATTAAATACATGGCATGCGAGCTCCATCCTGGTGGCACAGTGGACTGTTTTCATGGCTACAGAACAGAAGATCATAGGTTTGAATCTCATTGATGCCGTGACACCATGAAAAAAGAAACGTGTTTGCATGATTAATGCTTAATCAAATACATTTTCTTGCGACCTATCTGTGCTTGGAGTTAAAAACAGTTAACACAAACTAAGCAATCAGTGTGTTCTCAGAACAGTTTTGAATTACCTTCAACTAACCTATAATTGTCAGAACCTCACTTCAACCTAGAAATGTAAGTTCCTAGAACAGGTGAAATTTTCACTTCTGTTCTCAGAACGTGTAAAAAACATTCAGTTTTACCAAACGTATTGTATGGCTTCATTCCCAGATCCAATGGCAAACCAAAAACATATGTTGCCACAACTTCCAAGGAACCAAATATGCTAGCTAGGCAGCTTATAATGTCAACAATTGCTTTCACATGATAAATCAAATGTAACACATTCAAATGGTATTTATCTCATAGTGCAATCTTTAAGATAATTACCTAACATACTTGAGTTTGGATGAACCTACTGTAAATAGGTACTGTGTGAGAACCAGTTTAGTCTACCTCCCCTTCCCTTTCCGCTCTCCAACTCCCCCCCCATCCTCCGTGCTCCAGTTTCCTGGTGGAAGATAAATGTGTTGGGGAAGGAGGGTGACGCTGGGCTATGTGCGGTAGCCCCATTCCCCTCACAACAAAAGCCAGTGTGGAGTCTGCTGTGGACAGACAAAGTGATTGGCCCAGGTCTGAGCCTCCTCCTCGTCCTCCTTCTGCCAGCCACGGTCATTAACTGGGACTGATATAGACCAAGCTTGCCAGCTCGGAGCTCCTAAATCGAGGCCTTTTTCTCGTCCCTGAGAATTTTGCCATTTCCAGAGGCAGGCCCAATCAGCCTGCCGCCACCAACCGCCACCGCCACCCACAACATCCCCTCAAGGATTTTGGGCAATTTAAAACACATTAGGGCCAGGGGGAACTGGGTGCGCTCCTCTGGTGTTGGTGATGAAGGAGGGCCCTCTCTGTCTAATGTACAGTGGGGCTGGTTACTGGTAATGTGGCCTACAGGAAGCCCTCTGCGCTGCTGATAAGGAAAATACAGGTTCCTGGGGAGCCGAGCCCAGCAGCTGTTTTCCCAGCTACATGCGTGAACTCATTAGATGAACAAGCATCCAGTCTTTATGGACCCATAGGCTTATAGCCATAACAAAAACCCTCTCAGCACGGGAGGGATGCATTCATTGTCCAATCAAATCAAATCCAATTTAATGCGCTGAATACAACAGGTGTAGTAGACCTTACCGTGAAATGCTTACTTACCAACAATGCAGTTCAAGAAATAGAGTTAAGAATATATTTACTAAATAAACTAAAGTTAATAAAATATTATTTTTTAAAGTAACACAAGAAAATAACATAACAATAATGAGGCTATATACAGGGGGTACCGGTACCGAGTCAATGTTAGTCGAGGTCATTTGTAAAGTGACTATGTATAGATAATAAACAGCGACTAGCAGCAGTGTAAAAAGAAAGGGGGGTCAATGTAAACAGTCCGGGTGGACATTTGATTAATTGTTCAGCAGTCTTATGGCTTGGGGGTAGACGCTGTTAAAGGAGCCTTTTGGTCCTAGACTTGGCACTCTGGTACCGCTTTACCATGCGGTAGCAGAGTCTATGACTTGGGTGACTGGAGTCTTTGACAATTTTGTGGGCCTTCCTCTTGCACCGCCTAGTATATACAGTGGCTTGCGAAAGTATTCACCCCCTTGGCCATTTTGTTGCCTTACAAGCTGGAATTAAAATAGATTTTTGGAGGGTTTGTATCATTTCATTTACACAACATGCATACCACTTTGAAGATACAAAATATTTTTTATTGTGAAACAAACAAGAAATAAGACAACAAAAAAAACAGAAAACTTGAGCGTGCATAACTATTCACCCCTCCAAAGTCAATACTTTGTAGAGCCACCTTTTGCAGCAATTACAATCTCTTGGGGTATGTCTCTATAAGCTTGGCACATCTAGCCACTGGGATTTTTTGCCTGTTCTTCAAGGCAAAACTGCTCCAGCTCCTTCAAGTTGGATGGGTTCCGCTGGTGTACAGCAATCTTTAAATCATACCAAAGATTCTCAATTGGATTGAGGTCTGGGCTTTGACTAGGCCATTGCGAGACATTTAAATGTTTCCCCTTAAACCAGTTGAGTGTTGCTTTAGCAGTATGCTTAGGGTCATTGTCCTGCTGGAAGGTGAACCTCCGTCCCAGTCTCAAATCTCTGGAAGACTGAAACAGTTTTCCCTCAATAATTTCCCTGTATTTAGTGCCATCCATCATTCCTTCAAATCGGACCAGTTTCCCAGTCCCTGCTGATGAAAAACATCCCCACAGCATGATGCTGCCACCACCATGCTTCACTGTGGGCATGATGCTCTTGGGGTGATGAGAGGTGTCGGGTTTGCATCAGACATATCTTTTTCCATGATTGCCAAAAAGCTCAATTTTAGTCTCATCTGACCAGAGTACCTTCTACCATATGTTTGGGGAGTCTCCCACATGCCCTCTCTTGGCAGGTTTGTTGTTTTTTAATAATGGTGCTCTGTGGGATGTTTTAATGGTGCTCTGTGGGATGTTCAAAGTTTAAAATATTTTTTATAACCCAACCCTGATCTGTACTTCGCCACAACTTTGACCTGTTTGGAGAGCTCCTTGGTCTTCATGGTTCCGCTTGCTTGGTGGTGCCCCTTGCTTAGTGGTGTTGCAGACTCTGGGGCCTTTCAGAACAGGTGTATATATACTGAGATCATGTGACACATAGATTGCACACAGGTGAACTTTATTTAACTAATTATGTGACTTCTGAAGGTAATTGGTTGCACCAGCTCTTATTTAGTGGCTTCATAGCAAACGGGGAAGATGTGGATATCGATTAAGACACCCCTATGCACCTCTCTGATTCAGAGGGGTTGGGTTAAATGCGGAAAACACATTTCAGTTGAATGCATTAAGTTGTACAACTGACTAGGTGTTTCCCCTATATGCACATTTTTGTTTTATGTTGCGAAATGTTTTGCTGTGGTGTGCCCTAATGAATACAACCCCGAAGTGTAATGGCAACACCCACGAAGGCACACACGCACACACACACACACACAAAGAAAGAACACAAAGAGCGATCTTAACTCGGACGACACCTGAACAGAATAAGCCGGGCTTCTGATTTAACTGGGGCCAAGATCATTTAGTACAGTTTTTTTCATTTACTTTTTTGCTATTTAACACGTATGTGAAATTTCTAAACACTTACTACAAAACTCCACACTGGTAACACTTGTAATGCAGCCTAGTCTTATTCTAAACCTTATATTGTGCATTCATTTTGTTTGTAGACATGTCTCACCACACAACCATTGATCCAAAATATGAATATACTGATATAATTACAACATAAGTGTACTGTAATAAAATTAAACTAAGTTAAATTAATGAAAAAACATCATGATTGGAAGGTACTAGTTTTCATCAAGCCTGTCTTGAGCATTTGACCATTGGTTCTTATCTACATTGCAGTAAATGTCCAGGGCCAAACGGGCACCCAGGGCATGTGCCACGTGGCCCCCGACCTCTAGAAAGACCCAACCCCCCCAAAATGGCCCTGTTGTCACGCCCTGACCATAGAGAGCTTTTTATTATCTTTGTTGGTTAGGTCGGGTTGTGACTAGGGTGGGTTATCTAGGTGATTTATACATTTATGTTGGCCTGGTATGGTTCCCAATCAGAGGCAGCTTTTTATTGTTGTCTCTGATTGGGGATCATATTTAGGCAGCCAATTCCCCATTGTGCTTTGTGGGATCTTGACTATGTATAGTTGCCTGTGAGCATATTTGTAACTTCACGTTTCGTTTTGTTCGTTTGTTTTGTTTTGCTTTGCTTTGCTTTGAGTTTCACTAAGAAATAAAAAGATATGGAACCCAGATCACGCTGCGCTTGGGTCCACTTATTATAACGAACATGACACCTGTAAATGTCCTCATTGTTCATGCACCTGGGGAAAAACCTTTTTGCATGGCAAATCCAAGCCTCAGATGGGTCTGAATTGATGTCATTGCATGCCTCATCCATGGCCTGAAGGAGGGTGCTGGTTGGTATGGAAACTGCTTGGCATCTGACCGCAAGGCACTACTACACTTTTTTTTTAAAGACTCCACCAACCCAAGCCATAGACTGTTCTCTCTTCCACTGCACAACAAGAGGTACCTATGCACCAAGTCTGGAACCAACAGGACCCTGAACAGCTAATCAAATGGCTACCTGGACTACCCGCATTGAGCCTTTTTTGGACAGTTTTGCACTTACTCTATGCACACATATGCATACTGATGCCACACACACACACTCACACATACAGTCCTCACACTGACACATACACATACACATACACTGCTGCTACTGTCTATCTATCATGATGCCTAGTCAGTTTACACCTACCTATATCTACAGTACATAGCTACCTCAACTACCTCGTCCACAGCACATCGACTCGGTACTGGTACTCCCTGTATATAGCCATGTTATTGTCTACTCACTAAAATATATAGTCATGTTATTTTTACTTGTTATTTTTATTAGTTATTCACTGTATTTATTCCCCGTGTCACTATTTCTGTTTTCTTTTTTATCTTTAACTCTGCATTGATTAGAAAGGACCCGTAAGTAAGAGTTTCACTGTTAGTCTACACATATTGTCTATGAAGCATGTGACAAATAAAATTGTATTAAGTTGTAGTAAAATACATTTTAACAAATGAGAAGACAATCATATCAAAAGTAATGTGATCAAAGCAATGACTTTATATGAACATGTATTGCAATGTGAAACATTTATTTCTAGATGAAACACTGATTAAGTTTGGTGAAAAATGACTGTATGATTTGATTTAGTGGTGTGGTAGTTAGTCAATTGAAAATGTGCTAAGAGTTTTGAAGCAACTGTCATTTCAATTATCTGTTTTTAGTTTTGTACTAAGAGTTGTGAGTCTCATACTTATGGAAATTGCACTAAAGGGATTGAAAACAAATGTAAGATCAGATGAAAACAGAGATGATCAGCCGAGTACTGATGTAATGTTGTTTTGTAGTGAAACAGAAACTGTTGAGTGATTAAGAATGTCTCTTCCTGATTCTGTGTTCGAGTCCAGGCTCTGTCGCAGCCGGCCGCGACCGGGAGACCCGTGGGCACAATTGGCCCAGCGTTGTCTAGGTTAGGGGAGGGTTTGGCTGGCAGGGATGTCCTTGTCTCATCGCGCACTAGCCACTCCTGTGGCGGGCCGGGCGCAGTGCACGCTGACACGGTCGCCAGGTGTACGGTGTTTCCTCCAACACATTGGCGTGGCTGGCTTCCGGGTTAAGTGGGCATTGTGTCAAGAAGCAGTGCGGCTTGGTTGGTTTGTGTTTCGGAGGACGCATGACTCTCGACCTTCACCTCTCCTGAGTCCGTATGGGAGTTGCAGCGATGAGACAAGACTGTAACTACCAATTGGATACCAAAAGATAGGGGAGAAAAAAAGGTTTAAAAAAACGCAATAATAGTTAATAATGTCTCTTCCTGGGACTGTGTGTGTGTGTGTTTTTGTGTGTAGACCACACTGCAGACTCCATTCTGTGGGTGTCACTCAATCCATTATCTGGAGCAGGGAAAATGCTGCCAATTTTTTTCTCTCTTTAATTTCCAGCATTTTCTCTGTAATGTGTGGGTGTGAGCGTCTGTTGGTACACAAACATCCATAACAGACAGTATTGATGTTGTATGTATGTACTGTATGTTATGGATGTATGTTTACTAGTGTTTCTGTTGCATAACTACTATGCTGTGCTGTGTTCCTGTGGCTTCAGGCGTGTTACCGGTCAGTGGGATGAGAGTGTACACGTCGGGGGAGGTGGAGGCGGTGAACGGCACAGATGTGCGGCTGAAATGTACCTTCCAGAGCAGCTCGCCCATCACCCCAGCAACGCTCACTGTCTCATGGAGCTTCCGCCCCCTCGAACCTGGCCGTGAGGAGTCAGTGAGTCACCCTGGCTGATTGTAGAACCCACTGGGTAGTACAGAGACTGTGTGTGTGTGTGTGTTTATAGTCTGCATTCTGTTGTTTGTCAAGGACCTCTGAGTCAACCATCAACCTCCTTGTCAGCGTCATTTAGGAATCTGGCTGAACCGTTTAGAAAAATGACCTTGTTTTGGAAACGCTATTGTTGGAGAAGCTCTATTAGAGGTGACAATCTAGTAAATTAGATGCAATTAACTTCCCTCTAATGAGATGCAATTTGATCTCATTAAGCATTGTGCCAATATATGCCAGGTGTTCTACTACCATGAGAGGCCTTACCCTCCCCCAGAAGGGCGTTTCCATAAGCGGGCGACATGGGCGGGTGATATCATGGGGCGGGACGCCTCCATCGTGGTGCGTGAGGTCAAGTTCACCTACAACGGGACGTTCAGCTGCCAGGTGAAGAACCCTCCGGACGTCCACGGCAACGCGGGGGAGGTGAAACTGACCGTGGTCACCACAGGTTAGTGTCTGTCTACTGTGAAGCGTACAAGGGTGCTGGGTTAAAATATACTGTAGCCGTGTCTGCTGTCCAATCTTTGGCCTCAGGCTGTGAAAACCTCACAGCAATCTTTACAAAACCAATCTGGCCCATTTGTCATTTATTCAATCCAGCAGCTCCCTTCTCACAGTAGGTACGAGCTGACATTGTAATGGGATAATGTTTGCTGTTGATACATTTTTTTTAAAATCCTAAAACATCCCATAAGGTCATCATCATGTACCTCCCCTGGGAACCAGCCATCTATTCCTGTTTGAGTAGAGAGTTAACATTTAGTCTATTTATTTCCCCCTCTTTTCTTTCCAGCCTCCTTCTCTGAGATTGTCATTCTGGCTGTAGCCATCGGGGGCGCCATCATGCTGATGGTCATCCTCCTCGTCATCATCATGTCAATAAGGCAATGTCTCAAGAAGAGACAGGAGGAGTGGGTGGAGGAACTGCCTCGCAGAGAGAGAAAGGACCCTACAGTGTGGTAAGACGGAGAGAGCGAGAAGGAGCGAGAGAGAGTGGGATCTCTCCAACCTGTCTTCACTCTGGCTGGGCTCTGTGGTGCTTACCTCTGTGACAGGGCTCAGTCAATTGCTCTGTCTGCGTGGACACTCTCCTCCGAACCTAGCATTGGAACCAAAACCTGGATCTATCGCTGGGCAGATGTTTTTACAAAGAGCAGATTTCAATGCTAAAAGTGCCTTAGAATACGACTGTAGATGATCCATCTGCTGGATCCTGTATCTTAACGCCATGCACCTTCTGGAAAGACAGTAGGCCTGCATTCATATTTTCCTGTATATCAAATGGGCTTCTTAACACATTTCCTGTTTAAGTGTAGATGTTTTATGAGATAGTTGTGGAAAATAATGTACAGTATTTCTATTGTGATTTACTACTACCAGTTTCAAACTCTAACGTCTGCCAAATCATTTTCCAATCGCATAGGACTTAGTAAGCCAATGCCCATGGTTGTATAGGTACCAGCAGTCTCTCTCTCATCTGGCTCAATGCATTTCAACCGCAAGTCCGCGACAAGATGTCTTTACATTTCTGTCTTAGTTTACTGCTGAGCAATGATATTTGATTTTGTCCTGAAGTGATTTTGTATTTCTAAACAGATGTGTTTTTTTTATCAGTGAAAATGTTCAACTACTGCAGAAATACTCAAAATGCTGTCAATATTCACTGCAAGACCTAAGGCACTTGCTTAAAGCAGACATTTCTCAAATATTATAATCAACATACAGTTGATTATATCAACATTGTTAAATCATTATTTTCAAATTATTAAACATTTCAAATAATTGACTATTTCAATACGACTGTCACCGTATTGTAGTTTTTTCACCTTTAGACGGTTGAAACCTTGTGTCTGTTTTAGACAGTGCAATTATGGTCAGTTGAACACATCAAATGATATATTAGTAGTGTTCTTTATCTATGTATGGATGAAGGGACTACTTTGCCTCTCATTCTGTTGGGTTTTCAGATCCCTCTGCATTGGGTGCTTCTTTAGGTTTCAATTTAAACAACGTCATGTGTAACCACATATGCCTCACCAACAAAAGCCAACTCTACTACTTGGCGATGGAAGTATTTTTCTTTTACAACAACAAAATCCAGACCAATTGATTGATCCCGATCAAACATGGTGTTCCAAGATGGTATCGCTTGAAGAGTTGTTATTTTCCTATTCATTGAAGAGGTGGCTGCCTCTCATCTAAAAGGCTAATTCATGCTCAACCTTTCCCGATTTTGATCTCTGCGTGTGCGTATGTTCGTGTTTGTGTGTGTGTCCCTGTTCCTGGCCTTGTCTTCTGTGTGTGTGTGTGTGTGTGTGTGTGTGTGTGTGTGTGTGTGTGTGTGTGTGTGTGTGTGTGTGTGTGTGTGTGTGTGTGTCTTAGCCACCCTGTAAGGGCCATCCACCTGTATATGGACGATGACGTGCTAGAGGTTGACAGCTCGGACGGTATGATCTCTGAGGCCAGCACTAAGGACCTCAGTTCCTCTGAGGAAGACGACAGGAGCTCTGACTACGACGGAGGTGATGACGCTGACTGAGATAGGGACAGTGGCACCACAGGAGGTTGGTGGCACCTTAATTGGGGAGGATGGACTCGTGGCTGGATGCAGAATAGGTGGAATGGTATCAAACACATAATTTCCATGGTTTCCATGTGTTTGATGCCATTCCATTCGCTCCGTTCCAGCCAGTAAACCATCAGGGCTGGTTTAATGCAGGGTCTTACAGGGACTGAAGCCCCTTGGCCCAAGCCCGTAGAGCACACAAGAGACAAATATATATATATATATTCAACTGGAGCGGAATAAGTTGAATACACTAAACACATTGTTTCCATGTGTTTTATGCCATTACATTCGTTCCGTACCAGCCATTATCATGAGCCGTCCTCCCCTCAGAAGCCTCCACTGATATAGTTATATTATTATTTATCCAACCACAGGAGCACACTCTCAATGTTCAAAATACCTCAGCCTAATTTAGCCACAGAGGATCAATAGTTTCAAAAAAAGAACTGTGGATGAAGTTTTATCACAAGCCCATACAGGTAACTCCTAAAATAAAGTTAACATAAAGTGTCTTAAAAGGCATCGATTCTACAAGTGGACCTAAATCATGCCAGGAAAATGCACCCCACACCATAACATATACTTGTGTGTCTTTCATGACTCAAGTATTTGCTTTATTTTGGCAGTTACTAGTATGTTTACAGTCGGGAAGGCTGCAATTTAGGCAGCAAGCGCGCCAAATATACAGCTTGTCGCGTTGTGGCCATAGACATACAATCCATAGAAAGGTATTATAAACTCTTACCCTGGCAATTTGACTGTTAGACTCATGGGTACAATAGCATTGGCTGCCAGTCCTGATTTGAATGGGAACTGACATCAGTGGCAAGAAAAAAATACATGAACCCTTTGGAATGACCTGGATTTCTGCATAAATTGGTCATACAATTTGATCTGATCTTCATCTAAGTCACAATAATAGACAAACACAGTCTGCTTAAACTAATACCACAAACAATTATACGTTTTCAATTATACGTTTTCATGTCTTTATTGAACACACCGTGTAAACATTCACAGTGCAGGGTGGCAGCCATAACCTCAACCAAACGTTTTCTGTAGTTGTGGATCAGACCTGCACAACGGTCAGGAGGAATTGTGGACCTTTCCTCTTTACAAAACTGTTTCAGTTCAGCAATATTCTTGGGATGTCTGGTGTGGACCGCTCTCCTGATGTCATGCCACAGCATCTCAATTGGATCGAGGTCAGAACTCCAGAAGGCATATTTTCTTCTGTGGAAGCCATTCTGTTGATGATTTACTTGTGTGTTTTGGGTCGTTGTCCTGTTGCATCACCCAACTTCTGTTGAGCTTCAATTGGCGGACAGATAACCTTACATTCTCCTGCAAAATGTCTTGATAAACTTGTGAATTTATTTTTCCGGCGATGATAGCAAGCTGTCCAGGCCCTGAGGCAGACCCAAACCATGATGCTCCCTCCACCATACTTTACCGTTGAGGTTTTGATGTTGGTGTGCTGTGCTGTGCCTTAGTGTTGTGTGTTCTATTAAGTTCTCTCATTGTATTATTATTGTTCTATTATCTAAGTATTGCAGTCTTACAACGATGATTGACTGTCCTCAGTGCTTGCCGGGGTGCGTGGGAGTTGAAGAGTCGCATGCAGTCAGATCTGAAAACCCTTTGATTCCAAAAATCTCCTTGAGACTTTTTATTTTATTAACGGAGGATGCATCCTACTCACATTCTACCGTACCACTTTTTTACAGAATTTTGTTTGTGTACAACTGAGAAATTTGTTTTTTTTTGTCTCTGCATTTTAGACACGCAAGAAGTATGTTCTCCTGTTGTTTAAAAAAATCCAAGCTAATGTTATTGTTTGATTTATAATAAAATTCCTTTTACTGAATTATTGCTGGTCTTGAAGCTTGATGATGCGTCTCTGCTGAAATTCGAGCCTCAGCAAATATATCTGTTAAACTGATGATTGCTGACATCACATACAGTACATAGTAGCTAAACAAATAGCATGTTTTATTGCATCTATTATGCATCGTTATCTATCATTTGTTGTCTCTAGTGGTCTATCAACTGATGTTTATATGTGATGGATGTGCCCTTAGCTGTAACTGTTGCCTGATTGCAATGCATTGTTTGAGCTGTATTCATGAAGTACGTTTCTCCATGCGTCTGCAAGTTGCGTTTGTGTGTGCTTGTTTGTTGGATGAGATTGCTTGCGTGTGTGTGTGTGGTGATCAAAGTCTATCCACTCTGGTGCGGCTTTGGTTACTGACTGACATAGCAGGGAGAGGAGGGAGGGATTTGGGGGATAATACTCTAGAAGGGAGTCTAACGATCCAAGATAATTGGATCTGTTACATTCTGTAGTTAAGAATGGCAGCTCTGTAATCTGGGCTCTCTCCAGCATCACCAGGCTTCAGGTGATTATCCACTCAAAGCTATAAACAGGTTATCCCCTCAAAAAGTCTTGGAGAACAAAATGATGGAAGAATGGCACCGGAGTGGATGGCTGGCGTGTTATGGCCTCCTAACCAATTGTGCTATTTAGTGTGTTTAAAAAAAAATAATTGTAACTTATTTTGTACATAATGTTGATGCTACCATCTCTTATGACCGAAAAGAGCTTCTGGATATCAGAATAGCAATTACTCACTTCAAACTGGACAAAGATAATATACCATTGTCTGAGTTTTCTGTGCATTGGCAGAACAGAACAGCTACGTCCAGTAAGACGAGGGGTGGGGGTGTGTATCTATTTGTCAATAACAGCTGGTGCGCGATGTCTAATATTAAGGTACACGATTTTTAATATTAAGGTAGTCTCGAGGTATTGCTCACCTGAGGTAGAGTACCTCATGATAAGCTGTAGATCACACTATCTATATTTTTCATTGCTGTTTATTTACCACCACAAACCGACGCTGGCACTAAGACCGCACTCAACGAGCTGTAGAAGGCCATAAACAAGCAAGACAAATTTATCATCCAGAAGAGGTGCTCCTAGTGGCTGGGGACTTTCATGCAGGCAAACTCAAATCTGTTTTAGCTCATTTCTACCAGCATGTCACATGTGCAGCCAGAGGAAAACATTTTTTAGACCACCTTTTATCCACACAGACGTGTACAAAGCTCTCCCTCGCCCTCCAATTCTATCCTCCTGATTCTTGCTTACAAGCAAAAACTAAAGCAGGGAGTACCAGTGACTCGTTCAATACGGAAGTGGTCAGATGACGCGGATGCAACGCTACAGGACTGTTTTGCTAGCACAGACTGGAAA
Organism: Oncorhynchus keta; assembly: GCF_023373465.1. Taxonomy (NCBI): domain Eukaryota; kingdom Metazoa; phylum Chordata; class Actinopteri; order Salmoniformes; family Salmonidae; genus Oncorhynchus; species Oncorhynchus keta. Next base: position 38,358,566 of record NC_068421.1, read on the forward strand.
ATATTCCAGGATTCATCCAATTGCATTGAGGAGTATACCACCTCAGTCACCGGCTTCATCAATAAGTGCATCAACGACATCGTCCCCACAGTGACCGTACGTACATACCCCAACCAGAAACTATGGATTACATCTGCAACGAGCTAAAGGCTAGAGCTGCCGCTTTCAAGGAACGGGACACTAATCCAGACGCTTATAAGAAATCCACCTATGCCCTCAGACAAACCATCAAACGGGAAAAGCGTCAATACAGGACTAAGATTGAGTCCTACTACAGCGGTTCGGACACTCGTCGGATGTGGCAGGGCTTGCAAACTATTATGGACTACAAAGAGAAACCCAGCGACGAGCTGCCCAGTGACGCGAGCCTACCAGACGAGATAAATATCTTTAATGTTCGCTTTGAGGCAAGCAACACTGAAGCATGCATGAGAGCACCAGCTGTTCCGGACGTCTGTGTGATCACACTCTTCGTAGCCGATGTGAGCAAGACCTTTAAACAGGTCAACATTCACAAGGACGTGGGGACAGATGGATTACCAGGATGTGTACTCAGAACATGCGTGGACCAACGGGCAAGTGTCTTCACTGACATTTTCAACCTCTCCCTGACCGAGTCTGTAATACCTACATGTTTCAAGCAGACCTCACATCAACACCATCATCCTGGAAACACTACACCCACTGCAATTCGCATACCGCCCCAAAAGATCCACAGATGACGCAATCTCAATCACACTACAGAATGCCCGCACACACCTGGACAAAACGAACACCTATGTTTTATATACCTATACCTACAGCTCAGCGTTCAACACCATTGTGCCCTGAAAACTCATCACTAAGCTAAGGACCCTGGTACTAAACACCTCCCTCTGCAACTGGATCCTGGACTTCCTGACGGGCCGCCCCCAGGTGGTAAGGGTAGGCAATAACACATCTGCCACGCTGATCCTCAACACGGGACCCCTCAGGGGTGCGTGCTTAGTCCCCTCCTGTACTCCCTGTTCACCCACGACTGCATGGCCAGGCACGACTCCAAACACCATCATTAAGTTTGCTGACGACACAACGGTGGTAGGCCTGATAGGCCTGATCACCGACAACGATGAGCCTATAGGGAAGAGGTCAGAGACCTGGCAGTGTGGTGCCATGACAACAACCTCTCCCTCGAGAGTTTCAAGTTCCTTGGTGTCACCAACAAACTATCATGGTCCAAACTAGAGGTCAACCGATTATGATTTTTCAACACCGATACCGATACCGATTATTGAAGGACCAAAAAAGCCGATACCGATTTTTTACATTTATTTTTACATTCGTAATAATGACAATTACAGCAATATTGAATTAACACTTATTTGAACTTAATATAAAACATAAATAAAATCAATTTAGCCTCAAATAAATAATGAAACATGTTCAATTTGGTTTAAATAATGCAAAAACAAAGTGTTGGAGAAGAAAGTAGTATGTGCCATGTAAAAAAGCTAACGTTTAAGTTCCTTGCTCAGGTCATGAGAACATATGAAAGTTGGTGTTTCCTTTTAACATGAAACTTCAATATTCCAAGGTAAGAGGTTTTAGGTTCTAGTTAATATAGTATTTATAGGACTATTTCTCTCTATACCATTTGTATTTCATATACCTTTGACTATTGGATGTTCTTATAGGCACTTTACTATTGCCAGTGTAACAGTATAGCTTCCGTCCCCTCCTCGCCCCAACCGGGGCTCAAACCAGGAACACATCGACAACAGCCACACTCGAAGCATCGTTACCCATCGCTCCACAAAAGCCGCGGCCCATGCAGCGTAAGGGGAATAACTACTCCAAATCTAAAAGCGAGTCACGTTTGAAACAGTATTAGCACACACCCAGGTAACTAGCTAGCCATTTCACATTGGTTACACCAGCCATTAGGCTGATAGGCTTGAAGTCATAAACAGCGCTGTGCTTGCGAAGAGCTGCTGGAAAAACGCACAAAAGTACTGTTTAAATTAATGATTATGGGCCTGCTGCTGCTCAGTCAGACTGCTCTATCAAATCAGACGTATTATTATAACATAATAACACAAAGAAATACGAGTCTTTGGTCATTAATAATGATCGAATCCGAAACTATCATTTCGAAAACAAAACGTTTATTATTTCAGTGAAATACGGAACTGTTCGGTATTTTATCTAACGGGTGGCGTCTAAATATTATTGTTACATTGCACAACCTTCAATGTATGTCATAATTACGTAAAATTCTGGCAAATTAGATCGCAATGAGCCAGGCAGCTCAAGAGAAATGACACAATTTTACCTGGTTAATATTGCCTGCTAAACTGGATTAGTAGTTATAACTAGTGATGATTGATTGTTTTTTATAAGATAAGTTTAATGCTAGCTAGCAATTTACCTTGGCTTCTACTTCATTTGCGTAACAGGCAGATTACTCGTGGAGTGCAATGGTTAGAGCAGAGCGTTGGACTAGTTAACTGTGCGGTGCAAGATTGGAACTCCTGAGCTGACAACCTGAAAATCTGTCGTTCTGCCCCTGAACAAGGCAGTTAACCCACAGTTCCTAGGCAGTCATTGAAAATAAGAATGTACTTGCCTAGTTAAATAAAAGGTTTAATACAGAGGGTAGTGTGTACGGCCCAGTACATCACTGGGGCCTCGCTCCCATCCAGACACCTATATACTAGGCAGTGTCAGATGAAGGCCCCAAAATTGTCAAAGACTCCAGTCACCCAAGTCATAGACTGTTCTCTCTGCTACCGCATGGCAAGCGGTACCGGAGCGCCAAGTCTAGGTCCAAAAGGCTTCTTAACAGCTTCTACCCCCAAACCATAAGACCGCTGAACAATTAATCAAAGGGCCACCCAGAATATTTGTTTTTACACTGATGCTACTCGCTGTTTATTATCTCTGCATAGACACTTTATCCCCTACCTACATGTACAACTTACCTCGACTAACCTGTACTCCCACACATTGACTCGGTACCGGTACCGGTACCCCCAGTATATAGCCTCATTATTTATATTATTATATATTTTTTAACTTTAGTTTATTTAGTAACTATTTTCTTAACTGAATTGTTGGTTAAGGGTGTGTAAGTAAGCATTTCACTGTCTCTATAGCTGTTGTATTAGGCGCATGTGACAAATAACATTTGATTTGAACTTGGGCCAAAAGACTATTCAATGATTATGTTAGATTGATTCAATGTCATGGTATGATTACTGCAATTCTCTGTTACAACGATTATTATTATGCCAACCAATACATTGTTTGGGTAACACTACTTGTCTGTCTTGTAATAACTGAGTAACTACTTTGATATGTCAAACATTTTATTGCTCAGATAAACATAGCAACTAGATGAGCTTTTGGCTGTCATATCAGTTACTATGTAATTACATAAATACAATAAATACAAAATTAATGGGATTTTGGTCAATATTTCTGTTGAAGTGTATAAGAATGTAAACCTAGATTTGGGATTAAGATCTGTCCTTTATTCCTCCTTCACACCTACTGAACTACACAAGAGATGACAAGCATAACACGGCTTGGTTAAAATAAATGAAAGGAATGTTGGTAGGCCTAAGCCTTTTCCTTGGAGCCAAAAGCTGGACAGACAAACAAACAGTCATCATCTCATTCCACACCCAATGATGGGTTGTACCAGGCACAGACAGTGACGAGGGGGTAAACCTCAGCATTACGTAAAAACATCACCCTATTGGTGCACTTTGTCCCAGCCCCAGGTCCTCACAAATGGGCTGGTCTGGGCATGTATTAACAGCAGCAACAATACACACTACACCATGGGAAGGTGACTTGAAGACTGAAGACTCGACTGTCGACTTACAGCGTCCCCTGGCGAGACTGTGCAATCTATCTACGTTATGCTGAGAAGTAAAATAATGAGAAATAATGAAGAAAATAGTCAAGGGGAGAGGCAACAATACAATGAGTGTACAAAACATTAGACATGAGATAGACTGACCAGGTGAAAGCTATGATCCCTTATTGATTTCACTTGATAAGTCCACTTTAATCAGTGTAGATGAAGGGGAGGAGACTGGTTAAAGACACATTTTTATGCATTGAGACATGGATTGTGTATGTCTGCCAATTCATAGGGTAAATGGGCAAGACAAAAGATTTAAGTGCGTTTGAACACCAGGTGCACTGGTTTGATTGTGTCAAAAACTGCAGCGCTGCTGGGTTATTCACGCTCAACAGTTTCTCATATGTATCAATAATGGTCCACAACCCAAAGGACATCCAGCCAATTTGACACAACTGTGGGAAGCATTGGAGTCAACTTGGGCCAGCATCCCTGTGGAACGCTTTCGACACCTTGTAGAGTCCATGCTCCGACGAATTGAGGCTGTTCTGAGGGCAAAGGGGATGGGGGGGGGGTGCAACTCAATATTATGAAGCTGTTCTTAATGTTATGTTCCTGGGTGTATTGTCCACAGTATGATTTCCGTACAGATGATTTTTGAGCCTGCCATCCATTTCTTTGACAATTTTGACAGCTACACTCATGTTTGTATGTATACCTCTCAGATTTCTGTACACATGAAGAGATAATATCCTTTACCAAAAGATGAGAGGAGGGCCATGGTACTTTACATCACTGCACATCTACATACACCTGGATAATCAGATGCACAGTCTGTTCGTTGGACCTTGTAGCTAAACCCCTTTTATTAGTTTCCCACATGTTGACATCTGAAGAATCAGCCCTCTGTTGCTGCCCCCATGGAGACAGTGATAAGTGAGGGTCCATTCATTCTCACTGGGAAGGTAGAACTGAAATGCACACCACTGTACTAAACAGAGGCCTCTCTAAGATTACACATTACACAAACACAAAGCAGCACTGTTGGAAACACACTCAGGTAATACCCAGAATCCTTCACGTTCGCAACTAAAAGGACATCCTTGAAATTCTGTCCATGTAGAAATCTGATTATGGGATGTAATTCTCTTGTCGGTGTAGGAAGTAAATGCCCCTGGGATTGAAAGTTGTTCCCTACAGATGTAATGGTATCAGAATTAAATGAAGACATAACTTCAAAGGGCTCTCTAACGTAAGCATACACAAGGGTAAACTGTGGTAGTGCTAGACAAATAAATAAATGTCTCACCCATTAAGGATAATTACAAAGTTAAAGACTAGGGCTCTGGGACAGGGGTATTGTACTCTAGGAATAGCTGGCCGCTCCCACAGGGTAGCCAGAAGTTTACAGAGAAGGCTGATAAGAGAGGAGGAGTAGACACACAAGGTCACATAAGGTGATGAGTGGCATTGAAAGAGGTTTAGGAGTGAAAACATTTATTTGTCATATTCAACCTCCAATGCTTTACAAAAGGGTGATGTTGCTACTAAAAAGACATAACGGCATATTGGCATATTGCCAATGTAAAAATCATGAAGGCCTACTCAGGTAAGTGCAAAAGATGATGAGACTATTATTTTGACAGCTCAAGATGCTCCTCCTCATTCTTGGCAGTTCTACAGAAGTGCATTACTCGACGAACCATCAAACAGGCAAAGCGTCAATACAAGACTAAGATCGAATCGTACTACACCGGCTCTGACGCTCGTCGGATGTGGCAGGGCTTGCAAACCATTACTGACTACAAAGGGAAGCACAGCCGAGAGCTGCCCAGTGACACGAGCCTACCAGACGAGCTATACTACTTCTATGCTCGTTTCGAGGCAAATAACACTGAAACATGCATGAGAGCACCAGGTGTTCAGTGAAGACTAATCTTTCCACAGCCGATGTGAGTAAGATCATTAAACAGGTCAACATTCGCAAGGCCGCAGGGCCAGACGGATTACCAGGACGTGTACTGCGAGCATGCGCTGACCAACTGGCAAGTGTCTTCACTGACATTTTCAAACTCTCCCTGTCCGAGTCTGTAATACAACATGTTTTTTTATTTCACCTTTATTTAACCAGGTAGGCTAGTTGAGAACAAGTTCTCATTTACAACTGCGACCTGGCCAAGATAAAGCATAGCAGTGTGAACAGACAACACAGAGTTACACATGGAGTAAACAATTAACAAGTCAATAACACAGTAGAAAAAAAAGAAAGAAAAAAAGAGAGTCTATATACATTGTGTGCAAAAGGCATGAGGAGGTAGGCGGATAATTACAATTTTGCAGATTAACACTGGAGTGATACATGATCAGATGGTCATGTACAGGTAGAGATACTGGTGTGCAAAAGAGCAGAAAAGTAAATAAATATAAACAGTATGGGGATGAGGTAGGTAAATTGGGTGGGCTATTTACCGATAGACTATGTACAGCTGTGTACAGCTGCAGCAATCGGTTAGCTGCTCAGATAGCAGATGTTTGAAGTTGGTGAGGGAGATAAAAGTCTCCAACTTCAGCGATTTTTCCAATTCGTTCCAGTCACAGGCAGCAGAGAACTGGAACGAAAGGAGGCCAAATGAGGTGTTGGCTTTAGGGATGATCAGTGAGATACACCTGCTGGAGCGCGTGCTACGGGTAGGTGTTGCTATCGTGACCAGTGAACTGAGATAAGGCAGAGCTTTACCTAGCATGGACTTGTAGATGACCTGGAGCCAGTGGGTCTGGCGACGAATATGTAGCGATGGCCAGCCGACTAGAGCATACAGGTCGCAGTGGTGGGTGGTATAAGGTGCTTTAGTGACAAAACGGATGGCACTGTGATAAACTGCATCCAGTTTGCTGAGTAGAGTATTGGAAGCTATTTTGTAGATGACATCGCCGAAGTCGAGGATCGGTAGGATAGTCGGTTTTAGTAGGGTAAGTTTGGCGGCGTGAGTGAAGGAGGCTTTGTTGCGGAATAGAAAGCCGACTAGATTTGATTTTAGATTGGAGATGTTTGATATGAGTCTGGAAGGAGAGTTTACAGTCTAGCCAGACACCTAGGTACACCTATAGATGTCCACATATTCTAGGTTGGAACCATCCAGGGTGGTGATGCTAGTCGGGTGTGCGGGTGCAGGTAGCGAACGGTTGAGAAGCATGCATTTGGTTTTACTAGCGTTTACGAGCAGTTAGAGGCCACGGAAGGAGTGTTGTATGGCGTTGAAGCTCGTTTGGAGGTTAGATAGCACAGTGTCCAAGGAAGGGCCGGAAGTATACAGAATGGTGTCGTCTGCGTAGAGGTGGATCAGGGAATCGCCCGCACAAGAGCAACATCATTGATATATACAAAGAAAAGAGTCGGGCCAAGAATTGAACCCTGTGGCACCCCCATAGAGACTGCCAGAGGACCGGACAACATGCCCTCCGATTTGACACACTGAACTCTGTCTGCAAAGTAGTTGGTGAACCAGGCAAGGCAGTGGTTAGAAAAACCGAGGCTACTGAGTCTGCCGATAAGAATATGGTGATTGACAGAGTCGAAAGCCTTGGCCAAGTCGATGAAGATGGCTGCACAGTACTGTCTTTTATCGATGGCTGTTATGATATTGTTTAGTACCTTGAGCGTGGATGAGGTGCACCCGTGACCGGCTCGGAAACCAGATTGCACAGCGGAGAAGGTACGGTGGGATTCGAGATGGTCAGTGACCTGTTTGTTGACTTGGCTTTCGAAGACCTTAGATAGGCAGGGCAGGATGGATATAGTTCTGTAACAGTTTGGGTCCAGGGTGTCTCCCCTGTTGTCTCCCCCTTCCAATCCTTGGGGATCTCAGACGATATGAAAGAGAGGTTGAACAGGCTGGTAATAGGGGTTGCGACAATGGCGGCGGATAGTTTCAGAAATAGAGGGTCCAGATTGTCAAGCCCAGCTGATTTGTATGGGTCCAGGTTTTGCAGCTCTTTCAGAACATCTGCTGTCTGGATTTGGGTAAAGGAGAACCTGGAGAGGCTTGGGCGAGTAGCTGCGCGGGGGGGGGGGGGAGCTGTTGGCCGAGGTTGGAGTAGCCAGGATGAATCAGACCACCATAATGCCTGTGCCCTAGAACACTAAGGTAACCTGCCTAAATGACTACTGGTCCGTAGCACTCACGTCTGTGGCCATGAAATGCTTTGAAAGGCTGGTCATGGCTCACATCAACACCATTATTCCAGAAACCTTAGACCCACTCCAATTTGCATAGCACCCCAACAGATCCACAGATGCTGCAATCCCTATTGCACTCCACACTGCCCTTTCCCACTTGGACAAAAGGAACACCTATGTGAGAATGCTATTCATTGACTACAGCACAGCGTTCAACACCAAAGTGCCCTCGAAGCTCATCAATAAGTTAAGGACCCTGGGACTAAACACCTCCCTCTGCAACTGGATCCTGGACTTCTGGTCGCCCCCAGGTGTTAAGGGTAGGTAACAACACATCCGTCACGCTGATCCTCAACACAGGGGCCCCTCAGGGGTGTGTGCTCAGTCCCCTCCCTGTCTACTTCCTGTTCACTCATGACTGCACGGCCAGGCACAATTCCAACACCATCATTAAGTTCGCCGATAACACAACAATGGTAGGCCTGATCACCGACAACAACGAGACAGCTTATAGGGAGGAGGTCAGAGACCTGGCCGTGTGGTGCCAGAACAACAACCTCTCCCTCAACGTGATCAAGACAAAGGAGATGATTGTGGACTACAGGAAAAAGAGGACCGAGCAAACCCCCATTCTCATTGACAGGGCTGCATTGGAGCAGGTTGAGAGCGTCAAGTGCCTTGGTGTCCATATCACAAACAAACTAAGATGGTCCAAGCACACCAAGATAGTTGTGAAGAGGGCACTACAAAACCTATTACCCCTTAGGAGACTGAAAAGATTTGGCATGGGTCCTCAGATCCTCAAAAGGTTCTACAGCTGCACCATCGAGAGCATCTTGATGTTGCATCACTACTTGTTATAGCAACTGCTCAGCCTCCGACCGCAAGGCACTACAGAGGGTAGTGCGAACGGCCCAGTACATCACTCGGGCCAAGCTTCCTGCCACCCAGGACTATACCAGGCGGTGTCAGAGGAAGGCCCACTAGGTCCAAGAGGCTTCTAAACAGTTCTACCCCCAAGCCATAAGACTCCTGAACACCTAATCAAATGGCTACCCAGACTATTTGCCCCCCTCTTTTACACCACTGCTGCTACCTACATGTACATATTCCCTCAACTAACCGGTGCTCCCGCACATGGACTCTGTACCGGTTCCCCCCTGTATATGGTCTCGCTACTGTTATTTTACTGCTGCTCTTTAATTACTATTATTTATTATTCTTATCCATATTTTTTTAACTGCATTGTTGGTTAGGGGTTCGTAAGTAAGCATTTCACTGTAAGGTCTACACCTGCTGTATTAGGCACATGATACTAATAATATTTTATTTTATTTTATTGAATGTAAAATACGCACCAGGAATATGTGATGCCAGGCCAACGATGGTTAATAAATAAAGATACTTCACTCAGGCCGTTTACCATTGAAAAAATGGTCAGTTCTGTTCTACTTAACTTGGTGTGTCTCCCATAGACAGTATTGCCTGGTCTCCGTAGTTTATTGACTTCCACTTAACCAGAAAAAAAAAACGGCTGAAGAAACTGCGTGTGGGGTCACTCGCTTCCTTTTCCCTCTTTGGTCAGGGCGAGGAGTGTCAGCAATACTTCCTGAAACACCTGTTTGTCAGGTAGTGCACACTGGGTAGGCACAGCGGAGAAACTGAGTCACACAAAAAAAATGGACGACGAGTATCTGAAACGCAAAATTTGACAAGACTTGACAATTTATTCTAACTTTTTCTAAAGCCCTACATCATTTTACTAAAATGGTTTGGCTTCAACACAGGATTATATGTCTGAACATTGTCGTGTTGCTGTATTTAATGGTTTGTTTTGGTGAGTACAACCCTCTCATTTGTCAAGCTCGTTTTCAATGTCACAGATCAACGAATTTGCGAGACTAGACTACCTTTACACAAGCATTTGGATTGTGGGTGTTTTTATAGAATCCTGATTTTGTACCTTGTATAATTGTCTAGGCCTACTTCAAAAAAAAAGAAGCTTACATACAAATTCTTTATGAATTATTGTTAGAATTATTATAATAAGCCACGTGTTTACCTTCATAGTTAACATAATATATTACTATGTATTTATACAACCTACAACATTTTGAATAGGCTACTATGTATCCATTTGTGTATAGCCACTACCAAATAATTATACTGCATGTTCACAACAAACCAAATTGCGCCTGAGGCTAGGTTCCTTACAACAGGAATGCAGTATCATGTCATGTAAAATTCATAGGACTCATGGCTTTTTCCCTTGTTTTCAATTTCACTCACGTTTTGTTATTGAGTTTAAAGTAATTCCAAGCAGACATTATCTAGAACTGAGAATATGACTTTTGGGTGAGGTCTACTGACATTGATCATATTTATATAACTATTGGTTGGACAGTAGGAGGAGTCGTTTCCTGTATTTTTGAGACGTATAGTACTTGCAATGGGCTCAAAGGGTTGCCAATTTTCTCATCAACAATTAGAATGTCAACCGCTATCAAGCATCTACTGCTTGAAATACTTTGTTCAACACGATTGCTTCCTTGGTTATGAGATTAGCTTGTTCATTCTCGGTCCACTTTACTCTAAGGTGTTTTGAAATAGTGCAGGATATCTGCATACCCTATTAGCCCTCTGATTCTGCTCTGTACGATGTATTTTAGATCACTCAAATATTTGTAGTTCGCAGTACTCGGACTGTCTCTTTGTCCTTAGAGAGAGTTCTTGTTTTCTTCTTTTAAAAAAACATTCCTTTGAATATGTGTCCTTCACTTGTCCAAGGTAGAATAATTGTAATGTACTGTTGAAATCTGAATCTCTGAACCACATGCAGGCCTACAGTATGCTGTATGTTAAATGATACGTTTACCTGCATTGCTTGCTGTTTGGGGTTTTAGGCTGGGTTTCTGTACAGCACTTTGAGATATCAGCTGATGTACGAAGGGCTATATAAATACATTTGATTTGATTTCCCTGTGTGGGTTGGAGTTCACATGGAAAATACAGCATTGAATCTATGGGTTTGGGCCTGTTTTGAAATATAACACACATTATGTAAATGTTTAGTATTTCTTTTGCATTGCACAATGTCTGCATTGGCAACGCTCATCACAAGGAATTACAACTTCTACTGTAGGCTGTGTCGTTATTGCCATGTTTGCTGAACGTTGATGGAAAGATCAACAGCTGTTGTTGTTCGTCTGCCAATCCAGGATCATTTTCCGTGTGCCACTTTAACACGTACACAACTTGTTATGCAAACTATTAGAAAATCAGTTACTCCTCAGTTTCTACACATTATACAATGGGCTGTGCAGAATTAGTTTTGTAAGCACATTCTAGGCAGACCGTGCATTGCATAGAGAAAGTAGATTTAATACCTCGGCTAATAAATGGTTGAGATTTTGTTTCATTACTTGTGGTTAATATGTCTGTATGCTCTCATTGTCCAATGGGGGGTAGACAGAGAGAGAGAAAAAAACTATGACACTATTACTGCTACAACTAGTAGTCTTGTTGTCAGATGATGCCAAGAAAACAATGTTTCCCATGGAAAGTTCATTAGATTGTGTTTTTTCCAATTAATGCCAGGCAGTGTACAGAAGGTTTGATGTTGCCATCTGGGTACTGGGTTAATACTGGGTCAACAATGTGGGCCTTTGGGGTTACCTTTGACCTTTGACATTGTGATTATACACAATTGTCAAATGAGAACTTTAGCTTTATTCTGTTTATTTGCGTTTTGTTTATGTGAACTACCTTGCTCTGAAATGATTCATCTTTGGACTTCTACAATATATTTTGTTCCCAACTGGATTTCACTTAAAATTCTGTGCAATCGTCTGCCCTTCCTCCTCCTTAATCTATCTTCCTCATCTGACCACCTCCCTGCCCTGCTGCCTCTCTCAGTGCTGTGCCCTGTGTCAGCCATGACAGTGAGCTCCCCTGCAGAGGTCCATTCTGTGAGGGGCAATGCCGTCACCCTGCCTTGCACCTTCACCTCTACCAGCCGAGCCACCAGCCGTATGTCAGTGGACTGGTCCTACAGGCCCCAGACCGGAGGCCCTCCGCAGGCAGTAAGTACGCACCATAGAAAGTGAATCAGTATATTGAGTTGACTTGTTAATAAAGCACACATTTGAAGAAGAACTCTTGTGCTTTTATGTCCTGGCATGGGTACACTGAATATGGCTGCTGATACGTTGACTTTAATTGTGATGCCCTTTCTAGTAATTCTATTTCTCTGAAACCCTTAACCCCTGGGAATATGACTCAGAAACCCCAGGCAGTTAGTGGCAGGAATCAGGATCACTCTTCCACATCTTGGTGATGTGTTAAATGTATGCCTCGAGCTGGAAGTTGCGAGTCACGGCTCCGACACCAAAGCTCCCCTAGATCCAATTTCCTTGTCGATACTCTGAGCGGCTGACCGCGTAAGTTTTTAATTCCATTTGGAGGGGCCGATAATGTATACGCTATGTAGTTGTTGGGATATCATATCCTATAGGAGCGTTAAGTGATGGCTAATGTGCTGTGGCTCCCTCGATGGGGTAATAGAAGCTGTTGGTTTAGTCATTAAGATGTAGTAGTCAGGCCTACTGCTGTGTCAGTGTTTGCAGATAGAGTGGGTTCTCACGTCACTGACACAAACTCTTTATCCTAGGGGTGTGTCTGCTTGTCCCGAATCCTGTATAAGCGTAGCTGGGTTGGTGGACACCAGGGTATACCAGAATCCAACAACATCCTTGGTTTCATTTCTTTATTTACTTGGAACAAGTTTGTTCTGTGCAACTACAGACAGATAGTGAAATGTGTAGAACATTTCGCCGCATAGCCCCACAGAGCTAGCCAACACAACGGAGCTAGAAAGTGAATTTGTCTCTCGTGGCACGTTTGTTTCCATCCAATTTCATTAGTGGATTCAGACACTTTTATTGACACAATCGTATATCAAAAGGCACTGTGAATAAGCATTTGAAAAAAATATAATTTACCAGCCAAGGCTTGAGAACTATGAATTGGTGGTGTGCTTCAGTCTCCCTGCATAATTATCAATATCTTGATGAGAATTCATTTCCAGGACTGAAAAGGCAGCTCTAGCAACAGACAGTGATGGAGGACTTGTGATTCAGTTCCTCTGAATGACACTGAATGAACAACTCCAGTCAATCATTGTCTTGTATAAGACATGATCAAATCAATTCAATGTTCATTTAAATTCAATTGCCCATGATCCATCAGGTTTTTATTCAGTGAGTCGGTACCGTTACGGTAACAGCAAAGCTTTTAACCACAGGCCCTAACATTGCACCCTGAGTGCCGGTTTCCCGAACCCAGATTATTCTAGGCTTGAAAATCATTCTCAGTGGAGAATCTCCATTGAAAGTGAGTTTTAGTCCAGGACAAGCTTTAATCTGGGTCCGGCTCTGAATGTTTCAGAGGCACTTGGCTGTGTATAATCTCCATTTGGCTAGGCGTAACCTGTCTGAGGTAGGCTTGAGTGTTTGTCTGGGTTGACTGAGTGCAGTGATTAGATTTAGTATGCTGTCTGTATCAGCCCTCTCGGCTCTATGGCCGTCTGAACTGAAGTGCCTCCTGGAGAGCCCAGCCCATACAGAGCTATAAAACAATATAACTGTTGAGCACCATTGATTGTTAACAGGCCTGCCTGCCGTGTGTTCGTCTTTGTGTATATTTTCCTGTGATGTTTATTCCCTATGTGTAGTTTGTTTTCTCCAATGTGTCTCTTTGACACTTCTTATTGTCCCCCTACTTTTTGAAAACACGGTGATGGTTAGTGTGATTGACGCAGTGTTTCTGTTGTCTGTGTCTTGTAAAGTGGCTCTGTAGTTGCTACGGTCTGAGTAACACTGTCCTGCCCAGAGCTGTGACAATCTCTCCTCTTCTCTTTGTTCCCCAGTTCTTCCACTTCTCCTCTCTGGCGTTCCCTCCGCAGGAAGGCCAGTTTCACGGGCGCGTGAAGTGGCTGGGCAGCCCGGCCCGGGGCGAGGCCTCCATCCAGCTCCTCAACGCCTCCCTCAGCGACAACGGCACCTACACCTGCTCAGTCAGGAACCCCCCTGACGTACACGGATCCCCCACCTCACAGACCGTCCTCACCGTGACGCACAAAGGTGAGGCAATTACTTTGAAAAATGTATGTTTAGGGAAAATGCATGGATGTCAATGGGACGCCTGAGAAAATGTGCATCTCGAGTCAGGATTTGGCTCTTAATTGAGAGGCAGAAGTTTAGGATTTGTTAATAAAGGTGATTTGTGGGTTCACACTATTGACCTTAGGAATGATGACGTGTAGAACATGACTCTATGGGAATTGTGGCACTGGGGAGATATATTGGGCAGTAAAACCTACTACCTCGTGTTCAATACTGGTATGGTTGGGCGCATATTTATTGGCACCTTTTCAAAGACTTCTACGGTAGATTTAGGCACGTATGTGCTACAGATTGAGTCATATTTTCCACAAAGCTTAAACAATCCCTCTTTTAAGAAGCGTTTAGGGGTTTCTTAAAGCAGTTGTACACGAGAGGGCGTGCTAAACAACTTTTTTTTAGCACGGCTGTGCTGGGGTCATAGGTAATGAGTCGGATCTCGTACCTAAAGAGATCAGAAAATCGTTAGCGTCTCCACTTTGCGCTGACACTGAGTGTAAATGTGGTTATGATGAACCCTCTCCTCTCCACAGTGCTCGCGGTTCGTTTCACGGACGTGGCGGTGCTTCTAGCCTTCATTCTGCTTCCTTCCGCCATCATCACGCTGGCTCTGCTGGGACGCATGTGCTGCCCTCCGAGGGACAAGAGCCAGACCCAGGGTTACCACTCCCCTATTGAGGTCACACCCGAGTGAGTGGATTTACTCCTCAATCAGTGCACCAGTTCTTCAGGACATCCTAGACATATGGTTTTAAAGAAGTGATATGGTTTCTGGTGAAGGGAGACCCCAACCCTGACTTGCTGAATGGACATGGCTTTTTCTCAATGAATCTTTCCTTGATTCCTTGTGTCTTCTCTCCTTCCATCTCAAAATGTGTTGGAGAAGAGGGTCCAAGGGGAGGGGCAGTGGACCTTCTCCTTCAATACGATTTGAGAAGGAGCTGAGCAGAGAGGATGCGAGAATCAAGGAAATTCATCATATTCATTGAAAAACTGACTTTTGCCAATATAGAAAATTACTAATGCTGACCGTTTTGTGATTTGACCAATTTGAACTCTATCATCTTTTTGACAGAGATGAGCCTGGCTTTAAGCAGATCAACCGCAAGGAGAAAAACATGACATGTTGTGACCTATATTTTCTGGTATGGCTTTTTTTTTTTTTTTGCTCATGAATTACTTAGGGGCACATGTCTCGCCCGATCAATGACATACTCTTAAATTTTACATGTAGTCTACGTCTGACAATATGAGACGTCCATGAAATATTTATCTGTTACCCCACTTCCTGTCCCTAGGATTCCGACTATGAGGATTACTACATCCACAAAGAGAGGCCTCTGGCTCAGGGAGAGACCATGGCCGTGTCTCAGTGCTAGAGACCCCTGGTGGCGGTGCTCTGTAAGGACAGAGGCCCCCTCCATGCCTTGCCAATGGGAGTGGTTGGCCAGAATTCTCACTTATACTGTTTGTTTAAAATGCCAAGATTCCTGGACTTAGTTCTGTCTCACACATCAGTATCCACTCACACTCCTCCCTTCTCTCATGGCTTGTCAACAGCTGACTCTACTGGTGGGATAGACACTGCCTGACACATGGACACACACATACGTTTTGCACTATACTATAAACATTTCTGGATAGATTTTCTTATTATGAAGGAGATGCGTATATTACTAAGTTATTGTCTGCTTTATCACTTTTGTAATGTAGAATCATTGTTTTTGTACAGCTATTGTGAGAGTTTTTGTTGAACTATTGGACCTTATGGAATCTATTGCTAGAATTGTAGACAGTCTTTACCTGTGGCTACATCTGCTTCATTGAGTCCAATTAATATTATTTGAAACATATGTTTCAGAGTTTGTGTTACATTTGAACCCGTTGGTATAACTACATTCAGGAGTGGACCAACTATGACTTCTGATTTAGATGTTGAATGAAGTTACAGGATTTGATTTACATGTTGGATGTACAGTGTAGTGAATGTTGTTGAATGTATGTATGTGCAAATGATTGGGAAATTATGCTTAATAAAATACATAAATGTTCTTGTCCGTTGGTAAAATGGTTTGTCCATTTCCCATGTAAGTTGAACTACAGTACATTTTCAATAGTGTCGGTCTTTAAACCTTATCGGACTGGCACCCACACTGTTTGAAATCCCCATCCATGTTGCTGGTGTAAACTACACTGAAGTAAAATATAAACGCAACATGTAAAATGTTGGTCCCATGTTTAATGAGTTGGAGTTGAAATAAACGGTCCCAGAAATGTTCCATACGCACAAAAACCTTATTTCTCACAACTTTTGTGCACAAATATGTTTATATCCCTGTTAGTGAACATTACTCCTTTGCCAAGATATGCCACACCTGTCAGGTGGATGGATTACCAAGAAGCTGATTAATCAGCATGATCATTACACAGATGCATCTTGTGCTGGGGACAGTAAAGGGCCACTCTAAAATGTGCAGTTTTATCACACAATACAATGCCACAGATGTCTCAAGTTTTGTGGGAGCGTGCAATTGGCATGCTGACTGCAGGAATGTCCACCAGCGCTGTTGCCATGTTAATTTATCTACCACGACCTTCAATGTCGTTTAGAGGATTTGGCAGTACGTCCAACCGGCCTCACAACCGCAGACCACTTGTAATGGCTTCGTGTGGGCGAGTGGTTTGCTGATGTCAACGAACACAATTGCATTTTATCGATGGGAGATCGGAATGCACAAAAGTACCGTGATGAGATCCTGAGGCCCATTGTGAGCTCAATTTTCTTTTAAGGAATCTGTGATCAACAGATGCATATTTGTATTCCCAGTCATGTGAAATCCATTGATTAGGGCTTGATGAATTTATTTCAATTGACATGGTTGCATGTTGCATTTATATTTTTGTTCAGCATAATAACCTAGAGCAGTCCAATAAATTAGTCATGAGACTAATTTAGAATATTTTAATTTTATAAAATAAATAGCTTGTCAGATTCATTCCTCAGTCCAATTGGTTTTTGTCGTTTCATCCTAAATTATTTAGGTGAAATAATTATTTCTACCATGGCAACACATTTGTGTTCGATTCAGTGATTCATATAAATCTAGAAGGACCACTGGTTTATGCTATTGAGCGTAACCATATTACAGTTTGAACATCTTGAAGAACAGTCTGGCCTTAATGGCTATGTCCTCTTATAATCTCCACCTGGCACAGCCAAAAGAGGACTGGCCACCCCTCAGAGCCTGGTTCCTCTCTAGGGTTCTTCCTAGGTTCCTGGCTTTTTAGGGAGTTTTTCAAAGCCACAGTGCTTCTACATTTGCATTGATTTCTGTTTGGGGTTTAAGGCTGGGTTTCTGTATGAGCACTTTGTGACATCTGCTGATGTAAAAAGAGCTTTATAAATACGTTTGAATGATTGATTGACACAGTTCATAATAATAGATTTGAGTGGCTGGCTGGCTGGCATGCAGGCCAGCCAGCCAGATGGACGTCTCAGTAGAATATTGTAATGATTTCTCTGTGAGGAGGAGATGTGGCATAATCCTGCAGCACATGTGAAGACAGAGCAGAGCCCCTTGGATCCTGTCTTCGTGTGTCTGGAATCTGCCCCCCTCCCTCTCTCCACCTCCTCTCTCCCCCTCTCTCTGGTCAAAGAGGGGGTGGGGGCTCTCACCACAGCATGCTTTGTGCCTGGTCATCACAGAAGATTCTGCGCAAATTTGGGCAGAGAGGAGGGAATGGAGCCTGGCTGCTGCCACACCCGGCCTTCCTCCTCTCCTCCATAGCCACGCCACTGTGAGAGCTTGTAGTGTTTCCATGTGAACAGAGCACTGAAGAGAAATTGAGGTGTGTGAGCAGTATCACTCTGTTTCACACATCCTCATTGGCAGCAACATGCCGGTGTCTCTGCCAGAACAGGGAATTGGCATAGGTAATTTAGACTGGAGCTTGGCTTATTTATTGATCTTTACCAACAGCACTGACTGAGTGGGATTTAAGCAGGAAATACCCTCTTTAATATAAAAGCTATTCAACAGGGCCACCGCCCCAGTGTATGGAGGGAATTCAAAAAAGAGAGAAAAGCAGAAGAATGGGAATGGTCTGTTGACAGATTGGATGTATTCAGTCATTCACACTAGGAGACATGTATAGGGTGGGGTTGTAGCTCTCGCCAGTGCAAGG
Organism: Oncorhynchus keta; assembly: GCF_023373465.1. Lineage (NCBI taxonomy): Eukaryota > Metazoa > Chordata > Actinopteri > Salmoniformes > Salmonidae > Oncorhynchus > Oncorhynchus keta. The sequence goes on from NC_068421.1 coordinate 38,376,957, forward strand.
CTGCATGCCGGTCGCCTGTGGAGGAGAGAGGGGGAGGGAGAAGAGGGGGATAGGTTCATCACAGAGAGAGAAGGAGGGGGTGTCGGCGTGAACAGAGGGAGGGGAAGGGAAGGAGGGGTTTTAAAGGGTGGGCTTGTAGTCATTGTTAGCCAGCAAGTCAGAGAGAGGCGCGAGCAGGCAGACAGTGAGTGTGTGTGCAAATTGTGATGAGTAAAAGCATTAGGCGACTCAGCTGTTGGTACAGCCAGTGAGCGTGTGCAAGAGCGCGAGGGAGTGAGAGAGAAGTGTAAGGCAAAAAGGAAAGAAAGAAGGGAAAAGAGAAAGGATATTACAAGTATGCTGTGCTGCATAAGAAGAACAAAACCGGTAACTGCTTTCTTTACAGATTCTCTCATTCATAGCTGTCATTTTCAAAAATGTGGCTAAAATGTTCCACTTTTGGACTAATTACATCCGTAACTGATCTGAGGATATGCTTGTCTATTTTTTTTTGTCTTCTTGGCTCACTGGGACTTCAGTGATGTCTCGGATGCAAAACGGACACGCCTTGTTAATGTGATTATGTTTGAATGAGTGTAGCCACGATGCTGCCAGACCTCACACTGTACTAGCAGTAAGATGAGCCTGTAACATGATGCTGTGCTCTTTTATACTATTATCGATTCCACTACTTTAAACACTGAAAGACGTATTGATAGACACTTGATGCACCTGTTTGCTGCCTTCTATGATTGCCTTGGCTGCTTTGTACTGTAATCAGGGGATACATGAAGAATGAGGATACCACCTCCATTGAGCACAATACTGTCTTATTCCCTTACGGCTGCTTTTAGTTGATGCACTAATTGGCCGCAAAAAAAATAAAAAATATCCTATTTCGTTGTTATCTCTAAGAAACAGGAGGATAGAGAGGCATGTTTGAGGAAAAAGGGTGGGGTAAGGATCCACTGACTTAAGACTCAACTCCTCTGGCTACCGTGTCTCGTGGGAATAAATGAGGACCTTAAAGGGATTAGCACAGTTCTGGGGTTAAAAGTGTATGGTGTCAATTAGGTCTACACATTTTTATGGGTGCATAGTTGTGAGGGGGGAAAAAAACAGATGAATACATACCAGAGAGCTCCTTTCTCAGAAAAGGAAGGTGTTGTGAATCTACGGGTGAGTCTTGGAGGTGTACAGTATGAGATAGTACCTTGATGTAAGTAGCTCTCAGAAGGTATTTTTCATTAGCACAGAGCTATCTATCTACAGAAGCTATCTAGAGTAGTCGGGATTTTATTGGCTTCTTAATAAAGCACTGGATTCCATCAACACCTGATTGCTGCTTGCTTAAATGTCAGCATGTATGAGTCATTTTAGCTCAGCCAGACTGCACATTAAACTGAAGTGGGTGAGGCAACCCTCTCTCTCTCTCTCTCTCTCTCTCTCTCTCTCTCTCTCTCTCTCTCTCTCTCTCTCTCTCTCTCTCTCTCTCTCTCTCTCTCTCTCTCTCTCTCTCTCTCTCTCTCTCTCTCTCTCTCTCTCTGTGTATCTCTCTCTCTCTCTCTCTCTCTCTCTCTGTATCTCTCTCTCTCTCTGTGTATCTCTCTCTCTCTCTCTCTCTCTCTGTATCTCTCTCTCTATCTCTCTCTCTCTCTCTCTCTCTCTCTCTCTCTCTCTCTCTCTCTCTCTCTCTCTCTCTCTCTCTCTCTCTCTCTGTACTCTCTCTCTCTCTCTCTCACACACACACACACACACACAGCTTTAATACTGCATTAAGCCCAATCTCCACACAATGCTGCTATCTGAATCGTACGCTACGCTCGCCACAGGGAAAACCGCCTCCCATGCAGCATCCAGCCCTTTCTCTGCTTTCTGCTTTTGAGGACTAGATAATGAATGAATGAAGTCTCCGGGATTTAGACAGATGAACAGAAAGCATATAAATGGTGCAACGAGAGATTGCTCTCAACCCGGCTTTTTCAACGGGCGCCACCAGCCCTCACTGTCAGAGCAGCCGTGATTGTGGAGCCTTTGTTCAAGGGAGAGAGAGCAGACTAATTTAATTAAATGAGGGTGGCTATTATGATTGAGTATTATCTGGTTGCAAACATCACTCTTGGGGCCATCGAAAACATGTACAACACTCATCAATTCACCGTCCTGGGAATAAGGCGTGCGTCGGAGAGGCATGGGGCTGTGCGGATAGGTGAATGTATTCTCCTCCACCTGAACCCCCCCCCTCCTGCAGGAGGAGAGAGAGGAGAGGAGACAGCTGGTTGAAAGGGTGTGGTGCTGTGTGAGTGGGTAGTAGCAGCTCAGGGAGAATGGGGGAGATTCAGCTGCAGACTTCAACCCTGCCTGTCTGTCTGCCTGCCTGCCTGCCTGCCTGCCTGCCTGCCTCTGTAGTCTTTCTCGTCCCCATCCACTAGAAAACCAGACATTTATCATGCTGGGATTTACTGAAGGATATACATTTACTCGACATACTGTCGACAGACAATATATTTCTTGGCCGACTTTCCTTTTGACCCTCTCCCTGTCTGGTTTCAGTGTTGGCGTGTAAGAGCCAAGCTATCTTTTTAATACATCGACTGGCTCAATTGAAACACACACACACAGATGTTAGTGTTGGTTTACTGAGATAAGAGCAATGTAAGCCTACACCATTTGCATGTCAACATACTTCTGTCCTTGCGTCAGCACTCTGCATTCATCGATGTGGAGGAGCTAGGGAGCGTCTGCTTGAGTGAATAAGAACAAAAAGAGGACACCTACCGACTGTGTGCATTTGTGCGAGCAGCGGTCTCATTCCCATCCTGTGGCAAAGTCTCCAAATGTTTCCAAACTGAGACAACGGTCTGACGTGGGGGGGGGTGGCTGGCTACCGTTTGAAAGATCCATCCATAAACCCACCGTGGGGTGTGGTTCACACGGGGTTGCTGACCCAAGGACAGTGGCTGGGGGGCCGAGATGTACACATTTGTCTTTCAGATGCTGTAGCCTGACTTTTCTTGGTGGTGTATCATATACAGGCAGTCGGCTATCGAAAAAGGGCAAATGCAACTCGTGTTCCTGCCAGACCGTTTTGAGACATGCTCATTCTATGAATGGAAAGATCACGCACCGAGTGACATAATGGAATCAGACTGTTGTTTAAATACGGTTGTCTGAAGTCGTCTCAGGAGTCTGGGTTTCAATTGACATGTCAATGCTTTGTAACATCTGTTCTTTTTAGGTCTTCAGTGATTGAGGTTTAAAAGGGATATAGGCTTGTCTCCCCAGACATCTGGTTGGAAGACATTTCCTGAACTCCGATTATATCATTTTGATATGTCTCTCAAAAGAATGTTCTACATTTCTGTCGGTTCATTGGTAAACAACAGACATAAATATGCAAATATATCGCCTTGGACATCCTACCATTCATATTACTTGTCTGCATCACGAGTTTGGGGAGCCACCTTAATAACATGGCAGGTAGACTTTACTGTTTTGTGGGTTGAATGGACAATATTACTGTCAATAGGCGACAATTGATTGTGGTAAAATTGTTGTAAAATCAATATAATGAGTTCTATGATCTTATTCAAAAAAGTATAGGTGATCTCAATACATTTACCCGACTGAACAAACAAAAACTCATTTAAAATCCCCAAATGGACAATGAAATACAGTATCTTCCCATCAATATCAAAATGATGTAATCTCTCATATTCCCAAAACAGTTTACAATTACAGTTTATTAGATGCTCTTATCCAGAGTGACTTACAGTAGTGTGAGTGCATACATTTTTCACACTGGCCCCCTGTGGGAATTGAACCTACAGCCCTGGTGTTGCAAGCGCCAACTGAACCACATGGGACCCTAAACATTTTTCGTATATGCTCTTTTCCAGAAAGTGCCTTGCTCAGGGGCACATTGGCAGATTGTTCACCTAGTCAGCTCAGGGATTCAAACCAGCTACCTTTTGGTTACTGGCCCAACGCTCTTAACCGCTAGGTTACCTGCTGCCCTTCTTAATCTCCATAAGTCCTTCTGTTTGAGTAAGTGCTTAAGCCAAAATTTGGCAATTGTGAGCACCTATGAGATCATTCATATTAAATGTACCATTACGGCTGTGAGGGTGTGCCAGACACGAACAGTCTATCACATCTCACTACTCCATTAGCTATAAAAGCTCTTCAGTTCACTCAATTATTAAAAAATAATATAGTTTCATGGCTTTAAAAACGTTATATATTTATTGGTAGCAGGTGATTTAAAACATCTTCTCCTCCTAAACAACACACACACACACACACACACACACACACACACACACACACACACACACACACACACACACACACACACACACACACACACACACACACACACACACACACACACACACACACACACACACACACACACACACCGGTGGAACCGCCAGCCCCTGCCTGATTTATGGTTTCCTATTGGCTGCTTTCCCAAGGGGTCAGGTGCAATGTCAATCATGGTGACATATAGTCTTTCATAGCCTAAACCAGTAGTTTTCAACCTTTTTCGGGTTACTGTATAACCCCTCATGTGCATTTTACCAGTAAGCCTATGGTCTCATGAGTCTTCTCAAGTACCCCCAGTGGACAGGCCAAGTACCCGCACGGGTCCTCGTACTCCTGGTTTGGAACCACTGGCCAAAAACAGCAGATGACTTACACGTAGCACTCTGGTTGTCAAGGTAACGTTTGATCGTTCACGGGAGGATGGCGGTGCATCTTGACGAGGTAGCAACCAAAGATGGATCCACAACACAGCCTCCAGGAATCTAGTAATTAAACAACGATGTACGTCATTTGGAATATCATATTAATAATAACAAAATGTTTATTGTGACTATGATATTTCAAGTGGCATTCAACATAATGATAGTAACTGATGGCAGTATCTAAAAACAGCAAAACAAAGGCTAATTGGAAATGAGATGAATCATCAAAACATAACTGATCCACATGCAGCACTTTTTGCTTTATTACGCAACGAGACCCACAAATGTGTTTGTATAACAGGAAGCAAGGACCCCTCGTGAAATCATCACATTGGGTAACATCGTGAAAGACATGTAATGCCACATCATGGATTTAGAGTCCCAGTCTCTTTGATTTGGTTCAGGCCACACTGCCTGTTATGTTCGCCTTACATTAGTTCCCGCTATTATTTTCAGATTAACATAATTTGTCTGTTGTGAGACAAATGCGTAATTCAAATCAATACGATCTGTTTATTTATTCATTCATTTTGAATGTAATGATCATTATTTTTCCCCCTTTGTCAATTTCAACATTGTTCATTTCCCTTATTTTCACTTCATTTCTTTTTCATTAGATTTATAAGAATCATAACACAGCCCTCTATTTGATGGACCACTCCAGCTATGGACCCAGATACTGTATAAAAGGTAACATCTTGGCGCTCTGTACAGGCTTCAACACCTATCCCACTCCTATTCCTCATCTTATCCTAAACTCTGCTCCAGTCATAACCACCAACTTCTTTACAACCCAAACCTGAACAACCCCGCTCAGATCTACATCCCACTCTCACCGCCTGCTCGGACTGTACCTCCTTCTGCCTTGAACAATCCTCCTTTTATTCGACCTTCAATTCCCTTAATTCTACACATAACCTAGTGTCTATTGTGGGTGGGTATGTTGGTGGGTATGTTGGTGGGTATGTTGGTGGGTATGTTGGTGGGTATGTTGGTGGGTATGTTGGTGGGTATGTTGGTGGGTATGTTGGTGGGATGTGTTGTTGGAGATGCCTTTTGGAAGTGTTCTTCTTCAGAAGCATTGGGATTGTACGTGAACGACATCCAATGGCCGTTCGCCACAGTGGAATGCGACCTGTTCATCTGCCACGATAAGAGGAGCTATTGGTTGGACGTTGATAGAGAAGGGCTATACAATAGTTACTGTCACTCACTATTTGGCAGGCCCGTTGAGTATGGGCCTCTGATATCACTTCACTGGAGACCTTTCGCATTCAGCCATGAGGATGGGATTCAACAGCTTTCTAAGGATTCAGTAGGTCACCGGAAGGGTACCTGTTTGGTTCTTTGAAGAGGCAATTGACATTCTTGTTAGTTAGATATGCTCATCACTTCTTGACGTCCTGTCTCTTTTCCCAAGGTTGAGAAGAATGAAGAGGCTGACCAGGAAATCAAGCAGGATGAGAAGAAACCAGAGGACAAAGCCCACAAGGCGGCCACCAAAATCCAGGCCAGCTTTCGTGGACACATACTCCGGAAAAAAATGAAAGATGGAGAGGAGGATGAGGAGGCCAGTCCAGCTGTCCCAGAGGAGGCAGCGAAGGAGGCGGCAGACGGAGAGGAGGAGAAGAAGGAAGACATCCCCCCTGCGACTGAGCAGGCTGCCGAGGAAAAAACCCCCACTGATGTTAAAGAGGATGAGACAAGCCAAGCCAAAAGCCCCATCTCAGAAAAGCCAGCAAACTCTCCTGCCCCTGTCGCCACCTCTCCCGTAGCCGCAGCCACCTCGCCTGTGGCAGCAGCAGCCTCTCCCACTGCAGCGGCGGCGCCTTCAGAGCCTCCCAAAGAGGAAGCCAAGGCAGAGCCCAGCAACACCAAGGAGAAGCCCAAAGAGGTGGACAGCAGTGAAGCTCCGGTTTCTGCCCAAATCCCCTCCACTGATTGTGCTGAAAAGAGCGTGGAGGGTGGTGCTGTCCAGGAGGAGTCCAAACAAGCCGACGTGCCTGCTGCTCCTGTCAGTGAGACGGCTGATAAGGAGGAGCCTCACCAAACACAAGACAAAAAAGGTAGGCCTTATTGTAACCCAGTCTCTGAGATGCCCATCCATGTAGATGAGCTTAGAAATAGGCTACAAATACAACACAAACCAAATAGTTTACACAATAGCTTGAATAATACATTTATTATTAATAATACAATTGTCCGGGAGCCAAATGTACAAAATGACATCATGTCAAGATGTTACTCATAATCTCTTTACATGATCTTTGATTGGTTATATTAGTTTAGACTAAACAGTATGACAGAAAAGGGGAAAGGCTCAGTAGGTTATCTTGTTCCAGTCCAAGAACTCCCAGACTGTATGATGTAGCCTACCTAATGGAATATGTGCAGAATCCTCTACAGGAGGATCAATGTTTTGAGTTCTGAATGGCACCCTATTCCCTATGTAGTGCACTGCTTTTGACCGGAACCCCATGGGCCCTGGTCAAAAGTAGTGCACTTTATAGGGTACATGCTGCCATTTGGGACACAATCTTAGACAGGACTGGGAGAAACTAGGTCATAGAGGCTACACTGTCTGCAGGTTGTCATAGTTACACGTTCTGGTGTAGACGTGGAATATCTGGCCATGGTTATTAGGCTTACCGAATGATAAATTACTTAAACTGGTGAATGATAAATGACTTAGACTGGTCAATTAAGACTGAAACCAGCAGACCGTGAAGACAAGCAAGACCTGAATGGCTAACCATCATATGAAGCACTAGACACATGTAGGTCATAAAGACCAATGAAAGGATATAGTGCAAATGAAATTCAATATTTTAGTGGAGTCCAGATGGTCCTTTGTGCTTCAGCAAAAACAAAGGAAAGGAGGGGTGCTCAACAATAATGAGAAAAACAAAATATTTTAGTATTCAATATGTAGCAGTGGAGGTGTTTATATTATCTGTCTGGAATGTTCAGGGTCTATACACAATGAAACAAGACCTTTCGCAGAAATATTATTGATGGAGACTTTAATGAAGAGTTAATGAATGACGGTATCAACTTTATTGATCCCCAGAGAGAGAAATTGGAATAAATAATAAATGAGCTCATCTTCTAGGATGGGTTGAAATGTATATATTTTCACAGTGATTGCATGGTTTACCACTCCCTTACCTGAAACCTGCCCATTGAGTGCCGGAGAATACTAAGTGCTGTGTGAGTCATCTATCATGAGTCACATACACAAGTCTAGCTCCATCTCTGATTCCCAGAGGATGACCAGCGAAGATGATGTCATGCTGATGATTAAAGTCAATGCAGTCGGGATGACATCACTACCTCCATGAAAAGAGGACAATAGCTTTGATTGAAAACAACTTCTAAAGGTCATACAACTCATCGTGAAGATAATCATAGTGAAAATAAATCTTAAACCTGTGAGACCCAATTTTGCCCAAAAATATTTTCCCTAAATTGCATCTTATACAGGTTCTAAACAATTATGCCAAACACAACACAGTGCATCTCTTAGTAGTATTTTTTTGTGTGTTGGTATGATTATTGTGGCAGTAGCCTCTGAAACATTATAAACTGTCCACTCGTCTGAGACCACACTGGTCACCTGCACAAGCAGTATGTTGTAGCCATCCATGCAAGTACACGACTTAATATATTTCCTGTATTCTTTAAGATGTAGTGATTATGTAGAAAAAAAACATTCTGAGCTAGATGTAATTTTGTAAGTGCTGCAAAAATGCAACATTAGGCTTGAAGGGTTGCCAGAACAAATACTGTTTCCCTGCCAAGATCTATCTGCAAATAATAAGGACAACCAAATACTTCAGGAGTAACTTTGATGTCCCTTCTACACATCAAAAGAATATATATATTAAGAGAACACTGCCATTGATGACCATTCATTTTATGATAAAGAAGAAAGATGAGTAATCTCTCCAAAACAACCCAGAAAGGACAACCAAATATGTTATCCATACTGTACATAGTTAAATGCTTAAATAGTTAAATACAATAATTTGAACTGGTCAAGTCGATCAATTTCCTATTTCAAACAAAATAGGACTTTGTTTAATATACCATTAAACAATATTTTCCATCACATGTAAATGTTTTGGATCCGTTTTGATGTGATTTTAATATAATTCCAGTTTTCTTACAACACATTTTTGCTTCCATTGAAGCCCAATGTTGCACTTTTGCAATGTTTACCCCCCAAAATTTCTACAAACTTCAAATTCCAAAAACAGATTATTTTCATAATCAGATGCCTATTACAAGTATTTCTGAAGGGTAAAAAAAAAATCTGATTTAGATCTATGCTTAAGTCTCACAGGGAATCATCGATGTTGGCCAGCTGTACTAAAAACAGGGTGGATTTCTTTAGATTTAGTTTTGGACTTGGGAATCCCACCTAGCAGGTTCTGAGAGGAAGGAACATCAAAACAAGTATTTTTGTAAGTATGTTAAGTATTAAGTGAAATATAAGCATATACAGAGCTCTTTATGATGGGTCTCTGTAGCCTCTTGATCACTGTATTTCACACAGTCCACTGAGAATAAACAGGTCTCCACCTCACCGCTTACTGATCAATAATATTTTCTCACACGATTTTTTTTTTCTCTCTCTCTCGCTCTCTCTCCTTTCTTTCAGATGCTGCCGAAGAATCCCAACCAGCTGAGGCCCCAGCAGAGGCAGACCAGGAGTCCAAGGAGGGCCAAGAGAAAGTTTAACATAGAGAAAATAATTACTATGATTACAAATGAATTTAAAGGGTAACTCTTCTCCTTCTGAATGTGAAGACAGTCCGTTTTTATTTGTTTGTCATGTTTTTGTGTGGCGATGATTTTCCTTACGTTGGGGGAGTTTCCAACATGCCTTTTTTGGTTCAAGCTATACGTGCTATGATTTGGGTATGTTCCGTATCTTACATGATTGAATCGATGGTTGGACGTATCCATGTTTTGAACTGAGTTTCAAAACCCTACAAAGCTGGACAGGACATTTTCATATTCTGCTTGAGTTGATCAAGCTTGGTTTACGTTCTTTGAGTAGTCGGTACTTCCCCTTCCTCACTTATACAACTAACAGGTCTGAGGGGATTTTGAGGACTTTACAGAAAATGATGAATACTATGAAATGAATGTTGTTGGCCCCACAACTAAAATCCCCCTTCCAAAGTACATGATTGGCATGAACCATCTAACAAGTTGCATGGGAACTCTTCCACTGAGAGGAACTTTTCACAGTCACAATACAAAATAAAATGTGGCTTCTTTTTGATGTCCTTGGTGTTGTTATGACAGTTTGATATAAATTGGAATTACTCTTGCACTGATGTTAAAAAGAAAATCAAACAAACAAAACTAAAACACTTTTCCTATGTCCCAGTGAGTGCAATGTCCAGTTTGAATCTGAGGAGTTAACTTGTGAAAAAATTAAAAAAAATGGTTTCAATGTCTGTTTTCAAAATAAAGCAATGTGCCAATTACCATCATAAGTTGTGGAATATATTTCACCTGCCAAACAAAACATTTGCTAATGAAGGCTAATGATTAGCCACTTTCACATAAACCATGAAATTAGAGTATAATAGTATTATTATTCATGAGATCTAGAGACATCTAGTGGAGTGTAATAGCTCCTGCAGCTTAGGGCTTGGGTCTCGATTCAATCCGTATTGCTGAAGTACAGCACTATCGTGTTTACCAATGCAGTGTTTACTGTGAAAGCAGTCCACTAACTCGGGCTTTACATTTCTATTACGTTGTATAGCAGCTCTTCAGTACTATATATTGAATCGAATCCCTGGTATGAAACATTACCCAGCAATTAGCTTATTAGTAACAAATGCTATACTTTTGGGTCTCGATTATATCCTTATTGCAGAGTTTTAGAGTTATAGCTTCTATTCCCTCAGGCTGATTATATCACTGTTCAGACAGCCTAGCTATACTGGAATACAGGTTGGAATTATTAAAAATAAATCTTAAAACATACCATTAACTGGTAAATATACGATTCCAGTTCAATTCCAAAGATTAAATGTTTTTACAATACGAATTTAATTCAATGCTAATTCTCGACTTCATGAGTGAATTCAAGAATTGAATTTCAAATTTGGCTACAATCCTATCACTACACTTTAAAAGCTACTTTGCAACTTTGGGTCAATGTAACGCCCCCACCCTCTCCTCCTGAGTCGTCTTTCCCTCGAGTCTTTCCCTCAAATGGGGCCTCGAGGTTTAAAAGTTAGATAAAAACGCAAAAGGTTAATAGAAAATGAATTGACTCCATCCATTCATCAGTGTCCACATATAACGTCCCCTTTCCTTCTATAAAGGCTATAATTTCCGTGAGACAATGCAAATGACTGGGATCTCACTGTTCAGATCGCTTTGTTAGTGTCATTTCCTATGTCCAGAGTTAACTGGCTAGAAAGCGTCATAGAAACCACTCTCCTTTTCCAAAACAGATTTATAGTTTTTCAAGCACTCCAGAAATGTATAGTATTGGACACAAATCTCCCAATGAGAATTAACAATACGTATATTATTTTATTTGCATGTTACATGGTGATAAACACAATTGTACCAGGAAGATACTGTGTCTCAAGCGTTCTCCAAAAAGATTTACTCGTCGACATCTCAATCCACATTCAAATACAGAACACTGAATTCAAACAAATGTATTTTGTGTTGAAATTTTTTCTCGTATACCTTTTACATACCATTTTTAGAAACCAATCGCAAACAAACGTTACCATAAATCAAAGGAAATAGAAAAACAGGACATTGCTGTGTAATGATTGTATAATTGTCTAGGAATTCCATTCTTATGACAAAGGGAAGTACAAATGTGACATTCCTCTGTGTCCTACAGTGGGTAATTATCAACAAAGTGAATTTAGGGATAGACTCAGCTTAAATATATTCTAAAAACAGTTTATATACAGGTGAGGTAAATCATAAGATGGTGGGTTACACATGTAACCATAGCTTGGTGGGATGGATAGACGTGTGGCCAACGTACATGACTGGTGATCCATGGCGCATGAATCTCTTTCAATGGCTTAAAACAAGCCAAAGTAACTCAACAGGGCGTGCACACACACACACACACACACACACACACACACACACACACACACACACACACACACACACACACACACACACACACACACACACACACACACACACACACACACACACACACACACACACACACAAGCCAATTTTATACAGCGATGGGATGCAATGTTCATTATTAGTAAGAATCTAGATAGACACATCAGTCCCAAGGTCTTAGTCATAAGGGATCAGGGACTGTATATACAGGCAGGGTACAGTGCAGTCAGGTGAGACCCCTCCTCTTGGGAAAGACTTCAGCTGAACGTCTGATGGCTCACTGGCTGGGGAGACTGTCAATCAGTGCAAGACCGGCCCACTGCTTTCCCCAGTGCTTTAGCTTTGCCAGGCAGACAGGTACAGCACCGTATTCTAGTCCACAAGCCTTTCCATTCAGACATGTAAAAACTCTTCCCATCAAATTATAATACATACCCCTTTATTGAAGTGAACAGACAGATTATTCATTTCTTAATCAGATTATTTTGTTAATAAACTATCGTCCAGAGGCAGGATGTACAGTAGGCCTAGCGTCCATTGTTTTATGGGTAATTGATACTACAGAGATGACACACAGTTAGATTCTCAGGATAGCACTAAGGCTAACATACAGCGAGTCTGTTTTCGAGCAAAGAACTCTGACTGCTTAGATGGACAACTACTTTACAGTCACGGTTCCAAAGCAGTATGAATTCAGTGGAGTTTTTTTTAACGATGATGAGATTTCAGAGAGCATTGCTTACATTACAGGTTGGTTTTTGTGAACACACTGACTTGACAAATAGCAGTAGACACTGTCATCAAGAGACCTAGCTGTTTTGTTGGCCTTTGTTGTAATTTTGTCATTCCGCTCGCGGTCACTCTCCAATGAGCTTTCATTCTAGAAACCAAATACATCTACGTGCCCTACTCAATCAAAGACAACAAAAAAATGACAATTTAGTTGGAAAGGTACAATAAATGTACTAACTTGACCTGATTAAACCCTTTTAAAAACATTGATCTCTAGTGGACTTTACTTGCATGGTGCAAAGGGCTGCTTCCATTGGAACACTACAAGTTAATTATCAACAAATTACAGACCTATTTAGAAACATGGACATATTCAATTTGTCTTTATATATAAGGACATTGGATTCAAGTATATACACCATTAACGGAAATGACTGAAAATAAATCCATAAATTATGAATTTCCGTGTCATTATGAAAAGACACACACACACACACACACAGAAAAGAAAAGCACGTCATTTGTGTCCAAATTCCAGCAGTATAACTGTTGTAGCTCAAAATGAAATGGAGAACGATGGCTAAAAGCTAATATGGCAGGCCATTTCTGAAGCTAAATACAGTTTGCCATAGAGAAACTGAACAGCATATAGGTGGCTTGTAATCATACAAACAACATACACTGCAACAATAATGACTATTTGTCTTGTTACAGTGGTGGAACAAGTTAATTTTTTTATCATATACAGAAATACTTTTTTTAAATTGATTTTTTATTATTTACAGTAACGCATCAATATTACCTATGTTTTGTTTGAAGAAGGTCCTGAAAGTAGGTCTTCTTTTTCGACATAAAGAATGAACACACATTTTAAGCGTTTCTATGAGGGTTTTGCAAAGAGTAGTTCACCAAAGCATACCTCATGCTAGTCCACAGTTATTGAGCATCCTCATCCTTTGATGCATCCAAAAATGAGGCAGTTCATTTAGAGGCAGCAAGCCATGTATCTAACTGAGGCAATTTGCTCCCGGTTATGATCACTTCACTATTGAAATGAAGTATACCAAGTATAACATTGGATGTTCTACTGTTATTCTGTAATGTTGACTGGAGTGTGTTGGCTTTGACACAATGTGTATTATAAACTGTTTAAAATCGATTGTTTTGTTTTATATTTATTTAATTTCGATTTTTGGACAGATATTGGCATATTATTTAAGCAACAAGGCACGAGGGGGTGTGGTATATGGCCAATATACCACGGCTAAGGGCTGTTCTTATGTATGACGCAAAGCGGAGGCCATATACCACAAACCCCCGAGGTGCCTTATTGCTATTATAAACTGGTTACCAATGTAATTAGAGAAGTAAAAATACATGTTTTGTGGTATATGGTCTGTTATACCACGGCTGCCGGGCCAATCAGGATTCAGGGCTCGAATCACCCAGTTCATAATGTCTGATAATGCACTGGTTACAATGACCTTTTCGTTTAACAATACAGTAAAATGCCATTAGGAAAGGAACAGTAACTTGAATGTCTCAGTGCTTCTCGCAGATATCCATGATTGTTGTACTTGACCTGAAATCCCTGCCACTTGGAGGTTTAGACTTACGTATTCATTTGGACGAAATACAATGAACCCCACCCCAACTGAAACAAGAGTAATGACAGCGGAAAAGCAAGACTTCAGCATGTTAAAATGGCAATAAATGTTTCTTAGAAAAAGCAGTGTTTGTTCCATTGTCTCCATTTCATATTTTTTTTGTTACTAAAACTTATTGATAAGCCCATTCTATCTTCTTATTATCTAGTTTGGTGCATCGGAGCACATCAGGATTTGTGTTACATTACGCAAACAGTCTCAATGTAATAACTGGGTAGGTAATAACAATGGTAGGTTGGTGGTGTGATTAACACTTGAAGAGAAGGCAGGTGATGGAGGCCAGGAGGAGCCACAGTGACTGGGAAAGGCAGGCGGAGCCGTTGATGTCTCGGCCCGTACCAGGTCCTGGGGAGGGAGGGAGGGAGGGAGAAAAAGAGAGGTTAAAGATCAACATATTAGTTTTGTTGATGTTTAATTTAATATATGTCAGTTCTATGTGATGTAATAATGTGTAAATGTATAAACTGTTATGCCTAACAGGTCCCTGTCTGAGTATCGGTACTGTTGCTATGACACTACAGGAATTCATTTGTGTGCCGTGAGTGACATCTGGTGGTCAGACCATGTAACACATCATTTTCTTGGCCCACACCTTAACGGAATAGGGCCTAGAATTTGTAACATTGTCTAAAGTGTCTAATTTCAGAGACATTTAACTAAGAGATTTTGGGGGACTGCATACTATTCCAAAGTCACTTACTATAGAGGAAGAGACTAGCATTTTGGATCCCGAGTTTGTTGGTTGCAACACATGTGTAGTTTCCATAGTCCTCCTCTGTTACGTTGGAGATCATCAGGACAGTTGTGGTCCCTACGATCTGGATACTGATTCCCTGGGCGTTGGATAGCCTGGACAAGACGCCACATCATGTTAGGCATTATAGCACACTATGCATAAAACTCACAGAATCTGATTTGTCTGCCACTTTTGTCTTCATAATACATACAGTAGTAGTCAGCTTGTTTCAAATAATAAATAAAGGTTCACACAGTTCCTCTCATATATTGACATGCAAGTAATGATTTATGATAACATTGGTTTGCCTTATCATAGAGTCTATTGACATTGAGTAGACACAGCAGTACACTATTTCCTTGACATTGACCGGCCAGGTGAATCCAAGTGAAAGCGAATGATCCCTTGTTGATGTCACTTGTTAAAATCCACTTCAAATCAGTGTAGATGAAGGGGAGGAGACGGGTTAAAGAAGGATTTTTTAAGCCTTGAGACATGGATTGTGTGTGAGTGCCTTTCAAATGGTGAATGGGCAAGACAAAAAGATTTAAGTGCCTTTGAACGGGGTATGGTAGTAGGTGTCAGGCGAACCAGTTTGTGTCAAGAACTGCAACGCTGCTGTTTTTTTTTTTTTAAACGCTCAACAGTTTCCTGAGTGTATCAACAATAGTCCACCACCCAAAGGACATCCAGCCAACTTGAAACAACTGTGGGAAGCATTGTCAACTTTGGCCAGCATCCCTGTAGAACGCATGACACATTGTAGAGTCCATGCCCCAATGAATTGAGGCTGTTCTCAGGGTAAAAGGAAGGTGTTTGGTATACTCAGTGTATAATACATTGTCAAGGCACACTTGAGGTAATCTATGAAGGGCTTCGAACTGATCCCATCTTTAACATTTGAATGTGCTAGGATAGCTGAGACTGATGCAAGGGGGCAGTGAGTTTGTGCTGACACACGGTAGTATAAAGCATTTTGCATAAAAAGGAAAGTGAGTGCACATCATGAGACAGCATAATCTGATGGCGGGGAAACAGAAAGTTGAGAAAGTGCTGAGATCCTCCTTAGAGGGACACCTTGGGTGGGGACCGTTCACACCACCAGTGATGATAAGGCCAATGAATACATGTGGTCCGTGTCATGGAAAATTATATTAGACCGAAATATCAAACTTGGGCCAGGTGACTTCCTAGATATTTTAGAGCACATGCATGCAGTTAGATGATTGTGTTTGGTTCTAGCAGCACAGCTTGGTCTCATAAACTATACGTAACATCGTGGTAACTTTTGGTATGATATGTTACGTTTGGTATGGTTACATAAGACAGAAAGTTACTTAAGGCAAAAACGAAAGGAGGGAGGGGTGGAAGGATTGGCATAGAACGCAAATGTCTAGAAATCCAAAGGTTGCTTGTTGAAAACTCAACTTTGCAAATAGCAACTTTGCAACTACTTACTACTTTTTAGCTACTTTGCAACAACTTAGCATGTTAACTAACCTTTCCCCAAACCCTTTAACCTAACTCCTAACAGTAGCCCTAACTTTAAACCTTAAGCCTAACGCCTAATACTTATTTTCCACCATAATTTGCAAATAAATTCATTAAAAATCCTACAATGTCATTTTCTGGATTTGTTTTTCTAATTTTGTCTGTCATAGTTGAAGTGTACCTATGATGAAAATTACAGGCCTCTCTCATCTTTTTAAGTGGGAGAACTTGCACAATTGGTTGCTGACTAAATACTTTTTTGCCCCACTGTATCATACTAAATGGAGGGAGACAGATTTACGTTTACAATGTTACGTCTTCCCCTGAGTCCTGGTTGAGCAAGCATGGAATACAACATTTTCAGCTATGGTCACGTCATAAGCAACTGTGTGAAGTCTGAAGCATCCAGGGAAGGGATCCAAATAAGACCTAGTTCATTGCACCATCATCTTCCACTGGTAGATGGCAGCACATGTCTTTTAAATGACATATTCACTTTAAGAAGCCACAACCATTTTTTAACAGAAGGACAGATTTGATTCATGTACTGAAATGGGGCAAAAGGTACAGAAACTGGTTTGAACGGGAATGTGTCAAACAATCAGGCAGACTCATTCTCATTCGCCGCCTCTCGAGTTGGCATGTGGGTGCATCTAAAGTAGGCTATTACAGGAAACGGTGAGTGACAGAAGAAGGATGTCTTGAGGCTGTTGATAAAGGAAATCAACAAGACGTTGCACGTGGCAGGGAAAATGGAAAATGTTGCCAAGTGGTAGAGACAGCAACTCATGTTGATGGGGAGAAACAAAAAAAAGCTTCCCCATATTCAACATTGTGGGAATATCAGGTTCTGTGAAGAGCACTCTACCATTGTTTCAGTTCACAATGAGTGAGTCCAGTGTTCAGTCTGGGTTAACCAGGCTATACTGTACCACCCTCCTCTTCCCTGAAGACGTTCATGCGGCATCGTACAGGGGAGGTGCCAGAACGCGGGATGTAATCAGAAACTAAGAGACTAATAGAGGACCGGGAGGTTCCAGATCAAAGGACCAAGCCGCAGCAACAGTAATGAGCCTCAGTATCCCCAGCAGAGGATTAGGACGAGCGGGTCAGTCTTGGGAAATGTTAATTGCTGCAGTATCAATAAGCACTAGAGGATTCCTGTACATCAGATGCTACTGGGAGATGGTGTGGAGATCTCGGTGGTAAAGTAGTTCAAACGTAACAGCAGTGGTGGGCAGTCATGACGAGGTCAGTGCTGGTAAGGTTAAAGGGAATTACAGAAAACAAGTCGAGGAGCAGGCCTCTTGCAGAGTGGAAGTAAATATGCTTGATAAGGTACACTAAGTTAATCGTTAAAGACATAAAATCTACTGACCGAGCATTATTTGAAATGATGGTATTGTATTACATCAAGGAAGTCGTTGAAGAAGATAAATGAATAACTTGCAGAGGTAAAGGAAGGGCACTTAAAGGTATTAGAGTTTGAATTCAAAGTTTGGCAGTTGTTTTCTGACCTGAAAGGTAGTCTAATGTGACGACGAGTCCACATGCCATTGGCTGTTTAGATCCAGCTATATTACTCAACCCCAAATGAAATACGTAGAATGTATGCACACATGACTGTAAGTCGCTTTGGATAAAAGCGTCTGCTAAATGGCATATATTATTATTATATATTAAAAGATAAGCAGAGCAAATCTGGATATTATATGGTGCTTATCTTTTCCATTCATTTTCGATTGTGGCATATAGCTGGATCCACAAAAACAGGTGGCCCTGAGATGTGGATTTATCTCAAGAAATAACCAAGCCAGGAATTCAGGGGAACAAAACAACTACAGTAACATTGTAACCTGCAAGGTTCCATGGTTCCTTGAGATGTGTATAGGCTGTGGGCTCCGCCCGGTCACTACCTGGCCACACCCATAGTCACTTCCTGGTTTGAATGGGTGTGTCAGAAGGAAGCCATCTTGACTGTAATGTTGTGGTCAGAAATGTTCGTAACCAAGAAACTCTTTGTAGTTTAAAAGACGAGTTTTCTCAACTCCATATAAGTGAGAACATTCACAAAGACTTGTTTAGGGGATATTGTATTGATTTCCAATACATTTTTCCTCTGTGGACTATTGCTTCTGTAACGTTCGGAAGGCTTGGTTATTTGGATTTTGGTTTGTGGTCTGACCCTGTGTGCTAGCTGATTCATTAGTGAATATACACAATTCTTTACTAGCCATAACATTTTGAGGTATACTCTCCCTTCTAATCAAAACTTTTCCCATTTATGTACAGCAATGCTAGTGCCTTACAGTCCATTCACAAACCTATCTGTCGTGCGGGGGAAATATGTTAAGAGCCCTGACCCTTGTGATGTGGTTTTGGAAATCTTTAACACTCCACTTAATTATCATCCCAAAACAATTTACAACTTACACAGAGGTATTTTGCGATGCACATTTACAGTACCTGAACAACGACACTTCCGGAGCTAATGGACACCCAGGAGGGAACACAAAAAAAATGTTGTCTCGAAGCTGTGTTACACAAAATAAATGTTGTCTAGAAGCTGTGTTACACAAAAAAAATGTTGTCTCGAAGCTGTGTTACACAAAAACAATGTTGTCTCGAAGCTGTGTTACACAAAAAAAATGTTGTCTCGAAGCTGTGTTACACAAAAAAAATGTTGTCTCGAAGCTGTGTTACACAAAAACAATGTTGTCTCGAAGCTGTGTTACACAAAAAAAATGTTGTCTCGAAGCTGTGTTACACAAAAAAAATGTTGTCTCGAAGCTGTGTTACACAAAAAGAATGTTGTCTCGAAGCTGTGTTACACAAAAAAAACTCTGTAGAAATACATGATAAAACCGCTAACAGTAAGTCACTGATGTAACGCAGTTTCTCTGGGCCCCCCTGTAAGGTTTGCGTTATAATAATCAAATGTGTCAGCCAGACAGCCACAAAGTAGACTACCGATCGCTGTCCACGGTGCTGAAATTGCAACATGTCTACGCGGCTGCATGCTTGTCGAATCGATGATAGGCTTTCTATGGAGCCAGGGCACACCTTTGCTTTAGCTAATGGATAAATGTTTAATGGTAGGCCTATTTTGGTCATCATTTTCTCAAGGTTAAGCCTAACATTTCACAAAGATATACACGGTGTCGCAATGCTGCCATTTTAGACTGCTGGCCAGTGGAAACAATGTTACTCTTTCAGTAATTAAAGTTGGAAATTCAAACATTGCAGATTTGTCAAATACATTTTTAGATACAACAGAATACTAATCAGCTACCAATAGATTATTTTAAATATACAGCTGTCCTTTCTAGGGTACCTGAACCTGCATAAACTGAGCCGTCATCCTGCTCTCTTCCAGTTGTGGTCTATTAATGCCAAATAGTACATTGTTTACCCTCAAAACACTCACTTACTAGGAATTGTTCCATTACGCAGTGTACTATCTATAGCTGCAATGAGGAAAAAAGTAGTCGGTTAGAGGATAAATTTAGCCACTATCTGGCTAATAGCCTACATAAATGGGCTGAAATATTCAAAGTAAATGAAATCCAACTTGAGAGACTCACCTGGTCTCCTGAAGTTCCCCTTTTCTGTGTGCACATGCTTTCACCACGGCCTGTAGGTCCAGGTTACGGCCCGACAGTTTTCTATACTGAGTACTGCCACCCCAAATAGTCTTTCCTGAGACATAGTGCAATATACACTGAGTGTACAAAACATTACGAACCCCTTCCTAATATTGAGTTGCGCACCCCCCCCCCCCCCCCCCCCACCCCACACACACACCGTTTGCCCTCAGAACAGCCTCAATTCGTTGGGGCATGGACTCTACAAGGTGTCAAAAGCATTCCACAGGGATGCTGGCCCATGTTGACTCCAAAGCTTCCCACAGTTGTGTCAAGTTGGTTGGATGTCCTTTGAGTGGTGGACTATTCTTGATACACACGGGAGTGTGTGAAAAGACCCAGCAGTGTTGCAGTTCTGGACATGAACAGGTGCGCCTGCCACCTACTGCCATACCCCATTCAAAGGCACTTACAGTAAATCTTTAGTCTTGCCCATTCACCCTCTGAATGGCACACATACACGAACCATGTCCCAATTGTCTCGAGGCTTAAAAATCCTTCTTTAACCAGCCTTTCTCCTTCCCTTCATCTACACTGATTGAAGTGGATTTGACAAGTGACATCAATAAGTGATCATAGCTTTCACCTCGATTCACCTGGTCAGTCGATGTCAAGGAAAGAGCAGGTGTTCGTGCACCCAGTGTACGCCCATTGTGCTGCACACAATTTAAACCTAGTCTTGAATGACGCATGCCAAGATATACCAGAGATAAGGGACTGTTGATATTGCAACCACGCAACTCAAACGGTTCACCATGATGAACAAAACATTGTTTTTTGTTGTTGTTCAAGGCCCTTGAGCCCTGCCTCTTCTAATTTATTGGCTGTCCTGTGTCCAGACGACCTGTCCCAGAGCTTCCTATACAGTTCATCTGTATATGAGGCCGGGAATGAAGGAGAATGAGAGGCTCAATTAAAGATGTTGCAGAACTGCTGCATTTGTGCTCAAGAACACTAAGGTGACCTGCCTAAATGACTACTGACCCATAGCACTCACGTCTGTAGCCATGACGTGCTTTGAAAGGCTGATCATGTTTCACATCAACACCATTATCCCAGAAACCTTAGACCAACTCCAATCTGCATACCGCACCAACAGATCCACAGATGATGCAATCTCTATTGCACTCCACACTGCCCTTTCCCACCTGGACAAAAGGAACACCTACTGTATGTCAGAATGCTATTCATTGACTACCGCTCAACACCATAGTGCCCTCAAAGCTCATCACTAAGCTAAGGACCCTGGGACTAAACACCTCCCTCTGCGACTGGATCCTGGACTTCCTAACGGGCCGCCCCCCAGGTGGTAAGGGTAGGTAACAACACATAATCAACGCTGATCCTCAACACAGGGGCCCCTCAGGGGTGCATGCTCAGTCGCCTCCTGTTCACTCATGACTGCACGGCCAGGCACAACTCCAACACCATCATTAAGTTTGCTTATGACAACAGTGGTAGGCCTGATCACCGACAATGATGAGACAGCCTATACGGTGGAGGTCAGAGACCTAACCGTGTGGTGCAAGGAAAACAACCTCTCCCTCAACATGATCAAGACAAATGAGATGATTGTGGACTACAGGAAAAGGAGGACCGAGCACGTCCCCATTCTTATCAACGGGGCTGAGGTGGAGCGGGTTGAGAGCTTCAAGTTCATTGGAGTCCACATCACCAACAAACTAACATGGTACAAGCACACCAAGATAGTCGTGAAGAGGGCACGACAAAACCTATTCCCCCTCGGGAGACTGAAAAGATTTGTCATGGGTCCTCAGATCGTCAAAATGTTTTACAGCTGCACCATCGAGAGCATCCTGACGGGTTGCATCACTGCCTGGTATGGCAACTGCTCGGCCTCCAACCACAAGGCACTACAGAGGGTAGTGCGTACGGCCAAGTACATCTTCCTGCCATCCAGGACCTCTATACCAGGCAGTGTCAGAAGAAGGCCCGGAAAATTGTCAAAGACTCCAGCCACCCTAGTCATAGACTGTTCTTTCTGTTACCGCACGACAAGCGGTACCGGAGCGCCAAGTCTAGGTCCAATAGGCTTCTAAACAGGTTCTACCCCCAAGCCATAAGACACCCGAACAGCTAATCAAATGGCTACCTAGACTATTTGCATTGCCCCCCCCCCCACGCTGCTGCTACTCTCTGTTATTATCTATGCATAGCCACTTTAATAACTCTACCTACATGTACATAATTACCTCAATTACCTCGAAACCGGTGCCCCCGCACATTAACACATTGACTCTGTACCAGTACCCCCTGTATATAGCCCTGCTACTGTTATTTACTGCTGCTCTTCCAATTGTTTTGTTATGCTTATCTCTTACTTTTTTGTTGTTAGTATTTTCTTAAAACCACATTGTTGTTTAAGGGCTTGTGAGTAAAGCGTTTCACTGTAAGGTCTACACCGGTTGTATCGGCGCATGTGACAAATGAAATGTGACCAGAAAGCACCATTCCTTTCTGTCCAGTTTCCCTGATGTTTCCACAGCAATCAAGCTGTTTTTACCATCCTTGTAACTGTCGCTTCTGCGGAGAGATCATTTTCTAAACCTAAAACTCATAAAGAACTACCTAAGAACCATTAGGCTCTCGCCTGACATGAGCTTTTTTGGACACCTGAGTAAGCTCCACTCATTGCACTGGTGCTGTCGTAGGCTTGACCATGGCATTTGTTTGCTGATACCCCCTAATGCTTGTCCTGGATGCTACAGTTTGTACATACAGTGTACATACAGTTATTTTTCAAGACCTGGGGCACATTTTCAGTCACATTCCTGAAGCCCAAGAAACAAACACTTAGTATCCTAGTACATACGGAAATATAATAAAAAGTATTTATTACATTTTTTAAAATTGATATCGATGACAGGCGTAAGGGCCCCCAAAAGCTCGTGGCCCCCACCTTCCAGGGGCTGCGGGGGTGTCCGGTACACCATGCAGTAAGTGCATCTTTTGCATTTGTAAAAAATAATAATAATAATTGGGATGATAATTAAGTTGAGTGTTAAAGGTTTCCAAATACGTATCGCAATCACGGATCAATTGTTTCTAGATAAAGCGTTTCACACTTGATCAAATCACCTCAGCTCATCAAAAGGGACGTGGAATGATTGGAGTCAGAAAGGCAAAGTGCTGACTGAACCCGTTTTAGAAAATAATGGTAGTGAACAATTTAAATATCTGAACAATCATCAATTATATACTGAGTACCTAGACTACTTCTGCAATACAATAGCAGATAATACTTACACTAAAGTTGCTCCTCAGTTTGTAATTTTTGTTTATCACAATCGTCGAGCTTACAAAGACTGTTTAGTGTGAACATTACCATAAACACTTTCACTTTTCGGCTTTGCATAGCCACTGAATATGTTACAGTGAAGCAATCCGAGAGGTTATTACATGACTAGTGTTAAGATGAAAGGAACATGGTTGCCATTGCTTAGTGATCACATACGAATTTCCACCTACGGTTCTCCTCTATAAGTTTCCTCTCTGTCCCAGGTGTGAAATTGGTTCCCTGGACAACTTTTACATTTTTACATGACATGCAGTGGAGGCTGGTGGGAGAAGCTATAGGAGGACGGGCTCAATGTAATGGCTGGAATGGAATTAATGTAACGGAGTCAAACGTGGTTTCCATATGTTTGATACCATTCCATTTATTCCATTCTAACCATTAAAAAGTGCCCGGGCCTCCTATAGCTCAACCCACCAGCCACCTCTGATAATAGGGTAGGCTCTTCCCCCATTATGACCAAAGGACATGTATTAAAGGGGCAATCTGGGATTCAAACAACCACAAAATGCTTACCTCTTGTCATCTCTGTACCACTCAAACTCTGGTTTGGGCACTGCGGCCGCGTCACACTGAAGAACCCCCATACGGCCCACCTGGGTTTCAGAGCTCTTGGCATTCTTGATGGCGGGAGGATCTAAGGATTCAATCACAACAGTTCATCTGGTTCTATTGCTTTCATCAATTAATGAAAGACCCATCATGGATCTTAATGTAGTAAAAACTGGCCAGGAGAAACAGGAGTCACACCCCCCCCCAAAAAAAGTGTCTTACAGTTGACGACAACATTGACGTATTTGACATCCGGTGTGGCCACGTCATTGCTGGCTTTGCATTCGTAGCGGCCCGCCTGGTTCCTCATGATCCCCGATATATCCAGGTACTCCTCCCCATCTAGAGAATCCGCTGTGGGGAGACAGAGAGACAGAGACAGAGACAGACAGAGACACAGAGAGACACAGAGAGAGACACAGAGAGAGAGAGAGAGAGAGAGAGAGAGAGAGAGAGAGAGAGAGAGAGAGAGAGAGAAGAGAGAGAGAGAAGAGAGAGAGAGAGAGAGAAAGAGAGAGAGAGAGACACAGAGAGAGACACAGAGAGAGACACAGAGAGAGAGAGAGAGAGAGAGAGAGAGAGAGAGAGGGGGGAAATAAGACAAAAAGTGAATAAAGTGGCACAGCGATTTTTTATTAACGATACAGTGGTCCTATCTGAATAGTGGTGCGTCACGACAGTACCATTTGCCAATGATGAGAATGGCACTTAATTCCAGTCCGTCAACACATACACAACCATTCAAAAGTTTGGGGTCACTTAGAAATGTCCTTGTTTTCCATGAAAACATACATGAATAGGAATAGGAAATAGTGAAAATGAATAGGAAATAGTGAAAATGAATAGGAAATAGTCAAGACGTTGACAAGGTTAGAAATAATAATTGTGTCTTTCAAACTTCGCTTTCGTCAAAGAATACTCCATTTGGGAAAACAGGACAGCTTCCAGGAAAAGCAGGACAATGATGTTCAATGGGGCTCTGAATCAGTCATTACTTCCAATAAGCCTGATGAGCAAATTAATGTCGGACCAAATGTTCGAACGCAGCATCACATGGACTTACCTGAAACAGCAGTTCCCTTAATTAGTCACGTATGTCTCCAGAGTTTCTCCCATTTAGCCTATCTAGGAGTGATCAGGATGAGGAGAATGCCAAGCATGCAGATAAGACTGCCTCTGCAGTGCTGTCTTGGGTTGATTCGATTGCTACATACAGTACCATGGGGCAACATTGACTAAAGCTGTTCACAAACAAAACAATAGTGTACTGTATCAACATTTCTCTTGGCATTTCTAAATGGATATTGATTGATAGGAACAATAGCCTGCAGTGAATGCATGAAGACTTCTGAGACCTGTTTAACCTTATAACTAACATGGTTTTTTTCCAAGCCCTGTAAATGTGTGGAAGACAGAGACAGTTTCTGAGTAAAAAAAAACAAACACACAAAAAAAACCCAGCTAAACCTCCAAATGCCACCGAACCCAACTAAATAAAACAATGAGCATGCCGCAACTGAGCTGACACTCAGGGAGCAAGGTCTTCTACCCGTGAAATTAAGTAACAACCCTGGGATGTCGATATGGAAGACTGTTCCTTTCTTATTAGAGACCCTCAAGTTATTCTTATAGATTTGTTCCTGGCTAAATCCAAAAGGTAAACGTACCGAACAACTTCAATTTCAAGTCTCAAACTGTATAGCAACAGCATTCACCGCTGCACGCCCAATGTATCAAGCTCTTTCTGTGCCACGCCCATAGAATTAGAATATATTTGATAGGATCTCTATGGTTACGCTTATGTTTGCTATGATTGTCTGGTGTGGTTCAATGCTTATGAAAAGAGCACTCAGATCAAAGGGTCCTCCTAGCATGGCCACTGCAGCCATATCAAACACACTCATCGTGGACAAAGGATGCCATGATTGGAAAATTAGGATTGAAATCAGTTGCCATGGAAATGTATTGTGGCTGCTTGATCGTTTTATCATTAAGGCAGTTGGACTTCACCTGAAAAGATATTTCTTGAGGGGCTAGAGAGAGAAGATGATGACTTAGCTACGATCTACAGTACGGTAGCTTACTTACAGTAGCTATCTAGGTAACACTTTAGTTGGATAGATCATCTGTAGTCACTCTACAGACTTTCAGTAACATTTCTACTGTCTACTAACCCGTTACCCAAGCGTTAAACCTAACCTTAACCCTTACCCTAAAATTTATTCAAACACTAACCATAAAAAGCAGTTTTCCACCTACAGATCTACAGACTATCCAAATAAAGTGTAACCAAAATTATAAATTATAATAAAATCAACTTCTTTATACAAGTGAACTGGAAATATTAAGTCAATAACTCAGCAGGGTCCAGAAACAACTGTGTCATGAATATGACCAGATGTATTGCTTAATTAATGATTCTATTAAATCCCCCCAAAAATGTCCCCCCAGGAGGCTTGAGCAGCCTCGTGATAAACACTGCTCTCTCTTTACACACACTTCAAGTACTAACTCTCAGGAAGAAAGTAATTATGAAAAATTAGGCTTACTTTCACCAGGAAAGAACCTGTTTCTATAGCGATTCAATCTCTGTGTGGATTCAGCAGGTATAAATCACTGCTTTCCACGGGCCCCATGGGGAATGGAAAGGTGATTGATTTGGAGCACATTAAAAATCACATGACGACAAAGCCATTCAACTCTATGCTAATCGAGTGAGTGACTGAGAAGCCCAATGAGGTGGGAGAGAATGGAGTGCACATTTCTCATAACTTCTTATTTCACATAGATTGTCAGAGCAATAAATCAGTTTGAGGTGTGTGAGAAAAGAGAGATGAATGAGAGAATGAATATAAAGAAAGAGAGGAATTCCAAATCACAGACACAAATAGTTTGTGTGGGTGTGTGTGTTTTTGTATGTGGCTGTGTATGAACTGTAGAAAATGGAAGACGGATGTGTCTGTGTGTGCGTGTGTGTGTGCGTGCATGCCTGCAGGAGTGTTAGAGAGTGTGTCTATGCCTGTATCCTGGTCTGACTGGGTGTAATACATGAATAGGTGTTCTCTACCATTCTCCCCCTAAAGTCCTGGGCTCATTCAGTTAAAAACAAAGCCAATGATCTTCACTTGACGCAGACAGAGACCCCTAGGAGAACTGTCCAAAACCATGCTGTTGAGCGGCTAGCTCTGCCTAGCATTGCCAAACACCCCCCTTCACATCAGCTCATTGTGACGACAGGTGAAAGTTTAAGGTCTTTTGGCAGCACACTCCTCCAGCTTGCTTTGAGCCCGGATGTACTTTAGATAGATAGATGTAGGGCCTATGCTGCTAAGCTGCAAACGCGTGATAAGCTATGACAATTAAATAAACAATTTCTTCTCCACCCATTTATATTGAACAGTGTTTATTATGAAAATGGAACTTAAAAACTTCACCATGAAAATGGCACTTAAAATTCTACTTTGATGAAAAGCTAAATATTTCTGGTGCCATGCTTTAATTTATTGTGTTGACTGTGTGCCAGCAACACTGAAAGACAATGCATATCATTATTTTCCAACATATTCTAGTTCTGAATAAAAGGCGTACGACCCTAGGGCTATCTAGTACCAGGATTTGGGAGCAACATAACAGTGCAGTGGTCTGTGAGCCTCACACTCATACATTTGTGCTGAAAAGTTATTTGCATTGAACCGCATTACTTTGGGTTTGTCTCAACAATTGTATTACCTTAAATTATTGGGAAAGCAACTACATTGTGCTGAAAGCAAACCACAACAGTGATGGAGAGGGCTTCCAGCTACAGGAGGTTGCTGAGGGGAGACAGCTACTAATAATGTCTGGAATGGTGTGAATGGAATAGTATCAAGCACATCCATGTGTTGGATACCATCCCATTTATTCCAGCCATTACTATGTGCTCGTCCTCCCCAATTAAGTTGCCACCAACCCACTACCTCTCACTCACACACACACACACACACACACACACACACACACACACACACACACACACACACACACACACACACACACACACACACACACACACACACACACACACACACACACACACACACACACGCACACACACACTGCCAGGAGGGAGCTGAGGGCCAGCAGCATATAACTCATCTCAGAATGAATCAGATGGGACTGGGTAGGTCAACTCTAATCCTGGTCACATTAGCATGGAATCACCGAAATTCCACTCATGTTTGAGCCTCGTACTGCAGCACGGTATGACCACCTAGCCAAAAGAGCCCTTATATTTCTGATGACATGTTTCCTTGAACAGGGTAGTTCAATTGTACGTGTTTGTTGGCAAGCCAGTATTTTGGAAAGACCTTTCGTAAGGGAACTAGAAGGCAGATTTGAGACACTATAGAGAGCAAAGCACAAACCACCAGTGAGGAAAGACTCAGCATCACGTAGCGACACAACTGCAGTTGGGAACTAAATGCTCATTTGCATGCCCATGCATTATTCATGAGCATCATTTACCACTGTGCGAAATGTTACATTTATTTTGTGAATACTAATTTATGTTAAGCAGTTGATTTTGGGAGAACTTGGGGAGAACGGCACAAATGGCACTGCAACATTTATTTGATTTTGTCTACACTACTTTCTAAGTGCTTCCAAATGGAAAAGGCTCGGCTTTATCTTTCTCAAACACATGGAGCCAATCTTCTTGTCGGGCCATTGTCTGATTTCGATGATGAGGGGTCAATATATAATTAGCCCAGCCTGTTCTTTAAGACTCTTAGTGGGAAGATAATGAACAAATGACTGAGCTAAATCACCACCCACCTTTCTCATTCTTTTGGTCATATCAGCAGCTAGAGGGCCAACCACAATGAAAACAACCACATGCCTACATATATACGGACGGAGGTCTTCAGGGAAACATGTTCACCTCAGCGAAAGACCACTCTTTGATAAACCTCAAAACCATTTTACAAATACCATTCCCATTTGTGCAGGCTGGCCGTATCATGCTGATCAGCGCATCAGATAAACAAATCATTTTTATTGAATCATAGACCACACGTTATTCCAGCGTGGCTTCTAATTTCCTGATTCTTTATGGATAGGTCAAATGGCGTTGCCTTGGGACAAGGACACTCAGGTTACACTCCGGTTACATCACCCTTAGAACATCCCATGATGCACCACGTTGTGGTCACAAAGGCCTGGAGGGGAGCTGTGAGTGATGATGGGTGAGAGCCACACAACAACAAGTGTGGCTCTTCTTACTCTGTGGCTGGGTGGTGTGTGTGTGTGTGTGTGTGTGTGTGTGTGTGTGTGTGTGTGTGTGTGTGGAGGGGTTAAACCTCCAGTGACAGTGGACAGGTCTGGGATCAGCTGCAGTGCCAGATGCGGAGCTCTCTCTCTGTGATCCCTTGGGGGAAGCACTTAATCCCCTTCTACGAGCAGCCCTCTACATGTGTCACACCCGCTGCCAGGGCTGAACCTGAGCCACCCTGACAAGGGCCTGTCACATCTCACAGGTTACAGCCTTCTCAGGGACAGCCTGGAAAATGTCAGCAAGAGCAGTGGGGAGCAGTGAGCCCTCCATGAACATGCAAGTCAGGGACCTTGGGATTGTGAGCCTAGTTCTGGGAAGTGCTCTACTTCAATCTCAGGGCTGACAGAGGTGGGGACTCTGGAGTGTGTAGCATGAGCTGTGGTGGACAGGGATGAGTAGTGTATTATTGAGACCTAGTCCAAGTCACTCATAGTATAGAGAATGGCAGGGACAGACTGGGACCAGAAATACGCCCGGGCATCTCTAACACACCGGACATTTTTTCCCCTCGAGGCCCCCACACCAGCCCTTTATTTCACTCGAGGCCCCCATACCGGCCCTTTATTTCACTCGAGGCCCCCACACCGGCCCTTTTTTTCACTTGAGGCCCCCACACCGGCCCTTTTTTCCCCTCGAAGGCCCCCACACCGGCCCTTTTTCCCCTCGGGGCCCCCACCCCGGGCCTTTTTTCCCCTCGGGGCCCCTACACCGACCCTTTTTTCCCCTCGGGGCCCCCACACCGGCCCTTTTTTCCACTCGGGGCCCCCACAACGGCCCTTTTTTCCCCTCGGGGCCCCCACACCGGCCCTTTTTTCCCCTCGAGGCCCCCACACCGGCCCTTTTTTCCCCTCGAGGCCCCCACACCGGCCCTTTTTTCCCCTCGAGGCCCCCACACCGGCCCTTTTTTTCCCCTCGAGGCCCCACACCGGCCCTTTTTTCCACTCGAGGCCCCCACACCGGCCATTTTTTCCACTCGGGGCCCCAATACCGGCCCTTTTTTCCCTCGAGGCCCCCACACCGGACTTTTTCCCCCTCGAGGCCCCCACACCGGCCCTTTTTTCCCCTCGAGGCCCCCACACCGGCCCTTTTCTCCCCTCGAGGCCCCCACACCGGCCCTTTTTTCCCCTCGAGGCCCCCACACCGGCCCTTTTTCCCCCTCGAGGCCCCCACACCGGTCCTTTTTTCCCCCTCGAGGCCTCCACACCAGCCCCTTTCCCCCCATTGAGTCCCCCATCATTATCGGAATCATTTGAATTTTGTAAAATAAATACATTTTAAAAAAATGTATGGGGAGAGAGAGACACTTAAATATTTAATGGCTAGGATGTTGTTTAAGAAGAAATCTTAATCTAATCTGATTTTAACACCCCTGTCTGAGCATATGGTTAAGTGGTTTGACCAGTTGTTTACTAGTGTGTAGTACTTTTAACATTTTCACATTTTAGTCATTTAGCAGACACTCTTATCAAGAGCGACTTACAATTAGTGCATTCATCTTAAGACAGCTAGGTGAGACAACAACACATCGTATCAAGTACATTTTCCCTCAGCAAAGTACACCACAAGATGCAAGCCAATTTGGCACAATTGCATGTACAAGAATACGTCTGGATGTTGGGAGGGGAAAGCCATCATCCCTGCTTCTCCAGGTGTGTGAGTTCTCATCAGTTGAACAGAGGTTGATCCAGGCTATACCCCTGCAGCATTACATTAGTGCCAAAAGGAATTAAGTCAGGGGTGGGAACGTCAAATGCATATTTTAACATTAATTAACCGTGCTCGGCTCTTGAACTATCCAATGATGTGAGTGATCACACATTTAATGAGATCTCTTATTTGCATACTTAAACATAGACGACCCCCCCGTCTCTTTTTCCCTCAAAAAGCCATTTACCACCGATGTCTGTGAGTGGCTTCCCATAGCCCAAAGCGTGTAATATAAGAAGCACCAAAGGGCATGTATATTTCATACTTGTCTGACTTCTATTTTGGTGGTCCGGGAAGCGTGCACTGAAAGAGTCCTTGCTTGACCAAAAATTCAACTTTTGTCGCAGCATTCTCAGTGTGCTGCCCTCCTCCCCCGCCTGTGACCTTTACAGATACACCTTAGAAATAAACACTGGTGGGGAGGAGACACACTGAGGCAGAGCACAGGCCCAGAACAAACAGGCGCTGTGTGCCTTGCTCTATTGATCTCATCCCCACAAACAGACAGACAGTCCAGCATTGTTCTGCTTACCAGTCAATATCAGGGACAACAACATCCCACGTCCTCAATGAATACAACTATTGGCATAAAATGCAATAGCTGACAATGCCTTCCTTCGAATCCCAATGTGTGTAAAACGTGGACATCTCTAAAATATCTGAATAGACAGTACATCATATTGCTAGGCCTGCATTTTCCCTGTATCTGCATCTTTTCACGAGGGACAAATAGGTGAAGGGCTAGAATCTGGGAGGGAGACAACAGACGAATGTCATGGTTTCTGTCGGGAACTATGGAAAGCAAATAGTGGCGATCCCAGACCGTGCAGGGAGAGCTGAAATAGGAAAGGACAGTGCTTTCATCCAATCATCTTTCATCCATCATTTTAAGTCATGTTACAAAACGTTGTGCTCTCTGTTATACTCTGCTAGAATAATGAAGAGGCACTCCTCTGACAAGTCAGAAAGAATAACATCAATCTTGACTCTTGATGGAAAAGGGGGGGGGGGGTCCCCTGCGTTTTTGTTCATTTCTCCATCTACCCTTCCATTGCATCTGCTTAGAAGCAAACATTCCAATTATAAACCAATTATCTGCTTGGTAACAAACGATCAGGCAACAATACGAGAGCTAAAAATGAGTGAGGAACCTCTGAATATCCCACCTCAGCCGACCTTGTTGAACGAAGTAGAACACTAATCAATGTAGACACCTCCAGGCTGCATTCTATTACCTATCAAATGCACAGCTTTATGGTGGAATACAAATGCACACCTGTATGGTGGAATACAAATGCACACCTTTATGGTGGAATACAAATGCACACCTTTATGGTGGAATACAAATGCACACCTTTATGGTGGAATACAAATGCACACCTTTATGGTGGAATACAAATGCACACCTTTATGGTGGAATACAAATGCACACCTTTATGGTGGAATACAAATGCACACCTTTATGGTGGAATACAAATGCACACCTTTATGGTGGAATACAAATGCACACCTTTATGGTGGAATACAAATGCACACCTTTATGGTGGAATACAAAGGCACACCTTTATGGTGGAATACAAATGCACACCTTTATGGTGGAATACAAATGCACACCTTTATGGTGGAATACAAATGCACACCTTTATGGTGGAATACAAATGCACACCTTTATGGTGGAATACAAAGGCACACCTTTATGGTGGAATACAAAGGCACACCTTTATGGTGGAATACAAATGCACACCTTTATGGTGGAATATAAAAAGGCACACCTTTATGGTGGAATACAAATGCACACCTTTATGGTGGAATATAAAAAAGGCACACCTTTATGGTGGAATATAAAAAAGGCACACCTTTATGGTGGAATATAAAAAAGGCCCACCTTTATGGTGGAATACAAAGGCACCTTTATGGTGGAATACAAAGGCACACCTTTATGGTGGAATACAAATGCACACCTTTATGGTGGAATACAAAGGCACACCTTTATGGTGGAATACAAAGGCACACCTTTATGGTGGAATACAAAGGCACACCTTTATGGTGGAATACAAATGCACACCTTTATGGTGGAATACAAAGGCACACCTTTATGGTGGAATACAAAGGCACACCTTTATGGTGGAATACAAATGCACACCTTTATGGTGGAATACAAAGGCACACCTTTATGGTGGAATACAAATGCACACCTTTATGGTGGAATACAAATGCACACCTTTATGGTGGAATACAAAGGCAGTCACATGAAAATGCACTGCTCTTCGCTATGCATTATTCAAATTGCTAGATGTTAACATTCATTGAGCATTTCTAAGCCTCGCGTTTAAAGGGGCATTCCAGGATTCAAAAAACAACACAGAATCACCCCGCCACTTGTTGTGGTAAACAGCTGAGGGATTGGGCTGGAAAAATGTAACCACTGTCAAAATCATAGCGTTATTGATGCAAGGACAGACCATCGATGAGATCAAAATTATAGTTTTAACCATGTTTTGAAGCTATACAGTGTTTGCTTACAAATACATTGTTTACAAACAAAGTAGTAAAATAAGAATATATTTTGGGTTCTAAAAGGTTCCAACAGTTATACTAAGACTAACAATAAGTTATATTGTTAAATAATCACTGGCAATACATCATTACAATTAAAGTCCAAAAATGGAAGCACTAATCCCATGTTGCCCTTTTAAGAGGGACTCCCACAAAGGTTTGAGTGGCAGTTTGATAGCAAAACATTAACATTTCAAAATGGAGTATTGGAAAATATAACTATTGTGATAATTGGTTGTAATGGTTCGATTTCGAGCAATCACAACAACATCTTGGTTTAATTATCGCAATCCGTTAGAGGGCTTTCACTTGAAATACATTGCATTGGCAGATCATTCAGTTCTGTGCTTGAATGAAGGGGTAGAGTGAGAAGCTGCAGGCGTGCCTCAGTCATTTACAGGTGCTCCTCGAGCATGCACAACTCAATGAGATGACTAGCACCTTCGGAGACCAAGGCAAACCAACCGTTTACAGGTGCTCCTCGAGCATGCACAACTCAATGAGATGACTATAGCACCTTCGGAGACCAAGGCAAACCAACCGTGTTGACCACATACACAGGGAGACAACAACATTAAGCAACGGGACGTCATTCATCGCCCTCTCTTCTGGTCTACCATCTTTCTCTCAGCAATAATAAGCATCCTCTATAACTGAAAGAAACCTAACCTAAAGAATTGACTGGAGGATGACAAATAAAATCATCCTAAAACATGGAGCAACGAGGATGAATGCCACATGTTTGATTTTAAACACAGGAACACTCTCCCAACCTCATCCCTCCCCTGCATGTCTGAGACCACCAATCTAGTGATAAGCAACAATGATGAAATGCTGCCCTTTGATGAGAATGAAATGCTGCTGGGTGCTTATTGGCTCTTACCTGATGGATTGAGCAGTCGCCAGGTGATTGATGGATCTGGCCTCCCATTGGCTAGACAACTCAATGTCACGTTGCTGCCTTCGTTCGCGGTGATGTCTTCCGAAACTTTGTAAATGTTTGCCGGAACTGTAAAGAGAAAGTGGCAGATGTGAACGATTCTAATGTAAGTAGAAGCATTTTCTGCGGTAGGGTTTGAGTCTTCCTAAGAACTGTGTAATGGATTTTCTTTGGCAAGAATTGCAACCACAATCGGGTATTACAGTGAATGAAGTGCATGGTTTATGAATTATGCAAATACTACTTTATTATGTGACGCAAATACGTTTGTCGCTGTGGCATAGGCTACATGTCCATTTTTCAGTATAGTTGAATGCAAAAGTTTGAGTGCAAAAGTATTACCGTGTTAGTTCAACAAGTGAAAAGGAAAGTTGAGAAGCAACTTCAAAGGGGAAATAGTTTCTGCAGCTCAACCCAATCCATTACCCACCAAAAGATGAAATGAGCTGAAACGCTAGGTGCATGACTTTGACTGATGTTAAAAGAAAGCCAAACGTTTTTCATCTGAATGTAATGTTTAATCGGCCTTCTACCTCTCAATTCTGATTTACTCTGTACCTAAACAAATCAAACAGAATGACGTTTTACTCAGATAAAACTGTTCTAACAAATTAAGAAAGCGAGGTGCACTCCGTTTTCAGATTGGTCAGCAAAAAAAAAAAAGTGGGC
This sequence comes from Oncorhynchus keta, assembly GCF_023373465.1. Taxonomy (NCBI): domain Eukaryota; kingdom Metazoa; phylum Chordata; class Actinopteri; order Salmoniformes; family Salmonidae; genus Oncorhynchus; species Oncorhynchus keta. Next base: position 38,412,148 of record NC_068421.1, read on the forward strand.
ATACATACATCATTGTGAATTTCAAAACTGTGGGTGGATGGAGGCGAGGTGTTGTATACGCATATCTTTGCTAGAAACTATTGATCAATGACTTGTAAATGAGGAATGGGGCAAAATACATAGAGAGTCATACGGAAACAGAAATACGTATGATTTAAAAAGTTGAACAAGTAGCTCAATGCTTTAAAATGCTCATATACTGAATATGTCCATATACCATTCTCAGGTATAATAAATACATTCTATAGCATTCTCACCTGTCACCTAAAATAAGCCGTGTTGCTGTCAAGGTGACTCAAACTTGTAGTTGCCGTGCTGTTTCATACTTGACAACAGGGAAAAGGTGTTCTATATGTTGTCAGGTATGACAGAGGATGAATCAATACGTCAGTGCTCCTCTGGATGTGTCCCCTCCCCCCAAAAGGTCTGTTTTTATACTGATAGTGACCATGTAACGTCCCTTAGCTGATGCTTTATACACTCATCGAGATTCCCTCTCCTTGGCCAGCAGAGCCTGTCACTTTAATGACATCTGACAACATGGATATTTTATTGCCAAACAACATTAAATGAAGCCGTACAGAGTTATTGTGTGAGTCAAAATGGCCACAGAAAGTGAAGATGTGTTTTCGATACGGGAAAGATTGAAGTGACATGGAATTCAATAGCTTTTTCGCAAAGAAGCGGGCTGGAAATATCCATGCTCTGATTGGCTGAATGAGGACCCGGGCATTAATCCACACCAGGCCAGCGGCAAAGATCAAAATTAGTTTGAGAGGAAACAGCTCCCAGACAGATCACCCTGTCGCGTTCTAAACAGAAATAGTCTAGGCGGTTCATGAGTCAAATGAATAAAGAGTCTAAACCATTTCAACATAGTGGCTATAGCTCCCAGCAAGGATTGCAATCTTAGTCATGGGTCAACCTTCAAGGAACAGTATTTGAAAGGGCAGTTCTTTGAAAAACTCTTTCCCTGACTGCCCAGGATTCTACAGCAATGTACAAGGGACTGTGTGAGGTTGATCTTGCACACGTAGCATAGAGAAATAATTTGCCGTTCCGTGGTTAGATGGTGGGCACAACTGTAGCTTTATCTACAACCGAAATATTTATTTTGCTTTTCAAGTAACACGTCAATGATTTCATCTATGGGCTGAGAGAAGAAAGTAGGCCTTTTTTCCCTTAATTTTTTATTTGAGCATTTTCACACTTCAAATGATTTTCAATATTTTTTCTCTTCAAACTCGTCAACATCATCCTATCTCGACTCAGTTCATCATACCACAAATTTAGTGATCCTAAAAAAAAAAGTGAAAAACGGATAGAAAATGTATTGCGCAAATACATTGACCTTCGTTTCAACTTTGATAATAAATCTTCAAAGCCTTAGAAGCATGAGAAACTACAACATAATTAGAAGAAGCTTGTTGTATCCATGTGATAATATAACCTGACATTTAGCTAAAGGCTTTTCCTGGATTCCTGACGAGCCAAACCAACCAGGGAGGTAGCGATGATCAAAGAACCCAGAATGGTTTACCTCAGAGAGGCATAAAGAAACCCAGCTGCACCTCCAGTGTCATAGATGTCCTGATCAATGTGTTTACTGTCAAGTCACAGCCTTTTAATCTAGCTATGACTCATCTTCAGCTGAATATGGTCGCAGAGAGAGGGATACACACACAGAAAATGGAACAGAATTCGCTTGGTAGCTGATTAAGATTCTCACTATCGCACTCTGCCTGGCACATGCACGCACGCACGCACGTACAACCATTTCAAGGTACCATGCATGAATTAGCCAGTTGAAAGAGGGAGTACGGCAACAACAGGTATTCCCAGTCAAAATTTCTCATACCTGCATTGTGAAATGTCTCAAAATACACTGAACATGTAAAGTGTTGGTCCCATGTTTCATGAGCTGAAATAAAAGATCCCAGAAATGTTCCATACACACAAAAAGCTTATTTGTGCACAAGTGTATTTACATCCCTGTTAGTGAGCATTTCTCCTTTGCTAAAATAATCCATCCACCTGACAGATGTGGCATATCAAGATGATTAAACAGCATACCCATTACACAGGTGCACCTTGTGCTGGGGACAATAAAAGGCCACTCTAAAATGTGCAGTTTTGTCACACAACACAATACGACAGATGTCGCAAGTTTTGAGGGAGTGTGTAATTGGCATGCTTACTGCAGGAATGTCCACCAAAGCTATTGCCAGAGAATTGAATGTACATTTCTCGACCAATGTCATCTTAGAGAATTTGGCAGTACTTCCAATCGGCCTCACAACCGCAGAGCACGTGTATGGCGTCGTGGGGGTGAGCCGTTTGCTGATATCACCATTGTGAACAGAGTGCCACATGGTGGCGGTGGAGTTATGGTATGGGCAGTCATAAGCTATGGACAACAAACACAAATGCATTTTATTGATGGCAATTTGAATGCCCAGAAATACCCTGACGAGATCCTGAGGCACATTGTGAGGCCCATTTCTATTTTTAAGGTATCTGTGACCATCTGTGACCATATCCGTATTCCCAGTTATGTGAAATCCATAGATTAGGGCCTAATGAATTGATTTCAAGTGACTGATTTCCTCAAATGAACTGTAGCTCAGTAAAATCTTTGAAATGGTTGCATTTTGCATTTATATTTTTGTTCAGTATACATGCTATTCATGTAAAATGTTAATAACATTAAAGAATGCAGGTATATCATGCCAGGAACGGTGGCCTTCCTACAAAATGAGACACAAAGATATATCTGTTCTGAAAGTCCCTTTCTTATACGATCAGTCTAAGTCTTTGGGTTCGTCTGCTATCAAGTAGAGCACCACACTTGTACGTCCTCAATAGTCAAATCAATAAAAACAATTGTAGTGCAGTATACAATTACATCCAGCTAAAACAGAGATGTATACTGTATACTTATACTTCATTGTACACCTGTGACACCAGAGCTATTTTAAATGACTCTACTACCACACCAACTGACCTCTGTGGATCGCTCCTTCTGTTTCTTCACCCAGGCCACCCTGCCACTTTCAGATGTGACATTTGGACCACTGATGTCACGGGCCTAATTGTTTTCGAGGCAATTACGTTTCCGTAATTTGAGTCATTAAAACATAATCACCGGAATGCGCTCGCAGCATTGACTTCTGCTTGCAGCAACAGTTGCCAATTACTTTCCTTGGTGTGCAACACGGCTTGTTGTACTCTGAACTTCTCACAGGAGACAGAACAAGCTCCCGAATGTTGTGACACCTCTGAAATGTAACAACATCACCTCAAACAAGCTCATGACTGGCTGATGGGCGCCTTCCCAAACCTTGACCCAAAGAGGCAATCTGTTACCACCGGAAACAGTGAGAATGACAGCCCGGCAATCTTGTCCATTCAAGGGCTTTAAAGGAGAGGCAACCATCAATTTAGTGGGCGTCTTCAGAATTGGGACCGCTAAGGTCATAGGGAAGAAAAAGTGTTTATGCATAAGCCTACACTCTTTTTTGACAAGTGCAAAGGACATAACACACACAAACTCTCTTGAACACCGTCATTGTGAGTCTGCTTGAGTAAGGCAGCATTGAAATGGGAAAAGACGCAATTAATCAAAATGTTAATGAGAAAATCCTCTTATTAACAGATTCTGTCATTAGAAAAATACTGTTTACAGGGAAGTAGGTCCTTGTGATCGGACTCATCGTTAGTTTGTCTACTTTTGTAAGCATATACTTATTGTTGCTTACTTTCAATATCCCTAAACCTATGTGACTCATTGATCCTAGTCTCTTTGAATTCTTCATGGTGTCAATGTGAGTTAGCACTATGACAAATTTGTATTTCACTTAATACGAACAAAATCTGGATTTTGCCAGTTTCCTCATAATAACAAACACAGAAGCGATGCCAACATGTTTAAATTAGACACCTCAGGGCGGGTTTTCTCTGCAGTGGCGGGCGTCTCTCAGGCTGCCACTGCAGAGCTGAAAGAGATGGCACACTTTTAACAGGATACTGCAGTGCACAGAGCCACCGAGCAGTGGGAGCCTCGACCCCTTTCATTGTGCACTTCTGGCAGGAATTCTGGAGCTGTTGCTCCACCAACATAATCGTAGCCAGCAGCACTCCATGATCTAAACTAAAGCTCTCTCTGAACTTTCAAAGGAAAGAGAGGATATCAAATAGACTAATGCTCATTGAAGACCCTTTGGAGCAAGGCTTTCTGTGGATGTGGAGAAACATTTGGAGGTAGTTCCTGCTGGCCAGATTAAGCTCTACTCGAGGGCAAATCCCTGATGAATTCAAATGTAGCTTTCGTTTTCTTTAGAGATGTTCCACTGGAGGGCAGAGACTCATAAATCATACAAACAAATAATTGGTGTTTGTGTTGAAAGGAGAAAACAATAGGAAGGGTAAAGGTCGAGGCAGAATCTCTAACAAGCCGATCAAAAGCCCCAGCATAGAGAAATGCATCGGCGCCCAATGAGCAGAACTTCACCTTGTGATTTTTTTTTGCGTGCTTTTTTTTTTACAAGTTCTTCAAGCTATACTTCTTATCTCAAGTAAACTCAAATAAATTTACTGCCAGTTCAGGGCAATATGTACTTTTACCTTGGCGATCATCCGCATCGTTCAGGATGGTGTGCCAAAAACCCTCGATTCAATTTGTATTCAACACATGTCATGATTTAGTGCCTTATAAAAACGGAACGAGATGATAAGAAAACAAAGAGAGGAGAAGACAACAGCTGGCTGGAGGAGAGACTCTTGGCGGTGACCTTTCCTTTTTTATATGAACTTGGGGTTTAACAATCCTTCCTTCTCTCTTGAGCTCGCAGTCGTCCAGCCAATTCCTCATGGGACTTTCTATAGAGCAGAGCTTTAGTTCACCCCTTATCTGTATGGCTTAAAGTTCTTTCTGGAGAAGGTCTTGGAGAAATACAGCTATTTCCCTAGACTAGCAAACAGCTACCTTTAGCATTGACCACTAGGTTATTAAGATAATTGATCCTATGGAAAATACGTCAATAACACCAGTAACACCTTACAAACACAAGTACAATCCGAGTTCAACTGAGGCTGTAACCCTTTGCAAGCCGTACTTGAGAATATTGACTGAATATCGAGTGAATCTATATTTCAATAAGATAATCGTCATGTAATCTTATTGGTCAGTGTGAACATCTGTGAAATTATCGTAAATGGCCACTCTAGAACAGACAATCCTCCATCCAACCGTTCTCAAGTGGAAACTAGAGGAAAAGGTGTGTTCCGAAGATACTCTGTGGATTCCTATCACTGCTGATAAGACAGAAATTGAAAGACCTATCACAAACCACCTTCTAGATTCAATCAGTTCGGCGTAAACCTGCGACATCTTTCACCTGCATAGCAGATCATTGTTTTTATTTAGACGATAGTCGTTCCACTGCTTGGCTGGTTCTGACGCCGAACAGATCTTACAACGCCTGGATAGGTATTTTAAGTATCAGCTAACTACATCATATGTTATAGCATTTTGGCAATTGATGACAAAGGAAAGAGCCTTAGCTGTGGATCGCGCCCGATATGTTGGCGGTGTAACTGCGTTAGAGCTGTCAAATCGGTGAGCGGATGCTCGTGTTTCCATTGTCATGAAGCCACACCCTGTCCCACTCCCGTTAGAAGTTCAGAACGAGAAAGTGTAGGCTATATAGATTTACCAACACTCATAAAAACACACAAAAAACAACATTAAACAAAATAATGAGGATTTCTATCTGCCCAATGTAGATTACATCACACATTCCAGTATTTCAATTTGTTAACACGGCTGCGTGGGATTTCTTACTACGCAACTCTGTGCAGCCAACGCAATGTCCACAATAGGTAGGCTATAATACCTGGAGCCGCTTGTGGATTTGAGAGCTCTAACGCAGTTCCACCTACAACCTCATCAACCATTTTTTTTTTTTTTTAAACTGTAGGTGTCTTGATTGTCTTGATTGAAGCAATGCTCACCTGGCTTTTTGGCTTAATTCATCTACAGCTAAAAGCACTAAGAACGTGGATTCTAGCACTCAAACCAGCAATCAGAGCAGGTAATCAATATTCCTGATTGCTCTCCGTTCTTGTACAATAATGTTGGACGAGGTAAAGTGCAGGCCGTGATGGGAGGGAAAGACTATTAACTTGTCTCTCCAGAGACGAGCCCTTTGGACCCCTTTACTTTACAGCCACTTGGATTAAACAAGCAACGGGATCAAGGTCTTTTTTATTCAATTTAGAGTCTGACTGATAGACTGTCTTGTCACCATAATGGTAATGGCTGAGAAGGCTTGGGATCAATGCAGTGAGGGGAAACCTCCGTTTTCACACCCATTCTATTGGTGCCACTTTGTAAGTCATCTTTTCCCCTCCCTTCCTCTGTCGTAGGCTTCGTTCAATTGAATATCCCATGCCTATCAAACTGTTTTGCTTTTTTGTGTTTGGTTTGTGCTTACGTGTTGAGCAAGGTAAGGGACCGCTGTTGCGTTACGATGTAAGTATTTACATTTTTTTTTAATGCGAACAAACATGCACTGCAAAATTTACACAACAGCAAAAACATACCTTTTTTTTTACCCAGTGGGCAAATAAAATAGCTAAACTAATGGTTTCCAATTCTCAGAATAAGACATGAGAAAGCCAGGGCAGCAATCTGTAAAGAAAGACTGCAAAAACACTGCATAAGCAGCATTGATTGGACCACCAGTCAATGCAGTTCTTGGTTAGTATGCGGTTCTCTTCTATTTCCATTTCAATTTGATGTAGCAAGAATCAAGTTGAACCAGAATCAACCAGACCCAATGGTATTGACTGAGTGACTGATGTTTCTATCCAGACTATTAGCCTGGACTGAGCTTCATATACTCTGACTGTTAGTACTGAACAGCTGTGGTAGTGGGGAGACCAGGGAAATATCTGAAAACCTCCCAGTGTCAAATCTATCTGAACTAACTAAGTCACATCCAAGCTGTTTTGGTTGACTGCCTTAACTGTTGGACTAGCCTACTCCTCTCTGTAATGCCACAGGCAAACATACTTACCAAGTGGTGCACTTCAGAGAGGAGGGGGGAGTGAGAGGGAGGGGGAGAGAGTGGGAGGGGGAGGGAGGGGCAGAGAGGGAGTGGGAGGGAGAGAGTGGGAGGGGAGAGGGGGGGGAGTGGGAGGGGGAGAGTGGGAGAGAGGGGGGAGAGGGGGTTGGAGGGAGCGGGAGAGAGGGAAGGGGGAGAGTGGGAGGGGGAGAGAGAGGAAGGGGCAGAGAGGAAGTGGGAGGGGAGAGAGGGAAGGGGGAGAGAGTGGGAGGGGGAGAGAGAGGGAGGGGCAGAGAGGGAGTGGGAGGGGGAGAGTGGGAGAGAGGGAGGAGAGGGGGTTGGAGGGAGTGGGAGAGAGGGAAGGGGGAGGGAGGGGGAAAGATGAGGGAGGGGAGAAGGGGAAGGGGGAGAGAGAGGGAGTGGGGGAGAGTGGGAGAGAGGGAGAGAGTGAGGGAGAAAGTGGGGGGAGAAGGAGGGAGAGAGAGGGAGAAAGTGGGGGGGAGAGAGGGAGAAAGAGGGAGAGGGGAGGGAGGGGGTGAGGGAGGGAGGGAGGGAGGGGGGAGGGGGGAGGGAGGGAGGGAGGGAGGGAGGGAGGGGGGGAGGGAGAGGGAGGGAGGGGGGGTGAGGGAGGGAGGGGGGGAGAGAGAGAGGGAGGGGGAGAGAGGGAGGGAGAGAGAGGGAGGGAGAGAGACTCATAATCATTATGGAATTCCAAAAGGAACAACATATTATCTTGAGTGTTTACAATATTGGCAGAACAACAACTCCTGGAAAACCTTTAACATGCTCTCTACTATTCAGTTGCATCTGGTTTGCCCTCAGGAAAGCCCCAATTCGTTGGGGCATGGTTTCTACAAGGTGTTAAAAGCGTTCCACAGGGATGCTGGCCCATGTTGACTCCAATGCTTCCTACAGTTGGGTGAAGTTGGCTTGATGTCCTTTGGGTGATGGACCATTCTTGATACACACTCGACACTGCTGAGCGTGAAAAACCCAGTAGCATTGCAGTTCTTCACTCAAACCGGTGCCACTTGCACCTACTACCATACCCTGTTCAAAGGCACTTCACCCTCTAAATTGGCACACATACACAATCCATGTGTCTAGGCTTAAAAACCCATCTTTAACCTGTCTCCTCCCCTTCATCTAAATTGATTGAAGTGGATTTAACAGGTGACATCAACAAGGGATCATGGCTTTCACCTGGTTTCACCTGACCAGTCTGTGTCATGGAAAGAGCATGTTCCTAATGTTTTGTACACTCAGTGTATATTCCAGAAGGAGTTTGTAGATTTGCACTCGACATATTGTGTCAGTGTGTCAGACTCAGTGTTCAGAGCAGCCAAAGAACTGTACTGTTGTCTACAGGTTATAATAGGGAATGTACAGTGAACACACGTCTTGAGGACTTTAATGTGGAAATATTATATCAGCTTTTTGGCCAAACAAAACTGCCCTCTTGACAGCTGGAGAACGGAGAACTATTTGAGTTTGTGCATTCAACTAACACATTTATTTAAAAAACATATGCGGAGATGTGCCTAGCATGCCAATGAAACACTAACACATAACAGGTGCCATTGCTGAGTCTAAGCTCTCTATCCTACTATATTTGGATATGCTTCGGATGCTAGTCACAAGACTGTTTTCCGGTAATATTCTACAGATGTAGGATCTTAATTTGAGTCAGTTTGCTACAGCAGGAAAATAACCCTGCAGCAACAGGAAATGTGAATAATTATGTGGATTATAATGAATGGATTTTGTTAGGGGTTGATACATTTTCCATTAGGGCAAAGTGGAAATGACTAACTTTAAAACTCAAACAGAGTACAAGTTTGCATTTCCTGATGCGCAGGAACATTCTCAGTAACAAAAGAGGGATCAAATTAAGATCCTACATCTACAGGTAATACTGTACTTCTGACCTTCAGCATTAATGCAATAAACATGGTAAAACTCAAATCTTTCAGAACGGATCATTAGTATTCGTCACTTAACCCCATTTTGTGCATGTGATTATAACTGCAAAAGTGAATGTTAAGTTCAAAACAATGTGATCCTTTCAAAATGTTGTGCTGTCAACAAAACAGGTATTTTGGAGTGACAATTATGCTTGGCACGTAGGCGGCAATGGATGTTAAAAGGTCCAATGCAGCCATTTTTACCTCAATATCAAATCCACATTTTTACCCACTTTTTCTCCCCAATTTCATGATTCTGATTATTGTCTCATCGCTGCAACTCGGGAGAGGCGAAAGTCGAGTCACGCGTCCTCCGAAACATGACCTGCCAAACCACTCTTCTGAACCCGGAAGCACTACGATGCAGTACCTTAAGACCGCTGTGCCACTCGGGAGACCTACTGTGATTGTTTTCAATTAAACATGGTCAAAATGAAACTAAAATAGCTTCTTAGCAATGAGCAATTTCTCAAGCAAGAATTTAGCTAGGACTGTCTTGGAGAGGTCTGAGTGGAGAGGGGGATAATCCTTATTTTGTTCATTTCAAATAAAGTTACTCGTCTGTAGTGATAATAATATTAGTAATATGTTACATTTGTAAAGCGCTTTTCATTATACAAAAATGATCTCAAAGTGCATGTGATGGGCTGAAGGGAGATGTATATCTGAATGAGCAGAAACAATGGTCAGTATCAGTCAACTAATCCAATAATAGCACAGATCCCTTCAACAAAATGATACTATTGGGTTGTAAGGAGTGAATGATTGACAGGACAAGATATTCACAGTTCTGGAGCCTAAGTCTTTTCAGTCCTGAGATTGGACCATTGGCCAGCTCTTTCACAGTTGGCAATAAGAGTGGGAGCAAGGCCCTAACAGTGTGAACGACCTGTGTTGAGTACCCAAAACGAGCATACTGCTGACCTGAGGACTGTTGTAGGGCCGAGACAGCCTGACATATGTGACAGGACTCTATTAAAGCATAGCTGGGGAGAGGATATTTTCAGACCAGTTGCCAGGTGAGACAGAGAGCATGTGGCCAGGTCAGCACTCCATTTTCTATGCATAACATGTAAAGATGTTGACCATCTATATTACAGAGTCTTGAAAATAAGGCGCCTCTCCTGCCTTTTTTCCCCCACAGTCAGCCAAGGAGAAAAACGGAATACTAAATTGTTTCCTTCATTAAAACATCAAGGAGTCCATTTCGTTCAGGGGTTCAAAGGTGACAGACAATATGTGCAGTTGTGGCATTCTGTTCCTCACATACAATCGCTAAAATAATGGGCATGGAGAAGACAGACATTCTTTTCTAGGGGGGTGGGTTGGCGGCCCGGAACAGCCACTGATTCACTGGCAGCTGTACCATTAAAGCCACCCCCAGAAAGACTAGTAACACAATGTGCCTGACAATGGCCCTGGCAATAAGGAGCTTTTGCAGCAAGGAAAGGTGGGTGGGGGAGATGGCTTCCTGAAGAACCACTGAAAGGTTTCAATTGTCCCATGATAATTGGTGAAGTTCAGTTCCTCCTCCTTATGCAGACTTTAAAGTTAAATTTCTTAACCCCCACCCCTACCTCTCCCTCTCCCTCTCCGCTGCTCTTTAGAGTGACACACTGCCTTAGTAAGCGTCTCGGTTCACACCATTAAATACCACGCCATTGTGATACGGGGCTAAATGCGGGCAAAGCCATTGTGGATCACCACCGTATTGATCGGAGATAAAGGAATAACAATGCAGATCCTTTATGATGATGATTGAGATGAAACAACACTTATCTATCATTATCAGCGTGGAATTGGGGTTATCGCGAGAGCAGTTTTTATGACCAAATCAATTGGATGTCAACCAATTCCTTTCATTAACTGCCACTTTGATTGACTCAAAATGTGGCATGTGGACTTTGTGTTAATCCTTAGCCAAATAACGACAATCTCATGCATTGAAAGACAGCCGAGGCAACCCAGCAGGAGGTTGCTAATGGTTATTCATATGGTGATGGTAAAGAAAACACAAATGAGTGTTTTGACCAATTTTGTAAACAAGTAGGGAAGGGATCATCAACTAGATTCAGCTGCGGGACAATTTATTCTTGAGCAGATGGTCGGGGTGCTGGAACTTATAAAACAAATATTTTTACATAGCAAATTGACCGCAAGAAGCCTAAACAGAAATAATATTTGACTAAAACCCCTTCCCTTTCTCCACATTTTGTTATGTTACAGCCTCATTCTAAAATGGATTAAATCGTTTTTTCTCTTTCATCAATCTGCACACAATTCCCCATAATGACAAAGCAAAAACAGATTTTTAGAACTTTATGCAAGTGTATAAAACATTTTTTTAAAGTTTTCAGACCCTTTGCTATGAAACTCGAAAATGAGCTCAGGTGCATCCTGTTTCCATTGATCATCCTTGAGATGTTTCTACAACTTGATTGGAGTCCACCTGTGGTAAATTCAATTGATTGGGCATGATTTGGAAAGGCACACACCTCTCTATATAAGGTCCCACAGTTGACAGTGAGTCTAAACAGTACTAAACAAGACATGAGGTTGAATTAATTGTCTGGAGACCCCCGAGACAGGATTGTGTTGAGGCACAGATCTGGGGAAGGGTACCAAAAATGTCTGCAGCATTGAAGGTCCCCAAGAACACAGTGGCCTCCATAATTTTAAATGGAAGAAGTTTGGAACCAACAAGACACTTCTTAGAGCTCGCTGCCCAGTGAAATTGAGCAATAAGGGGAGAAGGGCCTTGGTCAGGGAGGTGACCAAGAACCCGATGGTCACTCTGACAGAATTGCAGAGTTTCTCTGTGGAGACAGGAGAACTTTCCAAAATGACAACCATCTCTGCAGCACTCCACCAATCAGGACTTTCTGGTAGAGTGGCCATATAGAAGCCACTCCTCAGTAAAAGGCACATGACAGACAGCCCACTTGGAGTTTGCTAAAAGTCACTTAAAGGAACCCAATGAACCCCACTCATAACCCGATGAACCCCACTCGTGATAGGGATTGGGGATTGCAATTATTTCCCATGAACGAGGAATACCCAGACTCTCAGACCATGACAAACCAGATTCTCTGGTCTGATGAAACCAAGATTGAACTCCTCGGCCTGAATGCCAAGTGTCACTTCTGGAGGAAACCTGGCACCATCGCTACGGTGAAGCATGGTGGTGGCACCATCATGCTGTGGGGATGTTTTTCAGCGGCAGTGACTGGGAGACTAGTCAGGATCAAGGGTAAGATGAACGGAGCAAAGTACAGAGATATCCTTGATGAAAACCTGCTCCAAAGCGCTCAGGACCTCAGACTGGGGCGAAGGTTCACCTTTCAACACACGACAACGACCCTAAGCACACAGCCAAGACAACGCAAGAGTGGCCTCAGGACAAGTATCAATGTCCTGGAGTGTCCCAGCCAGAGCCCGGACTTGAACCCGATCAAACATCTCTGGAGAGACCTGAAAATAGCTGTGCAGCAACGCTCTCCACCCAACCTGACAGAACTTGGGAGGATCTGCAGAGAAGAATGAGATAAACTCCCCAAATACAGGTGTGCCAAGCTTGTAGCATCATACCCAAGAAGACTTGAGGCTGTAATCGCTGCCAAAGGTGCTTCAACAAGGTACTGAGTAAAGGGTCTGCATTTTGTTAGAAAATTGCAAATAAATCTAAAAAACAGTTTTTGCTTTGTCATTATGGGGTATCACGTGTAGATTGATGAGGAAAAAATACAATTGAATCCATTTTAGAATAAGGTTGTAACGTAACAAAATGTGGAAAAGTCAAGGCGTCTGAATACTTTCCGAATGCACTGCATCACTCCTCACCTGATATGCGTTCTTGTCACGAGTCCGACCGAGGGTGTTTCCCCTTCCCGGGCGGGTGGCGCTCGGCGGTCGTCATCACCGGCCTATTAGCTGCCACTGATTGTTTTTCCACTCCCTCCTTGTATGTTTAGTGGTAGCACCTGTTCATGTGTAATTAGTTAATTAGTTTGTCTTTATTAGACAGCCGGCCCGCCTGGTTGTTGTGCGGGATTATTTCAGTGTAACCTTCGGCTCTGTTGTAGAGGTACGTGTTAGTGCCTGGTCGTTACTTTTCCGTTGTACATTCTCATTCCCTGTGTTTGGGGCCGTTACTATTGTGAGCACCCTGTGGTGCGTTGGTGCTATTAAAGACGCACAGCTTTGCACTCACTGTCTCCTGCGTTTGACTCCACACACCTACGACACCTGAAGCATTACAGAATCCCGCACCTAAATCAAATTGAATGGAGTCAGCAGGAGCAGCAGCCAACCCTCTCCCATCGATGGAGGAACGGGTTCTCCACCACACCACCGTTCTCCATCGGATCGGATCCGCGATGGATCAAGTGATGGAGAGAATGGACCGATGGGAGAGGAGTGGTCTCCTCTCTCCACCTTCGGCACCCCGGCTCCGGACTCCCCATCACTCGACTCCAGCACCCTCCGTCTGACGCTACCGAGGGCTTATGATGGAGCGGCGGCGGGTTGCCAGGGGTTTCTGCTTCAGCTGGAGCTATACCTGGCCACCGTTAGACCCACTCCCTCAGGAGCGGAGAGGGTGAGTGTCCTCATCTCCTGCCTCACGGGTCGTGCTCTGGAGTGGGCGAACGCAGTCTGGAATGGCCCAGACTCAGCGCGGGAGCACTACCCAGAGTTTTCCTGCCGCTTCCGTGCCGTGTTTGATCACCCTCTAGACGGCCGAGCGGTGGGAGAACGACTTTTTCATCTCAGGCAGGAGAGGAGGAGCGCCCAGGATTACGCGCTGGAGTTCCGGACCTTGGCAGCCGGATCTGGGTGGAACGACAGGGCCCTTATGGACCACTACAGGTGTAGTCTCCGAGAGGACGTCCGCCGGGAGTTAGCGTGCGGTGGTTAGAGCTCTGAAGGTGTGGAGACACTGGCTTGAGGGGGCTAAGCACCCTTTTCTCATCTGGACCGACCACCAGAATCTGGAGTATATTCGGGCTGCAAGGAGACTTAACCCACGTCAGGCAAGGTGGGCCATATTCTTCACCCGGTTCCGGTTTACTTTGTCTTATAGACCGGGCTCCCAGAACGTGAAGGCTGACGCACTGTCCCGCCTTTACGACACCGAGGATGGGTCCACCGAACCTACTCCCATCCTTCCCGCCTCTAAGCTGGTAGCCCCAGTGGTATGGGAGGTGGACTCGGACATCGAGCGGGCGTTACGGGCTGAACCCGCGCCTCCTCAGTGTCCAGCGGGGCGAAGGTACGTGCCGCTTGATGTTCGGGACAAGCTGATTCGGTGGGCTCACGTCCTACCCTCCTCGGGTCACCCTGGGGTGACGAGGACAGTGGGGAGCCTTCAGGGGAGGTATTGGTGGCCTACGTTGGTTAAGGACGTTAAGGGTTATGTCTCCTCTTGCTCAGTGTGCGCTCAGAGTAAGGCTCCTAGGCACCTTCCTAGAGGAAGCTACAACCCCTCCCCGTTCCACAGCGGCCATGGTCACATCTGTCCATAGATTTCCTGACCGATCTTCCGCCGTCTCAGGGGAACACCGCGGTTCTAGTGATTGTGGATCGGTTTTCTAAGTCCTGCCGTCTCCTCCCGTTGCCCGGTATCCCTACAGCCCTGCAGACTGCGGAGGCATTATTTACCCATGTCTTTCGGCACTACGGGGTGCCGGAGGACATCGTTTCTGATCGGGGCCCCCAATTCACGTCTCGGGTATGGAGAGCGTTCATGGAACGCTTGGGGGTCTCTGTCAGCCTGACCTCCGGTTATCACCCGAGAGTAATGGGCAGGTGGAGAGAATGAACCAGGAGGTGGGTAGGTTTCTGCGGTCGTATTGCCAGGATCGGCCAGGGGAGTGGGCACGATACATTCCCTGGGCTGAAATGGCTCAGAACTCACTACGCCACTCCTCTACTAACGTGTCCCCTTTTCAGTGTGTGTTGGGATACCAGCCGGTCCTGGCACCATGGCATCCGAGCCAGACCGAGGCTCCTGCGGTGGAGGAATGGGTACAGCGCTCCAAGGAGACCTGGAGGGCCGTCCAGGAATCTCTACGACAAGCGAGTGGACGGCAGAAGAGGAGTGCTGACCGCCACCGCAGTGAGGCCCCGTGTTTGTACCGGGGACAGGGTCTGGCTCTCGACCCAAAACCTACCTCTCCGCTTGCCCTGCCGGAAGCTGGGTCCGCAGTGCGTAGGGCCCTTTAAAGTCCTGAGGAGAATAAACGAGGTGTGTTATCGATTACAACTCCCTTCCTATTATCGTATTAACCCCTCGTTTCATGTGTCTCTCCTCAGGCCGGTGGTAGCTGGTCCCCTGCAGGACAGTGAGGTACCGGAGGTCCCCCCCCTCTGGACATCGAGGGGACCCCGGCGTACACGATCCGGGCCATTCTGGACTCAAGACGCCGGGTGAGGGGCCTGCAGTACCTCGTGGACTGGGAGGGGTACGGTCCGGAGGAGAGGTGCTGGGTACCAGTGAGGGACATCTTGGATCCATCCATGTTGAGGGATTTCCATCGCCTCCATCCGGATCGCCCTGCACCTCGTCCTCCGGGCGACCTCGAGGCCGGTGTCGGCGCGCTGCGGGAGCCGCGCGTCAGGAGGGGGGTACTGTCACGAGTCCGACCGAGGGTGTTTCCCCTTCCCGGGCGGGTGGCGCTCGGCGGTCGTCATCACCGGCCTATTAGCTGCCACTGATTGTTTTTCCACTCCCTCCTTGTATGTTTAGTGGTAGCACCTGTTCATGTGTAATTAGTTAATTAGTTTGTCTTTATTAGACAGCCGGCCCGCCTGGTTGTTGTGCGGGATTATTTCAGTGTAACCTTCGGCTCTGTTGTAGAGGTACGTGTTAGTGCCTGGTCGTTACTTTTCCGTTGTACATTCTCATTCCCTGTGTTTGGGGCCGTTACTATTGTGAGCACCCTGTGGTGCGTTGGTGCTATTAAAGACTCACAGCTTTGCACTCACTGTCTCCTGCGTTTGACTCCACACACCCACGACACCTGAAGCATTACAGTTCTGGCACAAAAAAGGTCGCCGTGCATCACTGAGGTGGGTGCTACACATTGATGGTGGATGAGGTGAGTTTCCTCCTACTATGTAAAATGCTTTGAATACCTCATTTGGGAGAAAAGCGCTATTAAATCCAGTCAATTATTATTTATTATTATTATTTGTATACGATCACATATGTCTCTCTATTATGAGTGGTAATAATTGGGAACAGTTTTCCAAAATTAAAATCACTTGGAGTGAATTTCCTGGTGTTAAAACAATCTTTTTGGTCCAACAATGAAAGTGTAAAAAATATATATATATAAAAAAGTAGTGTTAAACAAATCAATAATGTATTTGAGATTTGAGATTCTTCAACCCTTTGTGGCATGTGGACTTTGTGTTAATCCTTAGCCAAATAACGACAATCTCATGCATTGAAAGACAGCCGAGGCAACCCAGCAGGAGGTTGCTAATGGTTATTCATATGGTGATGGTAAAGAAAACACAAATGAGTGTTTTGACCAATTTTGTAAACAAGTAGGGAAGGGATCATCAACTAGATTCAGCTGCGGGACAATTTATTCTTGAGCAGATGGTCGGGGTGCTGGAACTTATAAGACAAATATTTTTACATAGCAAATTGACCGCAAGAAGCCTAAACAGAAATAATATTTGACTAAAACTTAATCATTTCAAACCCTGATTACATTTGGGGACACTTCCCTGCGCTGGGTGCAGTCTTTCGGATGGAATGTTAAAATGGGTGTCCTGACTCTCTGTGGTCATTGAAAATCCCATTGGTACTTATTGTAAGAGTAGGGGTGTTCACCCCAGTCATGAATACATTTCCAACCTGCCCACAATCCATCATGGCCACTTAATCATCCCTCTCATTCCTAATTGGCATGTACAGTGCATTCAGAAAGTATTCAGACCCCTTCCCTTTCTCCACATTCTGTTATGTTACAGCCTCATTCTAAAATGGATTAAATCATTTTTTTTACTTTCATCAATCTGCACACAATTCCCCATAATGACAAAGCAAAAACAGATTTTTTTAGAACTTTATGCAAGTGTATAAAACATTTTAAAAAGGTTTTCAGACTCTTTGCTATGAAACTCGAAAATGAGCTCAGGTGCATCCTGTTTCCATTGATCATCCTTGAGATGTTTCTACAACTTGATTGGAGTCCACCTGTGGTAAATTCAATTGATTGGGCATGATTTGGAAAGGCACACACCT
Organism: Oncorhynchus keta; assembly: GCF_023373465.1. Classification (NCBI taxonomy): domain Eukaryota; kingdom Metazoa; phylum Chordata; class Actinopteri; order Salmoniformes; family Salmonidae; genus Oncorhynchus; species Oncorhynchus keta. The sequence continues at coordinate 38,429,436 of NC_068421.1, forward strand.
CTCTATATAAGGTCCCACAGTTGACAGTGAGTCAAAACAGTACTAAACAAGACATGAGGTTGAATTAATTGTCTGGAGACCCCCGAGACAGGATTGTGTTGAGGCACAGATCTGGGGAAGGGTACCAAAAATGTCTGCAGCATTGAAGGTCCCCAAGAACACAGTGGCCTCCATAATTTTAAATGGAAGAAGTTTGGAACCAACAAGACTCTTCTTAGAGCTCGCTGCCCAGTGAAATTGAGCAATAAGGGGAGAAGGGCCTTGGTCAGGGAGGTGACCAAGAACCCGATGGTCACTCTGACAGAACTGCAGAGTTTCTCTGTGGAGACAGGAGAACTTTCCAAAATGACAACCATCTCTGCAGCACTCCACCAATCAGGACTTTCTGGTAGAGTGGCCATATAGAAGCCACTCCTCAGTAAAAGGCACATGACAGCCCACTTGGAGTTTTCTAAAAGTCACTTAAAGGAACCCAATGAACCCCACTCGTAACCCGATGAACCCCACTCGTGATAGAGATTGGGGATTGCAATTATTTCCCATGAACGAGGAATACCCAGACTCTCAGACCATGACAAACCAGATTATCTGGTCTGATGAAACCAAGATTGAACTCCTTGGCCTGAATGCCAAGTGTCACTTCTGGAAGAAACCTGGCACCATCGATACGGTGAAGCATGGTGGTGGCACCATCATGCTGTGGGGATGTTTTTCAGCGGCAGTGACTGGGAGACTAGTCAGGATCAAGGGTAAGATGAACGGAGCAAAGTACAGAGATATCCTTGATGAAAACCTGCTCCAAAGCGCTCAGGACCTCAGACTGGGGCGAAGGTTCACCTTTCAACACACGACAACGACCCTAAGCACACAGCCAAGACAACGCAGGAGTGGCCTCAGGACAAGTATCAATGTCCTGGAGTGTCCCAGCCAGAGCCCGGACTTGAACCCGATCAAACATCTCTGGAGAGACCTGAAAATAGCTGTGCAGCAACGCTCTCCACCCAACCTGACAGAACTTGGGAGGATCTGCAGAGAAGAATGAGATAAACTCCCCAAATACAGGTGTGCCAAGCTTGTAGCATCATACCCAAGAAGACTTGAGGCTGTAATCGCTGCCAAAGGTGCTTCAACAAGGTACTGAGTAAAGGGTCTGCATTTTGTTAGAAAATTGCAAATAAATCTAAAAAACAGTTTTTGCTTTGTCATTATGGGGTATCACGTGTAGATTGATGAGGAAAAAATACAATTGAATCCATTTTAGAATAAGGTTGTAACGTAACAAAATGTGGAAAAGTCAAGGCGTCTGAATACTTTCCGAATGCACTGCATCACTCCTCACCTGATATGCGTTCTGGCACAAAAAAGGTCGCCGTGCATCACTGAGGTGGGTGCTACACATTGATGGTGGATGAGGTGAGTTTCCTCCTACTATGTAAAATGCTTTGAATACCTCATTTGGGAGAAAAGCGCTATTAAATCCAGTCAATTATTATTTATTATTATTATTTGTATACGATCACATATGTCTCTCTATTATGAGTGGTAATAATTGGGAACAGTTTTCCAAAATTAAAATCACTTGGAGTGAATTTCCTGGTGTTAAAACAATCTTTTTGGTCCAACAATGAAAGTGTAAAAAAAAAATATATAAAAAAGAGTAGTGTTAAACAAATCAATAATGTATTTGAGATTTGAGATTCTTCAACCCTTTGTCTTAATGACAGCTTTGCACAATCTTGGCATTCTCTCAACCAGCTTCATGAGGTAGTCACCTGGAGTGTATTTATTTCCTTCTTAATGCATTTGAGCCAATCAGTTTTCAGTGTTGTGACAAGGTAGGGGGGGGGGGTGTATACAGAAAATAGCCAAGTCCATATTATGGCAAAAAAAGCTATCCCATCTGGCTTGCGCTTAGTGGGACTATATTGATTTTCAACAGGACAATGACCCAACACACCTCCAGGCTGTGTAAGGGCTATTTGACCAAGGAGAGTGATGGAGTGCTGCATCAGATGACTTGGCCTCCACAATCACACCAATCACGACCTCAACCCAACTGAGATGGTTTAGGATGAGTTAGACCGCAGAGTGAACGAAAAGCAGACAACAAGTGCTCAGGTGAAGCTGGTTAAGAGAATGCCATGAGTGTGCAAAGCTGTCATCAAGGCAAAGAGTGGCTACTTTGAAGAATCTCAAATATAACACAGTTTGATTTGTTTAACACTTTTATGGTTACTACATGATTCCATATGTGTCATTTCAAAGTGTTGATGTCTTCACTATTATTCTACAATGTCGAAAATAGTACAAATTTAGAAAAACCTTTGAATGAGTAGGTGTGTCCAAACTTTTGACTGATACTATATACATATATTTTATATATTTTTTTGCATCTGAAAACCTGGCTTGCGGGCCATCAGCGTTTATAGCAGTATCTATTCACTGCATGGTAGATCTGTGTGCTTTTCTGCTAAGAACCCTGTGTTGCTGCTTAGCGCTCTAATTTAAATGATTTAGATTTTTGAATAAAGATTGAATAATGCTGACATTAATTTCAAAAGCGAACAAATCCATCCTGATAAAAATCTGCTGACAAAGCGGTCCCGTTTGCCGCACAAAAAAAACAGCTTACTGTTGCCTGCTGCAATAGGAGACATCATGGAATCCATTTTATTGACAGATTTCAATGACCAGCATACACACATTGCTCTTGATACACTGTCACTCTCTCATATACCAAGCAAACACTAAAGTCAACCAATGGTGTCGGAGTATCATCGTCACACAGACTTTCAACAGCTCCACATCAACTGCTAGCTCGGGTTTCATTCAAATCAAAAGCGAACGGGCTGGCAAAATCGCCATATTGTGATTTGCGTCATGTGCAATGACCCTGTCTTTGAGCGCCAATGCCTTTAAGCACGCTGCAAGTTCATGGCTTTATTATTCACAGCAAATTTACTCATTTGTTTTCCAATTACATTGGTGTCCCTGCTAGCAGAAAGTGTGTCAGCTTCGGTTACATGAGCATGGTCTCCGCCAGCTAACTAGCAGGAAGAGGCATTGGGCTGCTTGCTGCTGGAAACACTTTCATAAAAGAAGGAAGGGTGACTAGCCATTTAACTTGTTTTACTCTTCTTTTGGAGTTTCCTTATGTGTCGTTGAAAGGGACACCACACACAGCGTTTCACTTGGTCTGGCAGACATTTCCGCCCTAAACTATGTGCAAAAAATTCTCTATTCAGCAGTAAATGTGTGTTGGATAATTGAATGGTGTGATGACGATGTGACTTTCTCCTATAGCCAGCCAGAATTCTACTATTACTAACACGGTGGGATGTGATATGCTTTCAATATGACGCCATAGTTTCAGCATGGGGGGAGGAAATTAATACAATGCTTCCCACAGGAAGAAGTAAGCTGGTCCCTGATCCGTTTGAGCTGTCTTGCCAACTCATATGGTCATTTTGTCACATTGTTATAACAATGACTATAGGAGTTGGCAAGACAGCACAAACAGACCTGAGACCAGGCTAATGTTATCTCATATCCACATAACAGTTGAAGACTAGGACTGAGGACTACTGGAGAGAAAAAGTAATGAATGGTGAAAAACTATGTAGAATCCATTTTTAGCTCTAAATGTCAGTCATGAAATATGTGCAGGTAAATGGAAACACAGGAAGACTATATGAGAAGAACCAATGATCAAGCAGTGTCTAATTGAACCCAATGGGATTCTGATAACAGGGAACAATTTGCTGGAACAGATCCACTTAGAACATGGCACAAGCATCAATTCATGTATTGACCTTTCAGTGCTATTAATAGATCAGCTCTTCATCGCAGCTCTTCAACAGACAGCGTTCTCCTGTCGCTTTTGTGTGGTAAAATGCTATCTTGGGTTATCATCCATCTTCCACCCCTAATCATATCACTATTTGTCTGAGATTCATTTGCAATAGACGGGTGGTGCTGCCATTAATGGTGCTGTTAGACAGAATATAGACAAAATTATTGCACAAACTATTATTGCACAAACAAATTAACATTAATGGGTTAACTTGAATTTCAGCTTCAGGTTTGATATGCAGAACAAGTGCACCAAGACAAAGGTAAAGAACTACTGGAAATTGCTTCAGGGGAAACGGCAAGAAACAAGACCTCACAGCGAGGGACTCAGATCTACATTCTGCTGAGCAGACAGACATCTCCTTGTCTTTCATACTGTGTGGACAGTTGATAAGGAGTTCTTGACAGCTAAAGAGAACTCCCTGTCAGCTGTCCAGATAATATGGAAGACAAGGAGATTACAGAGACCCATAGGTGGGCTGCTGGTTGATGGAGGAAGATGGTGGACTGTTAGTCTTGAGACAGGCAGCTACGTACAGTACATGGAGTTAGATTCTAGCTAGAAATATACTTAGTCATGTTACCATACTAGAACTTATTTATTACTTTACATGTATAAGGAATGTATATGTTAGGGGTCAATGAAGGGTCAAGAGGAACTAGGTGTGTGGAAAGTTACTGAGAGAGAAAAGGGGAAGTGCAGAAAGTTAATATTCTGTTCAAGTATGTTATTGTTGAATATGAATGTTCCTAAGGAGGGAGGCAAAGGGCAAGAGTCTAGTGTTAGTTGTTGATAAGGCAGGCCAGTTGCCGAGGAACCAGGACCATAAGGGATGTGGAACTCAACTCGAGATAAGGTCAACAGATGAAGAGAGAAGACACTGCTGGGAGGTGGCCCCCGAAGACCATCTGATTATAGTCCTATCACACACACACACACACACACACACACACACACACACACACACACACACACACACACACACACACACACACACACACACACACACACACACACACACACACACACACACACACACACACACACACACACACACACACACACACACACACACACGGTCCTAGACTTAGGCAGGGCCATAACAATACCAGGAAGAGGGACCTACTGTGTTTCTGCCTAACTAATGAGGATTGTGTATCTTAGACATGCAAGGAGTTGACTCCGCCCAGTAGGAGTGTATAAAGATATGTGCTTTGTATAAACATGTCTTTTGTCTTTGCTGCTGTATGACCCAGTGGTGAAAAAACTGGGTTTGAGCTGTTTCTAGTCGTCCATTTGAGTTTTTACTTTACTGTTCGTTCAGAACTTAATAATGGCCAAGTTACTGAAAACTTTTACTGTAAAAAGGGCGTTATAAATACACTTTTTGGATTGATTGATGGATTTATTGGTTGATTGATTGGTTAATTGTGCTAGTGCCTACCTTGGACAATGAGATGTACATTAGAGGTCTTGGACTGCTGTTTGGTCTGGATGGAGCATGTATAGGAGCCCTCGTCGTACACATCCACTTTCTGGATGCGAAGGCTGTACTCCAGCTGGCCCTTGTTCACTAGGTCCACACGTGGGTCCAGCGACCACTTGTCCTCCCCAGCGAAGATGATGTTGGATCGGTTGAGCCAGGCAACTTTGGACACCTTATCATCCACGTAACACCTGGAAGGACAAAAAAGAGAGGAAATTTACCAAGTTACGAATCAGGTTGATTTGAAAACAAGTATGCACCAGAACCGTGTGAAATTAATATTAAAATCTATGTACAATACCAGTCAAAGGTTTGGACACACCCACTCATTCAAGGGTTTTTCTTTATTTGGACTATTTTCTACATGGTAGAGTAATAGTGAAGACATCAAAAAATGAAATATGAAATAACACATATGGAATCATGTAGTAACCAAAAATTGTTACGCAAATCAAAATATATTTGATATTTGAGATTCCTCAAATTAGCAACCCTTTGCCTTGATGGCAGCTTTGCACACTCTTGGCATTCTCTCAACCAGCTTCATGACGTAGTCACCTGGAATTTAAATTAACAGATTGAATACCAAGTCCATATTATGGCAAGAACAGCTCAAATAAGCAAAGAGAAAAGACAGTCTATCATTACTTTAAGACATGAAGGTCAGTCAATCCGGAAAATGTCAAGAACTTTGAAGGGCAGTCGAAAAACCATCAAGTGCTTTGATGAAACTGGCTCTCATGAGGACTGCCACAGGAAAGGAAGACCCATAGTTACCTTTGCTGCAGAGGATAAGAGTTACCAGCCTCAGAAATTGCAGCCCAAATAAATGCTTCAGAGTTCAAGTAACAGACTCATTTCAACATCAACTGTTCAGAGGAGAATCAGGCCTTCATGGTCAAATTTCTACAAAGAAATCACTACTAAAGGACACCAATAAGAAGACGAGACTTGCTTGGGCCAAGAAACACAGGCAATGTACATTAGAAGTGGAAATCTGTCCGCTGTGTCTTTGTGAGATGCAGAATAGGTGAACTGATGATTTCCGCATGTGTGGTTCCCACCGTGAAGCACGGGGGAGGAGGTGTGATGGTGTGGGGGGGCTTTGCTGGTGACACTGTCTGTGATTTATTTAGAATTCAAGGCACACTTAACCAGCATGGCTTCCACAGAATTCTGAAGCAATACTCTATCCCATCTTGTTTGGGCTTAGTGGGACTATCATTTGTTTTTCAACAAGACAACGACCCAACACACCTCCAGGCTGTGTAAGGGCTATTTGACAAAGAAGGAGAGTGATGTAGTGCTAAATCAGATGACCTGTCCTCCACAATCACCCAACCTCAACCCAATTGAGATGGTTTGGGATGAGTTGTACTGCAGAGTGAAGGAAAGGCAGCCAACAAGTGCTCAGCATATGTGGGAACTCTTATAAGACTGTTGGAAAAGCATTCCAGGTGAAGCTGGTTGAGAGAATTCCAAGAGTGTGCAAAGCTGTCTTCAAGGCAAAGGATGGCTACTTTGAAGAATCTCAAATATATTTTGATTGGTTTGACACTTTTTAGTTACTACATGATTCCATGTGTTATTTCATAGTTCTTATGTCTTCATTATTATTCTTCAATGTAGAAAATAGTAAAAATAAAGAAAAACCCTTGAATGAGTAGGTGTGTCCAAACCTTTGACTGGTACTGTAGGTCTATTGGATATAGGGAATGATCCCTATATGTAGTGACCAAAGATAAACAAAGGTTAATTATTGGAATGAAAATGACTCCTCCGAATCCGAGGCATCTCTGAGGGATAGCTGCACTTAAAAAGATACTTCAGGATTTTCGCAATGAGGCCCTTTATCTACCTCTCCAGAGTCAGATGAACTATTGGATACCATTTATATGTCTCTGTATCCAGTATGAAGGAAGTTTGAGGTAGTTTTCTGAGGCAATGCTAACTGGATGTATTGCAGTTAGCAATTGCGCAAGTGCTAGTTAGCAACTTCCTTCAAAGTGCACGCAGAGACATAAAAATGGTATCCACGAGTTCATCTAACTCTGGGGAAGTAGATTTGTCAAAATCCCTGAGGATCCCTTTAAGCTCTTTTCGATCGCTCCAGTTCTCCCCGCTTTGCTCTTTCTTCTGATAAATATATAATATATAGCAAATGTTTTTATCCAGAGCGACTTACAGTCATGGGTGCATACATTTTATGTACGTGCGGTCGCCAAGAATCGAATCCACTATCCTGCCGTTGCAAGCACCACGCTTTACCAACAGAGCTATACAGAGGACCACAAACATATCTCGGTGAACAGTATTGGTTTTCCTCCTGATTAAAAAGGACATCAGTATCCTCTTGTTTAGCTCGGCTTGTTGCATGCTGTCAGAGCCTTACGCCGTGTATAAGACTGTGTGTGTTAGAGCGCCTGCTTACTGAATAAATGTAAGGGGATGTCTGAATCAATGAGAATGGATATAATATAACCTGGCAGACATATGCCGAAAATGCAAATTGAAAACTCAGCCACTCGACACAGTATATCGAGTATATTCAAAACAGAAAGTGAATTAGTCGGGGAGCAGAAGTTGTTTCACAATGAGGGGTTCTCACATGCAGTAGTGTCACTACTGTGGCCTTCCCTATCGAAGGAGAGGTGGCTTATCAGAAATCTAGGAGGGTTACCACCTTAATAACTGGGCCTGTATTTGTAAAGCGTCTCAGAGTAAGAATGCTGATCTAGGATCAGAGTTGCCCAATCATGAATACGATTATATGGACAGAGGAAACCTGATCCTAGATGAACACTGCTACTCTGAGACGCTTGATACATACGGGCCCAGGTTCTCTCTTACTTATCCACAGATGTCTACAACCCATTCGGGAAGCAGAGTGGTGCAGCGGAAGCGTGCTGGTCCCATAACCCAGAGGTCGATGGATCGAAACCATCCTCTGCTAAAAGAGTTTTGGGGCTCCCGAGTGGCGCTGCGGTGTAAGGCGCTGCATCTCAGTGCTTGAGGCGACACCCTGATTCAGGTCGCAATTGTAAATGAGAACTTGTTCTCAACTTGCCTACCTGTTTAAATAAAGGTGAAATAAAATAAATAAATAAAATTCGAATCCAGGCTGTATCACAACCGGCTGTGGGAGGGCCGGAGCTAGCATGTTGGAGTGAACGGCTGTGCGTGAGAGGCTCCTGCAACTTTTTTGCGAAATAATCTAATTTAACCTACTTTATGGCACTTTTTACAACAAACGTCTCTTTCTAATACAAGATTGTAACTTTTTATATGAAAATGCCGAGTAATAAGCGACCAAAGGACAATAAATCCACAGCGGAGGCCTACTCCCCATTAAACAACGAGACAGACATTGGCGGGAGGCACATACAACAACGTGACACTTACAGAACTTACCCGGGCTTTGGGGGAGCTACGTGTTGCTATAGCTGAGGATCTTAAGGCCACTATTGCTGAGCTGGACACCAAAATCGAGAGCGTCATTCGAACGGTCACTTCGCATGGCCAGAGTATTGTGGACCTTGAGAAAGCTTCTGAATTCAACGCTGGTAGGATCGACGAGTTAGAGAAGCTATGCACGTCATTGCAGGATACTGTGCAGAGGCTTTCTGTGAAAGTGGTGGACCTGGAGGGCCGATCCAGACGTAATAACCTTTGCGTTGTTGGTCTGGCAGAGGGGATAGAGGCGGGCTCTCGCCCTACCGACTTCTTCGCTAAGCTATTGAAGGATGCAATGGGATCGGATGTTTTGGATTCGGATCCCCAGCTGGACCGCGCACATCGCTCCCTTGTCCCAGTGCCTGGACCGGGCCAACGTCCTCGCCCAGTAATAATCTGTTGTCACAGTTTCAAGACCAAGGATCTTATCCTGCATGAAGCTCGAATGAGGGGCAACCTGTCACATAAAGGGCATCCATTCCGTGTCTATGAGGATTATGCGCCTGATGTGGCAAAGCATCGCGCTGACTACAGAGATGTCATGACCAAACTCTACAAACTCCATCTTCGCCCAGCCTTACTCTTCCCTGCAAGACTAAGAATTACCCCGCCTTCCGGTGCGAAGATTTGGCTCTCCTCGGTTTTGGACGCAGAGAAGTTTATCCGGGGATATACACCAATCCCCCGTACAGGTTAGAGTGCCTTGTTGTTGCGTGTTAGGGTGTGCTCATGGACTCAAATCCATACTATACCATATTGGGTGAAAACGTATTAAACGGGCTCAACAAGGGCTACCGAACATGTAAGACGCTGAGCAGACCAATGGATGGCGGTCAGAGCTCTCATTTAACGTTAAATTCACTTTCATCCCGGCTGTGCTCAGCGATGTATATTTTTTACTTCCAGGTTTGATCACTGACACCTTCGGACGGATATACTTATATTCCCCCACTTTTGTTTTGTTTCGTTATTTATTTTACAATCCTTACATCACTCTTACTACCATACCATTTATTTATTGCTTGCAGGGGACTGGGGGTGATGGTTGGGAGGGGGCAGACGCCTGGTTAGCAAGTTGATGTTTTGTGCCGTTCTGCCTTTGTCTGGCCGCGGGCCTCTCTCCCGACTAGAGTCCCACCAGCCCTCTGTAGTGCTTATGTATGTGTAGGTGTAGATTGTTATTCTGGGGTATGAATGTTTGTATGTATATGTGTGCATATGGATGTATATACATATTCTTTAAATATATATTTTTTTAAATGATTTTTTTTGTGTGGGTATGTATACATACATGTATATGTATGTATGTATGTGTGTGTGTGTGTGTGTGTGTGTGTATGTATGTATATATATATGTGTGTGTATATGTATGTATGTATGTATGTATGTATGTATGTATGTATGTATGTATGTATGTATGTATGTATGTATGTATGTATGTATGTATGTATGTATGTATGTATATATATATATAAGGTATATATATATATATAAGGTATGTATTTTTATTTATTTTTTATTAAACATATTTTTGTTATGGGGGGGAACGTTTAATTTAACAAATCCTTGTTCCGATCTCCTGACCCACAGTATGTAAAGGTACGGCTGACTATGTCGGTTGCGGATGGTTTATTTTTTGACTGGCAGTGCTTAGCAATATTATTTTGAGGCAATATCTTGCTTATCTCTGGGATTGACCCAGGATGACGCTTAAATGCGCAATATGTTTAAGTTGCAACTTTTTCGGTTTAGGTTTATTAGATGCTAACTGAACACTTAACTCGCGGGAGCCTCCTCAGTTCATATGTTAGTAGAAGTTCTAGGATAGTGAGAGGTGAACGTATAGTTGGGATTTTAGTTTTGTTTTACCTCTTGTTCGAGGTCGCACCGTGGTTCTTTGGCATCGGCCAGACAATGTGTTTATTATTTTTATTTTTCCTATTTTTTCTCTCCTGTTTGTACATGCCTGTTAAATGTGGGTTGATGGGGGGGGTAAGTGTTGGGGAAATTAGGGGAAACAGGGTGGGAAGTAAAGGTGCTTGCAGGGGGGGAGGGGTGGGTTGGATACTGCTCGGGTGTAGGTGCTACATATCCTGATCGTGATGGTTTGGTGCGCTTTCTTACCTTTTTATCAAGTTACATGGTATGCAGGCCACCATAGGAACTACAAACGAGAGGAGGGCGAACCAATTAAGAGGGGCAAGGTCCTAGCCCACTTGAAAGCACTCTCGTCTGATATTATATTTTTGCAAGAAACCCATCTGAAGAATAACTCTCATAGCAGACTTAAGTGTAGGTGGGTGGGGCAAGTGTATCACTCTAACTTCTCTGCCAAAACGAGAGGCACAGCGATTCTGGTACGGAAAGGAGTTCCCTTTCTACATAAAACCACTATTGCGGATAAAGAGGGTCGGTATGTGATCGCAATAGGAGAAATCCACTCTACCTCAGTAACTCTACTAAATATCTATGGGCCAAACATTGACAACCCCTCTTTTTTCAAAAGAGTCCTTGCCCTGATTCCAGATATCTCCCATACTAACCTGGTCATTGGAGGGGACCTTAACTGTGTGCTAGACCAATATTTGGATAGATCCTCTACCCAGCGAACCCCTACCTCCTATTCAAGCGAATTCTTGAATACCTACATAAAAAATTCAAACTTATTTGATATATGGAGGATCGCTAACCCTACGGGTAGGGAATACTCCTTTTACTCTCATGTTCACAAGGTTTACACTCAAATTGACTACTTTTTGTTGGATGCTAGACTACTCCCCTATACCTGTAATGTGAGGTATCATGATATTATAATCTCGGACCACAGTCCACTCACCTTCTCCCTGAGATTGGGTGACATTGTACCAAACGAGAGGGTCTGGAGGCTGAATCCTCAGCTCCTCACAGAACCAACATTCTGTGAATATCTTAAAGACCAAATTAAAATTTTCTTTGATACCAACGACAACACAGAGACCTCCCCAGCATTATTGTGGGAAACACTGAAGGCTTATCTGAGAGGCTGTATCATCTCCTTTCAGGCTGCCAGGAGTAGGCAAAACAGAGGAAAACTGGAAGAACTAGAGGGACAAATTCACTTACTGGATAGGGAGAATGCTAGCCACCCATCGATGGAGAAACATAAAAAAATTACCTCTTTAAAATTTGAATATAATCAGATTCTCTCAGCTAAAATTTCAAAATCTTTTCTCTATGCCAAGCAAAAATATTTTGAGTTTGGTGACAAACCACACAAATTACTCGCCAGACAACTTCGAAAAAATGTGAGTGACCGAATGATTCACGGGGTTAAATCTGCATCTGGGGAATTACTCTCTTCCCCCAAAGACATCAATGACAGATTCCGGCAGTTTTATGAGACTCTATATACATCTAAAGCGGATCCTAACCCCTTAATTATGCAAACATTTTTGGAGGACTGTAATCTTCCTGCCCTGAACCAGGAAGATTCTAACTTCCTGAATAAGGAAATATCTCGATGAAATTTGAGAAACAATTAAATCTCAATTAAAGAGTGGCAAGACCCCGGGTCCAGATGGATACCCTGGTGAATTCTATAAAACATTCAGCAACATGCTCTCCCCCTATCTGCACAAAATGTTGATTCAGGCCAATGAGGATGGAGCTCTCCCTTCTACTTTGGACGAAGCGTTCATTACAGTTATACATAAGAAGGGTAAAGATCCAGAAGAGGTAGGGTCATACAGACCAATATCTCTCCTTAATACAGACCAAAAGATTTTAGCAAAAACTCTGGCTAACAGGCTTAGCACTTTAATTGGCAAATTGGTCCATTCGGATCAGACCGGCTTTATCCCTAACAGAAACTCATTCTTCAATCTCAGGCGCCTCTTCAATATTATGTATTCTCAGAGGTTACCCAACGTGGACCTTGCCGTCATATCTCTTGACGCCGAAAAGGCCTTTGACCAAGTTGAGTGGCCCTATCTATTCAAGGTCCTACAGAAATGTAATATTGGAGATAGGTTCATAAATTGGATCCAGCTTTTATATAGGAACCCCTGTGCCAGAATACTCACTAATCAATCATTGTCGCCCCGATTTAACCTCAACAGGGGGACAAGGCAGGGTTGTGCGCTGTCGCCTATGCTCTTCGCCCTAATTATCGAACCGCTCGCTCAGACGATTAGATCTCATGCAGCAATACACGGCTATAATACTAAACATACTCTAAATAAGATCTCCCTATACGCAGATGACATCCTCCTCTATGTAACAGAACCCCAGGCTAGTATCCCAGCTATTCTTGATGTGATAAATTTGTTTGGTACCTTCTCGGGATACAGAATAAATTGGAACAAGAGTGAATTAATGCCCATACAGTCGCAAAATACCTCCTGGCTAGAACATCTCCCATTTAAGTTCTTCAGAAAAATTTACCTACCTAGGAATTGTAGTTACCAAACAATACTCCTTACTATTTAAAGAGAATTTTGCTTTGAGAAAAACTCAAAGCAAACATACTATTTTGGAGAACTCTCCCAATTTCTCTGCTCGGAAGAATTAATGCCATTAAAATGGTCTTCCTCCCACAACTGCTCTACCTATATCAGAACATCCCAGTATTCATACCAAAATCCTTTCATAAACAACTGGACTCAATTATCAATCCTTTCATCTGGGATTATAAAACACACAGGATAGGTAAAAAAACACCTCTGTAAATCCAAGATGGGAGGATTGTCTCTCCCAAATGTTATATTTTATTACTGGGCCGCTAACCTCCGTGTTGTTACGTTTCTACTGGATGACGTACTTCCATCATCCAGCTGGCTTAGTATGGAGCGTGAGGAGTGTCACCCCTTCTCTATTGGCGCTGTGATTTTGTCGCCTGTCGCTTGTCACTTTATTGTAACAATCCTATAATACATAGCACAGTCCGAATCTGGAAGCAAATTAAAGTCCACTTTGAGCTCAGACCAATGTCATTCATGCTCCCTGTCGCCAGGAATCCCTCCTTTGCCCCTTCTAACCTTGATAACACCTTTGAGCGATGGGGAGAGTTGGGGATAAGTACCATAGGGGATTTATACATAGAAAGGACCTTTGCTTCCTTTGAGCTGCTGAGGGAAACTTTTAATCTTCCCAGAAGTAATTTTTTCAGATACCTTCAAATTAGAGACTACGTTAGAAAACACCTCCCAACATTTGGGAATGCTAAACCTTCCATGTTTGACGGATGCATAAAAATATGCCCCACCTCAGATAAACTGATATCGCGTCTATATGATGCTTTTCAATCTGTTAGCACATCTTCTACTGAAAATGGGAGGAAGAACTAGGGACTGACATCTCAGTGGCAGACTGGGAAGAGAGCTTGGAGTATATCCACACATGCTCCATTAATTCCAGACATCGTCTCATACAATTCAAGGTATTACACAGATTACACTATTCCAAAACTAAACTGCATAGGATATTTCCTGACACATCCCCTACATGTGATAAATGTCAGGCTGCGCAGGGTACACTACTCCACTGCTTTTGCCCTATGCTCTAGCTTGCATGGTTATTGGTGTGGAATTTTTAGGATCCTCTCTGAAGTTTTGGAGACTTCAATAGATCCAGACCCGCTTCTGATAATCCTGGGAGTATCTGAGTCCCTAAACGGATTAACCAACCCCCAAAAACAACTAATTTCGTATGGTCTCATCTCGGCAAAAAAACTAATCTTGTTGATTTGGAAAAGGAGGGAAGCGCCCTCTACCAAATTATGGCTCAGTGAATTGGCAAACACTGTGCACTTAGAAAGAATTAGATATATTCTGAACAATAAATTATCAATATTTGATCAAATCTGGCAGCCTTTCCCCTCCTATTTGGACGAGTCGGTGCTGTGAATTTGCTTTCCCCTCCTATTTGGACGAGTCGGTGCTGTGAATTTGTACTTATTAACGCACTCTCAATTGTAATATTTTCATCTATCTTTGGGCAGTTGGGATGGGGAATAGGGGATGGGGGGGGGGGGATAGGGGGGACATCTTCCCTCTTTCTTTCTACTTGTCCTGGTTTTGTATGTCGTGTTCTGTATTATTTGTTCTGCACCCAGAACTCTGAGTCTTGTTGTTCCTGTCTGCTCTTTTATGTTTAGATAAGAATTGTATACCTGTCATGTATACCTACCTATACACCATTCTTGTGTGTGTTTAATAAAAAATATTTGAAACACAACCGGCTGTGATTGGGAGTCCCATAGGGTGGCGCACAATTGGCCCAGTGTTGTCCGGGTTTGGCCGGTGTAGGCCGTCATTGTAAAAAAATAATTTGTTCTTAACTGACATAGTGAAATATATATATATATATATATATATATTTTTTTTTAAAACCTCCACCGGCAAACCCTAATAGTACCCAATGGCCATGACATCTGAGCTACTGTACATGTCTCTTAATTAAAGCTTTTTCCAACGCCTTTATCAGCCAATAGGAACCCTTTCTAACCCTCCGCCCTCCAATCAGAAACACCCTGGACTCCCCGTCAGGTGAGCAGGACTTACAGTGGGAGCACATCAGTTTCCTCATCGCGCTTCATAAATCCTTCACAAACCCAAGCTCCCTGGCCACCGCATGCAGGGCGCCAGCCAAACCCTTTTCCTGTTCAAACTAACAAGCGGCTGCCTTAGAAGGCAAGCGGCTCCTGCCTCCCTCTCTCCCCGTCTCTAAGCAACCTCTGCTTTGGCAAGCAGCAGGCAGGTGGTGAGGCAGGCAGGATGACAGGGGTCTGTTGTGTTTGACGGATGCCTGTGCTGCTGAGCTGGGCCGCGGCCATGCTGCAGGGTTCACCGTAGGGGAAGCCCACAGCTCACAATACAGACAGCAGAGGCATAGTGGGAGACTAATGAGAGGGGAGACGTGCCAGGCTCTGGCAGACAGCTACTCACCCTGTACTCCCTTCATACTCCCCCCCCAAGCAGAATGGACTGGACTGAACCATGCTGAGGTGGTGTGAGGGGGTGGTGGGAGGCACAGCTGCTCTACAGGCAGGGCGCAAAAAAACTGAAAACAACCAGCTCACTTACATAATCACAGATGCGCTCTCTCAAGCGATCGATCAACTTGGCCAAAACCCCCTGTAACACTGTTTTGATTAAAAGGATGGAGAATTATGTTGGCTGATCATGGGCCAACTCCCCTTCTCTTTCGGTTTGTGACGGGGGCTGTTCCTTTTACACGTCGTTCTGTTTGCATGTAGCACACAGTGGGGGAAAAGCAGCAGGCAAATCAAAGCCAGGTCATATCTTTTCCCCTTACAGCATTTCTTCGCCCCAGATTTGTTCTCGGTAGCAGGTTAAGAGTATTTCCGGGAAGGTGGCAGTAATCTCCAAGGACGTGGCTTAGAGGGAACAGTGCATTCGTTTAGAAACTAGGAGGTATAGAAAAGCCCTTGGTAGGTACAGTACAGAGCAGACGGCCCTCAACGGATGCCAGATAAAAATGTCCTGTCTTTAGAGGACTAATTGATTTCACACGTTCATAAACAACCAGGTGATTAATTAGCCATGTGTGTGTATAGTGTACATAATAATCAACCTACTAATTCATTTCACATGTCTGCCATTTAGAAAATCGGGCTAATTTTACAGACCCAAGGAACTCCAGACATACTGTTGAATTGACGCAAAAGACGAAATTAAGCCAAGTGGGTTCAAACACAAGTCGTGATTATTCTCGTAAAATTGTGTTGACACAGTTTGTCGTGAGGGTCACATTAATTGGTTTGATTCAAAAGGAAAGTGTGATGTTTTTGAGGGTTCTTTATGAAATCCACAGAGTGCCAATGAAGCATTTAAAAGGGAAATTATGAGGGTGAGAAAAAATATGATTTTATTCATAGACTTAAAAGGAATTGATACGGAAAAAAATACCAATGCCCCCTGGATCTGAATCTAGCCCATAGGGTGAAACCTGCAGGAAATCAATTCATTCTAGAGGCTACAAATACAACAAACGTAACTAACAGTACAAGTAAATAAACCCACAGTGGCAACAGAACACACGTTGTACAATGAAGAAAAGGGAGAAATGGGGAGAGAAGAAACCCCCCAAAAAAGATTGGAGGCTGCTGGTTATCTGAGGATGCTCCTTTCACTTTTTGGTACCTCCTTTGAATTCCTTTTTCCCAGAACACTTAGTAATTTCTCCTGAACATTATTCACTCAGAACAGCTTGCAGAGGAAGAAGCTGTGTGCGTGTGACATATACAGTATTCATCCGGAAAGATTGAGACCCTCTCCTTTGTCTTTGGGCAGGTTTCCACTACAAAGCCTCTAAATAGCCACAAAACATTGCAATAATTTCCCATCATGCACTGTTCTTGCTCTCCTGGTTCACATACATCGCTGTCTGAATATTCAGTCAATTAGGAGATTAATAATGTGAGATGAATCCTTACAGTACAGTGACTGTTGTTTTAACTGTCTTGCTAAACTAGTTGTGGAGGTGAGAAAAGATTGCTTGAACATAACAACTGTGGGATAGATGATACCTCTGAGAATCCTAGTCAGGGGGATGTATGGAAATGGCATCTTGCTTCGATTAAACCTCCTGAGATGCTCTCTCTGCACATTGTGCCTTCATAACTGAGGATAAACCTGAGATAAGCAACCTCTTCCCTCACAGTAAATAATATACATTAGAAAATAATTGGCTGTAAAACACCCTCTGTGTCATCCATAGGGAAAACACTATTGAGGACATGTTAATACTGTACTGAGAGGAGGATAATGTAAAGCAAAGAAGGAGGTATGGCTTCTAGACAGCAGGGTTACTGGAGTATGCTCCTGTGAATGATTTGTATTCACTCTACATATCACTAGCTGTAATGCCGTGGCTCTATTAGCACAGACCTCTCGGTGGACCATATGAGGCCTTTGCAATAGCGCCCTCTCTGCTGCTTGTGGCCTTGGGGGAGTGCTAAAGGTTAGATTGCCCTGGCACAGAGGCCTCTAATTACCAAGACTTGACAAAGCACCTGTCATCTTGTATAAGAAGACCACTCAAGTCTTGGTATGAATCGTAATACTGTTGAAATTGCTTATTTACAGTATTACTTGTCTGGAAAGTTAAGAGGTTGATAACTACAATGACCATCCGCTCCACATTCTGAGTGGCTCTGAAGAGGTTGTGAGTTGCATCTGACGTTTTTATGAATACACTCCAAGCTTGATTGATAAGCTCTATTTTTTAAAAATTGGATAAGCCTAACGCTGCAATATGTACAGTTGAAGTCGGAAGTTTACATACACTTAGGTTGGAGCCATTAAAACTCGTTTTTCAACCACTCCACAAATTTCTTGTCAACAAACTCATCTGGACAAACAATAGTACGCAACTATGAACACCATGGGACCACGCAGCCGTCATACTGCTCAGGAAGAAGACGCGTTCTGTCTCCTAGAGATGAATGTGCTTTGGTGTGAAAAGTGCAAATCAATCCCAGAACAACAGCAAAGGACCCTGTGAAGATGCTAGAGGAAACAGGTACAAACGTATCTATATCCACAGTAAAACGAGTCCTGTATAGATATAACCTGAAAGGCCGCTCAGCAAGGAAGAAGCCACTGCTCCAAAACCGCCATAAAAAAGCCAGACTACGGTTTGCAACTGCACATGGGGACGAAGATCGTACTTTTTGGAGAAATGTCCTCTGGTCTGATGAAACAAAAATAGAACTGTTTGGTCATAATGACTATCGTTATGTTTGGAGGAAATGTGGGAGGCTTGCAAGCCGAAGAACACCATCCCAACCGTGAAGCACGGGCTGGCAGCATCCTGTTGTGGGGGTGCTTTGCTGCAGCAGGGACTGGTTAACTTCACAAAATAGATGGCATCATGAGGAGGGGAAATTATGTGGCTATATTGAAGCAACATGTCAAGACATCAGTCAAGAAGTTAAAGCTTGGTCACAAATGGGTCTTCCAAAGACAATCACCCCAAGCATACTTACAAAGGTGTGGCAAAATGGCTTAAGGACAACAAAGTCAAGGTATTGGAGCCCTGAACAGAAGCCTATAGAACATTTGTGGGCAGAACTGAAAAAGCGTGTGCAAGGACCCTACAAACCTGAATCAGTTATAGGGAGCTTGTGGAAGCTTGTGGAAGTCTACCCAAAATGTTTGACCCAAGTCAAATAATTTAAAGGCAATGCTACCAAATACTAATTGAGTGTATGTAAACTTCTGACCCACTGGGAATGTGATGAAATAAATAAAAGCTGAAATTAATCATTTGTTTCTACTATTATTCTGACATATTACATTCTTAAAATAAAGGGGTGGTCCTAACTGACCTATTTTTACTACGATTAAGTGTCAGGAATTGTGAAAAACTGAGTTTAAATGTATTTGGCTAAGGTGTATTTAAACTTCCGACTTCAACTCTTACGTTTTTGGGCGACCCGATCAAATTTGCATAGACATGTCAGTTATAGATCTGTCTTTTTCATTGAAAGCAAATCTAAGAAACGGTATTATGTGCACTATTTCTATGCTTCCCATTCTTAACTTTCATACTTTCGGTTTTGTACACCAGCTTCAAACAGCTGAAAATACAATATTTTTGGTTTTGAATATATATTTCACAGAGGTTTAGATGGTACAATGGTTCTCTACACAATACTTGGTTGTTTTGTCACAAACTGAAATTAGGTGAACTATTAGAATTTTACCAACCAGGAAATGGCAGAGCGATTCCAGCGTAGTGCACCTTTAATATCTAAAGTGTCAACTACTTTCAACCTTGGGGTTGCTGTTTGGTCTGTTTGTGTCAGCTGTAAAAAGAGATCATTTAAAAAAGCATTATTAAAGAGTGGTTGTTTCATCCTGCCCATCATCTGCCCACCATCACACCCCCATCGAGTGTAATCAAAGTAAAAGGCTATTCACCTCCCAGTCTGGACATGGAACAATAGCCAAGGTTTCTCTCTACTCTCAGCCAGCCAGTCCTGGCTCTGTCAGTCAAGGCCCAAGAGAAGTGTTCATCAGTTCTCAAGTTTGAAGGTCTGCTAAGTTTACTTTGTGACAAATGTCTTTACTGTACACAGTCATGACAACAGCAGTACAACATGCAGTAAAAGGTTGGACTGTTTGTTACCTAGTCAATAGCAACAAGACAAAGTAGTCTGTTCTGCCCGACAACAGTGTGGTGTTATTTATTTGTGTTCTGCTAATGCAACAGTCTTTAGGTCCAAGGCAGAGAGCTACCTTGATTAACAAGTAAAGGATTATTAACACATTAAATGTTATAGCGCTCCAAATATCTCCATAATTGTGTGCGCGTGCATGAATTAATTTAACACGCATACATTAGCCTAATGGTTACATGGTTTATGCAGAGTTCTACATCCTGAGTTAAGGTTATTTTGTGATTACATTATAAGTGCTATGATTATACACTTTCCATATTCAAAGCAGTTAAGTTTTGTTACAGGCTATATCTTCAACTGAAAAACATGAAACAATATCTCAGGTACGTAAAAAAAAAAAAAAGGAAACATCGTCAGTTGAAGTGACGATTGGGAAAGTACGACATTCCTTTGAGTGTATATGATTAAAGTCACTCATCGCAGCCTTGACAGTGTGACATGAACAAAGAAAGATTTGCTTGTATGAAAAAGCGGAGAAGCCGAGAGCTGAGATTTGTACGGAACTAAAGCATGGCTGTGGTCTAGACAAAAATGGTGTTCTGCGGTCGACGTTTAGAGGACAACATCTGACATCCCTCATCTCCAAATCTGAAAGGTGCATAGATTGGGAGGAATAAATGAACGTTGTTAGTAATGAATGATCCATCCGGCTGTACATTATATACCCCCGCCATTTCAGCCGCGGTATATAGGAGCTTACAGATATTCCGTTAATTGCTTTCTGTCGAAGGAAGGCAGAGGAACGGGTGGCGTGGCACTGTTCCATGAGATTACAGCAAGACGGTCCTGGTGTGTGACTGCAAGAAAAAGTGGTTTCCTGTGCTAGAATTCATGCTTTCTCTCACTATGAAAGAGTGGAAAGCACAAGGAATATTAATAATGCAGTGAAATGCATGGCTGCCACAAAATAATACACACGATGGAATAAATGCTTTTTTTTTATCAGGCCAATAATTAATCACAAAGGTGTCGACACTCGCAGTAAACATTTTCCGGGTGGAAATCTCTCTTCCTGCAGGTTTAGACAAGGAGGAAGTGAGTTTTTCAGGACAGATTTGCCCCAAGTTGCCTCCCAACACACCACAACAGATTGCCTCAAGACAAACCTACCAGTCACCCAGATGATTACTGAGAGAGCAACCAGTTAAATTACTCTGAAGTTGCTGATTTTTATTTCAGTTGAGGGCTGGCGTTGAAGCACTCGCTCACTTCAAGTGAAAAAAAACAAACATTTTGTGGGCCTCAGCGCTGCCAATTTCTTGCTGTCACAGGTAGCTGGGAATTGACTGTGGAACATGCAGCATATCACTTTAAAGTGACGGAGGAAACTGGTAATCGCTTTGCGCTGGCCACATGCTCCTGTCGCCTCTTATAAGAACCTTGTTCACTCAGGAAAGAATCCTTAAACCTAAACGCACTTGGAGGGTGAAGACACTGAGGATTCGCCCACAATTGTCTCGCTAGGTCTGGCTCTGGAGTGGAGTGGCGTAACCACGGACCATAGATTACAGACACAACCCAGGAGGTTTCTGGCACACACCATTACACCATCAGCAGCAAGGTGAACCTGGACCGGAACCATCATAGTAATCAATTGAGACAGGCCGCTGGTGTTTGGATTGCTTTGGGTATCTGTGGTTACATCCAGAAAAGGTTGAGATTGTTTCTATGATAACGAATTGCGTCAGACGTGCGTCTAAACCATATCTGAAAGGTTATTTACAGAAGTGCAACTTTTAAAACTAATGTATCTTAGAGAGGTTGGGGAATAATCACGCTAGCAGGAAATGCAGTTTGTGAATGTGAAGAATTGACAATAACATCTGCAAGAAATTACAGTGTTTATAGATGTTGGGTTGAAGAGTTGAAGTATTGCCTGTTATTATGTTAAAAGTAGGCCTAGTTTACACTCGTGACCTTGGGACTATAAGGTTCTATCTGCACAAAGCACACTTCTGAACAATTGAGCGTCAGTTTTCACATCACAGATCTCAGAACTGTTTTTTGGTGAATTCTTCTTTATAACCCATTAAGCTCCTCACCTTAAAGGCATCTAATGTGCAGAGTATCAAAACCCTGAGACATCTGTAAATCAATTTGGGTTCAACCATAATAAGGTTCTATCTGACACTTCTGAATGAGACATGTTCCGTTTTTAATAAAACTGTAGCTATTTGAATACATAAATGACAGAATAACACTATTCTACCCAGAGAGAGTCAGAACACATAAATACATTAAAGAAATGTATTATGATCACGAGACGAATTACTGTCATCACCGAACAACGATGTGACACCAGTATTTACTTTGAAGTTTTCTGACAGTGTTGTTTGTTTTTGCTTGTGTCCCATTATTGCTGACTGGACGAACCTGGACCATACTTAGAGACGGCAAAGACGTGGTTCTGATTGCTCCGTCTGTATTTGTTCAGGCTTGTGATTGGATAGCTGACAGAGCCTTCTAGCTCCCAGTTCAAATGGGTTTACGCAGATAGAATTTTCTAGTTTTTATTTCTTTTTTCACTTAAAATGTACTTTTTCAAAAATCTAACTTTACAGACATGTAGAACCATCTAAAGATCCATTATATGTGACCAACTCATTTTTGAAAAAAAGAGTCATATATAACCTTATATTCCGAAGGTCTCGCACTCCCGATATCTCAAGCACGCGAAGCTGTAACAGGATGCTTCTATACATTGAATTGACTTATTAGAATGGTACTGTAACAGAACACATTACGCAACCAATGGCACCAATCCATACTTTCCCCTCCCGTAGACAATGTGATATATATACCTCAGCACAGATACAATATAAAAAACCTGGAACACAGGTGTCTGCTGAATCACATAAGTGGCAGTTCTTTGTATAGCCTATGTCATTTGCGAGACATTGTATGTTGGGAAGGTGAAGGTGCATATCAGAAGTAAAAAGTGAATCAGTGTAATAGTGTAATAGTCATGACACGGGTTGGTGATGAGAGGGACTGTTATGGGTAGGAGCTGGGACTGTTCTGATGGCACGTGTCTGAGAGAGCACGTGTGTGTGTGTGTGCAATGTGAATGTGCGATTTGGTGGTGTCAGTGTGTACAGGAGCAGCTGGGGGGTGGTGTGTGTTGATCCTCTGAGGGACAGTGTGGGACGGTAATGTGAGGGACAGTCGTTTGAAGGTGAACTTGAGGTTCAGAGAACTCTCAAACAGCTCTATGATGGATTCGGGGGCGCAATTTAATGCACTTCTACCGCCGAGTCCAGTGCAAAGAGAGCCGTTAATCACCATAACAGTACCGTGCTTTATGTGTCAACAGGGGGGGAAACTGTGGCAGAGAAACAAGGACTTCACAGGGTAAAACTCCTAGAACCGGTGACTTCTATTTTGTTCTCTCTACTTTTTCAGAGTGAGAAGGCAATAAGCAGCGTTTCACCAAAATCAAATATTAAGTATGTACAATAATAGCTGGCACACTGTCCACACAGTAAAACAGGCACATCTCTCTACCAAACTTACCAGGAGATACCAGGTCTAAGAATTCTGATATTATGTTAACCCCCTTATTGTCAAAACCTTGATTTTATTTTGAAAAGAAGTCTGGATCTCCTATTGAAAATGCCGAACTTCCGTGGTAAATAGTTAACAGTCCTTTTAAATATCACGTTGAAACGGATCTCTAAAAAAGTGAACAACCAACAACAATTCATATTCCAGGTGCAGATTACAGCTGAGAACCTGGAGGCTGTGTGGTGGGGTGGAGAATAACAACGTGACAAATCACATCTCATTTGGAACCAAGCCTATTTCCTCCTCTGGCAGCTACAGTCAACAGTCCTGGGATCAGTTCAGTCCTGGCTGGAATATTGGATCTCTTCATTGCTGCTGACTACATCTCGGAGCAGCGTGTCTATGAGCCTCGAGTCTCATCCTTAAACTGCCACTGGTTAGTACCTCTGTACCTCTGCCTTGTTCCCCTATTCACTTTAGGTGATAAGAAAAACTATGAATAAATGTAGCCCCATTTCCAACATCAAGACAGCCCAAAGGTGCCACTCGCCGATCAGTATCTGAGAGATATGAGAAGCGACCGTTCTTTTCTAGGTGCTGTGCCTAGATCGATGGAGGGTTCCTTTTGATGTCAATTTACATTTCGGTGATGAGGCTTTGAATGGAGACCCTGACAGGGTGCATATTGAAGTCAGGAGCAGGGATCTCAGGCACTAGGCTGATCAGCCTAATCTTCCCCTGAGAACGCTGGGAATTGGATTTATCATCAACGCGACACCTAATCCTCCAGGGGGCCTCCCCCACACACCTTTAACTTTACTTGTTTCGAAAGTAATTACAAAGAGAAACGTTTCTACCAGTAGAGAGTAGGAGAGGCTCGCTATTATCCTGGCGTGCCTTCTCCGAGGTGTCTGACACCGGCACCTATTCTCCATGTCGCCAGTGCTTTTGCGTTTGAACTAGTTTGAGAGGCTGCAAAGGCTGCTGTCAGCCCCTCTCCCGTGCTGCATTATTAATGGGAGACTGTTGTGTATGAGGCGCCAGGCAGCGAGTGGCTGGGTCCTCTGAGGCGAGGCAGAGCGTCCAGAGCTGATTACCCAGCCTACTAGCCTGCATCGTGGTGGCAGCTGGACGGCTTCAGCATTGAGGCCACAGGCTAATGAAGCATCCAGTGGCGTAGCCATGTTGGATAAAGCCATCACAGAGAGCGTTTGCCAGGCCTGAGAGAGATACACAAAAAATATATAAATACAATAACAGGTTGTATTGTCACACACCGGAAAGGTGCAGTGAAATTGGTTGTTTTACAGGGTCAGCCAGGGTAGTATGGCACCTCCAGAGCAAATTAGGGCTAAATGCCTTGCTCAAGGGCACATCAACAGATTTATCCCCTTGTCAGCTCAGGTATTCGAACCAGCAAACTTGCGGTTACTGGCCAACACTCTAACTACGAGCTTACCTGCCGCCCTCATGCAGGACTTGGATGGGGAATCTCTTGGAAAATGATAATTCAACAAGCGATGGATGAGTGAGTGTACATTTACAAAACAATATATTTTAGTGAGGAAAGGAAATAGTTGTGGCTTTGTCAATACACATTGCATTTACAAAAACTAAAATATAATGATTTTAGATTATTCAAATAATAAAAAAAATTCTACCTGATAATTCTACCTGATAATGTGGTGAAAACTCCCACTGGTGGTTATATTATGAATTTTCATCAGTGTCATGATTTTATTCACAAGGATTTGCATATCATATTCCTTGGCCACAAATCAAATGGCCAAAATGGCCAAAAACAAAAAACAAAAAAACAGGTTTTATCACATTGAGGCTCATCTCAGCATCTCGGAGTTCCACAGGCAACCCTTTGCTTTGCAAGATGTGGGAGAAGCAGGCATGTTTACATTGATGTCATTTAGCATGTAGAAGGGAAATGAAGTGATCTGTGTCTCCAAAATGAACGAAACGGCCCCAGGTGTGCCCAAGGACACTTCCTAGAAGCTTCCCAGAGCTGTGTGGTCTATAGGTCTGTCACTCATCTCATGACCCAGACATAGGGATAATTATTTATATCAACATTAGATGGTTGCCCTATACTTGCATATTTTGTGTTTTTCCAACAAATGGAACCAAAATGTCTAACTGTGATTGTGTTACATTTAGCCGCTTATGTTACAGTCTGAGAAAGATTGAAGTATTCTTCTCTTTGCATTTTGGGTAAGGCTTTTGATGGACACATCCCCGCCCACTTCCCTAAAACACTCCCTCATTCACATCTGGCAACCACCGTTTATAGAGCAGATACCATACAGCTCATTCTCCTACTTCACATACTACATGTATGAGCTACTCCAAATGTAATTACAGACCATTATAGCAAATTTTCTGGTCTACTCTGGTTTGCGTGTCTCAATCTGGCAATATATTGCATTGCAACTAACAGTACTACAGTGCATTCGAAAGTATTCAGATCCCTTCCCCTTTTCCACATTTTGTTACATTACAGCCGTATTCTAAAATGGATTATTTCCTTATCAATCTACACACAATACCCCATAATGACAAAGTAAAAACAGTTCTTTATAATGTTTTGCAAATGTATAAAAAAAACTAAAACAGAAATACTTTAACATAAGTATTCAGACCCTCAAGTGCATCCTGTATCCATTGATCATCCTTGAGATTTTTCTACAACTTGATTGGTAAATTGTGGTAAATTAAATTGATTGGACATGATTTGGAAAGGCACACACACCTGTCTATATAAGGTCTCACAGTTGACAGTGCATGTCAAAAACCAAGCCATGAGGTCGAAAGAATTGTCCGTAGAACTTTGAGACAGGATGAGTCGAGGTACAGATCTGGGGAAGGGTACCAAAACATTTCTGCAGCATTGAAGGTCCCCAAGAACACAGTGGACTCCATCATTCTTAAATGGAAGAAGTTTGGAACCACCAAGACTCTTCCTAGAGCTGGCCACCCGGCCAAACTGAGCAATCGGGGGAGAAGGTCACTCTGACAGAGCTCTAGAACTCCTCTGTGGAGATGGCAAAACCTTCCAGAAGGACAACCATCGCTGCAGCACTCCACCAATCAGGACTTTATGATAGTGTGGCCAGATGGAAGCCACTCCTCAGTAAAAGGCACATGACAGCCTGCTTGGAGTTTGCCAAAAGGCACCTAAAGACTCTCAAACCATGAGAAACAAGATTCTCTGGTCTGATGAAACCAAGATTGAATTCCTTGGCCTGAATGCCAAGCGTCACATCTGGAGGAAACCTAGCAGCATCCCTATGCTGAAGCATGGTGATGGCAGCATCATGCTGTGGGGATGTTTTTCAGGATTAGGATTGAGTCAGGTTTGAGGCAAAGATGAGTGGAGCAAAGTACAGAGAGATCCTTGATGAAAACCTGCTCCAGAGCGCTCAGGATCTCAGACTTGGGTGAAGGTTCACCTTCCAACAGGACAACCACCCTAAGCACACAGCCAAGAAAAGGCAGGAGTGGCTTCGGGACAAGTCTCTGAATGTCCTTGAGTGGCCCAGCCAGAGCCATAACCTGATTAAACATCTCTGGAGAGACCTGAAGAAAGAGGTGGAGCAATGCTCCCCATCCAACCTGACAGAGCTTGAGAGGATCTGCAGAGAAGAATGGGAGAAACTCCCAAAATACAGGTGTGCCAAGCTTGTAGCGTCATACCCAAGAAGACTCAGTGCTGTAATCGCTACCAAAGGTGCTTCAACAAAGTACTGAGTAAAGTAAATTGTTTTTGCTTTGTCATTATGGAGTATTGTGTGTAGATTGATGGGGGGGGGGGACTATTTAATACATTTAAGAATGAGGCTGTAACGTGACAAAATGTGGAAAAAGTCAAGGGGTCTGAATACTTTCCGAAGGCACTGTAGATAGCTAGGTGCTACTGAGTCTGGGTGTGTAGGAACCTAATGGATATTTTCATAACCACTGCCACGGAGTTGAGGCTAAAGTGTTGATTAATCAAGTTAAGTGTTCTGAGCCAATCACACAGTAGAAGTACAATCACCTACAGGACAGGCTGGATGACTGACTGAATACATGACTGGCGAAGATGAGCACATCGAGTATTCATTATCACTGAGAAGCTACCGTCCAAACAATTGCTATCATTAGGATTGTTAACACATTTGTCACCGCCCAGACTGGCCTTGAAGTTCATTTACTTAATGTATGTATATTACATTCTTTAACAGCCCCAGCTGCCTCGCGATAAAGCGTAATGTTCTCTGTTGGCTTGATAAAGCCTTTTTGTCTTCTTGACTCATCCTTCTCAAGTGAATCCCTTCCTCTCCCTCCTCGAGATTGTTATTATCTTATAGCTGTACCCTCTGGACCCTGAAAACACAGCAACGCTATCGATGTCTTCCCTCACCACGGGCCATCTGAAATCCCCATAAGATTTGACTTAAGGGGAAGTCACTGTTAAATTGGAAGAATTCCACCCACTCAGACAACAACATGAATAACTCAGAAGCCTTTTCTGAAATGGACCTTTTTCTTCCCCCATCTTCGTTCTAGCCAGTCTGTACTTCAACCACATTAGCGGTTGTTATTTGCTGCCACTTTGAAAGCAAACAATGCAGGAAGACAGTTGTATTTTATTTTGTTATTTTGCTCAGATTAAAGCATTAACAGAGAAGGCGACCGGCTCCAAACATGAAATCTTGTTTGTTCAAAAACACTGGCCCTTTTGTGTATCCGAGGCGGTAACCCCGGCGCGGAGAAAGAAACCAATGGATTCGAGTGACCACAATCGCCCTGCATATTTCCAATGCATTTAAATGGGTTTGTTGCTGTCAGTCACGAGGGTGTGAGAGATGTCTTTCATTTTGTTTCGAGGTCTTGTGTATCATTTCTCTTCCACTGCCGTGAGGAAAATGACGCTGCAGGTAAAACAACTTAATGTGTGCCAGTGAAAAGAGGCTGGTGAGAAATGGGGCTGAAGTGTTATCACTCTGCGCAGGGATGACAAGGGGAGACGCTTTTTTTCAGGGCCAATCTCTCACATGTCCTCGGGGCCGGTGTGAAGCAGAACTGCAGATGACTCACAATTAGCATTAGCATCCTCTGCTTTGGGTACGGCAGCCCGCCGCTCGCCAAATGTATGGAGAAAGAACACGTCTTGTGATAATCTTTCGTGTTGGCAATGAGCGGCCTGCTCCCAGTGATAGGGGGGAAAACAGCAGTCAGTTAAATGTTGAATTAGCTCCAGTGCAACTGGGCATTGTGAGGCCAGCCAAGGCACCCCTGTGCAAAGAGCTGCTCAGCCTCACAATGAGAGAGACAGGCACATTCAAAACATGTTTGCACATCAATTCCTCTCCCGAAGACTGATGCGGCTATGGAACGTACCGAGCGGCTTTCCTGTAGAACACAACTAACTATTGTAATCAATGCGTGGTTGTTCGGTGGTGTTCTGGTATGGCTTTCCGTGTACAGTATAGTCAACTCTTTGGGCTGTTGTCTCGATTGACTGGGCTCTAGTCATGATCACATCGACAACCACAGAGGACGAGCAACAAAGCGCCTGCCTCTGTAGCTCGTCCATATCAATACTGCCCAGCTTCTTAGGGCTGGCATCTGCCCATTCTAATCTCTATTGACACTTGGAGAGGTTGACAGGTGATCACAGGCACCCTTTCATACGAGTTACAGAACCAATAAGAGCTAGAAGAATATGACTTTGGGGGAACTATACTTAGCAGCTTGACAGTGACTGACAAAACAAAAGGTGTCTAAACCTCGCCTTTGAATACAGCGTTTCCCATGACGTCCTGAATAATAAACAAAAGAACACAGGTGACATGCTGCCGAGGAAAAGCATTTGGGTGGGATGAAAAAGAGCTGGGAGAAGAGAGCGAGAGAAAAACAAGGGGGATGAAAACAAAAATGCAACAGCACTCTCAATAAAACGTGGCACTCAAGATCAAAATGTGTTCTTCTTTCATCTAAATCACATCCTACCTCTACTGCAGATAGACTTTGATTCTGTGGAACGATCAACGCTTTGCTGGTTTAATTAGACAAATAAATGAAGTCCAGAACACCAGGAGAGAGCCCCACAAGACTCCAACAGACTCCCGTAACTTCCCGCCTGCAGCTGCTGGCCCATGAAACCACAGCAGTAGCTAAGCATTATGATGTGATGGGAGGATGGGAGTGGATGTCAGGTGGTGGAGGGGAAACATCTGTTCAATTTCACACCTCTTTCCCCAACACACACACACACACACACACACACACACACACACACACACACACACACACACACACACACACACACACACACACACACACACACACACACACACACACACACACACACACACACACACACACACACACACACACACACACACACACACACACACACACACACACACACAACCCTAAGCCAATAGACACAAATACACACATCTGAATATGCAGCAATGTGTCTCAAAGCAGAGAGTCTGTGCTGAAAGCAGCCTCTACAGAACTTCCGACTAGCGCCGGAATAGCACTGGCACAAACAGTGCCCGTCAGTACAGCTGCTGACAGGAAACACAACTCACCCTTAGCACAGCAACACTGACCCAAACACATTTCTCATTCACCACAGCACTAAGACACTTCTATTATTCATCAAAACACTCACTGACAGACGGTATAACTTCATTCTGTCCCCCTCGCTCTAGCAGAAATATAACAGCATTAGAGTTTAGGCAGGGAGCCATATAGCAATGGGCAGATACACACACACACACACACACACATACATGCAAGCAAGCAAACACGCGGGCACACTGATGCATACATGCGCACGCACGCACACACATCTTTCAATAATTCTGCAAGGCAAAACAAATAAAAAGCAGTGATTGAGCAAAGATCAGCAGAGTCACAGACACACACACACACACACATAGCATTTGGCAGAGGTGCATGTAGAGGCAGGGTTTCCCCAGGAGACAAGATGGAGGAAAAGTCGGTAGCCCACAGAGAGCGGCGTGCCATTCAGGGTGAATCACTTGATGGATTAGCAGGTTGTCATTTCTCTTTGAGCACATACAGCAACTTAAAGATCAGCTGGAGTTCTCAGGCGGGAGGGAGAGGGAGGGCGAGAGAGAGAGAGAGAGGGAGGGCGAGAGAGAGAGAGAGAGGGAGGGCGAGAGAGGGAGGGCGAGAGAGCACGGGCGAGAGAGGGAGGGCGAGAGAGAGAGAGAGAGAGAGGGCGAGAGAGGGAGGGCGAGAGAGCGAGGGCGAGAGAGAGAGAGAGGGAGGGAGAGAGAGAGAGAGAGAGAGAGAGAGAGGAGAGAGAGAGAGAGAGAGAGAGAGAGAGGGAGGGCGAGAGAGAGGGCGAGAGAGAGAGAGAGGGAGGGCGAGAGAGAGAGAGAGAGAGCGAGAGCGAGAGAGAGAAGGATGTAGGGGGGATGTTGCTTACACTTAAAATTGATCTCCAATATCATGCAATCCACTCAATGCTGTGTGAAGCACATTTCCAAGGCAGGAAGCTCTCGTGATATGTTTCATCTCCATTTCATCATTTACTGGGAAAACCAGAAGTTTTATTTATTTGATTTGATTTGACCTTTATTTAACTAGGCAAGTCAGTTAAGAACAAATTCTTATTTTCAATGACAGCCTAGGAACGTTGGGTTAACTGCCTGTTCAGGGGCAGAACGACAGATTACTTTGTCAACTCAGGGGTTTGAACTTGCAACCTTCCGGTTACTAGTCCAACACTCTAACCACTAGGCTACCCTGCCGTAGAAGCTACCAATCTTGTTCACTCTCTACAAAATATATACAGTAGCTACGGTAGCCTAGTGGTTAGAGCATTGGGTGGAAAAGTTGCTGGATTGAATCCCCGAGCTGACAAGGACAAAATCTGTTGTTCTGCCCCTGAGAAAGGCAGTTAAGCCAGTGTTCCCCAGGTGCCGAAAACGTCGATGGATGTGGATGCACCTCTCTGATTCAGAGGGGTTGGGTTAAATGCAGAAGTCACATTTCAGTTGAATGCATTCAGTTGTACAACTGATTAGGTATCCCCCTTTCCCCTTGCTATATGAAAAAAATGAAGAGTGTTTCACTGTAAATGTAAGATACATACCGCACAGTTTCCAGAGGTCACCTTACTGTTAACAGACAACCTATCCAGATAGATTCTTTTCTCATCCTGTTTAGCTGCTCAGAGGATGAAATGGCTCAGTACAGGCTAGTCATTTATACTGTATGAGTTTAATAGCACTTGCACATTGAACATAATTACTGCTTCCTAAGCTGCTCGGCTACTGCTTTTTCCTCTGTCTGAGAGAATAGACTTTTTAAAACCCATCTGTTACAAATAGCTTTGACGTGATGGGGAAAGCAGCAAAAGAGCAATCAAATGAGCTCATGCAGACCCTGCAGTGTTGCCTAATAATTATGTTAGCTAGACACTCAGCAAAACATGGGACAACCCCTGAGGTAAAGGTCAAATTAATAGCAGCTGTGGTAAAGGTACGTGGTCATGACAGATGGGTATTCTACTTGACATTGCTTGCTCTAGTACAAATATCTAGTAGTACAACTTGACTTATTTGGTCAACAGACAAAGGCTTATGGAAAACATCACAGAGAGTTCCCCAAGAAAATCGAGTCTATTTTTGTCTTTGGGCTCCAGACAGCTGCCTATTACCAAGTCTGCAATCAAAGTTGTTGAACAGTTGAAGCAGACTGACAGTTGGAGTCGGATGTTTACATACACCATAGCCAAATATATTTAAACTCGGTTTTTCACAATTCCTGACATTTAATCGCAGAAAATATTCCCTGTCTTAGGTCAGTTAGGATCACCACTTTATTTTAAGAATGTGAAATGTCAGAATAATAGCAGAGAGAATGATTTATTTCAGCTTTTATTTATTTCATCACATTCCCCGTGGGTCAGAAGTTTACATACACTCAAATAGTATTTGGCAGCATTACCTTTAAATTGTTTAACTTGGGTCAAACATTTCGGGTAGTCTTCCACAAGTTTCCCACAATAATTTGGGTGGTCCATCCCTCCTGACAGAGCTGCTGTAACTGAGTCAGGTTTGTAGGCCTCCTTGCTCGCACACGCTTTTCCAGTTCTGCCCACACATTTTCTATAGCACTGAGGTCAGGGCTTTGTGATGGCCACTCCGATACCTTGACGTTGTTGTCCTTAAGCCATTTTGCCACAACTTTGGAACTATGCTTGGGGTCATCGTCCATTTGGAAGACCCATTTGCGACCAAGCTTTGAACTTCCCGAATGATGTCTTGAGATGTTGCTTCTGTCACACCCTGACCTTAGTATTCTTTGTTTTATTAATTATTTTGTTTAGGTCAGGATGTGACATGGGTGATGCATGTGTTTTTGTTCCTGTCTAGGGGTTTTGTATGTCTATGGTTAGTTGCCTGTGTCAGCACTTGTTTATATATAGCGTCACGTTCGTTTTGTTATTTTGTACAGTTTGTTTAGTGTTTCTTCGTTAATAAATAGAAGAATGTTTTCACATCACGCTGCGCCTTGGTCTCCTCCATTCAACGAACGTGACAGAATTACCCACCAAACAAGGACCAAGCAGCGTGATAAGGAGGAACAGCACTTTGTGGAAGAATGGACCCGGGAGAAGGATGAGTGGGTAACAACCTGGGAGGAGATAGAGAGGTGGTCGATCGATCCAGGGAGAGTACCAAAGCCCGCTTGGTATTCTATGGAACAGTGCGAGGAGGGATACAGGAGAATGGAGGAATGGTGACGATATAAGGGTACACGGCTAGCACGGAAGCCCGAGAGGCAGTCCCAATATGTTTTTGGGGGGTGCACACGAGGAGATTGGCTGAGTCAGGTAGGAGACCTAAAGCCAACTCCTCGTGCTTACCGTGGGGAGCGTGTTACTGGTCTGGCACCGTGTTATCCGGCCCGGTGCGCCGGCTCTGCGTACTGTGAGTCTGCACAGCCCTGTGCATCCTGTGCCAACGCTCTGCATTTGCAGGGCAAGTATAAACATCCAGCCAGGACGTGTTGTGTCAGCTCTACACTCCAGACCTCCAGTACGCCTCCACAGCCCAGTACGTCTTGTGCCTGCTCCCCGCACTCGCCCTGAGGTGCGTGTCCCCAGCCCAGTACCACCAGTACCAACACCACGCACCAGGCTTTCTGTGCATCTCCAGGGTCCAGTACTCCCTGTTCCTGCTCCCCGCACTCGCCCTGAGGTGCGTGTCCCCAGCCCAGTACCACCAGTACCAACACCACGCACCAGGCCTATAGTGCGCCTCGGCAGTCCAGTACGCCCTGTTCCTCCTCCCCGCACTCGCCATGGGTTGCGTGTCCCCAGCCGAGTACCACCAGTGCCAGCACCACGCACCAGGCCTACAGTGCACCTCGCCAGTCCAAAGCGTCCGGCGACAGAACCCAGTCCAGAGTGTCCGGCGACAGTCTACAGACCGGAACCTCCTACGACGGGCCGCAGACCGGAACCTCCTACGACGGGCCGCAGACCGGAACCTCCTACGACGGGTCGCAGTCCGGAACCTACCACGACGGGTCACAGTCCAGAACCTACCACGACGGGTCACAGTCCAGAACCTACCACGACGGGTCACAGTCCAGAACCTACCACGACGGGTCACAGTCCAGAACCTACCACGACGGGTCACAGTCCAGAACCTACCACGACGGGTCACAGTCCAGAACCTACCACGACGGGTCACAGTCCAGAACCTACCACGACGGGTCACAGTCCGGAACCTACCACGACAGGACACAGTCCGGATCCGCCAGAGTCTCCCTCCAGTCCGGATCCGCCAGAGTCTCCCTCCAGTCCAGATCCGCCAGAATCTCCCTCCAATCCAGACCATCAGTCCAGTGGCGTCCTCTAGTCCGTGGTCGAGGGTTCCCGCTCCAGAGACATTAAGTAAGTGTGACGAGTCAGAAGTGGAGCGG
Source organism: Oncorhynchus keta (assembly GCF_023373465.1). Classification (NCBI taxonomy): domain Eukaryota; kingdom Metazoa; phylum Chordata; class Actinopteri; order Salmoniformes; family Salmonidae; genus Oncorhynchus; species Oncorhynchus keta. Next base: position 38,463,894 of record NC_068421.1, read on the forward strand.
GGACCACGTCCCGAGCCAGAACCGCCAGGTCGGAGTTATGCCCACCCAGACCCTCCCATATAGGCTTAGGTGTGCGGCCGGGAGTCCGCACCTTGGGGGGGGGTCCCATGGTGTTCATACTTGCGTACTGTTGTTTGTACAAATTAACGTGGTACCTTCAGGCGTTTGGAAACTGCTCCCAAGGATGAACCAGACTTGTGGAGGTCTACAATTTTTTTCTGAGGTCTTGGCTGATTTATTTAGATTTTCCCATGATGTCAAGCAAAGAGGCACTGAGATTGAAGGTAGGCCTTAATATACATCCACAGGTACACCTCCAATTGACTCAAATTATGTCAATTAGCCTTTCAGAAGCTTCTAAAGTCATAACATCATTTTCTGGAATTTTCCAAGCTGTTTAGGCACAGTCAACTTAGTGTATGTAAACTTCTGACCCACTGGAATTATGATACCGTGAATTCTAAGTGAAATAATCTGTCTGTAAACAATTGTTGGAAAAATGACTTGTGTCATTGATAAAGTAGATGTCCTAACAGACTTTCCAAAACTATAGTTTGTTAACAAGACATTTGTGGAGTGGTTGAAAAACGAGTGTATGTAAACTTCCACATCAACTGTAGCTACATTACACCACAGATTCAGATTTGGTTTGTTTAATAGTCACATGTACAGGGTACATTATTATCTGCAGGTGTGATTGCAGGGTACAGTGAAAATCTTAGGCTTAGTGCCAACATGCAGGACTAGTTAAACAAAATAATACAAAATGGTAATAAAAACAATAGAAATAGCACTATATACATACTATACACAGGGAAAATGCCTGACAAGATGTGAAATGCTCTCGTCGTTAGCCGGCATTCATTACCACATGCTGTATTCAGTACCCTGCAAAGATCAAGGAAGCACATCAAAACTGTATAAACATATGCCACACAGACAAACTGCAAGGGCCCTCGCACTCCTCCAACGCAGACAAGTGTTTCAATTATCTGCGCCTGCTGGCATTGCGGCTTCTGTCAGGCGGGTGCCACCCACACTCAAAACAAAAAGCAATTCATTTTTTTTTTGCAGTTGAACAGCTTCCACGTCATTCCTTTAGCCACAAAGCTATTGTTGTGTACTTTCATAGGGGGCACATGAAAATAAAGCGCTGGGGTGAACGTCTACCCTCTTATACGCCTGTCAAGTGACCAAATGGCCATTACATGTCAGATAAAGTAGCTAAACTCTTGAAGGGTGAAGAATTTATAATAGCACACTGCCAGGGTCCTGACAGGCTTTGGCACCTGGCCATCCCTCCCACCAATAGCAGGCGTTGCATTCGCAAGACAGGAAATACGAAAATGAACAAAGACACCAAACTACGGGGTATGTGTCAGCTTGTTGTAAACCTTCTTAGCCACCCTTGTAGCCATCGTTTCCTCACTGTGTTTTGGTGATGAAATGATTTGTTGCCTTTGGCAATAGGCCGGTCTGCTGTCTTCACAAAGTAGACGGGTGGAGGTTGACACTGATAAGAGTCTATGGCTGTCGTTGCCCCTCCCCTTCAGATAAGACGGATCCCTTTAGATCACAGAGTCAACTGTTGAGGCTCTGATCCCTCTATGACACTATTGTGTGTCTCCCGAGTGAAATGTTCCCAGACGTCATGCCAATGACAAGAACAACAACTCTCCGCTGTGGCCTGTAGCAAATGGAGGAATCATAGCTTTTATACTTTAGTGCCAATATAGGTTCTGGTATTCAAAATGGAACATTTGAGTTGCCGGCACTTTGTACCAGTGTGTACCGTCCCAATTAAAGCACTGAGGGAAATAGAAGATGAAACAATGTTTTTTTTCTCAATATTATATCCTTTTAATAACAAGCTCGCTCAGCCTCCAAACAACAGCCACCTGAGGACACGGTCACAGACACCCATCGGTACAGTCAAGCTAATGAGATTGCCGGCGGCAAAATGATGTTTTCAAGGAAGAGGAGCTGCTGCTACACAATGAGAAGCAACTCTATCCATTAAACCGATGCAAAAAGAAGAAGAAAGATGAGTAAAAAAGAAAGAGGCAACTATACACTGTAGCCCTAGTACATAGTACAGTACAAACCATTCAAATAATACATGAATCAATTCATAAGGAGTTTAAGGGTGTTTTCACATATAGTCCTCTTGAAAAGAACCAATCTTAGTCCTCTTTAAAGTGAACTCTGGGGTAAAAAAAGAGAAACTAAAGAACTCTGTTCACACTGCCCTTGCCTTTGAATGAGGACTGAACTCTTATTATTATTATAACTCTTTTTCCAGTTCCCTTCACCTATTTTGTGGAACGAGTCCTCTTTCCATTCACATTTCTACGTTTAGAAAGGTATCAAAATATTTTGTCAACATCTACTCTGGGTTTTTACAAAGTGCAAAGTTCAATCAGAATGTGTTATCGGACAGCTAGATATACCTACTAACATTTTGGAAGCTAACAGATTGAATTTAGTTAAACTATGATACGTAATAATTGTAATCAAAAGATGCTATTGACATGTACATTTGATTGGTAACAGAATAAATTAGAGGTTGACCGATTAATCGGTTATGACCGATTTAAAGTTTTTATAACAATCAGTAACGAGGAAACTGCGTGCAGGCTGACCACCTGTTACGCAAGTGCAGCAAGGAGCCAAGGTAAGTTGCAAGCTAGCATTAAACTTATCTTATAAAATCAATCTTCACAGAATTACTAGTTAACTACACATGGTTGATGATATTACTAGGTTAACTAGCTTGTACTGCATTGCATATAATCAATGCGGGGCCTGTTAATTTATCATTGAATCACAGCCAACTTCGCCAAAAGGGAGATGATTTAACAAATGCGCATTTGCGAGAGAAAAAAACAATCATTGCACAAATGTACCTAACCATAAACATATAAACATATATATGCAACAGTTTAGGCCATCTGGCTTGTTGCGAAGTAATTTGCCAGAATTTTACATAATTATGACATAATATTGAAGGTTGTGCAATGTAACAGCAATATTTAGACTTAGGGTTGCCACACCTTCGATAAAATACCGGAACGGTTCCGTATTTCATTGAAAGAATAAACGTTTTGTGTTTGAAATGATAGTTTCCGGATTTGACCATATTAATGACCAAAGGCTTGTATTTCTGTGTTTATTATATTATAATTAAGTCTATGATTTGATATTTGATAGAGCAGTCTGACCGAGAGGTGGTAGGCCGCAGCAGGCTCGTAAGCATTCATTCAAACTTTACTGCATTTAGCAATGCTTGATTTACAGTGCTGTTTATGACTTTATAACTGTTTAGAACTCCTGAGAGGCTGGCAATACTAACGTGCCTATTAGAACACACAATGGTCAAAGGTACAGTGGGGCAAAAAAGTATTTAGTCAGCCACCAATTGTGCAAGTTAAAACAAAAAACAACTTAAACTTAAAACAATGAGAGAGGCCTTTAATTTACATCATTGGTACACTTCAACTATGACAGACAAAATGAGAAAAAAAATCCAGAAAATGACATTGTAGGATTTTGAATGAATTTATTTGCAAATTATGGAGGAAAATAAGTATAACAAACTATAGTTTTGGCAAGTCGGTTAGGACATCTACTTTGTGCATGACACAAGTCATTTTCCCAACAATTGTTTACAGACAGATTATTTCACTTATCATTCACTGTATCACAATTCCAGTGGATCAGAAGTTTACATACACTAAGTTGACTGTGCCTTTAAACAGCTTGGAATATTCCTGAAAATGATCATGGCTTTAGAAGCTTCTAATTGATATAATTTGAGCCAATTGGAGGTGTACCTGTGGATGTATTTCAAGGCCTACCTTCAAACTCAGTGCCTCTTTGCTTGACATCATGGAAAAATCAAAATAATTCTGCAAAGACCTCAGAAATAAAATTGTAGACCTCCACAAATCTGGATCATCCTTGGGAGCAAGCCGTCATACCGCTCAGGAAGGAGACGCATTCTGTCTCCTAGAGATGAACGTACTTTGGTACAAAATGTATAAATCAATCCCAGAACAACAGCAAAGGACCTTGTGAAGATGCTGGAGGAAACTGGTACAAAAGTAACTAAATCCACAGTAAAACGAGTCCAATATAATAATAATAATAATATATGCCATTTAGCTGACGCTTTTATCCAAAGCGACTTACAGTCATGTGTGCATACATTCTACGTATGGATGGTCCCGGGAAACGAACCCACTACCCTGGCGTTACAAGCGCCATGCTCTACCAACTGAGCCACAGAAGGACCACAATATCGACATAACCTGAAAGGCCGCTCAGCTAGGAAGAAATCACTGCTCCAAAACCGCCATAAAAAAGACAGACTACAGTTTGAAACTGCACATGGGGACAAAGATCTTACTTTTTGGAGAAATGTCCTCTGGTCTGATGAAACAAAAATAGAAATGTTTGGCCATAATGACCATCGTTATGTTTGGAGGAAAAAGGGGGAGGATTGCAAGCCGAAGAACACCATCCCAACCTTGAACCACAGAGGTGGCAGCATCATGTTGTGGGGGTGCTTTGCTGCCGGAGGGACTGGTACACTTCACAAAATAGATGGCCTCATGAGGATGAAAGACTATGTGAATATATTGAAGCAACATCTCAAGATATCAGTCAGGAAGTTAAAGCTTGGTCGCAAATGGGTCTTCCAAATGGACAATGACCCCAAGCATACTTCCAAAGTTGTGGCAAAATGGCTTAAGGACAACAAAGTCAAGGTATTGGAGTGGCCATCACAAAACCCTGACCTCAATCCTATAGAACATTTGTGGGCAGAACTGAAAAAGCTTGTGCGAGCAAGGAGGCATACAAACCTGTACTTCCGGCGCCGACAGAGATGGCCGCCTCGCTTCGCGTTCCTAGGAAACTATGCAGTTTTTTTTTTTTTTTTTTACGTGTTATTTCTTACATTAGTACCCCAGGTCATCTTAGGTTTCATTACATACAGTCGAGAAGAACTACTGAACATAAGAGCAGCGTCAACTCACCATCAGTACGACCAAGAATATGACTTTCGCGAAGCAGATCCTGTGTTCTGCCTTTCACCCAGGACAACGGAATGGATCCCAGCCGGCGACCCAAAAAAACGACTTTGTAAAAGGGAGAAACGGAGCGGTCTTCTGGTCAGACTCCGGAGACGGGCACATCGTGCACCACTCCCTAGCATTCTTCACGCCAATGTCCAGTCTCTTGACAACAAGGTTGATGAAATCCGAGCAAGGGTAGCATTCCAGAGGGACATCAGAGACTGTAACGTTCTTTGCTTCACGGAAACATGGCTCACTGGAGAGACGCTATCGCAATCGGTGCAGCTAGCTGGTTTCTCCACGCATCGCGCAGACAGAAACAAACATCTTTCTGGTAAGAAGAGGGGCGGGGGCGTATGCTTCATGGTTAACGTGACGTGGTGTGATCATAACAACATACAGGTACTCAAGTCCTTCTGTTCACCTGATTTAGAATTCCTCACAATCAAATGTCGAATGCATTATCTACCAAGGGAATTCTCTTCGATTATAATCACAGCCGTATATATTCCCCCCCAAGCAGGCACATCGATGGCTCTGAATGAACTTTATTTGACTCTTTGCAAACTGGAATCCATTTATCAATTTATTATTTTAGAAGCTTCTTTCTTTTCTCTCCAAAACTCTTGAACGTGCCGTCCTTGGCCAGCTCTCCCGCTATCTCTCTCAGAATGACCTTGATCCAAATCAGTCAGGTTTCAAGACTAGTCATTCAACTGAGACTGCTCTTCTCTGTATCACGGAGGCGCTCCGCACCGCTAAAGCTAACTCTCTCTCCTCTGCTCTCATCCTTCTAGACCTATCGGCTGCCTTCGATACTGTGAACCATCAGATCCTCCTCTCCACCCTCTCCGAGTTGGGCATCTCCGGCGCGGCCCACGCTTGATTGCGTCCTACCTGACAGGTCGCTCCTACCAGGTGGCGTGGCGAGAATCTGTCTCCTCACCACGCGCTCTCACCACTGGTGTCCCCCAGGGCTCTGTTCTAGGCCCTCTCCTATTCTCGCTATACACCAAGTCACTTGGCTCTGTCATAACCTCACATGGTCTCTCCTATCATTGCTATGCAGACGACACACAATTAATCTTCTCCTTTCCTCCTTCTGATGACCATGTGGTGAATCGCATCTCTGCATGTCTGGCAGACATATCAGTGTGGATGACGGATCACCACCTCAAGCTGAACCTCGGCAAGACGGACCTGCTCTTCCTCCCGGGGAAGGACTGCCCGTTCCATGATCTCGCCATCACGGTTGACAACTCCATTGTGTCCTCCTCCCAGAGCGCTAAGAACCTTGGCGTGATCCTGGACAACACCCTGTCGTTCTCAACTAACATCAAGGCGGTGGCCCGTTCCTGTAGGTTCATGACAACATCCGCAGAGTACGACCCTGCCTCACACAGGAAGCGGCGCAGGTCCTAATCCAGGCACCTGTCATCTCCCGTCTGGATTACTGCAACTCGCTGTTGGCTGGGCTCCCTGCCTGTGCCATTAAACCCTACAACTCATCCAGAACGCCGCAGCCCGTCTGGTGTTCAACCTTCCCAAGTTCTCTCACGTCACCCCGCTCCTCCGCTCTCTCCACTGGCTTCCAGTTGAAGCTCGCATCCGCTACAAGACCATGGTGCTTGCCTACGGAGCTGTGAGGGGAACGCCACCTCAGTACCTCCAGGCTCTGATCAGGCCCTACACCCAAACAAGGGCACTGCGTTCATCCACCTCTGGCCTGCTCGCCTCCCTACCACTGAGGAAGTACAGTTCCCGCTCAGCCCAGTCAAAACTGTTCGCTGCTCTGGCTCCCCAATGGTGGAACACACTCCCTCACGACGCCAGTACAGCGGAGTCAATCACCACCTTCCGGAGACACCTGAAACCCCACCTCTTTAAGGAATACCTAGGATAGGATAAAGTAATCCTTCTCACCCCCCCCCCTTAAAAGATTTAGATGCACTATTGTAAAGTGGCTGTTCCACTGGATGTCATAAGGTGAATGCACCAATTTGTAAGTCGCTCTGGATAAGAGCGTCTGCTAAATGACTTAAATGTAATGTAAATGTATCCGGAGGCTGCATTCATTGTAGCTGGGGATTTTTACAAGGCTAATCTGAAAACAAGACTCCCTAAATTTTATCAGCATATCGATTGCGCAACCAGGGCTGGAAAAACCTTGGATCACTGCTATTCTAACTTCTGCGACGCATATAAGGCCCTGCCCCGCCCTCCTTTCGGAAAAGCTGACCACGACTCCATTTTGTTGATCCCTGCCTACAGACAGAAACTAAAACAAGAAGCTTCCGCGCTGAGGTCTGTTCAACGCTGGTCCGACCAATCTGATTCCACACTCCAAGACTGCTTCCATCACGTGGACTGGGATATGTTTCGTATTGCGTCATGAGCGAGTTCATTAGAACGTGCGTTGAAGATGTCATTCCCATAGCAACGATTAAAACATTCCCAAACCAGAAACCGTGGATTGATGGCAGCATTCGCGTGAAACTGAAAGCCTGAACCACTGCTTTTAATCAGGGTAAGGTGACCGGAAACATGACCGAATACAAACAGTGTAACTATTCCCTCCGCAAGGCAATCAAACAAGCTAAGCGTCAGTATAGAGACAAAGTAAAATCTCAATTCAACGGCTCAGACACAAGAGGTATGAGGCAGGGTCTACAGTCAATCACGGATTACAAAAAGAAAACCAGCCCAGTCACGGACCAGGATGTCTTGCTCCCAGGCAGACTAAATAACTTTTTTGCCCGCTTTGAGGACAATACAGTGCCACTGACACGGCCCACAACTAAAACATGCGGACTCTCCTTCACTGCAGCCGACGTGAGGAAAATATTTAAACGTGTCAACCCTCGCAAGGCTGCAGGCCCAGACGGCATCCCCAGCCGCGCCCTCAGAGCATGCGCAGACCAGCTGACTGGTGTGTTTACGGACATATTCAATCAATCCCTATCCCAGTCTGTTGTTCCCACATGCTTCAAGAGGGCCACCATTGTTCCTGTTCCCAAGAAAGCTAAGGTAACTGAGCTAAACGACTAACACTCACTTCCGTCATCATGAAGTGCTTTGAGAGACTAGTCATATAGACCATATCACCTCCACCCTACCTGACACCCTAGACCCACTCCGATTTGCTTACCGCCCAAATAGGTCTGTAGACGATGCAATCTCAACCACACTGCACACTGCCCTAACCCATCTGGACAAGAGGAATACCTATGTGAGAATGCTGTTCATCGACTACAGCTCGGCATTTAACACCATAGTGCCCTCCAAGCTCGTCATCAAGCTCGAGACCCTGGGTCTCGACCCCGCCCTGTGCAACTGGGTACTGGACTTCCTGACGGGCCGCCCCCAGGTGGTGAAGGTAGTTCTCCAACCCGCTGATCCTCAACACTGGGGCCCCACAAGGGTGCGTTCTGAGCCCTCTCCTGTACTCCCTGTTCACCCACGACTGCGTTGCCATGCACACCTCCAACTCAATCATCAAGTTTGTGGACGACACTACAGTGGTAGGCTTGATTACCAACAACGATGAGACGGCCTACAGGGAGGAGGTGAGGGCCCTCGGAGTGTGGTGTCAGGAAAATAACCTCACACTCAACATCAACAAAACGAAGGAGATGATTGTGGACTTCAGGAAACAGCAGAGGGAGCACCCCCCCTATCAACATCAATGGAACAGTAGTGAAGAGGGTAGTAAGTTTTAAGTTCCTCGGCGTACACATCACAGACAAACTGAATTGGTTCACCCACACAGACAGCATCTCAAGGCCATCAGACTGTTATAAACAGCCACCACGAACATTGAGTGGCTGCTGCCAACACACTGAATCAACTCCAACCAATTTAATAATGGGAATTGATGGAAATTAATGTCAAATATATCACTAGCCACTTTAAACAATGCTACTTAATATAATGTTTACATACCCTACATTATTCATCTCATATGTATATACTGTACTCTATATAATCTACTGCATCATTATGTAATACATGTATCACTAGCCACTTTAAACTATGCCACTTTGTTTACATACCATACATTACTCATCTCATATGTATATACTGTACTCGATACCATCTACTGCATCTTGCCTATGCCGTTCTGTACCATCACTCATTCATATATCTTTATGTACATATTCTTTATCCTTTTACACTTGTGTGTACAAGGTAGTAGTTTTTGAATTGTTAGCTAGATTACTCGTTGGTAATTACTGCATTGTCGGAACTAGAAACACAAGCATTTAGCTACACTCGCATTAACATCTGCTAACCATTTGTATGTGACAAATACATTTGATTTGATTTTTAATTTCACAACGTTCTCAGGTCAGAATCCAGTTATGAAATAAGTGCATTGTTTTTGTGTGTGTGTGTGTGTGTGTGTGTGTGTGTGTGTGTGTGTGTGTGTGTGTGTGTGCGCCCATGTAGGTTTGCATGGAGTATTAACCTACAACTGCAAGTTACTAAAATGGCTTTAACTCCAATTGAATAGCTTTCCAATTCTCCCCCAAGTTCTGGCGAAATGGTTCATAATCAATGCTTTGATGCCACACTCTCCCAACAATACAATACAACTTGCAAAGTGCTCTTTGACAGAAGGTGATATACAGTTGAAGTCAGAAGTTTACATACACTTAGGTTGGAGTCATTAAAACTCGTTTTTCAACCACTCCACAAATTTCTTGTTTAACAAACTATAGTTTTGGCAATTCGGTTACAACACCTACTTTGTGCATGACACAAGTCATTTTTCAAACAATTGTTTACAGACATGTTAATTCACTGTATCACAATTCCAGTGGGTCAGAGGTTTAGATACACTAAGTTGACTGTGCCTTTAAACAGCTCTGAAAATTCCAATAAATCATGTCATGGCTTTAGAAGACTCTAATAAGCTAATTGACATAATTTGAGTCAATTGGAGGTGTACCTGTGGATGTATTTCATTCATATTGAAGCAACATCTCAAGACATCATTCAGGAAGTTAAAGCTTGGTCGCAAATGGGTCTTCCAAATAGACAATGACCCCAAGCATACTTCCAAAGTTGTGGCAAAAATGGCTTACGGGCAACAAAGTCAAGATATTGGAGTGGCCATCACAAAGCCCTGACCTCAATCCTATAGAAAATGTGTGGGCAGAACTGATAAAGCGTGCGCGAGCAAGGATCCGACAAACCTGACTCAGTTACACCAGTTCTGTCAGGAGGAATGTGTCAAAATTCACCCAATTTATTGTGGAAGGCTACCCGAAACGTTTTAACCAATTTAAAGGCAATGCTACCAAATCCTAATTGAGTGTATGTAAAACTTCTAACTGTGATGAAAGAAATAAAAGCTGAAATAAATCATTCTCTCTACTATTATTCTGAAATGTCACATTCTTAAAATAAAGTGGTGATCCTAACTGACGTAAAACGGGGAATTTTGACTAGGATTAAATGTCAGGAATTGTGAAAAACTGAGTTTAAATGTAGTTGGCTAAGGTGTATGTAAACTTCCGACTGATGCTGCCACTCCGTGCTTCAAGGTTGGGGTGGTATTTTTCGACTTGCAAGCCTCCCCCTTTTTCCTACGATCTTTGTCCCAATGTGCAGTTGCAGACTGTAGTCTGGCTTCTTCCTTGTTGAGAGGCCTTTCATGTTATGTCGATAGAGGACTGGTTTTACTGTGTATATAGATACTTTTGTACCCGTTTCCTCCAGCATCTTCACAAGGTCCTTTGCTGTTGTTCTGGGATTGATTTGCACCTTTTGCACCAAAGTACGTTAATCTCTAAGAGACAGAACGCATCTCCTTCCTGAGCGGTATGACGGCTGCGTGGTCCCATGTTGTTGATACCTGCGTCCTATTTTTTGTACAGACGAAAGTGGTACCTTCAGGTGTTTGGAAATTGCTCCCAAAGATGAACCAGACTTGTGGAGGTCTACAATAATTTTTCTGAGGTCTTGACTGATTTATTTGGATTTTCCCATGATGTCAAGCAAAGAGGCACTGAGTTTAAAGGTATGCCTTGATTTCCATCCACAGGTACACCTCCAATTGATGTCAATTAGCCTTTCAGAAGCTTCTAAAGTCATGACATCATTTTCTGGAATTTTCCAAGCTGTTTAAAGGCACAGTCAACTTAGTGTATGTAAACTTTTGACCCATTTGAATTGTGATACAGTGAATTATAAGTGAAATAATCTGTCTGTAAACAATTGTTGGAAAAATGACTTGTGTCATGCACAAAGTAGATGTCCTAACTGACTTGCCAAAACTATAGTTTGTTAACAAGAAATGTGTGGAGTGGTTGAAAAACGAGTATTAATGACTCCAACCTAAGTGTATGTAAACATCCGACTTCAACTGTACCAGCCTACTCACTGCATCAGGGTGTGAAGTTACCCATTCTATAGAAATGCACCTCTCAGGAGTCAAAATGCAGCGAGAATGTTAAACATGCCTCAGCAGCAAACTCCCCATTCATATCCTTCCAATCTACAGAAACAACATCATGCCACTCTCCTCCCTTCACTAACAAACAGCACATTTCTAAACTCATTTCATGGTTTGAGATGGTAAATGTAATGCATACAATGTCATTCTCTGTACTCTGTGTTTCTTTGCTACTCTGTACAGTCACAGACTGACCAGCCCTGTTGACGTGTGCCACATGTCAATCTGACAGCAACAGTCAACACTGAGGACCTGAGTGGAAGTGTGGAGAGTATCAGTGGTGTATGCGTGTGTACTTGTGTGTGTGCCTGTGTGTGCTTACATGTCTGTGTGTGTGTGTGTGCCTGTGTGCCTGTGTGTGTCTATGTGTGTCTGTGCGCATGTGTGTGTGTGGAAACATTACCACAGTGTACCAGCAGTTCCCAGAGTGTGATTCTCTGCAACTCCGGGCAGAAAGACAGCAGATAATTACCTAGAGCTAGCTGGTTGTCTGGTGGCTCCCTGACAGACAGGACAATTGCCCTGCTGCATTTACGAGGACATGCTGCACTCTTAACAGTCAACCTCCTGACCATTTAAAACACACAAATTAAGTGACCGGAGTGTTAAGTCCTTGGGTTTCCTGGAACTGGATCAGTGCCACGCAGTTCATATGTATCGAAGGTGCCATCTATTGGAAAGGAAGTAGAAAGTCTCTAGGAAAAGACATGTGTACATATGTAGCCTGTTCTCACACACATGTTTGTGCTTTAGCCAAGTTCTGTCGGGTTTGTTGTAATGCCAAACATTTATGACATGAAGTTAGCTAAAGCACACACAGCAGGCGACCAAGCCTGACCAAGGTTCACTCGGGGGCGGCAGCGTAGCCTAGTGGTTAGAGCATTGGACTTGTAACCGGAAGGTTGCAAGTTCAAACCCCCGAGCTGACAAGGTACAAATCTGTCGTTCTGCTCCCTTAACAGGCAGTTAACCCACTGTTCCCAGGCTGTCATTGAAAATAAGAATTTGTTCTTAACTGACTTGCCTGGTTAAATAAAGGTAAAATAAATTGAAATAAAAAAATAATAATAAAGTTCAATATCTTCAAAACATTTTCAACCCTCATCCTTTAGTTAGAGATTATCACATATGGTAAGATGACAGTGTTGTGACTTTACTTTCATTATTCTGGTGACTATTATTTATTAAATCCACTAACTATGTTTAACTGTTACCCAATTAAATTAATCATGTAACAATTAACTCATTAGGAATTTGGGGCACCACGGAAGAGTTTGTTTAAAGAGTTACCATCTCCCGAATTAAACTCTATAAAGGTCTTTACCTATCACATCCATAAAACAGTCAACATAATAATCATAACCTCTTACCATATCATCACTCTGAACAGTCGTAACCTCATGCATCTGCAACAACCCCAGCCTTACTCATGATTCAGTACTACACCAATTGGTTTAATTATTTATTTACTAGCTAACTTAATAATAACAGGATAACATACACAATTAATACATGAGACAAAGGTCCCTAGCGGACTTCTACAATATGGTGGCTTTCTACACAACAACATGGAGAGGGAGAGAGAGAGAGCGAGAAAGACACTTATGGTCGATACATTTCAGAACAATTCTCGCAGTAATCATATAGTTTGCACACGAACCGCCGCCCGTTTGGAATAAGAAATCATGAATGTATTTACGTGAGTGCATTTGTTTGGTTGGAACCAGCCCTCCTTAGGAAGGTTGTTAGTCTTTCAGTGGCAATCTGTGATTGTCCGAAAGGGGTCTCCCCTTTCCTGTCTTCTACTGTTGTTCACTCAGCTAGCCAGTCGTGTTGACGGTTCCCACCGGCGATGAGCGTAGTAGGATAGTCTCACTTTGATTAACTTTTCTAGATACAGTATCTGATTCAAGACAGCTGTCTCAGTGATTGTCTGAGAGGGGAGTTTGTTTCCCCCTCATGTTGGTATTCAGGATTTGGAACACGATGGACATGAACGGCAGCTTGCCATCTCTCTGGTCTAAAGGAATGTGAGTTTATTTTTTCACCTCGTGTAGAGGTTCAAAGTTCAAACCATTTCAAACATGTAGCTCCCGACTCACGTTTCCTGGTCTAATGTTAATTTTGTTACCAAGCCTTTTTATGCACTCTGGACAAATAGGACGGTTCCGTCAGTCTGACACGCTCTCTGACCTCACTTGGGGCGTGACTACTTACTTATGCATAGTTTATAGGAAATATATTAAATTATAACCTCCTAAAATCACATTCCTATCTTAACAAAAATCCATTCATAATTTAACATAATATATGCATAACATATTGGATGCTATCTTGAGAGATAAAGGGATATACTTTGCAAGTTACAGTATTTAATCCATACAATTTTTAATGACATCACAAAATAAAAACCAATATGACATTAATTTTCTATAGCTCCCCACTGACCACCTTATGTTAGTTTTTATTGTTCCAGTATTCACATTTGACCGTGTTAACAAAGCACATTCATTTTGCCAATACTGGAATGGAAAAGAGAATCTTCTTCTACTTAAATTTACGACAGGGTGTGAGCTGTCAAAACCCCCACACCAGTTCCCTAATCCCCTCTCATGTGGGGGAGAGAAAGTCTGGTTACTGTCAGCCATTGCTGATCTGACCCATTCTGATCCTCACAGGCCAGTCATGACAACTGTTTGTAGAGAGACTAACAGACCGGATTAATTTCTTATTTTCTTGTCTTAACGGAGTGCAGATGGATTCATCCACATTCTCAGCCTTCCAGGTCAGTTTACCACCATTATTTGCAGACGGTAGGCCACTCATTTTAATCAAGACGAAATATTGATTCCATTTTAAAATGATTATTTCTTAGTGATCAAGTCATCTAGCACATGCATCAAGAGATGTCTTCATAAATGAACCCCTCACTTTAACACGAGTAAAATGACATGGGTGGCAATGAGACGTCCATTGTAACAATGTGTTCCTGTTCAAAGGACACTGACGAGAAACCGATTGGTAAAATATGGAAAGGAGTACAGCCAGGAAGCTGTGGTAAAACAGTTCAGCATTTCAGCATTTTGTTGGGGGACTATTCATAAAAATTCTGCTCGCTATGGGGATTTATGAAATTTATGAAAGCCATTGAGGAAAATATGATAAGACCTGACACGAACAACACATCCACAACATTATTCTTCGCTATGAATAGTGAAATTGGTTTGTTGCTATGGAAACACGGCAGACTCTGGCAATTTATATTGCTATCTGACAATAAGGTATTTTTCCTTCGAACAATGGATTTGTAAGTGCACACTCTCCGGTCTCAACGCAAGGCAGATTCTGTTTAATTAGCTTGCTGTTCATTGCTAAATGTAGGTAAGCAGACAAAATATGGATAAGCCTTTATTTTTTTACAGAATTTAAAACCCCCAAATCATTTAACACCAGCAGGACCAAAAACCCCTGCTCCAAATGGATCATTTTGAAGGTCACTCAACATTGTAATATCTTACTGTGTGCATAGCTAACAACATGAGGCATAGGTAGGGCCCACCACCACGGCGGTCACGAGTCATGACGCCAGTCAAATTCCAAGTTATCATTTAGTCATGGTATTTAGGCTTCTCCAAGCTCTTATGCTGCTAATGGTCATTAGTAGCCTACCAAACTTGCTAACTGCCCAGTACTCAGCACTCTATTGTCCCTCTAATCACTTTGACATCAATGCAAATGCATTCTAAAATCTAATCAAACACTTAATGAGAGCCCATTGGCTCATGTTGCACAATATTTCTTTAGGCTACGCATTTGCGTGAAAAAAACAGAGTGATGGCCTCTATTAAAAAGAGGAGGATCCCATCAGCTTCTATAGGTTAGGCCTACTATATTTATTTCTCAATTTTCATAATAGTAAGCACATTGCTTCTCTTTTCAACTGGAGTACAGTCTGGCATGAAAAGTAACCACAGTAAAGCGTCCTCCATTCGCTATTTAAGTGCATAGATGACATGTTTTTTCCCCCCTTGCCCCTGTTTCGAGACAGGTACATGATAATGGTCCATTCTAAAGGAAAACACATTTCACACATGCAGTACCAGTCAAAAGTTTGCACACACCTACTCATTCAAAGGGCTTTCTTAATTATTACTATTTTCAAAATTGTAGAATAATAGTGAAGACATCAATACTATGAAATAACACATATGGAATCATGTAGTAAGCAAAAAAGTGTTAAACAAATCAAAATATATGTTGTATCTTAGATTCTTCAAAGTAGCCACCCTTTGCCTTGATGACAGCTTTGCACACTCTTGGCATTCTCTTCACCAGTTTCATGAGGTCGTCACCAGGAATGCATTTTAATGAACAGATATGCCTTGTTAAAAGTTAATTTGTGGAATTTTTTCCTTCTTAAAGCGTTTGAGCCAATCAGTTGTGTTGTGACACATTGCTGGTGGTATACAGAAGATAACCCTATTTGGTAAAAGACCAAGACCATATCCACACTCCCTCAAATTGTTTGGAGAATATATCCTTTTTATTTTATTCAGCTATGTTCAATTGTATTCTTCATACTATAAAATAATGCCATGGAATTAACTAGTGTAGCCCACAGGTATATGACATAACCAGATCAGGCAGGGCCTAACATAAGGACAACTCAGAGTATGCTATTCTGTTCTTCTGAAATAAACTACATTTTCAAATCATGTTTATTTAGACCTGTCTAAAATAAATCATGGATGTATTGTGAAGGTGTAGGTTATATTACATGGATGTATTGTGATGGTGTAGGTAATATTACATGGATGTATTGTGATGGTGTAGGTAATATTACATGGATGTATTGTGATGGTGTAGGCTATATTACATGGATGTATTGTGATGGTGTAGGCTATATTACATGGATGTATTGTGATGGTGTAGGCTATATTACATGGATTTATACTCTTTAAAATGTAGATGTTCCAAAGTTCTGCATCAGTAGCTTGTCGGCTGTGTGTGGAAGCCAGGAGATGCTAAATGGGTTTCTTAATTAACCGTGAGACCGGCAGCGATTTGATTGACAACACCCGGCTGACAAAATGTCATGACCATCACAGCCCTAGGCATTGGTAGAAAACTGCTGCATTGCCATTCTTACCTCTAACAAACTTATAAGCTATGAATATGAAGCACCCCCCCGAAAAAAAAATACATGCCATTAAGAACCAATAGTGAGGCATTGTTGACATCTATCAACTCGAAACATGTTTGGTCAGCAAGTCCCCTGCAGGGGAGGACAATCTTTTTGAATTGCCAACCAGTCAACTAATAGTCACTCTACCAGTCAGGGAGGAGCAAAATGTAAGTATCTATTTTCTAAAATGAATTTTAGGAGTGCGTATTCGTGGACTTAGTATATATATTGCTTGCATCCAGACACTACTCCACCTTAATGGCTTTTTGTCTACATTTTCCCCTTCTATTACCTACTGTGAAAAATATGGGGCATTACTTTGCGCTTGACCATCCTTTGTCAAGGTAATTGTCACCTCTCCTTGGAACAGAAACACATCCGTTAACAGGGATTGGCACGGAGCCTTGACACCTGAATGGTGACGGAAGTACTAACCCACTTTTATTGCGTGGATACTTCACACCAAGTCCTTCACTGTACATTTCTCTTAGGAGCTGCTGGTGATGAGAGCATTCAGCACCTTGTGTCTGCCTCAAATGTTTCACAATTGTCCGTTCCTGAATGTAGTGGAATGACTGAGGGTATCTTAAGGGGAAAAACAGAGATGCATTATGTTCCCCATCATATCTGTACACAGGTTCAGACCCTTCTCACCTCTCCACCCTACTTTTAACTTGTGCATTATTCATGTAGGCTTCCTCAGCATTTCGACCAGGAAAGAGAGATGTACAATGTAGGCCTTACTGTGTGACTCATGTGGAATGTGGTTGTCTTATCCCTTGATATACATAATTCTTCTTCTTCCACAAGATATAGTAGGTCTATATGATAATATTCAACCAATAATTAATGGTCTGTAGATCCAGGAATAACAACTACACTAAATCAGTCAAGTTAGTACACTAGAAATGTGTCCTCTAGGGGATGCTAGGAATAAAATTAGTTATTGGTTCTTACATTTAGATGTAGAGCAGCAATTTTAAAAAAAAATCTATACTCTGTTCTTTACTAGCTTAACTCAAACACAGAGATTCAATCAGGAAGGCTATTTAAAACTTTTAAACCACCTTTTTTTTGTCATTAAACATTAAATGAAAATGGAAACGCTATGAAGATGACAACAGGTTTCTAAGTGACCCACAGAGACTTCCGTTCCTCCATCTCTTTTCTCCCGGAGAAAAACGCGCCATCACCATGTCTCCCCGTTGTAAATAATTGCCATGAAGCAACTTTTATGTAGTCTCATCAGAAGACTTCCAAAAATAATGAATTCCATCTGTCCTCCATGAAAGTAGTTTACATATCATATTGATATGCAAGTTTAAGGCATAAGGAAAAGCAGAAAGAAACCCACAAGAGCTTAGGAGAAATGAGGCTGTGCTCCAGATGACTGGTTTTAATTAGGAGGAATGTTGGACTGGATGAAGTTTTTATGTTAACTGATTTCCCTATTTAATCAGTTCTAATCTCCAGTCATTTTCACAGCACAATAGATTTTCGTTCATAAAGTCAAATTAATAAGTAAGAATATAGCTGTTCCTTCAAAAGCATCTTTGGTTAAGTCTGTAAGTGCCTCCGATATGTTTCTTGCTTAATATATCTGTTCCTCTGGAGAGGCCAAGCATTCAGGCCCACAATTGCAATGAAAATCCCTTGATATACCTTCATTTAAAAAAAAAATCTAATCCTGATTTGATCATTAATGGGAGTAATGAGTAAGACCTGGTCATAATAAGAGCATGACCATTCCTAGTGTCATGAAAATAATTTGCATTGGCTGGGGGGAATGTGAAAAGGTACGAGAGTTGGGGTCAACCTGAGCAAAAGATAGTGGAATATAAATGTCAAACCTCTAAATTGGGTTCAATATTAAACCATATTGACTTGATTTGAATACGGACGACTCCGGGGAACACAGTACCTGGGACCTTCTATGCACCGTGCTGTTTTGAAGCAATGTGAGATGCACCCTTTAACCAAAACAAGAGGGGAGCATAAAGAGGGTTCACATAGTCAGCCAAGACACCTGATCCACTTCGGGAAAGAAAAAGTCCAGGCTTGTGTGTGAGAGAGAAGGAAGTAAGAGAGAGTGAGGGGGCGAGAGAGAGTGTGAGGGGGTGAGAGAGAGCATGTGAGGGGGTGAGAGAGAGAGTGAGGGGGCGAGAGAGAGAGTGAGGGGGCGAGAGAGAGAGAGGAGAGAGAGAGAGAGAGAGAGAGAGAGAGAGAAAGAAAGAAAGAAAGAAAGAAAGAAAGAAAGAAAGAAAGAAAGAAAGAAGGAGAAAAAGAGTAAACAAGAAAGCAGCTAATGAGGGAAAGAAAGATGCAGAGAGAGAGATAGAGAAAGAAGGAGTAACTTTTAGATGAGACATCAGGAGAATTACAGGGGTGTACAGTGCATTAAGAAAATATTCAGACTCTTGACCTTTTCCACATTTTGTTACGTTACAGCCTTATTCTAAAATGGATAAAATATATATATAAATCCTCATCAATCTACACACAACACCCCATAGTGACGAAAATATACCCCATAAAAAAAAACAGAATTATGACACATAAGTATTCAGACCCTTTACTTAGTACTTTGTTGAAGCACCTTTGGCAGCGATTACAGCCTCGAGTCTTATTGGGTATGATGCTACAAGATTTGAACACCTGTATTTGGGGAGTTCCTCCCATTCCGCTCTGAAGATCCTCTCAAGCTCTGTCAGGTTGGATGGGGAGCGTCTCTGCACAGTTATTTTCAGGTCTTTCCGGAGATGTTCGATCGGGTTCAAGTCCGGGCTCTGGTTGGGCAACTCAAAGACATTCAGAGACCCAAAGCCACTCCTGCATTGCCTTGGCTGTGTGCTTAAGGTTGTCATCCTGTTTGAAGGTAAACCTTTGACCCAGTCTGAGGTCCTGAGCGCT